>NC_091797.1:36594583-37244375 GCF_041296235.1 Equus asinus
GATATGATGCCCCGAACAGGACATAAAGTCACTTCAGTGACATTCCTGCCAAAAATGCACACTTAATTCTAATATTGAAAACGCATGAGACAAACTCAAATTGAGACAAGTTGGACAATGTAGCTGGTCTGTACTCTTCACAAATATCAAATTCAATGAATTTGAAGTGGTTAAGGAAGTGGTTCAGATTAAAGGCGATCAAAGAAATACGATATCTAAGTGAGTGATCCTGGACTGGGACAATAGCTATTAACAACATTATTGAGATAATTGGAGAAATATGAATCTGAACCATGGATTATATTTGTATTGCATCCATACTAAATTTTCTGATTTCCTTAATTATACATTAGTTATGTAGAATAAAATGCCTGTTCTTAGAAAATAAACACTGAAGTATTTAGGGGTAAAGGCACATGTCTTCAACTTACTCTCAAATGTTCCAGAAAAAGCGATGCTAGGTAGATAGATAGATCGATCATACATACATACATAGACAGATAAGTAGGTAGATAGATAGATAGTTAGAAAGATAGGTGATAGATGATAGAATGGAATAAATCTTTTTAAGAACAAAGTAAACTATTGCTGGATCTAGTTAAAGGGTTAACGGTAGTTCTTTGTCTCACTTTTGCAACTTTTCTGTACATTTTAAATTTTACCTGAATAAAAAGCTACAATAGGTAAATATGAAATAAAACATTTTTCACTTTTATATTTCATCCAGATATTTTCCCTGTTATGGAAAAATAACTTCTTAACTGTTGAGTTCTTCTCATTCATCCCAGAGTGATATCTGGGTAAATAGTAACTTGAAATTTAATTACAGAAGAAAATTTACATGGAACAAATCATCTGTTTTTAAACAAATAGCTTCAGTTTTCTCTTCAGGGTATTTCCATTTATGTGACTAGGGAAGACAGAACAACTGCAATCCCGGTAATCTCACAGATAGATGAAAAAGCATGATGAACAATATCAAATTTGTTAGTGATTTCAAAATGTTTATATACAGTGAAAATATTGAGCTTCCATTAAATATTTTTATAGAAAGAATCTAATCTTCTGATTTGTTTACTTGCACTCACAGATTATTTCTAAACTGAAAACTAAGATACAAATAGAGATGCAAAAAAGAGGAACACAGACACCTACACATCAATTTATGGATATTCATGCTATGAACAAAGCTGAAAACCTTAGTTCAGAAGAATAGATCTGTGAAATAGACTGGGGAGAAGAGAGACAGAACACTTCCTAAAGGACAAATAAATATAACTGAATTTGAAAAGCGAAATTTTTAGGAAATGGAAAGTATACATTCATTGAGAGAGCAAAGAAGGAAGAGAGGATGGAGGAAAATGGAGAGTAACCTAACTATGGTGCTTAAAGTTGAAAGTGTGCATATGTGTATCACGGGGCTGGGAAGCCTGAACCACAGAACCTGAAGAAGGTTTCTACATTATTTCTTTTTTTCTAGGGCAATAACTGAGATAGTGTTTAAATTCTGAGCATAATTCATAATTTCGACATATATTTTTACTCTCCTACCTAGAGAATCCTTCTGAATTTTTACTGAAGCTGTTAAATGTGTGTTTATCATTTACTATATTGTGCCTAGTGAACATTATTTCTTTTTTGTTAAAAAATGAAGTACAGGGCCGGCCTGGTGGCGCAGCAGTTAAGTGAGCACGTTCCACTTTGGCGGCCCTGGGTTGGCTGGTTTGGATCCTGGGTGAGGACATGGCACCATGCTGTGGCAGGCGTCCCACATAGAAAGTAGAGGAAGATGGGCACCAATGTTAGCTCAGGGCCACGCTTCCTCAGCAAAAAGAGGAGGATTGGCAGCAGATGTTAGCTCAGGGTTAATCTTCCTCGAAAAAAAAAATGAAGTACATTTTGTAGACAGTTGTAACTCATAGGTGATTCGTTTCTCTTGTCGGTTTTCAGTCTTTCATAGGAAAGATTAACACTACCCCTTGTGATATAGCTATCATGACAAGGCACAGTAACCCACCATTTAAATATCCCTCCTTCTCTCTGTGCATGTTTTGCCTCATTCAGCTTTGCACACCACTTCTGCTTCCCTATTTCCACAGCCAATTCTTTCTCTCACAATTCCCAATAAGCTATGGCAAAAAAGAAATCACAGAACAGGCTTCTGTGGTTACCTCTTTTGGGTCTCTTAATTGCTCACGTCCCTATAACTAACTCTTGAAAAGATGTTAGTAGTAGCTATTTGGTTGACTTTCAACAGGAAAGTTAAAAACAGTTTCACCCCAAGGCTGTAAGACTGATTCAGGCCTTTTAACCCTTAATCATTAACTAGTTGTTACCCTAACATAGACTACTTTCTATAGCTGAGAAACCAGCCAGGATAATCAGATAGTACAATGCTTAAAAAGAACATTTTTTATAATTAAAAAATAATTTAATATAAAGAATTATTTAACTATGTAAGGAGAGTACCTATAAAGATGTAAAGAACTTTACAAAATATCTTCAAACAAGAGGCAGTATTTAAGAAAGGACAACCTTGAAGGGAGATTGTCTCCCCAGGGCCAAGGTTCAGACCTCATCAAAGAAGGTTTGGTTACAGTACACTGGCTGGTGTATAAGCTCGCTCTGGCTATATCAAAAAATAACAATGGTCAAATAGTACATCATAAAGGTTATTGAACTTAAGAGTTCACAGTCATTTGAGGGATAATGAAAAAGTCCCAAGATTCTTTTCAATTTCACTACAATGGGATTTAATACCTCTTGAGAAATAGGAATCCAAATGTTGTTGCTTCTTCTGATGCAGATATACTTTTCTTCTTCCTTATATGGTCACCTGAATTAGTACAATAACTAAAACAAAGCGGCAGTTGTGAGATATCTTCACCTGTTGCATGACTCATCCTTCAGCATTTTTATAGAAGTTAGAAACAGATATGACATAAGGGACAAAAAAATCATCAGATATAAGTAGAGAAAAGGTGTGAACTTTACAGTTTCATTTTCTTTTTACTGGAAGAGAGAGAAAAAAAGCCTTATCAAAGGTTGCTTTTATGAGCTATGAAATGAACTATTGCCACTCTTTTTTTGAAATAAAACATTATGGAGGAAAAGTTGTTGGCCATGAGTCTACTTTCCTTACCCTTATATCATTAGCCAACTGATATTTATACTACGTTAGTCCTTTTATACTCTTACCTAGTGCTTACTAAAATTGGGACAACTCCTTTCACTTCTGTTCTTCCTGTGTCTGTCCACATTCCCTGTAGTATTTGTCTCCCTAATCTATGTTCTCATTTGTTGTGGGCCAATCTGATCTCTGGTTTTCATCTCCTTGAAATCACTAACATAAATGGCTGACAACACGGTATATTTTAGTCTACCACATCAAATTAGGATCGCAGAATCTGAAAATTACTCTGATTTTCATTACTACTAAAGAAAGAGTCCTGTGTCTACCAAAAGATTTGGTTTTAGCTGGAAGGAGGAACTCATGAGAGCATTCAGTGTATCCCAGGGGATGGACTCTTTTTCCTGGAGCAAACAGAGGCTTTGTGTAAACAAGAGAATCATGTGACTAGCTTCCCTTGCCTGGGGCCATTGGGAGAGTAAATCCCGAAGTGGTAATTATTGCCCTTCAAGGAGTTGTCCTAGTTAGAACAGTTTTTGAAGACGACTTTCAACATTATATCACACTTTTGTTCTAGGATAAAATGAATCTACAGACCAACCATCACTGATAAAATTGCATTAAGCTGTGTTTATAGAGAAGGGATTGAGTTGTCCTGAATTATCTGGAATTTCATCCTTAATTCCTCATCATGCTATTGGCTAAATTTGACAAACTTAAACTTAACTTAAACTTATCTGTGACTTAAACTTCTCAAAGATAGTCTAATTTGAGGGAAAAGGGAAGCATGAAACATTTTTGAAAATGGCATGCCTAAAGACATAGTTGTATATCTTTGCCTTTTTAATTTGAGCTGTGTCTGCCTGACATCTCTAAAATTCAAGGCCAAGTTTAGCCATTCAAAAGGATTGAAAGACTATTCAAACAGTTATTTAGACTTTAACTACCAAATCTCAGAAAATTTAACAAAACTCTTTAATATTTTCATGAATAATTTCCATCAGTATCTTGTGAAGAGTTTTGCCATAATATGTAAACAAATAAAATTGGCTGTGATGGCTAGTCTACATCCAATATTTGCCTTGCTGCTGTAAACAAAAAGAATTACATCATGAGTTTATATTAATGAACATTTGTTTTTAGCTAGTATATTCCATTTGTAGCAAAGAAAATGTTGGTATGGAAATCATATTATAAGACTCCATTTGAAAAATTGTAATTTCTTTTATTGAGGTAACATTGTTTTTTTAACATTATATAAATTTCAAGAGTACGTATTTATATTTCGATTTCTTTGTAGACTACATCACATTCACCACCCAAAGATTAAGTACCATGGGTTACTGAACATATATGCCCTATTACCCCTTTGGCCCTCATTCCTTCCTCTTCCCCTCTGGTACTCAGCAATCTAATCTCTGTATCTATGTGTTGGTTTATTGTTGTTGTTTTATCTTCCTCTTATGAATGAAATCATGTGGTATTTGACTTTCCCCGTCTGACTTATTTCGCCTAGCATATTACACTCAAGATCCATCTATATTGTCAAAAATGGCAAGATTTTGTCTTTCTTATAGCTGGGTAAGTAGTCTTCCATTGTTTATATACACCATATCTTCTTTATCCCTTCATCCATTGATGGCCACTTAGACTGTTTCCAATTCTTGGGTACTATGAGTAATGCTCCAATGAACATAGAGGTGCACATATCTTTTCAACCTAGTGTTTCATGTTCTTTTGATAAATACCCAGAAGTGGAATAGCTGGGTCATATGATTATTCCATTCTAAATTTGTTGAGGAATCCCCATACTGTTTCACGTAGTGACTGCAGCAGTTTACATACCCACCAGCAACATTCCCTTTTCTCCACATCTTCTCCAACACTTGTTATTTCTTCTTTTGTTAATTATAGCCGTTCTGACAGGCATGAGGTGATATCTCATCATGGTTTTGATTTGCATTTCCCTAATAATTAGCGACGTTGAACATCTTTTCATGTGCCCATTGGCCACCCGTATATCTTCTTTGGAAAAATGGCTATCCAGATTCTTTGCCCATTTTCGGGGGGGTTGTTATTTTTGTTGTCGTTGAGTTGTATGAGTTCTCTGTATATTTTGAATGTTAACCACTTATCAGAAATATGATTTGCAATATGTTCTCCCATATGTTAGGTTGTCTTTTAATTTTACTGATGGTTTCTTTTGCTGGGCAGAAGCTTCTTCATTTGATGTAATCTCATTATCTTTTTCTTTTGTTTCCCTTGCCTGGTGAGACACGGTATGCAAAAATTGCTAAGACCAATGTTGAAGAGTGTACCACTTATATTTTCTTCTAGATGTTTTATGCTTTCAGGTCTTGCATTCAAATATTTAATCTATTTTTAGTTAATTTTTGTGCATGGTGTAAGATAATGATCTACTTTCATTTTTTTCCATGTGGCTATCCAGTTTTTCCAACATCATTCAATAAAGAAACTTTCCTTTCCCCATTGCATGTTCTTGGCTCCCTTGTTAAAAACTAACTGTCCATAGATGTGTGGACAAGAATAGATGTGTGGAAAGAATAGATGATTTCTTTCAACAATGTTTTATAGTTTTCAATGTACAGTTCTCTCACCTCTTTTGTTAAATTTATTCCTAGATATTTTATTCTTTTTGTTGCAATTGTAAGTGGTTTATATTCTTAATCTCTTCCTGCTGTTTCATTGTTCGTGTATAGAAGTATAACTGACTTTTGTATGTTGATTTTGTATTCTGCAACTTTACTGTATTCATTATTTCTGATAGGTTTTAGTGGATTCTTTAGGATTTTCTATATATAAAATCATGTCATCTGCAGATAGTGACAATTTTACTTCTTCCTTTCCAATTTGGGTCCCTTTTATTTCTTTTTCTTGCCAATTGCTCTGGCTAGGATTTCCAATACCATCTTAAATAAGAGTGGCAAAAGTGGACATCTTTGATTTTTTCCTATTCTTAAAGGAATAGCTTTCAGTTTTTCACCATTGAGCATGATGTTAGCTGTGGGTTTGCCGTATATGGCTTTTACTATATTGAGGCACTTTCCTTCTATACCCATTTTACTCATAGTTTTTATCATAAATGGATGCTTGCCTTGTCGATACATATATCTGCATCATCTATTTCAATAATCTTTTTGTTTGTTTGTTTTGGTGAGGAAGATTAGCCCTGAGCTAATGTCTGTGTCAGTCTTCCTCCGTTTTGTTTGTAGGTCCCTGTGTCAGCATGGCTGATGAGTAGTGTGTGTCCATGCCCAGGATCTGAACCTGCAAACTCAGGCTGCCAAAGCAGAGCACAGTGAGCTTAACTACTAGACCACCTGGCCATGATAATCATGTAGTTTTTATTCTTCATTTTGTCGACGTTGTAAATCATGTTCATTGATCTGCGGATGTTGACCCATCCTTGTATGCCTGGAATTAATCCCTTGATCACGGTGTATGATCTTTTTAATGTATTATTGTATTTGATTTCCTAGTATTTTTCTTGAGGACTTTTGCATCTATATTCATCAGTGATATTGGCCTGGAATTTTCCCTTTTTGCGTTGTCCTTGTCTGTTTTTAGTATCAGGGTAATGTTGGCCTCATAGAATGAATTAGAAAGCATCCCTTCTCTTCAATTTTTTGAAAGAGTTTGAGAAGGATAGGTGTTAAATCTTCTTTGAATGATTGGTAGAATTCCCCAGGGAAGCCATTTGGTCATGGACTTTTGTTTTTTGGGAGGTTTTTGATTATTGTTTTGATCTCCTTACTTGTGATCAGTTGTTAAGATTCTCTATTTCTTCTTGATTTAGTTTTGGAAGGTTATATGATTACAAGAATTTATCCATTTCCTCTAGATTATCAAATTTGTGTACAGTTTTTTCATAGAATTCTCTTTTAATATTCTGTATTTCTTTGGCTTGCTTTGTGATTTCTCGTCCTTCATTTCTGGTTTTATGTATTTGACACTTCTCTCATTTTTTCCTGGTGAGTCTAGCTAAAAGTTTGCCAATTTTGTTTATCTTTCCAAGAACCAAATCTTTGTTTAACTGATTTTTTCTATTGTATTTTTGGTCTCTATTTCATTTATTTCTGCTCTGATTTTTCTTATTTCCTTCCTTCTCCTGATTTGTGGCTTTGTTTGTTCTTTTTATAGTTCCCTTAGGTGCCCTGTTAGATTGTTTATTTGAGATTTCTATGGTTTCTTGAATTAGGCTTATTTTTCTGTAAACTTCCCTCTTAGTACTATTTCTGCTGTATCCCATAAATTTTGGTAAGCCATATTTTCATATGTCTCCAGGTATTTTTTTATTTCTCCTTTGAGTTCTTCATTGACCCAGTCCTTGTTCAGTAGCATTTTGTTTTATCACCACATATTTGTGGCTTTTCCAGTTTTCTTCTTATAGGTGATTTCTATGTTCATACTTTTGTGGTCAGAAAAGATGCTTGGCATTATTTAAATCTTCTTAAATTTATTGAGGCTACATTTGTGGCCTAACATGTGATCTATCTTGGAGAATGTTCCATGTGCTTTCAAAAGGATTTTTTATTCAGTGGCTTTTGGATAAAAATGTTCTGTATGTATCTACTAAGTCTATCTGATCTAATGTTAATTTAGACCAAGTTTTCCTTATTGATCTTCTGTTTGGTTGATCTATCTATCCATTGATGTAAGTAGAGGGTTAAAGTCTCCTATTATTATTGTGTTACTGTCTATTTCTTCTTTTATGTCTTTAATAGTTGCTTCTGTATTTAAGTGCTCCTATGTTGTGTATATACATATTTACAAGTGTTATGTCCTCTTGTTGGATTGTTCCCTTTATAATTATGTAACACTTTCTTTTGTCTCTTGTTATGGTTTCCGTTTTAAAATCTAGTTTGTCTAGTATGAGTACTGCTACCCCTAGCTTTCTATTTGTTTCCATTTGCATGGAGTATCTTTTTCCATCCCTTCACTTACCATTTATCAGTGTCGTCAGTTCTGAAGTGTGTCTTTCGTATGCAGCATATAGGTAGGTCTTGTTTTTTTATCCAATTGGCCACCCTCTGTCTTTTGATTGGAGCATTTAGTCCATTGACATTTAAGGTAGCTATTGATAAGTATGTACTTATTGCCATTTTGTTACTTTTTTTCTGGATGTTTTAGGAGTTTTTCTTTGCTCCTTTTCATCTTCTTTTATACTCTTCTCTCGTGATTTAATGGGTTTCTTTAACACTATGTTTGGGTTCCTTTTTCTTTAACTTTTTGTGTTTTTCTTGTAGGTTCCTGGTTTGTGGTTACCATGAGGTTCATATATTATAACCTATGTAAACAGTAATCTATATTAAGCTGATGGGCTATTAAGTTTGACCTCCTACTAATAGCCTTAGAATTTTACCTCCCTCCACATTTTATATTTTTGATATCACATGTTTTTTTTAAAGATTGGCACCTGAACTAACATCTGTTGCCAAGATTCTTTTTTTTTTCTCTTTCTCCTTCTCCAAAGACCCCTGATACATAGTTGTATATTCTAGTAGTAGGTCTTTCTAGTTGTGCTATGTAAGAGGTGACCTCAGCATGCTTGATGAGTGGTGCTACGTCTGCACCCAGGATCCGAACCAGTGAAACCCTGAGCCACTGAAGCGGAGCACACAACTTAACCACTCAGCCACAGGGCCAGACCCTGATATCACATTTTACCTTTTTGTGTGTGTGTATATCCCTTAACCTCTTATTATGGAGGTAGACATTTTTAGTACTTTTGCCTCTTGATCTTCTTACTAGCTTTAGAGGTGGTTGATCTGCTACCATGCTATATGTTTGCCTTTACTAGTGATTTTTGTCTTTCATAATTTTCTTATTCCTATTTGTAGTCTTTCCTTTTCAACTTAAATAAGTCCCTTTAACATTTCTTGTAAGGCTGCTCTAGGTGTGATGTATCCTGTAGTTTTTGCTTGTCTGGAAAACTTTTGCTCTCGCCTTCCATTATAAAGCACAACCTTGCCAGGGCGAGTATTCTTCTCTGCTTTTTCCTTTCAGCACTTTAAGTATATCATGCCTTCTATCCTGTAAGGTTTCTGCTGAAAAGTTAAATGATAGCCTTATGCACTATTTTCGTATGTAACTTGTTGCCTTTCTCTTGCAGCTTCTAGGATTCTCTATCTTTCCATCTTGTCATTTTAATGATAATGCATCTTGATGTGGACCTCTTTGGGTTCATCTTGTTTGGTGCACTCTGTGCTTCCTGTACCTGTATATCTGTTTCCTTCCTCATGTTATGGAAATTTTCGGCTACTATTACTTCAAATAGATTTTCTGCCCCTTTGTCACTCTCTCTTTCTGGGACACCTATAATACAGATGTTAGCACCCTTGATGTTGTCCCAGAGGCCCCTTAGACTGTCCTCACTCTTCACGATTCTTTTTTTCTTTTTTCTATTCAGCTTGGGTGATTTCTTCAACTCTTTCATCCAGATCACTGATTTGTTCTTCTGTGTCATCTACTCTGCTGTTGGTTCCCTCTAGTGAATTTTTCACTTTCATTATTGTATTCTTCAGTTCTGATGGGTTGTTTCTTTATTTTCCAAGTCTTTGTTGAAGTTCTCACTGTGTTCATCTATTCTCCTAAGCTCAGTGAGCATCCTTATGACTATCAGTTTCTACTCTTTATCAGGTAGATTGTTTTGCTCTATTTTGTTTAGTTCTCTTTCTGGAGATTTGTGTGCTCCCTTATTTGGAATGTATTCCTTTGTCTCCTCATTTTGGCTCTTTCTCTGTGCTTATATCTGTGTATTAGGCAGATCTTGGAAATGTGGCCTTATGTAAGAGATGCCTTATGGGGCCCAGCAATGTGCTTCTCTCTCATCCCCTGTTCCAAATGCTACAGTGGCGTCCCTACTGTGGGTTGTATGTACCCTTCTGTTGTTGTAGGATTGCCCTTTCTCAGCTGCCCCGAGGTTATCTGGTTTTAAGGCTCTGCTGAGGCAGCTGCTGTGGTTCCTTTATTGGACAGGGTAATCCCTGGTATTGCTGGCTGTGAGGTCTAATATCACACAACTATTGCTATTTTGCTGTTAAGTGAGTCAGGCCCTCAGCATGGCTGGTTGCTAGGCTCAGGGCTTCATAATTGCTGCAAGCCTCTATTGTGACCCCCTGCAGTGCATGGCTATTGTTGGCTCTCTCAGTACTGCTGATGTGTATGGCTGGCCCCAGGCACAGCAGCACAGGATGCTTTCAGTTATTGGAAGGAGGGATGGATCCCCTGGGTGGCTATTTCAGATGGCCAGCTGCACCAGTCAGCTGCAGCCAACACACCCCAATGCTGGCAGGCCCACATATTCCACCATCAGATCCCACCTGCCTGCATGCCCTGCTGAGGTGAGGCAGACCCATACCACCACTGCAGAGGTCTCAAATGCTCTGCCTAAATGGGCCCACAAGTTCACAGGGGGCTTAATTGTGGGCAGGGCCAGTCCCTGGAATGGGCTGCTTGTCCTGGCTGCACTTGATTACTTGGAGTGCTTTCATGGGTCGGGCAAACCCCAGAGCTAACAGGCTAGAGGAAAGAATCCAATGGTGGCTGCCAGAATCTATGTCAACACAACTGAAGTACATTACAATAATGGCTGCTGCCAGTGTCTCAGTCCATTGGGATGTGGGCCCAGGCACCTCTTGCCTTTCTGAGATGGGATCTGAGCTTGGCAAGTGAGTCTCATTTACCAATGTGGTATGTACTTTCTGGTGTTTTTGTGTTGGTATCCAGAACAAGTGAATCTGTGCATGGCCTTTTAAGAGCAAATATTTCTTTCTCTGAAGTTCAATAGTTTTTCTGGGTATATCCCCCTTTGGTTTTCAAAGCCTGCAACACCGAGCATTATGGAATCTCATCTTGCTTGTGCTTAATCTAAGGCTGAGATGCCTATTGTGGCATAGATCTCAAGCTCAGATCCCCCTGCTCCAGTAGGAAATCTTCCAACCTTCAAAATTGCTCCCAGCTGTGATGCGCCATGTCAAGGATGTGGTTTTTCCTCAGCAGAGGTGTATTTACGCCTCTTCCACACCTGTCAGTGTTGTCTCTTGTTGTGGGGGTTCTTTTTATCCAGTTTTCAGATCTCCCTCAGAGGAAATTGTTCCATAGGTAGTTGTACATTTGTTGTATCCATGGGAGTGAGTTCAGAGTCCTTCTACACAGCTGTCTTCCCAGAATCCTCCAAAATATTGTAATTTTAAGAGAGCAATTAGATATCCTCCTTTCTATTTAAGAGAAGTACCAGAAAATAGTCTTTATGTTTCAGTGATCTTGATTGCTATGAGAACTCAATAAGAAAAGCGTGTAAACATTTTCCACAGTGCTTAGTATGTAATTATTCAATACATGCTAGCTGCTATTAACACTGGAGTGAATTTTAATTTGAGCTGATATTTTAACAAACAATTCCAATTTAGTTCTTTCTTATTCTTTATTTTAGACATTAAAAATATTAAAAATAAAACACCCATGTTCCCATAAATCAGAAGCATCAACCATTACTTTTGTCATATTTATTTCCACCTTTAAATAGCACATAAATTATCACAAAGTTCATGTCCCCTTTAACTCCCCACTCTCTGACCCAACACCAAACCTAGAGACAGCCACCATCATGAGCACGGCATGTATCATTCCAGTGCACTTTGATATATATTAAATATTATTTAAATAACAAATATGTAAATCTCAATATTAATATTATTAGTTATATATTCACAGCTTAATTTTTTTTCTTTAATTAGTGAAAAATTTATCCAGTGACATGGTTCTAGCAGAATTCACTCAGTTATCAAAATCTAGAAAATGTCTGGCAACCTGGGCTATATCAGATTATACTAAATTTCAATATTCTTCATGCTGTGGTCACTAGATTTGTATGAGAAGTTTTAGCCTCTCCCAACCTATTGGGTGCTAACAAATGTTAAAGTTTTTTATGTGCAATATTATGAACTAATTGGAAAAACATTGATGGTATAAAATGGTTTAATTACAGCAAAATATTTCTAAAGCAGACGCTCTCAGCTTTTTCCTTTTCCAGCAACACACATAAGAGATGAAACACACTCTAAGCATGTTTCAGAACGCCTTATGGAAGAAACATTTTGGTAGTTTTCAGAGTCCATATTGACCCTTAAAAATACAAAACCAATGCAAACTGTTTAATTATAACATTATCATAGACCATAAGGCATAAAACGAGTATGAGGAAACAAGCAAAATTGATTTAACTCTACAGGTTTCTGGTAAGTTGAGTGTTTTATTTGAGAAGAATGTGAATTAGAATACGTTATAGATTATTAAAATATATCATGGATGGAACTTCAATTGGAGTTGAGTTCTAAGCATTGGTATTTATTTACTGATTGATATGATTTCCTTCTTTTCTCACCCCTTTTATCCTTATAAGCTGTCAGAAAAACCACACACTCCAAGGGTGATAACACATACCAGTGACGTAAAATATGATGAGATCACTGAGGTTGAGGTAGAATAGGGGTTATGGTTATGATATCTCAGAAGAAGCTGTTCATTTGCATTTTATTATAATAAATGTTATACATAACATTAAAAAGAATAAATGGATCTAGAAGGATATATTAAAAATAACCCTGTCCTTTGCCTTCTAGGGTATTGCCTGGTCACTTATAAGCTTATTGGGTTCAAATATGAACCAGATCCTACAACATCAAGTTTACAAGAATTAATTATTCATTTAAATTGATCATTAAAGTGATCCTGGCTTTCCCTGACCCAGAGATAAAAGGAGAATGCCAATGGTCTGTAGGGAGACATCTTTTGTATCACATATGAGTGGAAAAATGAAAAACCTGAATCTCCCTCAATTATAAAAAAAGGAAAGATAGAGAATATTTAGTGTTCTAGTCCTTGCACATATTCAGGCTTTTAAAATGCATTTTGTACAAGTGACACAAAACATTAGTACTTATTCATAGTCAAGACTTAAAACTATCACTCTCCCAAAAGATGTTGTGCATCTAAGATCTCATAATTGTTTAACGTCTCCTTGCTGAAGCTTCTAATCAAATGTTCACTTCCCCTGTAGGGTCATTCCATTTTGGAGTTAGCGATTGTGTCTTTTCACAGACGCTCATCTTCTTCCCAAGAGGTAAAGCAAGGCTACATGGAATAAAAAAAAAAACAATATCGGATCTTTAGAAGGTTATATACTGGTAGATTTCTCTTACTATCCCAGGTCTACAGCTAATTCTCTTTATCATTGTCCTCACATTTTCCTTTTCACTTTCCTGGGAAACATGAATATTTTCTTGCTTTCAGCTCCTCATGCTAGTGTTGTTTCAGGGAGTCACTTTTCATTCCTTGATGTGTGTTTCACCTCAGGCTCCATCCCTCCAATGTTGTATAATCTTATCTGGTGCACAGATAAGACCACAGCCTATCTAGGTTTGCCTTCCAGTACTATTTTTTCCTGACACTGGAACCAGTGAAATGCATCCTTCTGGTTGTCAACACATGCTACAGTCTGCAAAACCCTGCGCTAATTGGCATCCTCTACACACATAGTTGACAACACTCTCATATTGCTACCCTAGATCCACATGTTGTCCTACTGTGTATATACTATGGCCTTTAAGACTTTTCTCTTTACAATCCTTATTATTCTTGTGCCCCTTGTTCTAACCATCAGCTCCTATAAGTGCATTGCATGTGATGACTTGATTTTTCATTAACTCAACTGTTGGAGGGCAGAAAACCTTCAACATTTATATTTCCCTGTCATGTGTCTCTTGTATGCTACCACAAGATAGATAGATCAGATAGATAGATAGGTAGATAGATAGATAGATAGCAATATAGCAGATAATAGATACAGATAAATCTTCAGAAAAAAAACTTTTATTGCCAAGACCAGGGCAAATTCCTTACTCTCTTAAATAAATCATCACCCTCAGTATCATTACCCTCATCAAGACATTGAGAAGCAAGAATGTGAAGGTATCTATGAAGATAAAGCTTGAGAAGGGATAGGTGTCTATTTTGAGAACCATTTTCTAATCCGTGTACTATATATATTGCCAGATTTGGTAGGATAAAGATAATTCTGGGACTGACAGATCAAAAAGGCCTTTAATATGTTATCTAATGAGATCCCTTACCCATTACATGAAGTTTGGGATTTCTGAATTGTTCAGCCCTCATGCTTGCCTCCACGGACATTAAATTACCATCAATCAATAGAGGAGTCTAGTTCTGGAGATTGCATGACCTTCACTTGTAAAAAACTTGCCTTTATTGTAAACATTAGATTTTTTTGTCTTCACTCTGCCATCAAGGCAAATTCTTTAAACTGACGTGAATGATATAAAAGCTACAGAGAAGATACAAATGACGTAGTATAATCAAATATTTCAGGATTTATATGAGGTTATCACCTCAACTGGAACCTCTATTCTCCCATATCTGTTTTCTTATCAGTCTTTTATGATAGTACCCACTGTGCCATTCCCTTCATGCAAGGAACAAATCACAAAAAATTAGAAAATATTCAAAGCAAAATGAAAATGAAAATTCAAAATGTCGAAAAGTGTGAGATGCAGCTAGATCAG
Organism: Equus asinus; assembly: GCF_041296235.1. Lineage (NCBI taxonomy): Eukaryota > Metazoa > Chordata > Mammalia > Perissodactyla > Equidae > Equus > Equus asinus. The sequence continues at coordinate 36,609,317 of NC_091797.1, forward strand.
GCTTAGAGGGAAATGTATATCTTTAAAGACGTATTATTTTTTTAAAAAAGGGAGCTGTGTAATATCCATCATATAAGCTTCTGCCTTAAAAGGCTAAAAAAGGAAGACCAGATTAAAGTAAATGTCATTTGAAGAAAGGAAATAATAAATATAAAAGCAAATCTATGAAATACAAAACAAAATTATTAGAAATAATATATGAAATGAAAGTTGGTACTTGGAAAGATCAAAATACTGACAAATCTCTAGCTAGATTGATTAAGAAAAGAAAAAAGTGAGTGATACACAAACTACTAACTCAGAAACAAAAGAAGGGTCAGCATAGACCTTCTGGGTGTTAAAATGATAATAACAGAACATTAGGAACAATACATTTGACAGCTAAAGTGAAATTGATAGGTTCTTTGAAAAATACAAATAACCAAAACAGATTCCAAAATAAATAGAAAATATTAATACATATATACTAATGAAAGTAATTGAATTTTTAATTTAAAATGTTCCCACGAAGACAACTACAAGCCCAGAGGTCTATGCTGATGAATTCTATTGAACATTTAAGAAGAAATAATATCAATACTAACCAAACTCTTTCAGAAAATGGAGGGGAAGGGAATATTCCCAAGTCAAGTAATCAACCCAGCAGCAAATTGGTACAGAAAGTAGACAAAGACATAACAAGAAAAGAAAAATATTGCTTAATATCACTCATGATCATAGACATAAAAATTCTTTCCAAAAGAGCAGCAAATGAAATCCAGCACGATTTTAAAAGGACAATACATCATGGTAAAGTTAGGCTCTTTTCCCAGGAGGCAAAGTTAGTTTAACTTATGAAACCAATCAGTGAAATTCACCGTATTAATAATAATAATTAATAAAATGATTTTTTAAAATTTTGCAGTATTTCTTATTTTGAGACATTTAAGAATTCCAATAACTTAACATGATATGATTATATCATAGGATAAAATACTTAAGCATACAACATATTAGTATATTATATTATAAATATTTTAACAAGAGTTAAATCGGGAAGTAGGTAATTGCATAACAGTAGTTTCTGCAAACAGTTCTCTTACAGCTTATGCTTCTCTTCCCCCAGAAGAACTCTCTAGAGAAAAATAACAGTACTTATAGAAATCATCTGTAAGTCTCAGATTTAAGGTTATTTATGTATATGTAATATCTTGTCTGTATTGGGATAGTGAGGGGGAGGAGTGAAGGACCAGGTTGGCAGTGGGGGGAGGGGTGTTGAAACGCTTTGGAAAGGAAACCACTTTAAAATTTGCTTCTTAAATCTCTTGCTATTATCCCAATATTTTCCCATTGAGCCAACAGTAGAGTTAACCACACCATGGAGAGCTCAGCTCCTTCTACTCTCAGGGGATTCATTATCTCAGATTGCAAATTCTCAAGTGTAGCAAATCTTCTGGACATTTTTCTGTACATTCCACAAGAAATTATCTTGAAAGAGATTGTACAAACTAATGACTGAATCTAACTGAATTTACTAAGTGAGTCTTAGGGGAAAAGACATTTCTGAAAGGTCATATTAATACGGCTATTGATAATCTTGACTGTTCATCTATGTACATCAACATATTTGTTAGTATATTGTTATTACATAACATCATACTCAATGGTGAAAATCTGAAAGCTATCCCTCTAAGAATAGGGACAAGATAAGGATACCCACTCTTACTACTCTTATTCAACATAGTATTGGAAGTCCCAGCAGAGCAATTAGGCAAGCGAAATAAATAAAAGGGACAAAATGGAAAGGAAGAAGGAAAACTGTCACTATTTGCAGATAAGATGATTTTATATATAGAAAACCCTAAAGAATCTACCAAAACCTATTAGAAATAATAAACAAAGATGATAAAGTTGCAGGGTACAAAAACCATTTGCATTTCCATACACTAACAAAAAACTAGTAGAAAGAGAAATCAAGAATGCAATCCTATTTATAATCACAAGAAGAATAAAATACCTAGGAATAAATTTAGCAAACACGTGAAAGATATTGTTCAAAGAAATCAAAGAAGGCACAAAGCAATGGAAAGATATCCCATGCTTATGGATTGGAAGAATTAACATACTTAAAATGTCCATATGACTTACAGCAATCTACAGCTTCAGAGAAATCCCTATCATAATTCCAACAGTATTTTTCATAGAAATAGAAAAATCCTAAAACTTTAAAGAATGAAAAACCCCAAATTGTCAAAGGAATCCTGAGGAAAAAAGAACAAACCTGGAGGTATCACACTTCCTGATTTCAAAGTATACTACAAAGCTATGGTAATCAAAACAGCATGGTTCTGGCACAAAAACAGACACAGAGATCAATGGAACATAACTGAGAGCCCAGAAATAAACTCACATATTTATGGACAGCTAATTTTCAACAAAGGAGTCAAGACCATACAACAGAAGAAGGAAAGTCTCTTCAATAGTGTTGGGAAAACTGGACAGCCACATGCAAAACAATGAATGTAGAACATTATTTTACACCAGACACAAAAATTAACTCAATATGAATTAAAGACTTGCATGTAAGATCTGAAACCAAAAAACACCTAGGAGAAAATATAGGCAGTACAATCTTTGCCACTGGTTTTAGCAATGTCTTTTTAGATGTGTCTCCTCGGGCAAGGAAGCAAAAGAAAAAAATAAATAAATGGGACTATATCAAAGTAAAAAGTTTCTGCATGGCAAACAAAACTATCAACAACATGAAAAGACAACCTGCCAAGTGGGAGAAGATATTTGCAAATCATATATCCAATAAGGGGTTAATATCCAAAATATATAAAGAACTCATACAAGTCAACACCATAAAAATGACAAACTGATTAAAAAATGGGCAGAGAATCTGAACAGACATTTTTCCAAAGAAGATATACAGATGGCCAACAGGCACAGGAGAATATTCAACATAACTAATTATTAGGGAAATGCGAATAAAAATGACAATGAGATACCATCACATGCCCCTCAGAATGGCTATTATTAAAAAGACAAGAAATAACAAGCGTTGGAGAGAATGAGGAGAAAAGGGAACCTTCATACTCTGTTGATGGGAATTTTAAATTGGTGCAAACACTATGGAAAACAGTATGGAGGTTCCCCAAAGAACGAAAAATAGAATTACCATATGAATCATCAATCCTACTTCTAGGTATATATTCAAAGGAGATGAAAACAGATATCAAGGAGACATCTTCACTCCCAAGGTCACTGCAGTATTACACACATTAGCCAAGATATGTTTCTGTCAATAAATGAATGAATCAAAAAATGTGGTATATGTATACATGGAATATTATTCAACCATACATATACATGTGCATATATTTATACAGGTATATATATATATACTTATTGCTTCATGGAAGTTTGTAATCTGATTTTCCATTGAATATTATGTCTTGAACATCTTTCTACTTCCAGAAGCATGTGCTTATTTATTCTTCTGGGCTTTTTAGTATGGCTAAAAATGATTTGTTTAAATGACCTTCTATTGTGAGATTTTTAGTTGCATTCAATTCTTTCACCATACAAACATAGATTACATACATATTTTCCTATAATAAATTTTTAGGAGTTGAATTGCAAGGTATAAGGATGTGCATATTAAAAAAAATAAAGCTGAATGCATTTTATTTATTTTTAACTTCTGTATAAAATTTCGAACTTACTTAAAAGCATAGAGAATATTTAAACTCCCATGTAGCCATCAACCAGCTTCAATATCAACATTTGCCAATCCTGTTTCAACAACCTATAGCTCCTGATTTTCTGGAAAATTCCAAACATGTAAGTTGTCTGTGTTCGATAGACAAGCGCTTAGTATGCTCTCTGACTAATAAAGACATTTTTAAAACACATGCCAACTCTGCCATTATGATACTTAAGACAATTATTAATATTTCCTCAATGTTGTCTAATACATAAGCCATGTTCAAATTTACCTTTAAGTAAATTCTTAAAATTAGAATGAAAACAGGGTTCACATAATGTGTCTTGTTATGTTTCTTAGTGCCTTATTTCAGAGTAGTCCTCTTCCCCTCTTTTTTTTCACCTCATTGAGTTATTGAAGAATTCTGGTTATCTGTCCTGTAGAAGGTTTCATATGCTAAATTAAACATTGCTTACTTATGGTTTTGTCTAACTTGTGTTCCTATATCTTGTATTTTATATAAACTTGTTTTGTGTGGGTCTCAGCCCATAGAGAGTGATACTTAGCTGGGAATGCCTTGGGCACTTACCTGGACTAGTACTACTTGTGGTGAGCCCCCACAGACATTTCTCTGACCAGAGACAATGTTACGGCTGGACTGTCCCCTGTGGTTCTTATTATGATTTCAAGACACAGTTCAGCAGCAGCAATTAGGGAATGATGGAAAAACAAGGTTTATTTCTCATAAGTCCTGGAGGGTATGTGGAACAGCTGGACTCGCACAGAGATGGCTTGGGTAGAGAGAGAGAGGACGGACCTGGGGCTCTCCCTTTGTTGGGGTCAAGGGTGAGGTGCCTAGGGTTTTGCAGGTTCACTCTTTGTTGGTGTATTTAAAACATAACAGTGGGAATTAAAGCGTGAGAAAGGAAAAGCAGAGTGGCTTACATGGTCTGTTGTCTGGGTCACCCAGAGCTTTCTAAAAGGAGAACTTCATGAGTGGGATGGCCTGGCTCTTTATCTACTTGTATAGTTGGCAATATGTTTTGAGGTGAATGTCTTTGAAATGAATGCCTCGGAAAGGAAAAGCTTAATATCATGCACTTACATTATAATAAAAAATGTTAATTGTCAGGCACACTACAAAACTGATATTGAGTTAGAAGCTTGACAAGTCTTAGTTAACTTTTTAGCAGATTATCCCAAAGATGCTGTTGTTATTTCTAAAGTATCATCTTGTGAGGCATACAATGTTTGCTTGTCCCAATTTTAGTGATGCTATTTATACTATTGACCAGTTAGTTCAGGTGGCATCAGTATGATCCATGTACTATTCTGTTCCAAAGCAACATTTCACCTAATATTTTTAGCATATATGAGGAAAGTTGATGTCTAATGTCTAAAGAGATTTAATTCTTTTAACGGCTTTTCCTTTAACGTTTTAAATATATAAATTGCTGTTGAAAGTCTTTGTCTGAAGATTCCTCTATCTTGGTCACATCAAGTTCAGTTTTTATTGACTTCCTTTTTTTTCTTTCATATTGATCAGATTTTTCCATGTCTTTGTATGACTAGTAATTTTTTAACTGAATACAGGTCATTGTTGAAACTCTAAATTCTGTTATCTTCTACCGAAGAATATTGGTTTTTTTCTAGCAGACATTTCAAATCATAGAGGGTCATTTTGAACTTGAGTAAGCTTGGTTTTATGCTTTGGTAGTATGGATTTATGGAAAGCACAAGGTACTTTGGAAGTCTCTTTAGTATGACATGACTCACACTCCAAATTCTCTTCCTGGTCGGCCAAGTCAGGGTTTGGCTTTAGCCTGTGTTGGGCCAGGTCTAGAGCAGACCTTACTCAAGGATGTGATTTTTACTCTTAAAGCTTGAATTTTGTGTCAGGTTGATGAAAGGGATATTAATGAGGTGTTAATGGAATTTCCCCACTTTAGCAGGGCCAGAACAACACACTTTCCTGGTCCTGCTCTGCCCTCAGCCATGTTCCACTTCTAGAGTCTGTTTCATTTGAATCTTGTAGCAACTTCTCTCTGGTAGGTCTTAAATGATCTTTCTCTTTACATGTACAATCTGATTATCAGTCACAGCTCAGAGGCCCCTTTCCCCTTTCAAATGTATCTTGGGCAGGGGTGAGGGGAGGGAGGCAAGAGGAGAGGGAAGAAAGAGGCAGGCCACTGCAGATTGGTAGGTAGTAGTTTTAATAAGCATTGGAAGTTACATATGAGGCTTGTCTTGGGCAGCCACAAGACAAGTAATCTCCACATCCACCTGTCAGAATCATAAAAGCTTATATAGAGGCCTAATGGGGTTCAGTCTCATACGTAGTCCAAATATTCTCAATGACACATTACGCTCTCCATGCTGCATTCTTGAAATAGCTCCTGGTGTTTGCAGAACGGTGGGCAGAACCTACATTCCAGTGGCAGGGGAGGGAGTAATGAGACTACAATTGCTTGTGTCCAGTTAGCAGATCAACCAGTGATCACATCCTCTCAATGACCTGCTCTAACACTGTGGTTCTCTGCTTGCACTTCATTTCCTTGGGCTATAGTCAGGAAATTGTGCCCAGGTAGAGAGCTGGGTGATTATATCTTACCTTGTGAGCTTTTCTCTTTCCAGGATGACAGTCTTATATTACCTACCGTCTAGTGAATAAACAATTGACTCATATATTTTGTCTTGTTTTATATTTATTCATGAGGGGAGGATAGTCCAGTATCAGCTAGTTGATACTGTCCTGAAGTAGAAGTGTTTCGTATTTTGAAAAATGCTGTTCTTATGGCAAATAACTTATTAGCCTGTTATTATAAGAAATTATGCACATGTATATAAATTTTTCATTGGTGAAGGCTGCTCATCCTCTTTAATGTTTCTCACAAGTCCTCCTTTATGGTAGGTGCTCAATATAGACTTTCAGAATTGGATTAAATGATATTGAACGATGATGAGAAAAGTGAGGGTGGGGAGATTAGTGGTGGTGACAATGTTGGACAGGTATGAGAAGTGCTTTGTGATAGTTATCGTCACATCTTTGTTCCAAAAGCCCAGGTAGCAACTGCAGTACTTTATAAAGCTACCCAAAGTAGCAAGATGCACAGACATCCACACACATATATATACATAGCTTTTCCTTGTTCAAAAGAAATAAGCCTGTCTCTGCCTTGGGTCAAGGTATCATAAACTATTAATATCAGTTAAAAATATGTATTTATAACCGTTCTCACCCTAAAACCCCAGAAAGGGAGTTCTTGCATTCCTTCTCAGAAACCAGTTCTTTTGGGGAAAATCTTCTCTGTATCCATATGCTTTCCCTTATCTTCATTTGTTATTCCCAGGCCAGTGAAATCTTGGCTTCAGTTCCTGTCCTCAGAAATCCTAAAATGTATCCTCTAACGTTGCACTGAATGAACTTGCTATTACATCTTAACCTGCTACTGATGCCCTAGATTATTTTTACTGTCACTGGGTTCCTGATCCCTTGCTGGATTTTTGACCTCTGTTCATCTCTATAGCACACTGAGGCTGGCATCCCTTAGATACACCATTGTCAGTGGCATCCAGTATCCAGCTGAAGGATGGACATTGAGAGAAAGAGAAAAATGTTTGTATTCACAAGATAATAGGAAATAGGAGAGACTGCTTCTAGTATCAGAGGACATATCAACTTGGATTACCCAGTGAATAAAATAGTCTACCTTATCCACAGGGGATACGTTCCAAGACCCCCCCAGTGGATGCCTGATACCATGGATAGTACTGAACCCTAAACATACTATGTTTTTTCCTATACATACATACCTAAGATAAAGCTTAATTTATAAATTAGGCACAGTAAGCTATTAACAACAATAGCTAGTAATAAAATAGAACAATTATAACAATATATTGCAATAAAGTTATGTGAAAGTGATCTCTGTCTCTCTCAAATATCTTATGGTATGCATTGTACTCAGGGTAGTGTATACAGTATGGATACGCTGGACGAAGGAATGATTTATGTCCTGGGTGGGATTGAGTGGGAACAGTGCATACTTTAAAACTTATGAGTAGTTTGTTTCTGGATTGTTTATTATCCAATTGTTTATTATCCAATAATATTATTTTTGTACCACGGTTGACTGAGGGTAAATGAAACTGCAAAAAGTGAAATTACGAAGTCATTCACTTGAAAATAATTTTCTGAACATGTGCTATAAGAAGTCATTAGATAGAATTGGAAAGAACGTATGAACTTCTAAATGATTCAGGAAGAAAGTCTGGGCTGACCATAGGTCAGATGCAGATGCTGAAAAGACAATCCAGTTTGAGAGGCTCAGGGGTGCTCTTACTAAGTAAGAGCTTTAGCTAATCCATGCATATAGTTCTCTGGAATAGAATTAATCATCAGTTATTTAAGCAGACCATATAATCCACAATGCACAATAACATGAACTACAAGAAGTGGTTTAAATAAACAGAACGCATAGTCTCTGTTTTGACAAAATATATGATGTATATAGAAAGAGAAGCAGGACTATCATAGTGACTGAACTAGTTAGAGTGCATTATCTTTATAATGCAGTGCAGCAAATTCTTTTCTACATCACCCTGTGACAATCCATATCTGAAAGAACAAATCATTCACTGAATGAAGCATAGACCATTTTATTTTTGCAGAACAAAATTAATGAATAAAACATACAGAAAATATTTTTGTTCTATTACAAAACACAGTATTTTTAAAAATCCTCCTACTTTTAACTATGCTCCAGTTCTCAGCCATATGTATCAGAATCTCCCCAGAAATTCTAAAACATAGCACAAATATAAAAATACACAAGACATCCTGAAAAATCAGGAGTAAAAAGAGGAGAAACTACATAAAACAAGTTTCCACTCTCTTACTTATAGTGATGGTACTGATGGGGCTAGTATTGACATAATTTGTATGGTAACTCTGATGACAACAAAGATAATATTGGTTATAATAAAGCTGAATTCAAGGATCCTCTTTATTAAAACATCAATAGAAATGGCAGTGATGATAAAAATGGCAGGAATGATGGCAATAGATGATCAAATTTCAATAGTATTAGTCTTAGAAGGCAAACACTAATCAACACTTTTTCAGAATTCTTCTTCATTAGCTGTACATGATTTTCAGCCCTCCTCATTGAGAGCATCCCCACTGATTCTCTGACCCCAAATCAGGGGCTACTGATTGATGTTGGAGTGGTCTGATAACGCAGTATGTTTTTGGTCAGATTTACACTCAAAGAACTTTCTGGAAACTGAAGGTTTGGGGGTAATTAGAACAATAAGTAATAGCTCCATATAACTCTTTCTAGAAATCTAGACTCTTTTAAAGCAACAATATTCCTTAATTTGTTAAAGATATTCAGAAAGCCACGTAAAAATCATTATAACAAAAGTCTTTGGGGAGACTTAGTAAAATTTGTCACTCAGAGTAGAGCCCATAAATTCATTAGCAGAAACAAGTTGTCACCAGCTGTTTTACAAAACCGAGAAGGGTTTCACTTACATTTCTTCTTTAACACTAATCCCTTTTATTCTTTTTGCCTGTATCTCCTTTCCTTCCTCCTTCCCTCTATTAAGTTCTTCCTCCTTCTTTTCTCATTTCTTCTCCACATTTTCCTCTCTTTTCTCTCTCTCTCACTCTCTTCTTAGCCATGAAGTGTTCAACCTCTACTGTTACCCAAATGCATATAACACTCTTTTCTCTCCATTACAGTTTTATTATATACACATTTTTTTCCCTAAATAGTCCAACAGGATGTGATGGGAAATGCAGCTACACTAATGGACTGTGTAAAGTACAAAGGCCTGGGAATGGGCACCATGATCCTAGTTGCGGAGCTGGAGATTTCAGGACAGTCAGTCCTCAGGTAGTCATCTTATTCGCATTATGGGCAGGACTCTTAGTGGGCGCTATGAGTAGGTAGAGGCTGTGTGGATCAAGGAAGCTGAGAATCATAACAACTTTGATCAGATCCTTGGTTTAACAGTCCAATATTATCTTTCTTATATTGATAGCAAGGTTATAGTAGAAGGATCTAGTTGCTTTCCATCACATTTTTGTTTTCTTCAAATCCCAAACTTCCCCCATAATCCTCTATGGTCTACCATCCCACAGCACACACATCACATTACAGTTTGGGGTGGGGCGTTCATGGATAAGACATGGCCTCTGCCCAACTGGAGGTTACTTTCTGGCTGGCAAGACGAGAGGTCCATACAGAAAAATCACCAGCTGAACAGAGAAGGCTGACTATGCTCAATGTCAAATGAGTGTTCTAGAGCAGTGCTACTCAAAGTGTTGTCTATGGACCAATGCCAGTCTGTGAACTGTTTGTTACCAGTTTCTGATGGGTAAGTATGCAAATTAAGAAACAGCATTTAGAACTTTTATAGCAATTTGACATGGCTACTTCATCCAAGCCTATGGCCAGCAAACTCATCTCATTGACCAAAAGAACAAAACCAAACAAACTCCTGGTCCTTCTCCATAGATAGTTTGAGAAGAACTAGCTTAGAGAATAAGTGTTATGTGGAGTGGGTTGGTCAAGGATGACTTCATGGGGGAGGGAGGTTGTGTAAGATGAATAGAAATAATTAACTATGGAGAGAGGAGAAGCAATGAATGCATTTGAGGCAGGAAGAAGTATGAAAGCAAAGACTCAAAGGGAGCTGGACTTACTTGATGATATAAATACAGCAGTCTGCCTGGTTAGGTCAGGGCAATATAAGATGATGGAGGTGGTTACAAAACTTGGTCTTAGCCATGTTGAATGAACTATATGGCCTAAGCCTACCTTTGAAGCCATCATCTGTGACACTGTTTTGTGAGCCACGGGCACCCATTCTAGAATTTTGAGAGTAAAACGGATCACATGTATGTAGGATATAGGGGAGGTGGACGTAAGTTGGTGGAGGGGTGGTAGTTCGAAAAGTAGGATTCGACGAGTTGAAGAATGACTATCCGAATTTTGTTTTTTAGAGTGTCATGGTATGGAGACTATAGGGCAAAATAGCTGTGGACAGTTTAGTAAAAAATTTTTGATCTTCTAATTGATCCAATAGGATTCCTCTTTCCTAAACCTGAACTGATCTCACAGCTGGAGCAAGGTAAGGAGCCACGTATTTATTCTCTATGACCCAAGACCTCCTGATCTGGGGCTTAGTCCAATCTTTCCTGCAGGTGAGAGGGCTGGGTCCAATGCTTAGTATTGAAGCAGAAGGGAGGGTTTCAATATATGGGCAAGGGATTGGATGAGAGGGAAATGAAACTTACTCTTTATTTCCTTTTCCTTTGTCATACTTCCTCTTACCAATGTACTCATCCAATTGTTAATTTTTGGGAAATTCAACTTTGCCAACCACACTCTTTTGTCTTTTGTTGTACTCATCATTAGTCCCTGCTCTCAAATGTATTTGCCATGTATACTTCCTCATGCTGGAATTGTCATTCTCCATCAGTCCCCATGGTTCCTCATCCCATATGGTTCCTCATCTGCTGGGTTTATATGCAACATATAGCTATCTACGAGTCCTTTAAAAGAGACACATCTGTCAATACCTCACAGCCCTAACATCCAGATCTCATTGTGTTCTAATTCTTGCTGTGCTCATTTAGCAAGCATTTATGGAATGTACCATGTGCTGGAGCTGTGCATTTCCTGAGCTCTATCAGCATGTCCTGAGAAAGATGTCATTTCAAGGTGAAGGAGATTTAGATTTAGGCTTCAGCTACCGCTCCATCTTTAACCTCCACAAGCGCAGGCACAGCGGCGAGAAGCCTTTCCACTGTTCACAGTGCAACCAGCGCCTGAGTTGGAGGTCAGACCTGACGCGCCACCTGCGCAGACAGAAGGGAGAACGGCCTTTCTGGTGTGCTCTGTGCGGGAAGCGCTTTGGCCTCAGCTGGGACTGTGGGCGTCACCAGGTCGCACGCACCGGTGAGCGGTCCATCGTGTGTCCCCAGTGCACCTGGAGCTTCAATCGCAGCTCGAACCTGGCCATGCGCCAGGGCGTCCACACGGGCGAACAGCCATTCAGCTGCTCCGACTGTGGCCGCGGTTTCAGCCACCGCTCGTCGCTGCTCGTGCGCCAGCGCGTGCACACCGGCGAGCAGCTCTACCGGTGAGCAGCTCTACCGGTGCAGTGACTGCTGCAAGCGTCTCCGTGTTGGCCAGGACCTGGTCAAGCACCGGCGCCCTCACACCGGCGAGAAGCCCTGCAAGTGCGGGGTTTGCGGAGGAGCTTCAGCCAGAGCTCGCCCCTCGTCATCCACCAGAGGGCGCAACGGGCGAGCGTCCTCTTGGGGTAACTGTGGCAAGAGCTTCAGTCAGAAGACCAACCTCGTCACGCGCCAGAAGTTGCACGGGATGGACAGGCGGCTGGGAGTGACATCTGAGGCCTGACCAGACCCGGGATGAAGCTTGAGGTTCTTAGCTGAGACTAAGCAGAGGCCACCCATTTCCAGGAGCCTAAACCCTGGCTTCACCTCTCCCGGGTTCCACCCCTCCTCAGGGGGAATCATCAAGCCAAGATTTGGGGCCACACTAGAGTGGGAGTGGAAAGGGGAGCTCAAGTTGGTTTTCCACAGTCACCATTTCCAGGAATCTACTCGTTCTCAGGCAAATACCTGGGGTTGCAAGGTCACTAAGTGGGGTTTCTGGGAGTCGGGCCTCTTTCCGCCTCAGAGTCTCTCCCACGCCGCCTAAAGTGTGGGAAATCCCAGAGAGCATCAGACAGCTAATCCCTGGGTGCTTGTGTCCCCAGGGAATTATCTGGGAGCAGAAGATATGAAGCATAAGGATGACAGGTGGTGCAGGGTGGGTGAAAAAACCCTTTTTAAGTTTTCTCATTTAACTTGCCTCATCCTATTTTCTAGGGGTTTCACCCCCATTCCTAGTGGCTCATTGGAGCCTCTGGTCTACCTCATGAGTGACGTTAAAGAGGGAGAAGAAGGTGGTTCCCTTTTGAGTTGGTCCCCCCCTTATGTTTCTACCCCCAAAGTGACCTTCTGACCTGTGCAGCTCAGGTGCCCTCATTTGCATCAGTCCATCAACTTTCTCTCTCCTCCCTCCCCCAAATCTTCAGCTTTCAATTAAGCTGCCAGGACATTCTGAACTTTGGGGATACAGGGGATGGGATTTTCATTAGATTTGCCCTCTACCTTTCCTCGCTGGTGAAATTTCCTGCCCAATTTGTTCATCAGGACAGGAGGTGGTGGGAGTCTGGGTGAACAGAAATTTGAAAAGCAAACAACACTTTCCTCTTTCACAGAACTCAGGGTGAAAGTCACACTCACAGTAAGAGTGGTGGTGATCATCAGTGTTAATGGCCCAACTTCCTCTTAGCCCCTTGTGTTTCCTGGTTGAAGATGTGTCAGAAGTGGTAAGATATGGGTGGAAACACCATCCTCTACTCAGTTCCCCCCCTGAAAAATCTGACTTTTCCAGACTTCCCACTGGAGTTGGAAATTATTACCACATTCCACTGGACTCACTTCCTGGAGTTTGGCGCTGCCCATGTCTTTTCTTGTGAGCCAACTATTCCCTTCTATTAATTGCCTTTTCACTGGAAAAAGAAAGTTATTTTTAAAGTTGTGGTTGGTGGAAGCTAGCATTTCTCTTTCTAGATGAATTATTTGGGCCAGCTCCACATTCTTGTGCTGTCTTTGGAATTGGCTTAAAGCTATTGTTTACAAATACTTTTACCTTGGCTTTCTAATTCTCCTAAAACTTTCAGGAGCCTACCAATTTCTGGGCGCAGGCCTTTTTCTTCAGTTATGCGAGTACAGCACTGATCTTTAAGGCTCATAGATCAGGATATCAGGGTTGTTGTGCCACCGTGTGGCCGAAGTAGGTAACTGCGTCTTCTCCTGTACTCTGGAGGGCTCGCCCTGAGCCCTATCCCCAAAGCAACTATCCTTTGAACTGAGGTCTAGAGCAGTAGTTTCAGACTTTAAGCTGGGTTCTACCTGTGGAATTCTGGATTCGCTAGGTCTAGGGTAGCACCACATAATTTGCATTTCTAAGTTCCTGGGCGATGCTGTTGCTGCCGATCTGGGAACTGCATTTTGAGAACTGCTATACTAGTGTAACGAAAGAACAATAGTTTTGAGCTCCCAGCTCCACCACCGCAGGTTCCCACCCCACTTCAAATAAAAGGTGATTGCGCTGTTCCAGCCTGTGCAGACTGTCTTGAAAAGAGGTGGAGAAGTCCGTTATATGCTCTCTGATCACTAGGGGGCGCTCTATAAAAATTCTGTTGCCTCAGAAGGCAGTCCAGAGAAGTGCTAGGAAATCAGAGAGGCCGTCAGGCCCTGCTTACCCAAAAGAAGTCATATTGTTGACTGGAGCACAATTGGGACATGGACAAAGCCGAACTTAGCCACCTTCCCACCTTTCGGGACCCTTCCTTTTTGCTTTTGGACTGCCTCTTATCATTCCCTCTCCATTTGTCTGGGTTCCAAGTCCGGTGACATCTTCTCCCACAAGTCTCCCTTAAAATGTAAATGATAAAAGACTCAGGTAATGAACTTTCTTAGAAGTTCATGACGTCAAAAATTACCTGTGATTCAAAGGGAAGAGGTTTTATGAGTCTTTAAGAGTGCAATTTCAGGCACCTTGTCAGGCAGTTGGGTTAATGTTTTTAGTACACGTGCCTGGTTTGCAAACCTCCATGTTATTGGGGACTGCCTTCTAATAACACCGTAGACGCTGCTAAGCCTTTCCCTTCTTTGGGAGATCCTCCCCAGAGAGGGAACCGGCAGCCCTGTGTGAGAAACTGCAACCTCAGATGATATTTTCTAGATAGATGCTGGATGCTCATATATGGTTCAAAGCTATGATGAGCATTCACCGGAAAGAAAGATGGGGCAGAGAGCATACTGGATTTTGGGAGCAGATATCATTTGATCTCTTGGTTCCTCACCCTTGGGGGAAGGTGAATATTGGCCACTCAATGAGCCCTTCAATAAGTGGCTCCTCCCTGTGTCTTCATTTTCCCTGATGAGCACATAGTGTCTGCTCTCTGCTGGAAATTTCTGTGTGAACAAAAGAAACAGAAACCTATCTCCTTGGCTTCTTTTGGATCTGGGGTTATAGTTCTGAATTTAGAAACTTGCTACCTATTCTGACGGGTGTTTGCCATGGCAACCAAGTGAATGTGCTTATATTTGGTCAGGATCAATTTAGTCAAGATCTCTTGGTACAATAGTTTAGAAGGAGCATTCACCACAATCTTTTTGGTTCTTTGTAAGCAAATAAGCCACAAGAGGCAGAAAGTCCTTGAAGAAATAGGCACAGAATAGGGAGCTGAACCCGTCATAGAGCTCATTTGGCTCAGCCCTACTGGTTATTGATGAAGTTGAAAACCAGAGAGATGATGAAAGGATTTGGCACCAGTTCATGCAAGTCTTTAGTAGCAGACTGTGGATGCTAACACAGCTCTCTAGTCTTGACCCAGGGCATTTCCCATTCAACAATCCCTCCTGCTGTTTTTTGCGTGCTCAGAGCTCCAGGCCTTGTTCCAGAAAGGCTTTACTGTGCCTTACACAATATGCGCCAAATTAGGATGAGATAGATTAAACAAAGACAATTGTAGAATTAAAAAAATAAGGTGAAATCAGAAACCAGGGGAGTACTTCAAAAGCATTCTGTGAAGAAATGTACACTTCCTAGAATTGAGTTATGAATTTGCTATAAGCTCACTAGATGTCATATAAACAGGAGAAAGTCGATCCTTAGTTTCTTAAAAAGTTAATCATACACCTTCATATGAGCAAGCCATTCCACACCTAAATATTTACCCAAAAGAAGTGAAAGCACACAAAAAGTTGTATGCAAATGTTCATGGAGGATTTATTTGTAATAACCAAAAGCTGGAAACAACCCAAATTTCCATCAATAGGTTAATGTATAAACAAGTGATACACCACTCGGGAGGAAGAAAGAATGAGCTGTTGATCCCAAAACATGGATGAATCTCAAAATAATTATGTTGAATGAAGAAACTAGGCCAAAAAGAGTACATCATTTGTGATTTCATTTATGTAAAACTCTAGAAAAGGCAAACCGATCTGTAGTCACAGAAATCTGATCAGAGCTTGCTTGGAAATGACGAGTGCAGGGCCAGGTGGAAGAAAGAAATTGCGATGGGGCATGAAGAAACTTTTGAAAGGGTCGGACATATTCATATCGTGACTGTGGAGATGGTTTGATGGGTGTATAAATACGTCAAAACATATCAACTTGTGCACTTAAATATATGTAATTTTATTATATGTCAATTATATCCTCAGAAAGCTTTTAGGAAAATGTCATTGCTTATGTGACAGAAGTATAGTTATTCCTAGCACTGAGATGTGAGAGAAAGTTTTCCTCTGAGAGTTTCATAATGTTGCTTCTTGTAATCCTCCTCAGTGTAAACTAATGGTAGAACGCCAAGGCACTGTTGAGCAATAACAATTCTATGAAGGATGTTGTGGGGTGAGCAGAGATTAGTGGGAGGTGGAAAATAAAGCATTTAGGGATGCAGCTCTCCGCTGGTCTACTTTAGTCTGGGAG
This sequence comes from Equus asinus, assembly GCF_041296235.1. Taxonomy (NCBI): domain Eukaryota; kingdom Metazoa; phylum Chordata; class Mammalia; order Perissodactyla; family Equidae; genus Equus; species Equus asinus. Next base: position 36,625,595 of record NC_091797.1, read on the forward strand.
TAAGACTTTAGATTATCAGAAGGAAAGGTGTATTGCCATCCTTTAGGCAATCCTTCCTAAATGTTGCCCTTCTCTATTGAGGTCTTGATGAGTGATAAGGAGCAATAGTTCTGAGATTTTACTCACTGATAAGTATATAAACTTTAGGGACTGGGTTGAATTCCTCTTTTGAAAATCAAGGAGCCAGACAGTTCACATGACTCCAGGGAAGGCCATCCTTCTCCTCTGTTGGATAGAGAGTGAGAGTATAACCATGCATTGTATTCCCTACTTTTCATTGTTCTCTGACAGTTTCATGAGAATCAGCATTATCTCCCCAACCAGACAGCAAGCACCATCTGGGCAAAATCACCACCCTGTATTTACTTGGTATTCACCACAGTGCCAAACAGAGCAATGGGCACATGGAAGGCCTTCAATAAATGCTTGCAACATTGAATGAAGTGTTGGGAATAAGAAAAAGGATGTAGACTGCTCTTTTAATTATTAATGAATACTTGTCCCTCTGAGACATCTATATTGATTAACTCAGCTCGGCTCATTTCTTTGTTCTGCATGTCTTTGACTCTCAGGTACTTCACCATTATCTTTACTCTCAGTGTCCTGGTTGTCTTTGGTTTGTCTCTGTGCTGAGTGTTAGTTTCCTGTAGCAGTGGTGTGTGGAGTCTCTTCCTCGATTCTCCTTTGTTTCTCTTGGTTCCCAATGCCATTGACATTCCAAAAATACTCTTCTGTCCCCCAACAAAGGCACCCAATGTAGATATTATCCTCTATGCTTACCTCTCTGACTCACTAATAAAAAATATTTATTGAGACGCTATTGTGTGCCAGATATTAAGCTTGGTGATTTACAAGTCTATAAATCCTCACAAAAACCCAAGGAAATAGACTCTATTGTTATCCCAACTTTATGGATAAAGAAATTAAGGCTGGAGGAGATTATCTCATTCTCCTGTGATAGCACAGCTAATCAGTTGGAAGAATTAAGACTTGAATTAGGTCTGACATTAAAATCTATTCTCTTAACTACTGCGTCACACTGGTTCTCACAAGAACTTATTGTCATTGAAATTTTTCTGGCCCTTCCTCACTTTTTAAGGACTTTGTTCTTTGCCTGGTGATGGATTTAATTAGCTATAATTATGGGTGCTAATGTACTAACCAGCAGCACTACCCACGAAACAAATGCCTTACCCAGGATGTATAAATGTCAAATAACTTTAAGGACCTGGAAATTTTATTACCTTGATAGTCTGGTGGAGATGACATTTTATAACTTTTCCCTAATTATCAACTTGCTCTGCTTGTAAAGTTGACTGTCCATCTTGAATTTCTTGTTTCTTATAACAGAAGGCAGAATAAAGTGTGTGTGTGTGTGTGTGTGTGTGTGTGTGTGCGCGCGCGTTGGGAATCTAAGGAGGGGTTTGGCTCCAGTAGTTCTTCAAAGGTAAATTTCCTTTCTTGACTGGATGCCCTTCCCCCAAGGTGAGAACCATGCTTCCTCTCCCTTTGATCCTTGGTGATTTGGAGCTGACTGAGAATGGTAGTCATCACTGTCACCCCCTTGTCAAATCTCTGCAGCCCTCATTTTCTGGATGGTTCTCTTTAGGGCAGCCTTGACATCAGTGTTCCGCAGGCTATAGATGATAGGATTGAGGATGGGGGTGACCACAGCATAGAAGAGGGAAAGCAGAGGGTCAGTGGCTGGATCGTAGCTGGCCTTAGGACGGATGTAGATAAAGATGCCAGTGCTGTAAAAGAGGGAGACCACGACCAGGTGGGAGGAGCAGGTGGAGAAGGCCTTGCAGCGGCCTGCAGCAGATGGGATCCGGAAGATAGTAGCCAAGATACGCCCATAGGAGCCCAGGATGAGGCCAAAGGGGCAGAGGATAAGGAGGGCAGCGGCCAGAATAATCTGCATTTCACTGAATGAGGTGTCTCCACATACCAGCTGCAAGATGGGCTGGATCTCACAGAAGAAGTGTGGGATGACATTTGGGCCACAGAAGGGCAAGGAGAAGATGAAGGAGGTGTGGCCCAGGCCCACCATTGCTCCACAGGCCCACGCTGACCCAGCTAGCTGTAGGCACATCCGATGGCTCAGCAAAAGAGGGTAGCGAAGGGGTTCACAGATGGCTGCATAGCGGTCATAGGCCATGGCTGCCAGGAGACAACACTCCGTGGCGCCAAAAAAGAGAAAGAAGAACATCTGCAGTGCACAGCCAGAGAGAGGGATGTGGCGCTGACCAGTAAGGAGGTGGTGAAGTAGCAATGGGATGGTGACAGATGTGTAGCCAATCTCCAGCGCTGAGAGGATTCGAAGGAAGAAGTACATGGGGGACTGAAGGGCAGAATCAGCTGAGACCAGCACCACAATGAGGAGGTTGCCTGCTGTGGTGAGCAAATAGACGGTGAGGAAGAGAGAGAAGAGCAAGCTCTGGAGGCCGGCCAGGTGGGAGAAGCCTTCAAGAATGAATTCAGTCACCACAGATGTGTTTGTGCTCATCCTGCACACATCCCTTCTGACTGCAGGATGAACAAAATGGCAAGGGAAAGTTGCAATTATGGAACTGTGAAATGGGCAAAAATGACCCCTTTCTGCATCTGATCAAAGCGTTGGAACTGCCTTTCTTTTAGAATTTCATGGCAGTTGAGGCAGGACGGCCCTGAGTTCATACTGGCCCTCACCCACTCTTGGAAGCCAGGGTGAATGTTTGGCCCTCTCAGCCTAGTTCCCTCACCTGACCTCTTCCTGACGGTGCTCACCTTTCATGAGAACACATTGAATTCTGTTTTCAGTTTCTCCGGGGTTGAGAGTTGCATCATTCTGGCCCTCTTTTCACTTTTTTTTCTCCCTTTCCCATCCTTTCCACAAGGCTGGGGACAGAATTTTCTCTTCTGGTAGATGTTTTCCTACTCAAAGTCAGAATGTATTCTATGTTCAGGGCATGGAAAATCCCATTCCAAGTCCTGGGAATTTTGTCTTGTATTCTTCCTCTGGTTTCTTTCTATTTCTGTCTTTTTCTTTCCTTCCTTTACATATTTTCCCTTTCTTTTCTTTTCAACTTGTCTCCTCTCCAACCCAATTTTAACCTTTTTTTTTGTCTTTTTCTGGCTCCTTTTTCAGTTACCAGATCTATTCAGACTCTCCTTTTTCTATTATTTGACCATTTCATGGTTTTTGAGGAGGAGGGAAAAATTTGAAAGATATCTCTTTCAAGTTCCTGTAGGAAGTTAAACAGTTCAGTTATCCAAATGAGTCAGGATCTCTCTAGTTTTTAAAGATGCTTAGGAAGGAGATGACAAGACCTGTCTTGGTTCCTTATTTCTGCCTTTTATAGACTCTTGAACTTCACTCCTTATACTGTAACACATATGCAAATCTCAAAACCACATGCATAAACTCCACAAATCCACAAACATATTACATTTCTAAACAGAGGCACAGAAAAATAAATAGCCCAATATGCTCAGATTCCTGGTTCATCTAAGGCCATAAACAAACTGTGTATTGTATATACATACAAATATTATTACAAATAAAAATGAAAGTGAAAACACATTTATCACAAAGATATAAATACACTCAGAGATACAATGAAACAGATACATAAATCCAAATTCTGTGCAAAAATATAACCATATTCAAGAACTTATATTAAAAATATGAGCTCACACACTGATATATTTTTGCAGTTGAAGAGTCTTTGGTTCATTCCACCTTAGTGGCTCTTTCAGTGTTTTCTGGGTGATATTACCTGAGCAATGTCTTTCTATTTGGAGAAATAACCAGTGATAAAGATGGATGGTATTTGATGACTTGCTTATTTTCTTCTTTCTCTATTTACTGGATGCCTCATGAGGAAGGTACTCTTAGATTTCATCTCTTCTTAATGTCTCTGAGGACCTGAATCTCCAAGCATATTTGACTTTCCAGTGGGGAGAGCTCTTCACATAACCAATTAATCTGTTGCTTTGGAGTCTGCTTTTTAGGTAGCAGAAAGTATAGGGTGACCTGTCAAGAAGACTTAAGAGAAAATGTCCAGGGCTGTTCGTCTTAGATCTCTTATAATATCTCTGGTTCAACCATTTTTGTTTTCTTCTCCTTCCTCATTATTTTCTTCTTTCCATTACTGTAGATATCCTATATACTTAGGAAAGGTAATAATGCAATCTTTTTTCTATCTCATTGTTATTTATATAGTTCAGCAATTAATTTCTTTGATAACCATTCATAGAGCCCCTTGTATATTTCAGTCATTCTACAGAGCATGAAGAATGTAAAAGAGAAATAAACATATTTTTGAGCTTAGTGAGCTGATAAATATCATTTTCTTGGGAAACTGTCCCTAATTTCTCTTGTTTGGATCTCTTAATTTAGTATATAAGAACTTTCTTTGCACTATTATCATTTGGGTTTATTGTTTTATTTATGATATTCTATGTTTTTATACGTTTTTATAGACATGATAAAGCCTGTGTGTCAGATAGGGTGTTTTCAAGACAGGTAACAACCATCACAACAAGCCCCAAACTCAAACTGCTTTAAACAGTAAGTTCATTTATTGGTTCATATAACTAGAAGCTCAAGATTTACTTATAATAGGTCTCCTCCTTAGTTTCACTCCAATTCCTTTGTGTTTGCCCCTTTTATTAGATGTTGCTGAAAGTAATGAAAATATAAGTGGCTCAAAAAGGATGAAAATGTATTTACCTTTCACTTAAATGTCTGAAGTTTTGCAATTCAGTGCAATATGGCTTCTCTGATTCAAGATTTCCTCATGGATGCAGTTTCCTTTCAGTTCATTAGTCTTGTTTTCCTTGAGTGTGGCCCTCTTACGGCATAAGATGATGTCATACATGTTATAAGGAGCAGAATGGAGTAGAATAATCTGGATTGCTATGTGCCCAGGTAGACAATCTTTTAGGGTAACCTATGTAGTATTCTTGCCAAAGAGGTTTAATTTAAATAAAATTATAAGAAATAATCAGACAAAGCCAGATTGTGGTACATCCTACAAACAACTGACACAGACTCTTCAAAAATATCAGTGCCTTTAAAGAAAAAACAAAGGTGGAGGGTGATATTGTTCTAGATTGAAGGAGACAAAAACCATAAGAATAAAATGTAATACATGATCCTTGGTTGGATACAAACAAAAACAAAACAGCTTTGTAGACTTTTGGAACAATTTGGAAAATTGAATATGGGCTTTATATTATTGTATCAATGTTAAATTCCCTGGGTGTGATATTAATATTATGGTTATGTAGGAGAATGCCTTTGACCTTAGAAAGATACACAATGAAGTATTTAAGAGCAAAATGTCATGCTTACTGCAACTTCTTTTAAGCGGTTCATCCAAAAAGGTATATGCGCATGCCTGTATGGATGGATGGTCCTTCACTCTGCTCTATGGGATGTTTGTCCCTGTCTGTTATCCTCCTTGTTCTTGTCTGAGAAGGATGCACAGATTTCACACTCTTCTTCCTGCTACTTCAATTTTGGTGTATATTAGTCTGGTTAGGCTATGCTGCAATAACAAACAATCAAAAATATAACTAGCTTAATGTAAAACAATTTATTCGCAATCATACAGAATTTGCTGTGCATTCAGATGACCTGCTAGGATAGCTGTCTTCCATGTGTTAACATTCCATGCAGCTCTGACCTTATGGCTTCTCCATATCAGCACTTGCTTCTGCAATTGCCATTTCAGGGAAGAGTGGGCTGAAGAGTTAATCATCAGCAAATAAATTGTATCAATTCTGATCATATTTAACTAGACAGAGCATGTCACATAACTATGTCTAAATTCGAAGGGTTTATGGCAGATCGTACTTTCCAAAGATAACTGGAAAAATTCCTCACCCACATGTTCTTCTGTAAAATGATCTTCCAAGGTATAAATCCAACTTGGGCATGATGTATGATCCTTTTAGTGTTCTGTTGAACTTGGTTTGCTGGTATTTTGTTAAGCAGTTTTGCATTTATGTTCATCAGTGAATCAGTGATATTTGCCTATAGTTTTTTTTTTCTTACTTGTAGTATCTTTCTGATTTTGATATCATGGTAATATTGCTCTCATAAAATGGTTTGAAATTATTCTCTCTTCTATTTTTGGGAAGAATTTTAAAAGAATTGGTTTTAATTCTTTGACTGTTTGGTGGAATTCCCCCATGAATCCATCTGGTCCTGGGCTTTTCTCTGTTGGGATGTTTTTGATTACTGATTCAATCTCCTTATTGGTTATTAGTCTGTTCAGCCTTTCTACTTCTTCTTGATTCAGTTTTGGTAGGTTGTATATTTCTAGGAATTTATCCATTTCTTTTAGGGTATCCAGTTTGTTGGTGTATAATTGTTCATAATAGTCCCTTATGATTCTTTTTATTTCTGAGGCATCCACTGTTATGTCTTATCTTTCATTGCTGATTTTATTTGAGCCTTTTCTCTTCTTTTCTTAGTTTGGCTAGCTAAGAGTTTGTTGATTTTGTTTATCTTTTCAAAAAGACAACTATTAGTTTTATTGAATTTTTCTATTTTAAAAATTCTCTATTTGAACTGTTTCTGCTCTAATCTTTATTATTTCCTTCCTTCTGCTATTTTGGGCTTAGTTTGTTCTTTTTCTAGTTTCTTGAGGTATTAAGTAAAGTTACTTATTTTGGATCTTTCTTCTTTCTCAATGTAGATGTTTGCTGCTATAAACTATCTCTTACCATTGCTTTTGATGCATCCCTTAAGTTTTGGTATGTTGTGTTTCTTTTTGTTATTGTTGTTGTTGTGTTCCTTTTTTCACTTGTCTCAAGACACTTTTAAATTCCCTTTTGATTTTCTTTTTGACCCAATGTTGTTCAAGATTGTATTGTTTAGTTTCCATGTATTTGTGATTTTTGATTTCTGGTTTCATTCCATTATGGTCAGAAAAGATAAGGGGAATAATTTCAATTTTCTTAAATTTGTTAACCAATGTTTTGTGACCTACAATGTGATCTATCCTGGAGAATGTTCCATGTGCATTTGGGAAGAATGTGTAGTCTTCTGCCTTTGAATGGAATGTTTTGTACATGTCTGTAGGTCCATTTGGTCTAAGGTATAGTTCAAGACCAATGTTTCCTTATTGGTTTTCTTTCTGGATGATCTATCTGTTGTTGAAAGTGGGGTATTGAAGTCCCCTACTATTACAGTATTGTTGTCTGATTCTCCCTTCAAATATGTCAATATTTGCTTTATATATTTAGGTGTTCTGATGTTGGGTGCATGTATATTTATAATTGTTACATCTTCCTGTTGAATTTATCCTTTTATCATTACATAATGATCTCCTTTGTCTACAGAGACAGTTTTTGACTTAAAGTCTATTTTGTCTAAGTACAGCCACCTGTGTTTTTTGTGGTTACCAGTTGCACAAAATATCTTTCTCATTCCTTCATTTTCAGCCTCAGTGCATCTTTAAATCTAGAGTGAGTCTCTTGTATAGAGCATATTGTTGGATCTTCTTTTTTATCCGTTCAGCCACTCTATGCCTTTTGATTGGTGAGTTTATTCCATTTACATTTAAAACGGTTATTGATACATGAGGACTTACTATTGCCATTTTGTTTGTTATTTTCTTTCTGTTTTGCAATTATTTTGTCCCTCTCTTACTGTCTTCCTTTGTTATTTGATAATTTTTTTGTAGTGATTTGCTTTGATGCTTTTCTCTTCATCTTTTGTATATCTTTTTAGGTTTTATTTGCTGTGATTAGCTTGAAGCTTGCATAAAATATTTTGTAGTTATAACCATCTACTTCAATTGCAAACATAAACTTGACACTTTTTCCCCCTCACACACTTTGTGTTCTTGGAATCAGGGTTTATTTCCCTTTATATTGTGCATCCACTGACAAATTTTTACCTTTTAACATTTATGTTCTTGTAAGTAATTTATACACCACTGTTACAGTGTTACGTTAATCTGTATGTGCCTATATGTTTACCTTTTAAATATTGCATAAAAAGATTTATGCTTTTATATGCTTTCATATTGCTGCTTAGTGTGTTTCATTTCAATTTGAAGAACTTCTAAACATTTCTCATAAAGCAGGTCTGGTGGTAATGAACTCCTCATTCTTGTTCATCTGGGAAAGACTTTATCTCGCCTTCATTTTGAAAGATAATTTTGCCAGGTGTAGTACTTTTGGTTGGCTGTTTTTTTCTTTTAGTACTTTAAATATATCATCCCACTGTCTCCTGGTCTGCAAGGTTTCTTAGGAGAAATCTGCTGATAGTCTTTTGGGGGTTTCCCCATATGTGATAAGTCACTTTCTTCTTGCTACTTTCAAAATTGTCTTTGTCCTCAACTTTTGACAAGTTGGTTATAGTGTGTCTTGATTTAGTCCTCTTTGGGTTTATCCTATTTGGGTATATTTGAACTTCATGAACTGGACGTCCATTTCTTTCCCAAGATTTGGTAGGTTTCCAGGCATTATTTCTTTAAATAGACTTCTACTCCTTGCTCTCTCTCTTTTCCTTCTGGGACTTCTATAGCATGGTTCACTTAATGATGTCTCATATATCCTGAAGGTTTTCTTCACTCTTTTTCATTTTTTTTCTTTTTTCATTTGTTAAAATTGGACAAAATGATAATAAAATTTGTCTACAGCATTGTTCTTATAAAATTTAAGATAATTGTGCAAAAATGAACAGAGAGGGAAGAGAGCTTCACTTAACAAATAATAGGGTATACTATAAATTTATATAGTAAAGGGCACCTTATAGACTTAGGAATAAGGTTAGTCTATCATTATATTATAACAGATTTAGAAAGCACATCTGCATTATTATTATAATATATTCTATATAATATAAAAAATATATAATTATATATATATATTATATATTATAATTATTATAATAATAATGCATTTATTATATTATTTTATTATAACCATGCACTGACAATTGAAAATAATGTCGATCATAAAATAGTCCCCCCAAAAAGTCTTTTGTTGGTCTAAGTTTTGATTGCTGCAGTTACTGTTCAGTTTTAATAATGCGTCTGTAAGCTTTAAATTAGCACATTTTTATTACTTAAACTTTCACAAACATATCCAACCTGGAAGTTAATTCAGAGAACTCCCTGTTAAACAGTTGGTGCTGGACATGCTCAGGCTCAGCTGCCAGCTACTTGTCTTAGTTTAAACCAGCATAAGTTTGTAATGATTTGGAATAATGTCAGGACTGCAGTTGGTTGCTCTAACCCCATGGTACTTTGAAATAATAAATTAGAAATTATGACAGTACAGGGACTTTAATGACAAATAAACAGAATTTGACTTACTTCAATTCCATTCTCTGTGGCCACTTGGAGTTTTTATTTTTGTTCAAATTTTAAATTAGTGAAACAACGTGAACTGTGAGATATGATTTTTCTGTATGTTTGGTAAGTACAAATTTTCACTCATGTGTGAAATATGTTACTGAAATATCTAAAATTGAAATTCATTCTTTTAAATTAATCTTTTTACATTTTTACTAAACTGGAATGTTATTATTCATTGCTACAACAGTCTAACATGTGGGTACAAGTTTTTTCTTTATTCCAAAAATACATTAATATAATTTTCAAATATCATTCCTTACTTTTTCCTTTCATGTACTATAATATTCATTCTATTTTTGTTATTTATCATTTCCATTTGCTGGCATGAATGCATATTTGAATTTCAAGAAAAGAACATTTTACTGCCTATACTTCCTTTCTGGTTATAATTACTATGAATTGCATTTTGTTGCCAAGCAAAGGCTTGCCACCTGATATGAACAGAAGCCGAAACCATGGCACACCAGCTTTTGAGGGAAGAAAAGCTTTATTGTGAGGTGGATCTGCAAGGAGATAGGAGGCAAGGCTCTCACTTCTGTTTCCCCAATCCATGGCCTGGGGCAAAATTTATAGGAGTTTTTTAGTTGAAGGTCCTACAGTGAACATTATGGATATTACCAAAAATTGATTTTTTTTATTAAGCTGAGGGAAGTAAAAATGATTTGCAGTTCTTTGTTTAAATATGCAGAACTCTCATTGCCTTACTTAACTGATGCTACCAAGTGGGAGAGCTGGATTTCCATTCCACGTGCATGGACTACAAAGTCTGTGCCATTTCCCTGCACTAATATTAACATGAGATTATCCAGTCCTCTGGAGAAGCTGAACAATTGAAGCAACAGACAGTGGGACATAGTGGGTGGCAGAATAAGCAAGTCTTTCACTTAAAATGTCCCACAGATAACTCACAAAAGGCAAATCTATAAATTCAATTATTTTAAAAGATACACTGCACAGGTAAAAGGCAGTAATTAGGATTATTTTCTATTTGGATATTCCACAGTCTTTGCTGTCTCTGATTTCTCATGTGGCACCATCACTGAGTCTCCCAGCTTGAATGACAGATCCTTTGGATCCGGGACACCAACATCTTCAAAGCTTCCTTGACATCCTTGTTGCGGAGTGTATAGATGAGAGGATTGAGAAGTGGGGTGATGACTCAGTAGAAAATAGCCACAATCTTGTTGATGTTTGACTTGTATTTTACTGCTGGGCGGACATACATGAATATGAGAGTTCCAAAGTAGATAGTGACCACAGAGAGATGGGCTGCACATGTGGAAAAAGTCTTGCGTTGGGTAGCAGCAGAGGCCATGGCTAGAATTGTGGCCAGGATTTGGGCATAGGAAGCCATGGTAAGCACCAGGCTTCCTAAGATAATAACAGTGCTCAAACCATAGCCCACTGCTTGGATGGCATATGTGTTTGTTCAGGAAAGCCGAAAAATCTGATCAGCATCACAGAAGAAGTGGTTGATCTGGTTGGGGGTGCAGAAGGAGATTTGTGTAAGGAGGAATGAGGGAAACATGGAACAGAGGAATCCTACAGACCAGCAGACCCCAGCCAGAGTACCACACGTTTGGGGGCTCAGCAGCAATTGGTAATGGAGTGGTCGGCAGATGGCAACATAACGGTCAAAGGCCATGGTGGTGAGGATAAAGAGCTCAGTGGCAACCAAAAAGAAGAAGAAGTAGTACTGAGTGATGCAGCTGGGAACTGAGATGACCCCTTGGGAACATAGAAAATTGGCCAGCATTTTGGGCACAGTGACTGTGGTGTACCAGAGCTCTACCAAGGAGAGATTGCAGATGAAGAAGTACATGGGAGTGTGGAGACGGCCATCCAGGGCCACAATGAGCACAATGAGTGCATTACTCACCAGGGACAATAGGTAGACCAGGAGGAAGAGGGAGAAGAAGAGCAGCTGGAGATGTGGAGAATTCGAAAATCTCAGGAAGGCAAATTCAGTGACCAATGTGCGGTTGGCTGTCTCCATTCAGCCTGTAGGCCAACTGGGCAAGAAGAGGAATGAGATATATGAAAGATCTTGAGATGTACTCAGCTATGTGGTTTCCTCTCCAGTTCTGTCCAAACAGTTGGACTTGCACAACTCTCAGTATTTCTTTTAATTCACTCTTTAACTGCCTCTCACCTCGTCCAAAGTAGAGAGTATTCTACTTTTTAAAAAGTAGGATGCTGAGGGGCTGGCCCCGTGGCCGAGTGGTTAAGTTCGCGCGCTCCGCTGCAGGCGGCCCAGTGTTTCGTCAGTTCGAATCCTGGGCGCGGACATGGCACTGCTCATCAAACCACGCTGAGGCAGCGTCCCACATGCCACAACTAGAAGGACCCAGGAAATCTTTTTTGGATTGATTAGAAGACTCAGCTTCAACGGCTCTAACTAGAGTGAATATGTAGCATACTCTGTATGAAACCATATGTTATTGTTACCATCAATGTTTTTTGACCCCAAAATCAGTAATTTTATTTTATTTAAACTAATATCTCTAAGGGTTGTTTAGTGTATATCCTTGAGCTCTCTAATCCTAAGATACTTTAACCTTCAGTCTTGCAGAAGATATGGGATCTTACTGTTCCTCTATCTGTCTGTTCTGGACACAAAACTCTGAGTCAGTGGCACTGTTTTATGCCATCAGATATCAGAAGGTGGAGAGCAGTGAGTGTGCTTCCCTTCGTATAGGTTCCAACACAAGACTGGATAGAGGCATTTGATGGACACTTCTTGATTCTGGATATCATCAGCAGAGTAGGAGAGATCTTGCTCAGTGGAGGGAAAGGAGAATACATTCCAGAGTAAAAGGGGAATTCACGGGCCACCCTGATGGCCTAGTGGTTAAAGTTCAGCACTCACTGCTTTGGCAGCCCGGGTTTGCTTCCAGGTCTTGGAACAGCACCACCGGTCTGTAAGTTGCTGGGCAGTGGCAGCAGCTCACATAGAAGAACTAGAATGACTTATAGCTAGGATATACAACCATGTACCGGGGCTTTAGGGAGGGAAAAAAAAGTGAATTCACACTTGGATTCCCAGGTGAGAATATTGGTATGGATTAGGATCTTCAAACAAAAATTTATCAGAAAAGCCAACTTCAGCAGATAGTCAGGCTTGCACAAAGTTATCATTGAGATGGATGAAGATGATATTATTGACATTATCAATACACGAGTTTTACATAAATTTGTAATTCTTTCAAGTTCTTCCTTGAATGTGTGTCTAAAATAGAAATATTAAATATATTCACCATTAGGAGTAAGGTTAATACACTATTCATTATAATACATGGGAAATTGTTTTGACAATATGTAAAGAAGAGGTGTGATGCAAAATCTTATATTCAATATAACCTGGTATATATTCCCAAGATGTAATTTTACCAGTGACTTTTTAAATATAATTTTTGTGTCATAAAGTATTTTATAATGAATACACTTTTAATATTATGAGATCGTTTCATTTTATCAAAATATGTATTTCATTTACACGTCAGAAATGGATTCTTAGTTGACAAAATCTAGAATAATTGACAAATATTAAGAAGAAAATAAGAAACACTTGCATTTTTCCCATTCAGTGACAAACATTATCTATATTGGACTTACAGGCAATTTTAAAATTTTTAAATTACAGGCAATTTTATTTTCATGCATGTGTTTATACACACATGCACATACACAGAGAAATGTACATTTGAAACGATAAAAAGAAACATCTTAATTGACCATATTTTACTTTCCATTCTTCCACTGGGATCCTCGTCCAGGTCCTCAGGACCATCTCTTTTGTTCATGATGCCACCACCCATCATGTTCTCCATGCTAGAAATATAGACCCATGTTCGATGACCCCTTCTCTCTCTCTCTCCTTCCTTGCCCCTATGTCAACCTCTGGAAAATTCTTCTGATTTTAATGTAGAAAATTTTCTCAATTAGGTCCCTCTTTTCTACTCCTATTGCCATAATTTAAAATAAATCCTGATCATCATTCACCTTGATTAATGCAACAACTCCCTGAAAATAATGCCACATTTATTATATTCAGGTATCAGTCTTTCTATTTTTTCATATTTTTATGCTTAATATCCTCTGTTGATTACATATTACAGAAAACTTTATAATTTCTTGGGATTTCTGGAACTTCACAGTAGTTATGTTATATTTAATATACATTTCACATGTATTATTTATTCATCACAAAAAACCCTGCAAATTAGGTATTATCTTCAATACACAGATGAAGAATTGAGACTAAGAGTATTTAATGAGAGATGAAACCATGACTCAAACCCAGGTGTTTGCGGTTTGAAGCCTCCAGTGTTCCTATAAACCAGGCTGTCTAGATGACCAGCTCCAAACTCCTTAGTGGAGCATGTAAGATCCTTCACAATCTGGACCCCTCCCACCCTTTCAGTCTTGTGCACCGCCCCTCACATCAAGCTGTGGTAATGTGGCTGCATGGAGCTCCTCACAGATTTCATTTCATGCCTCCATACCTTTGCAAACATTATATTCATTGCTATGTAAAACTCCTTTTATCTGTCAAGACTCATGTTGAATTTGACCTCCTCTGTGAGAATTTTCTCTGCTTCTCAGCAGTCAAATCCTTCATCCTTGGTGCTTCGTTAAAGCACGTTGAGTAGTTCATGTTTATGACACTTAGCAAAATGCTTCATAATATATTTGTTTATGTGAATCTTTCTACTATTAGCCTTGAGCCTCTTGAAGCATGGAGCTCTAAGTTATTTACAGATGTATTCTCAAAGCCTAAGATACTGCCTGGAAAAGAGAGCAGTAAAAACTGAAAGGTGAGTGGAGGAATTAATAAATACATCATTAAAGCTGCTTCTTAACTGTTATCCAGTTTCTATCTCCTCCAAAGTGTCATCAATTCCCTCAGATGGATTTTCCTGGACACAACTTTCATTCCATCACTCTCTTGCTTAAGGCACAATGACTTCTCATAACAAATTATATCAAGTTCCAATTCCTTCGCTTAATATTCTTTTGCAGAATCTGAAAAATCTGTTCCACGCCATCTGTCTATAAAAGTACAGTTTTGAGTTTACTAGTGGCATTTTTCCTGTTTCCCCAGAGCTCACTCTAGATTCAAAGTTTCTGAGAGAGGTGCTCTCTCCCAGGAGGGCTTGCTGAGGAGTGTTAGGTTAGAAGAAAGAGGACAACTTCCCCATTCTCTCCAGTCCCTAGTTTTAACTGAACTTTCCTTCATGAAGTATCTAGGCTTTGACAATACAACCATGAATAATATAGAGCTTCTGACTTCAGGGGCTCAAGTCTAATAGTAGATAGGGGGACTGACTTTTGGTTTCCTAGATGAATGGCCAACTTGGCCACTGGGCTTGTTGACTAGCAGCAAACTAACAGAGTTAGGGAAGGAGGCTTGGGAGAGAAGATACCAGGTGGGGAACGGACAGACTCTTCTTCCTTGAATTACTACATTCCCAGGGATATAGAGACAAATCTACTTGTGAGTCAGGCTCATGGAGGGAAGATGATATTAGGGGCTGTGCTAGATCATTAGGCAAAGAGTTTCAGGTATCAGGAATTTAGTATGAGGCCACCAGCTAGGAGTCAACAGCATAATGAAGCTGAGTGGGTGGCCAAGGCTTAGTGGAGCTGGTCATACCTGTCTAAATTAGTCACACAAAGAGCTAGAGCAGAAGTTACCACCAACCAAGAAGAGAATGCCACCTTACCAGCATGTTATCTACTTCCTCACCTCCCTTATACTAGAAGGAGTAGAGGCAGGCAAGAGGAGGGGCTGCGAGGGACAACCAGGCTCTCTACCTTCTACTCCAAGCTATTTGACCAAATCTAGTGCTGGTTGTTGGCTGGGGTTATTAAAAAAAAAAGAGCACTGAAGTGAAAACATGATTGAAATTTAGAAATAAACAGGCCTTGGGGTCAGCCCAGTGGCTTAGTGGTTAAGTTCACATATTCCATTTTGGTGGCTTGAGTTCACAGGTTCAGATCCCAGGTCTGGGCTTAGCATCACTCATCAAGTCATGCTGTAGCGGCATCCCACATAAAATAGAGGAAGATTGACACAGATGTTAGCTCACGACCAATCTGCCTCACAGAAAATAAAACAATAAACAGGCTTCTGTGCACAAATTATGCCTTAATAAAAGCAAAGGAAAAGCAAACAGTCTTAATAACACGGGAACACTTTTAGGAACTGAACACGACCATTTAGGGATTCTGACTCAGAGTCATTAGGGAAATTGGCTATCAGTGGAAAAGGAGAAAAATATTGAGCACAGCTTATGGCAGGAACCGTAAAACCATTCCACATTTACAGGTCATACATTGAGATTCCTTAGTAAACTATCTGTGTCATTAATCCCTGATGCACATTTAACATTTAGAGGATCTAATGAGTGGCATCAGTTTAGGCCGCTTTCCTTATTTTGTATTGAATCTAGGCTACTTCTTGCCTCAGTGCCTTTGCTTATACTTGGCATACTCCTCTGTGTTTTTTAAAATAGCAACCATTCTTGATTTATTTATGAAGCCTTAGCCAAGTGTTCTAGTCACTGACTAGTGAACTAGTCCTGAATTCTTATTGCTCAGAGAGGGCCACACAGTTCTTCAGAGAAGGAATTGGACTTAGATATTCTGGGCCAATAACTTCATCTACAATGAGTGGACTGCAGGCCCGAGAGGAGGGGGTTGTGAAAGGTCACCCTTTCATGTGTGTGGTAATGTGGGAGCTGAAGCCTACTGGCCTTCTGGTTCCCAGGCCCACCTTCTAGATTGCAGCCTTGTCTTTAATTGTCTTGTCAATGACTTATCTTTCCAGCAGGACTCTAGATTCAGTATCCATGTCTCCTATGATCCTATGTTCTTTTCTACACCTATGTTCTCAGCATGCTGCCAGATCAGAATGGAGGACATAGATCTGCACCTGAAAACTTTTACTCTCCCTCCATTTAGACTTTTCCTCCTTGTGTCCAACCACAAACTTTTATGACACTGTTGGTCAGCGAGTGCTGCAGCCCTAAAAGTGGTGAAGTCAGGTGGTTTTGTGCAGAAGAAATCGAAACTCAGCTCTATTCCTGAGGTAACTCACAAAGAGAACTCTGTGGATGCAGAGGAAATGTGAGAATTTATATTGTCCATTCCTCTCCACTTTGAGCGAATAAACGGAAAAGTATAGGTCACTAATATTATAAACATGAAAATCTGCACTGAGGCTTATCACCAGTTTCTTGATCACCAGATCTTGTTCCATCAATTTCACCTGCATTTAACATCATTCCTTCCAGTTGTTATTTCAGGGCGTTTATACCGCTGCCTGAATGAGTTCATGTTGCAGCCTCTTGGCATTCTCTTCTCTAGAAGGAACAATCATGTCTCTTCTCACCTATTCTGGAATCTAAACAGCAGAGCTGATGGGGGCATATTTAGGTTTTATCTTTGTACCTTGGAATTGGTGTTATAAAATATCTTTTACTTTTCCGTGTATAAATCTGTGATAGTCTTCATTGTATTTTATTTTTCCAGAGTGGTGGTGACTGAGAAGGGGCAGGGAGAGTCAACCAGACTCCCTTTGCTTTCATTAGTTTTGCTGTCAAATAAGTAGTGTTCCCTTTCCCTGTCCTGTCCATTCTCCAACAGGATGTTGTGCTTATATTTGCTTGCAGCATAATATTTATGCCTAGAATTTGAGCTAGTAATTCA
Organism: Equus asinus; assembly: GCF_041296235.1. NCBI lineage: Eukaryota > Metazoa > Chordata > Mammalia > Perissodactyla > Equidae > Equus > Equus asinus. The sequence goes on from NC_091797.1 coordinate 36,642,670, forward strand.
GAAACTTTATTAACAGCCCTCTTGTGCTCACCATAGAAAATTCACTTAATTTTCTGACTCTAATTTTCCTCTTTAAGTTTGGATGAATCAGCTCTGATCCTAGGTATAAGGCTACTTGAAAAATGTTAAAATATTATGCATACTTTTCAGTTTACGTCTTCCTTTATTATTTAATTTTTAAAACAGGTAAATAGATAAATAATTTCTAAAAATAAATTTGAAAATAATACTGAGATAGAGCCACTGATTTTGTCACTTACCTCTGTGAAGCTGTGGACAAAGTGGAATCAGAGGACATATACAAGAAAACAGCTAATCTTTAAAAATAGGAAGTAGAGATCAAGGAGTGGGTTGGTGATCAGCTGTCTCTGAGAAGCTTCTGATGGTTTCAGAAATAAAAGACTCCAAGTGCTCCTCCTTCACAATCTCTCTCCCTCCTTCAGCAACTGATGGAGTTTTTCCTCATCTGTCACTCCAAACGTTTAGTCTCTGATTCTAGTTAGGGAGAGAAATCCTTCAAACCCTTCTTATGTTGAGCATAGCTCCAGGTTAGCTTTGGAGGGTCCTACCCTGACTTCTCTGAGTTTCACTTTTTTATTCTTCCCTCTCTTCCTTTTTTCCTTCTTTTCTTCCTCCTTCCTTCCTTCCTTTTTAAAACAAGGGTAATGCAACTCGATTTTGACCTATAAGAATGAAAGTCTGGCTCGCTAACATTAATTAGACTCCAACTTTTCATTCTTAATCTGTTTTGCATGATCAAAGATACTGTCCCCCACCATCTTGGATATCAGAGCAGGGAGAGAGCACTCACCATTGATGAGAAAGAGGCCTGGAATGATGCAATAGCTGGCTGTGTGGGTCAAAGAGGTAGGATGTATCTTTTGTCTTAGGAAAAACAGTAAGAAAGTTCAATGAGGAAGCGGATTTTAGAGAGAAGCTCCTCATGTCCTCTTCTCTCATTCCCCTTTTTAGAAGCATATCCCGCCTAGGGAGTCAGGGACTCCTGGAGACCATGGAATCCTTAGAAGCACCCCAATTTATTTTTCAGTCCATGAGCCTCCCGACTCTGAGAAAGTCACCCTTGGAAAGGGGGTTTTATTAGCATGAGTCTCTTCTCCTCAGGGGAACTATCCCTCCTAAAGCCACACACACAGAGGTGACCCACAGAAATGACTGGTGTCAAGGGTGCAGCAGCCACACTATTCCCTCAGGGTTGAAGAGCCCTACTGGAGCAGGCAGTTCCCTGCAGAGGGACCACATCTGCCTGTCAATGTAGGGAGCAGGCTGGTGGGGGTCAAGTTTTCTCTCCTGCTGTTTGAAATGTCAGCTCTGAGGCTATGGCTTTTAGAAGTACTTAAGATATATTCTTCAATCCATCACCTCTATACGATGTCCACCCTCACACAGGGTCCTGTATAATCAGTAATGACCTTTATTAATGGAAAGTGTGTCTAATGCTGACTACTTTTGCTGTTGTTGAAAACAAATATTCCCTTTCAGACTTTAGGAAAGGCCTTCCTCCATGGGAATAAAGAGAGTCGGCTAAATCATGGAAAAAATTGCAGCAATTTGCCTGCGTTTACTAATGAGGGCTTGAGGAAATCTTTCTAGTACAGAGTCCTTGACAGGAGAGGAAGAGCCCCATGAAATATGAAGAACCATAATGACAGTGAATATGTTATTTTTTTTTACTCTGAAGATAATACTTTTAATTCATTATCTAGAGTGCTGCTAAAGATCAACTATTTTTGAAATTGGAAAGTCCTCAAAAGCTTGTCTGATGCCTTATCTTCCTCCTCCATCCCCTTTTTTGTGTTTCTTCTTTTCTTATTGCACTCCAGGAATTGAACATATAGCAGAGAGAGCACTGAACTAGGCCAGGGTTTTAATCCTTGTTGTATGACTAATCTACTCTCTAACTTTGTACAAGTCATTTCTCTTTCATGAGCCTCACATTTTTCCTCTTAAAAGTGAGAATGAGTTGATTCTCATTATTTGTGGGGGGTATGTTCCTTCTTTAAAGTTGCCATGGACACTGAAATGGTGAATACTGAATTCTCCCTCTTGCTCTAGGTAAAACTCAGGGACAGATTCCATTGAGACACTCATCAACATTTGTCAACTGATCGAGATGTAACCTTGTTTTAAGTGTGTTTCTGGATAAAGACATGTTATTTAATATATTTTGTTCATTCAATAACATTGAACTCACAACCAATGCACTATAACTCACGACTGTGTTTATCTAACACATTCTCTGTAAAGCACGTCAGCCTTTTTGCACTTGGGAACATTAGACAGGACTTCAGCACTACACGTGTGACCATTTTAAACAGTGAAATCACCAAAAAAAAAAAAAAAGAGAGACCAAATTGTGAGAAACGTGGCCACTAAACATGCCATGAAATGGACACTTGTTTACAGTATGACAGCTGAAACAAGAGAGCAGATCTTTGTTTTGTCCAAACTCAACTGGGAACACACTCATCATATGACTCAATTTTTTTTGCCATCTGCACATGCTCATGTCCATACATTACCAGGAAGGTGCTGCAAGTATTGATCATGGGGCTACAAATAAATTTCAGACTGCAGATGATTTCACAAATACTGAATCCACAAATAGTAAGGATTGACTCTCTTCTAATCTCTAATCCATGCATCTAATTGTTACTCTGAAAAGAAATTATCTTTGGGTGTTTAATTAAACAATGTACAATGTATACAATGTACAATGAGATGAACTATAGGGAATTCAAATAAGCACAACACATAGTCTCTGCTTTGACTTAATAGATGGTACATATAGAAATACAAGCTGGACGTATCAGAGTGATGGAACTTGTAAGAGGGTGTTCTCTTTATAATGCAATGCAACAAATTCTTCCTCTGCATCACCCTTTCACAGTCTATACCTGAATAGAGAATCTATTCATTGAGTATACATAACCATTTTGTTTTTGCAGAACAAAATTAATAAGTAAAATTTATACAGAAAATATTCTTTTATTTTATTGCAAAATGAGTATTTAAAAAATACTCCTCCTTGGGCCCGTCTGTGGCACAGCGGTTAAGTTCGCACGTTCTGCTTCTCAGCGGCCCCGGGTTCGCCGGTTCGGATCCCGGGTGCGGACATTGCACTGCTAATCAGGCCATGCTGTGGCAGGCGTCCCACGTATAAAGTAGAAGAAGATGAGCATGGATGTCAGCTCAGGGCCAGTCTTCCTCAGCAAAAAGAGGAGGATTGGCAGTAGTTAGCTCAGGGCTAATCTTCCTCAAAAATAAGTAAATAAATAATCCTCCTACTTTTAGCTATCTTCTAATTTTCAGCCATAGTCATCAGAACTTCCCCAGCAACTCTCAAACATGGAATATATAAAACATTCTGAAAAATAGGAATTAAAAGGGGAAAATCATATACAACAAGTTTCTATTCTCTTAATATTGGTGAGGTTACTGATAGTTTGATAAGCATAGTGTTGAAGACAGTGACTTGTATGGGACTCTGATGATAACAAAGATGATGTTGTCCATAATAAAGCTGATGATGAGGATATTCATTATTAAACCGCTGATAGAAATGGCAGTGGTGATCACAGTGGTGATAGTGATAGCAATAGATGATCAAGTTTGAATATTTGTGTTAGAAAGTAATTTAAGGAAAAGCTAATCCAATCCATCTCCACCTGAACTGGGACCTAGAACCTAGTTCTCCTGATTTCGGTTTAGTGTTCTTTCCAATAGATCAAGTAATGCTCTGTGACAGCCTTGGTGTTAACTGATTCACTTTGTAAATGTGGTGATGAAGTAGGGAGTGGTTTCTCCAAAAGTGCTTATTTATGGGCATTATCCCTAATCCCCCAAATTCTCTACATCCAGAACCCTTTTTAATGAACTCTTACATCCTTATTTCTCAGACTATAAATGAAAAGGTTGAGAGTGGGATTTACCAGACTATACATGACAGGAATAACCAACTCCCCAGAGGAACGAGAAGTTGATGGGGATTTCAGGTAGGTGGCAAGGACTGTGATGAGGAAGAGGATAACCAGGCAGAGGTGGGAGCTGCATGTGGCCAGAGCTTTCTTTTTACCCTGTGCTGATGGAATCCTAGCCACAGCATAGAAAATATTGGCATAAGAGCTTATGATGCAGAGGGGAGTGCTGATTCTTAAATGTTCCATCAGAACCATTATCAGGTCCTTACTGAGGTGAGTATCAGAGCAGGAAAGCTCTAAGAGTGGGCCAAAATCACAGAAAAAGTGAAGAATCTCTTTATTAGTATAGAAGGATAGTCAGGTTAGCAATAGGGTTTGGATCAAAGAGTCAGAGTGGGCCACTCCCTATGACCCACCCACCAGTAGCCCACATCTTCAAGGAGACATTGGCAGTGGATAGTGCAGAGGATGGCAGATGGCAGTGTGGCAGTCGATAGCCATGGCAGTCAAAAGCAGATTGTCCATATTAGCAAAAACAGCAAAGAAATATACTTGGGTTAGACATCCGGAGAAAGAGATAGATCCCTTCTGGCCCACAAATCCTCCAGCATTTTGGGGGCTGTGGTGGAAGTAAAGCAGAGATCCACCAGGGAGAGCCGGCTGAGGAAGAAGTACATGGGAATGTGGAGGCAGATGTCAGCACAAATAGCTAGGAGAAGTAGCAAGTTCCCTAGGAGGCTCAGCAAGCAGAGGGCCAGGAAGACACCAAAGAGGAACTGCTGTTTCTCTTGATCACTGGACAGCCCTGAGAGGACAAAGTCAGGAGTCTTGCCACAGTTCATTCTGGGCCTTGTATTCTTCAAGAAAGGAAATCAGCACGAGGAAGATTCACTCGCTATCAAGAACTGAGGTGTATAGTAATTGGTTCCTGTCTCTTGGCATTGGGTTTCCCTCACACCAGTAGTGTGAGGAATGTATGAAAAACTAAAATAGCAATGGGAGTGACAAGAGTTGTATTTCATAAAGGATGGTCAAAATAAGGTGGCACAACGAGAGAAAGAAGGAAACAGAGACTTCTTGGAGTTCTTAAAGTGTAAGAGTTCTCTTAACTAAACTTTGTAAGTATTACAAGATGCTATAACTACTTGTTTGTGAATCTGTTTTCATTACAAAACCATGAGTCTTCAAAAGTAGAGGCTTCATTTCAGTACCTAGCTTAGTGCTTGGCACATAGTAGGAACTCACTAAATGTTTCTACCCATCTACACAGTCAGTACTCTAGTTCAAGATATTGTCAATAGACCAGAGTACTGATAGCCTCTTATATGGTTTCACGTGGGTCTTGCCCCATACAATGTGTCCTCTACACTGCAGCCAGGATGATCTTTTCAAAAAAGAAAATCAGATCATGTCACTTTCTTGTTTAAAAATTCGTCTCTGGAAAATCATTGCCCTTATGAAAAATACAAAAGTCCCTACCATATATTACAAAGTTCAGTGTGCTTTAACCTTGAGATATCTCACCAGCCTCATCTTTCACTATGGTTCACTCATTCTCTGCTCCCAAGGAACACTGGATGCACCATATTTCTTCTCTTCACTCTGAGTCAACTCTTGCTCATTCTTCTAATGTCAGACCTGTTGGTGACTTATTTTGGAAAGTCTTCCTTTGCCTCTTTTACTAAAGGAACACTTCCTTTTATACGCTATAATAGTGCCTTGGAAGATTACCATAATTGTAATATGGAGGATGCAACCATATTTATTTTGTTTAAATATTTGTTTAAGTTATTTAATTAATATTGGTAGCCCTCACAAGGCCATAAGGTACTTTATAGCAGAGATTGAATCTAGGTTTCCTCTCCAGTGTATCTCCAGTCCTTGGCATACAAAAGACAGTATTTGTCAGAAAATGAATAAATTAATTAACACAGAGTGAAGGAAGGAGAGGACAATATGTTGTCGTTCCCAAGTAGTCCTATTCCATTTCAACATTTCAAGAATAAAACTTCTTTTCTCCAAAATATTTTCCTAGTAACATGGGTTGGAGACATTTATTCATCCATTTTCTTCTCTTGAATTTAGACTAAGGGCTGTAACTTTTATTTCCTACAAAATATCCCTCATTTCAGTCCATTTCTCACCTTTTTAATGGTTATCCTCTTTGGACTTTCTCTAATCAACTCACTGTTAGCTTATCTCATCAGCAGCTTGACTAGCTTGACTGACTCCACCCTTTACTTACTGTGATTCATATTGGAAGCATCTGTCAGAAATCATAGGACTTTCTGCTTTTGCCCTGACTCTCCTTTGTTTACATCCTTCTAACATCTTATCTCTTATTGCATAACGTATATACATCTGTGCCTGCTTATAAAGAACTTCTCCATCTGTATCCACTTACCTACAAAACAGCATTTCCCACTACTCACCAGCATTCAGTCTCCTCTATCCTTGGGTTGATCTCATAGTTCCACAAATGTGCTCATTTATGCCTTCACACACTTACTCCCATCAACTTTAACTCCTACTTCTCTTCTCTCCTGGTGTCTTTTCTTCTTCACCCAAATATTATCATGCCTTCAGAGTTCAGTAAAAATGTATCCTCTTTCCCACTGAGAAGCTGTCCTTGAACATTCTATTGCTTATCATTTTATATCTTCTGAAATATATAGTTTGAAACGTCTAGCCCTTAAAAGGATACCATAGAAAGTTATTTTCTAAAAATTCTTGCATATAAACCTTATTTTCTCAATTATATGATAAATTCCTGAGTCTAGAGATCATGTTTTATTTTTAAAATTTCTTTTAGCACCAGCCAAAGAGCTGAGCACATGGTAGGTCCTAAGGATTATTGTTCAATAACTGCTCTCTAATAATGAGGGCGTCTATTTCACATGTGCGAGAGGGCAAGAAAATGCCTTTGTATCAACTACCATGAAGAGATTAGCTGTGTTATGCTCATCAGAAATAATTGGTTATGTCTGAATAAAAGATTCATTTGACTCTGCTAGTACATGTGTGTAAAGCAGATAATCTTCAACATCTTTTTTAGCTTGTGGCATCTATAATCACAGTCTTATGATAGAACTTGTGATAGGCACCATTAAATTTTCTTTTTCCCCTTATACACATATTACTTCTTTGTTTCTAGTAACCTTTAAATGTTCCAATGTTAATTAACTTAGGATAAAGAAACATTACCTTTTCCCTCTTTATGCAAAGCATTTTTGAATACTTGAGAACACAGATTCTCAGTTAATCATGCTTGAGAGGCATCTAGTGAGCCAGTCAAGTTCCAGATTTCTGAGATCCACTGCAGAGATTCTGATTTAATAGGTCTGAGAATGAGAATTTGTCTTTTAACATTCTCTGACATCAGATGATGTGAATTCCCTTAGTCTGTTGAGTAGAATTCGAAATATGAGGTGAAATGTATTCTTTTATTACCTCTATTACTCTCTCTTTCCTTTTCCCTCTATTCCCATTTCCCTATCCTTTTTATTGGGAACTGGAAGATTCACCATGCTGAAAGATTAAGCCTTCCCCTACTCCTTTATCTCTTCAAAACAATACTCCTTCAGCTCAGACAGGGCCATCCTTCTCATATTTTCAAATCTTCTCTCAGATTGTGCCTTGTTGATTGTGATTGAATACTCTCACTGCTATTAGGTCCACCTCCAGGTTATTCATCTGGAAAATATATGGTTCACATTAGATCTCAGGACAGATGTGGTTCAATACTGAAATAATCTAAGTGTTATTTCAATATCTTTGAATTATGAGGTCCTTTGTCTCCATCTTTAAAATTTCAGCCTCAGATGGACAGCTCCTGATACACTAGTGAGTCTGCAGAGCCTTCTACAGCTACTGTCCCGCTTCTCTGCTTTTAAGGAAAATTCTTCAAAACCTCCTTATCTCCACTACTCATTGTCCACTACTCTCTAAACTCATTGTTTTGCCTTGCATTCTCTCTAGGACCCACTTAAACCAAGAGGGAAATCTAGAGGGATTTTTCCACTGAGAAAATTTTCTATAGATGTTTTTGAGGAATAAAATCAGCAATTAAACAGAAGTCTAATATTAATATTGACTTGGAAGTAAAATTATAAAGATTACTTAAAACTCATAACCTTTCTCTAGGCACTGCCCTGTCTTCTAAAGTCAGAATAGTTTGAAGAGGTTAACATGCAGCCATAACATTTCCTGGTTGTAGATAAGACCATTCTTATTAATATACACATCTTGTGTAGCCCTCTTTTAGATAAACATAAAATATTTAAGCTGCCCCTCTGTGATCTACCCTTAGGTATTTGAGAGGTCTATCAAGCTTAATTTATCCAAATGAGAATTTTTATTCCAAGCCCTTTCCTTCTCCTTGTTTCTCATTCAATAGCCACCATTTTAATAAAGGGTTCTATGCTGCATCCTTTTGTTTGTTTGTTTCTGAGGAAGATTTGCCCTGAGTTAACATACATTGGCAATCCTCCTCTGTTTTTGCTTGAGGAAAATTAGCCCTGAGCTAACATCTGTGCCAATCTTCCTCTATTTTTTTGTATGTGGAATGCCTCCACAGCATGGCTAATGAGTGGCATAGGTCCACAGCTGGGCTCTGAACACACAAACCTGGAGGACCAAATTGGAGCATGCAGAACATTAGCTATTCAGCCACATGGTCAGTCCCTTATGGTGCCTACTTTTGATGAAGTTAGATAAGGATCACATCTCAAAGCAGAAAGGTTTGAGAGACATCCAGAGTCTTGGGCTGAGCTTATTGGCAAGGTTCATCTCCTACATGAAGTGAATTTGTCAAGACTAGGACAAGTGGCTCTTTAATCTAATGTGCAGCAAGCAAACAGAGAGTTAAGGAAAAAGAAAAAACAAAGGAATATGTTCAAAACAAAGAACAAGATAAATCTCAAGAAGCCAGCTCAAATTAAACAGAGATAAGTGGTTTACTTGAGAAATAATTTGAAATAACAGGCATAATGACACCCACTGAGGGGTTTTTTTTGGTTTGTGAACAAAGCAAGATTTTAAAAAAATAGCAGAGAGAAAATATAAAATAAGATAGAAAATATAAAAATTTCTAGAAATTATAGACCTGAAGAATACAAAATTGATATGAAAAATGCATTAAAGGAGCTCTAGAGCAGACTAGATAAAGTGGAAGAAAGAATCAGTGAAATCAAAGACAGATTAGTGGAAATCATCCAATCAGAGGATCAAAAAGAGAAAAGAATAAAAAAGAATGAAGATAACTTAAGGGAGTTGTGGGACACCATTAATTTGGCCAATATATGCATTATGGGGGTTCCAGAAGGAGAAAAGAAAGAAAAAGTGGCTGAAAGTTTATTCAAAAAAATAATGACTGAAAACTCCCTGACCTGGGAAAAGAAACAGACATTCAGATCCAGGAAGCCCATAATTTACCAAATAATAGGAATCCCAAGAGACCTACACCAAGACAATTATAACCAATTTGTCAAATTTAAAGACAGAGAATATTGAAAGCAGCAAGAGAAAAGCAACTTGTTACCCACAGGGGGACCAGCATAACTGTCAGTGACTATTTCAGCAAATACCTTACAGACCAGAAGGGAGTGGGATGATATACAGTCACAGGCCACATAGTGATGAGGATATGTTCTGAGAAATGTATCATTAGGCAATTTCATTGTTGTGTGAACATCGTAGGGTGTATGCACACAAACATAGATGACATAGTGTACTACATACATAGGCTATATGGTACTAATCTTATGTAACCACCATCACATATGTGGTCCATTGTTGACCGAAATGTTATTATGCATCACATGATTATACTCAATGCACTGAAAGAAAAAACTGCTAGCCAAGTATAATTTACTCAGCAAAGTTGTCTTTCACCTGAAGGACAGATAAAGACATTCTCTGACAAAAAAAAAATCAGAAGTTCATCACCACTGGATTGGCTTGATAACAAATGATAAAGGGAGCTCTTCAAGCTGAAATCAAAGGCACGTATTAGTAACCCAATAACATATGATATTATAAAACTCACTGAAAAATGTAAATATATTTTCAAATTCAAAATATTGTAAGATTGCAGTGGTGTTGTATAAATCATTAATAAATAAAGTATAGAGATTAAAAGAAAAAGTATTAAAAACAACTATAGCTAAAATAATTTGTTAACAGATAAACAATCTTCAATGACCTGTTTTTTGACAATGTATAGATCATTGACTGTAAATTAATAATAAAATATTGGACTTGAACTACACATTAGACCAAGTGAACCTAGTAGGCAGATATAGAACATTCCATCCAACAGAATCAGAATAGATATTCTTTTCAAGTGCACAAGGAACATTCTCAAAATAAATATCCAGGAAAAAAGTCTTAGCAAATTTAAGAAGATTGAAATCATATCAAATATCTTTTCCTACCAGAGTGGAATGAAACTGGAAATCAATAATAGGCAGAAAAGTATAAAATTCACAAATATGTGGAGATTAAACAACACACACCTCTAAAACCAATGGGTCAAAAAGAAATTAAAAGAGAAATAATAAAACATCTTGAGAAAAACAAAAATGAGAACACAACGTACCAAAACTTATGGGATACAACAAAGCAGTTCTAAGAGGAAGTTTAGAGTGCTAAATGCCTACGTTCCAAATAAAGAAATATCTCAAATAAACAATTTAACTTGACATCTTCAGGAACAAGAAAAAGAAGAGCAAACAAAGTCCAAAGTTAGGAGAAGGAAAGAAATAAAATGATCTTAGGAGAAATAAATGAAAGAGATTAGAAAGATAAAAAATCAGCAAAACTGAGTTGATTTTTTGAAAATATAAAGAAAATTGTCAAACCAACAGCTAGACTAAAAAAAAAAGAGAGAGAAGACTCAAATAAATAAAATCAGAAATAAAAGAGATGTTCCAATTGATATCACAGAGATACAAAAGATTATAAGAGAATGCTCTGAAAAATTATACACCAACAAATTGGATAACCTCGAAGAGATGTATATATTCCTAGAAACATACAACCTATCAAGACTGTATCTTGAAGTAGAAAATATGAAAAGACTGATAACTAATAAGGAGATTGAATCTGTAGTAAAATGTCTCCCAAAAAACAAAAGTGCAGCATCAGAAGGCTCACTGGTGAATTCTACCAAACATTTAAAGAAGAATTAATGCAAATCCTTCTCAACTATTTAAAAAAATTGAATACAAGGGAGCACTTCCAAAATCATTTTATGAGACGAGCATTATAATGATCCCAAACCCAGAAAAGGACAAGAAAATTACTGTCAGATTTTTCTGATGAATATAGATCAAAATTTCCTCACCAAAGTACTAGCAAACCAAATTCAACATCGCGTTTAAAGAAACAGACATGATAACCAATTGATATTTATCTTTGATATGCAAGGAAGTCTCAATATATGTAATTCAATAAATGTGATGCACCACATTAACAGAATGAAGGATTAAATCATATGATCATTTCAATAGATGCAGAAAAATTCAACATCCTTTCATGGTAAAAACTCTCAACAAATTAGGTATGGACAGAATGTATCTCAACAAAATAAAGAGCATATGTGACAAGCTCACACCTAACATCAAACTCAATGGTGAAAAGCTAAAGCTTTTCCTGTATGATCAGGAATAAGGTAAGTGTGCCCACTCTTGCCACTTCTATTCTTCAGTGTCACGTAAGTGCTACCAAAAGTAGTGAGAAAAGAACAAGAAATAGAATAAATCCAAATTAGAAAAAAATAAGTAAAGTGTTCTTAACAGATGACATGATCTCGTATATAGAAAACCCTATAGATTCCACCAAAAAATGTTGCAACTAATGAAGAAATTTAGTAAAGTTGCAAGATACAAAATAAACATACCAAAATCAGTTGCATTTCTGTACATTTATAGAAAACTGTTTAAAAAGAAACTAAGAAGCCATCCCATTCAAAATAGTATCAAAAAGAATAAAATACTTAGAGATAAGTTTAACCAAGGAGGTAAAAAATTTGTGCATTGAAAATTATAAAATATTGATGAAAGAAATTGAAGACACACAAATGGAAAGATAACATGTTTATGGATTGGAAGAATTAATATTGTTAGCATGTTCACAGAACCCAAAATGAACTACAGATTCAATTCTTTCCCCATCAAAATCTCAGTAAAAAATTACTTTTTACAGAAAAAAAAGTCAACCATGAAATTCATGTGAAGTATAAAAGACACTGAATAGCGAAAACAATCTTGAGCTAGAAGAACAAAACTAGAGACATCACACTTCCTGATATTAAATTATATTCCAAAGGTATAGTAATCAAAACAGTATGTTACTAGCATAAAAACAGACACATAGACCAATGGAACAGAATAGAAATATAGAAATAAGAAAGCCGTGCATACGTAGTCAACTGATCTTTGATTAAGGCATTAAGAACACACAATGAGGAAAAGATATTCTCTTGTCTCTTCAATAAATGATGTCAGGAAAACTGGATATCCACATACAAAAGAATGAAATTGGACCTTTATCATACACCACACACAAAATCAACTCAAAATATATTAGAGACTTAAACATAAGACCTGAAGCTATGAATTGTAGAAGAAAACATTGGGGAAAAGTCCCTTAACATTGATCTTGGCAATGATCTTTTGGATTTGGCAACAAAAGCAAAAATAAGCAAGTGGGACTATATCAAACTAAAATATTTCTGCATAATAAAAGAAATGTCCAACAAAATGAAAAGGCAACCTACATAATGGGAGAAAATATTTTCAAAGCACATATCTGATAAGAAGTTAACACTCAAATATATGAGAAGCTCATACAACTTAATAGCAAAAAACAAATAATCCACTCAAAAAATGGGCAAAGGACTCATAAACAGACTTTTTCCAAAGAAGATATTCAAATGGCCAACAGGTACATGAAAAGGTGCTCAACGTCACTAATCATAATGGAAACACTAATTAAAACCATAATTAGATATCATTTCACATCTATTCGAGTAACTATTATAAAAGAGACAGGCGATAAGTGCTGCTGAGAACATGGACAACACTTGCACACTGTTGGTGGGAATGTAAATTGTTATATACGCTATGGAAGACAGTACGGAGCTTCCTCAATTAAAAATGGAAATTCCACTTCTGGGTTTATAGCTGAAGTAAATGAAATAAGTATCTCAAAGACATAGCTCCACCCCCATGTTCACTGCAACATTATTTACAAGAGCCTAGACAGAGAAACAACCTAAGTATCCATCAACAGATGAATGTATAAAAAAGTGACATATGTATATAGATTATTCAGCCATGACAAAGAAATGTGACATATACATACATACATACACACACAGAGGAATATTACTTGATCATAAAAAAGAATCTGTCCATTTGTGACAACATGGGTGAAACTTGAGGGTATTATGCTGAGTTAAATAAGTCAGACAGAAAAAGACAAATACTGTATTATGTCACATATATTTGGAATCTAAAAAAAATTCAAACTCATAGAAAGACTAGATTAGCTGTTGTCAGGAGGGTGGGGAAATGTAGAGTTGTTGGTCAAAGGGTACAAATTTCAGTTATAAGATGGATAAGGTCTGGGGATATAATGCACAGCCTGGTGACTATAGTTAGTAATGCTGTAGTTTATATTTGAAATTTGCTGAGAGCATGTCATAAGTGTTATCACACACAAGAAAATGTAACTATGTGTGGTGAGGAATATGTTACTTAACTTGATTGTTGTATTCATTTCACAATGTGTATATATATCAAAGCATTTTGTATACATTTTAAATACATTATAATTTTGGTCACCAATTATACCTTAATAAATCTGAGAAAAAAAATGGTATAGCAAGATTAAGTGGGACACTACTCCAAGTTCAGCTTGTTTGAACACAGATCCCTTCAAACTTCTTTCAGTTACTGGAGTTTGTAAGAAAGAGAAGGGAGGGAGGGAAAGTTAGACACAGAGAGAGAGACAGAGAAAATTGCTAAACTTCATGAGAGTGAACCAAAGCCAGATCAGCTAATTTTACGGTAGCAGTCTAGGACACTAAAATCATGAATTAACAGCTTCAACAGCCATCAGTCTCTTCCGAGAGGCCTCAACCAACTAAATTAAAGCCTTTAAACTCTAAAGATGATTGCTATTTTTGCAGGAAATCTGTCCATTGGGAAAAGGATTGTCTTAAACTAAAACATTTCTAAATAATCCTCCAATGTTTAGCCTTCATCTCCTCCTATATACTGCACCCACTCTGGGGACAAACAAGGGGTTTTTCAGATCCTCCCCCTGAATCACCTGGGTGAAACTTCCTTTATGATTGGAAATGAGGTTGTTACTGACTTAATTGCTACTGAAGCCACATTGTCTGTGCTCAAACCGTCAAACTCAAACAACCCCTTCCTCAGAGCGCTAAGAATATTCAAATGGTGGGAGCATGTAATAAACCCTTTATAGCTTATAAATACTTTCCAATTGGGCCCCCTCCAGGACAGCCATTCCTTCCTATTGGTCAATCCTGCTCCTGCCAACTTAGTAAGATGAGACATTTTAGAAAAGCATCATTTTGCTATCTCTTTTTCTCAAAAGGAGGAAATAATTCTTGAAATTGACTCAGCTCCTACCGCTTCACTAGACAACGTGAAGGACTCCTCAGAACCCTTAAAAGTTTTTCATATTAAAACAGAGAATAACAACTCCAAAGCCTAGCCCTTTGGGAGAAAGTTCCCAAAAGCCTTTGGGTAAAATTCACAACAGATAAGAGGAGGATTCACTCAGCTCCCCTGTTGAAATTAAGATTGACCTTAACAAACTTCTCCCAAACATTAGGTAATATCCTTTAAATCCTGAAACTCTTGCAGGAATGAAATCCATCATAGAGGAGTACAGAGTTCAAGGCCTCATAGTCCCCTGTACCAGCCCTGAAAAAAGACCTCAAGGATGAGGGTGAAGGTTTGTAAAAGATCTTAGGACTGTTAATAATATTGTCATTCCTCAACACACTCTCATGGTTTACTGATGGTTCCTAGTTAAGAAATTATATGGAAAAATATTGCGCTGGGTATAGTATTACAACTCCTTTTGAAGTGATTGAAGTAGGTCAAGTAGATCCACTGCTGACAGTCACTTCAGCTCAGCAAGTTGAACTCTGTGCCTTTACTAGAGCTTGTACTTTAGCAAAAGGAAAAACTACAAACATTTACACAGACAGTCATTATGCCTTAGGGCTTGTTCATGATTTCAGTGTGCTCTGGAAACAGAGAAGATTCCTAACCTCTGGAGGATTCCAAATTAAAAATGGATCCTTTTGAATTACTATAATTGATTCAACTTCCATCTTCCTGAGCCATCACTAATGTGTCTGGACATTCAAAGTTAATTTCAGATGGAGGTAAAAGAAATAATTTGGCTGATCAGGCCACAAGAAAAGCTGCCTTATGAGCCACCACACCTGAAGTGATTATAGCAAATTTTAGCTAAATTCCATAAGAGGATCTAATGAGAATGATCAAAGATGCACAATCTCAGGCACTGCCTAAAGAATGGTTTTATTGGACACATAACAATTGTATTTTTAGCCTGTTAACTAATTTATGGTTTGGCCCAAACAAAAAGTCTATTTTTCTAGAGTCCATGAAAAGAGGTCTGATGGAAATAACCCATCTGATGACCAACTGGGCAGCAGATGAACTTATGGGTTACATGAAACAATACATGGGGAAATATTTCTAAAGCTACTAAGGAGGCACAATTAACTTGTTCTGTATGTCCCAAACACAACCCAGGGAAGACTATCCAGATAGCCCCCAGACATTTTGACTTGCCTAAAGGGACTTTCAAGGTAAGGCAAATCTATTTTATCCATTTGCCTCCTTCCTAAGGGTATAAATTTGTCTTCTTGTGGTTTTCATCTTTTCTCATTAGGTTGAGGAATTTCCTTGCCAACGAGCCAGCACTTCAGTGGTTATAAAAGTATTATTAGAAAAGATAATCCCCACATGGGATGTACCCTCAGAACTACATAGTGACCAAGAAACACATTTTACTAGCTATGTTATAAAACAGGTATGTGAAATTTGGTCTGTTCTACAGCATTTTTATTGTGTTTATCCCCCTCAATCCTCTGGACTGGTGGAAAGAACAAATGGAATTATTAAGATTTAATTGGCAAAATTTATAGAAGCCTTGAAGTTGGCTTGGCCTAAAGCACTTCCTCTAGTTCTTTTGAATCTAAGAGCTACTCTCTTTGGGAAATGCAACCTGTGCCCATTTAAAATAATTACTCGTTGCCCTATGCACTTGGCACTCTTTGTTCTTGATATTCAGTTAATTAAAGGAGACATATTTCAATGTTGCAAAGGAATAATAAGAGCCTTAGATAAAAAACACTCCTTGGTAGAACAATCTTTCCACAGTGTCCTCCTGGGAGATGAAGATGACAGACATCACAACCTAGAGCCAGGTGATTTTGTCTACGGGAAATGACATCTTCAAAAAGATTCTTTACAACCTAGATGGAAAGGACCATCCCAGGTATTTTTCATTAACCCTTTTGCTGCCAAACTTAAAGGTGTTATTTATTCAATTCGTGTTTCTCATTTAAAGGAAGCACCAATACACAACTGGTCTTCTGAACTGACTGGACATTTATTCTTTTCAATTACCCTCTTTGAAGTACTCTTACTTAATTTCTTAAGTTTTTCTATGTGGGATTTCCATTTTTATTTGTCTCAAGATATATTTTGATTTCTATTTTAATTTTTTCTTTGACCCATTGGTTTTTTAGTAGCACACTGTTTGATCTCCGCATATTTATGAATTTCCAGTTTTTTTCTTGTAATCGACTTCTAGTTTTATATAATTTTGGTTGGAAAGGAAACTTGATATGATTTCCATCTTCCTGAGATATTATTATTAAGAAATTCTGTGGTCTCACATACGGTTTATCCTTAGAATGTTTTATATGAACTTCAGAAGTATGTGTATTCTGTTGCTTTTGGATAGAATGTTTGTTCCATCCAACATTCCATCCAGTATGTCTGTTAAGCCCATTGGGTCCATTGTGTCATTTAAAGCAAATGACTCCTTATTGATTTTGTGTCTGGATGATCTATCCATGGATGAAAGTAAGTATCAAGCCTCCCTAACATTCTTCTATTTCTATCTATTTCTGCATTTAGATCTGTTAATATTTGCTTCATATATTTAGGTGTTCCCATGTTGGGTGCATAAATACTTATGAATTACATATCTTGTTGTTGAATTGGCCTCCAGATAAGAGACCCCAGATTGGAAAGCACTCAAACAGTCACTGGGGAAGAGCAAAGAACAAGTACAAATAGCACGGTTGCTATTAACGCAACTAGACTGAAGCCAGAAGGACGTCTAGCAACTGAAGTGCACAAAGGCAAAAGAAAAGTCTGATGCCACACAACACACACAATTGGAACATGAAATATGAAAAGCATGAGCCAAGGTAAACTGGAAATTGTAAAGCAAAAAATGGAATGTTTCAATATTGCAATTCTTGGTGTTAGTGAACGAAAATGGACTGGAAAGGGACACTGTCAGTCAGATAACTACAAAGTGTTCTACTCTGGAAATAACAAACTCAGAAGAAATGGAGTGTCTCTAATACTGAGGCAAGATGTAGCACAGGAGGTTAGAGGCAATAATGCAAGGTATGATGAATAATATCAATCAGACTTTTGAAAAAAACAACCAATATAAACATCATTCAAGTCTATGCTCCACTACAAATGTTGAAGAACAGGAAAATGAAAGTTTTTATGCAAATATCCAAGAAGAAATTGATCATACACTAAAACAAGACATGTTGATTATTACAGGTGACTGGAACACAAAAGTAGAAAATAAAATGGAATCAAACATCATTAAATAATTTGGATTAGGAGTCAGAAGTGAAGTAGGAGACTGCTCATGGATTTCTGCAAAGCCAACAATCTATTCGGGACAAATACATACTTCAAGCAACCAAACAGGTGATTGTATACATGGAAATCACCAGAAGGCCAATATAGAAATCAAATAGACTATGTAATTAAAAGCAGAAGGAGAAGCTGTATTCTCTCTACCAAAACAAGACCAGCAGCAGATTGTGGAACTAACCACAAACTAATATCAAATATCAGAGTAAAGCTGAAGAAGAGCACTAAAATATCATACTGCCAAATTAACAGAAAGAAAATTCCCAATGAAATTAACGTCCACATAAAAATCATATTTGCATTGTTCAACTTAATTGACCAAGAACCAGAAGAACTCTGGACAAAATCAGAACTATTCCTAAAGAAGAATGAGAAAAAACAAAGCCTGAAGTAAAAAAAGAAAAAAAAGAAAGGAAAAATTGAGGTGGATGAAAGAAGGAACACTAAAAATTATTAAGGACATGTAAGAAGCAAAAGTGAAAGGTGACAAAAGGGGGATTAGAATCTTGAACCCAGTTTTTCAGCAACTATCAGATAGAGATAAAGAAAACTATTCTAACTTTGCTGATGCAAAGAGGTAGAAGAGAACAACCATAAAGGATGAATAAGAGGTCTCTCCCAGAAGATTCAAAAAATTTAAACCTAGATTAGGAATGCTGAACGACCCAAAGGGAAGCACATTATCTGATCAGAAGAAAACAAAAAAGAGGATGCAGTTAATATACTTAAGATCTACACAAAAGAGATAAAAGGATGGCAGATTCCTCTGAAGAAGATTCCTATGAAAGAAGCAGCTGTAATTCTAAGAACTGAAGTGAAAGCTGCCCTGAAGGTAGTGTGAAGAAATAAGTCACCAGGGGTAGATTGGATGTCAGTAGATTCATTTCAAGCCACAGAGACGGAATGTGTCAAAATCCTAACAAGAATATGCCAACAAATGGAAAATAAAACAATGGCCTACAGACTGGGAATGCTTGATATAAATCCCAATCCCCAAGAAAAGAGATGCTAAAGAGTTTAGTAACTATAGCACCATTGCTCTAATTTCCTATGTAAGTAAAGGAATGCTCAAGGTGCTGCAACAAAGGCTTTTGCCTTATATGGAACAATAAACGCCTGGTATCCAAGCTGGATTTCAAAAAGGGATGAGGACATTAGATCTAATTGTGATTATTCATTGGCTGCTTGAATGCTTCAAAGAATTTCAGAAGAAGGTTAATCTATGTTGTATAGACTCCAGTAAAACTTTTGACTGCATGGATCTTAAAAAGCTATGGTCTGCTGTAAAGGAAATGGGCATGTCTCAGCACTTGATTGTCTTGATGCATAACCTGTATTGTGGACCAGAAGACAGTGCTAGGAAAGAATATGGAGAGACAGAATTGTTTCCTATAGGCAAACATGTCAGACAAGGGTGCATTTTATCTCTCTCTCTATTTAATCTGTATGCAGAACATATATGAAAAACTGGTCTACAATCAGATGAAAGAGGACTGAAGATTGATGAAAGAAGTATCAACATTCTAAGATATGTAGATGACACCATCTTAGTAGCAGAAAACAGCAATGACTTAAAACAACTTCTGACAAGTGAAAGAAGAAAGTGCAGGACTGCATTTGAACATCAAGGAGACAAAACTCATTACTATAGAAGAACTTCACAACTTCAACATATACAAAGAAGACATTGAAATTATTAAAGATTTTGTTCATCTTGGTTCAGTTATCAATTTAGATGGATACTGCAGCCAAGAAATCAAGAGAAGACTGAGAGTTGGACGGGCAGCAATAAAAGAATTAGGAAAAATTATCAAGTGTACAGAAGTGTCATTAGAGACCAAGGCCAAGATTATCCATACCCTCAAATTCCCAATTACTATGCATAGGTGTGAAAACTAGGCAGTGAAGAAGACTGACAGGAAAAAAAATTGATTCATTTGAAATATCATGTCAGAGAAGAGCTCTACGAATACCGTTGGCTGCTAGAAAGTCAAACAAGTGAGTTCTAGAGTAAATTAAGCCTGAACTATTGCTGGAGGCAAAAATAATAAAACAAAAATAATAAAACTACTTTGGCACATCACGAGAAGGAAAGATTCTTTGGATAAAACGACAATGTTGGGAAAAGTAGAAGGCAGCAGGAAAAGAGGAAGACCAAATATGAGATGGATTTACTCTATAAAGCAAGTCATAGGAATGAGTGCACAGGAGCTGAGTAAGGCTATTGAAAATAAGGTGGTATGGACATCACTCATTTATAGGGTTCCCAGGAGTCAGAGCTGACTTGACAGCATGTAACAAAAAGGAGTATAACTCCCTTAGCTTTCTTTTGCATCCATTTCCATGGAATATGTTTTTCCATCCCTTCAATTTCAGTCTATGTGTGTCCTTACATGTGAAGAGTCTCTTGTAGGTAGCATATAGATGGATCTTGTTTTTTTATCCATTTGGCTGTACTATATCTTTTGATTGGAGAATTTAGCTCATTTGCATTTAACATAATTATTGATATTTATATACTTATTGCCATTTTGTTAATTGTTTTCTGACTTTTTTGTAATTTCTTTTTTCCTGTCTTCTTCTCTTGCCACTTCTGCTGTGATTTGACGATTGTCTGTAGTGGTATGCTTAGAATTCTTTTTCTTTATCTTTTGTATATCTACTATACGTTTCTGTTTTGTGGCTACCATGAGGCTTACATAAAACATCTTAGAGTTATAGCAGTCTATTTCAAGTTAACAACTTAAGCTCAAATGCATTCTAAAGGTCTACATTTTTACTCTCTCCTCACCATGTTTTATGTTTTTGATGTTGCTATTTACATAATTTATCTTGTATATCCATCAACAAATTAATGTAAATATAGTTATTTTTACTACTTTGTCTTTTAACTTTCATACTAGATTTATAAGTGATTTACCCACCACCATTACAACATTAGATTATTCTGAATCTAACTATATATTTACCTTTACCAATGAGATTTATACATTCATATGTTTTCCTGTTACTAATTAGCACCCTTTCATTTCAACTTAGACAAGTCCCATTAACATTTTTTGTAAAGCCAGTCTAGTGGTACTGAGCTCCTTTAGCTTTAACTTATCTGGAAAACTATCCTTTCTTCATTTCTGAAAGACAAATTTGCAGGATAGCATATTCTTGGTTGACAGTTTTATTCTTTCAGCGCATTGAGTATATCTTGCCACTCCCTTCTGGCCTGAAACTTTTATGCTGAAAAATCTGCTGACAGTTTTATAGGGGTTCCATTGTAGATAACAAGGTGTTTTTCTCTGGCTGCTTTTAAGATTCTCTTCTTGTTTTTAATGTTTGATGTTTAAATTATAATTTGTCTTGGTGTGGACCTTTTGGATTCATATTATTTGGAAATTTATGGGCTTCCTTGATGTGGATGTCTATTTCTTTCCCCAGGTTAAGGAAGTTTTCTGCCATTTTTTTCTTCAAATAAGCTTTCTTCTCCTTTCTCTTTCTCTTTTCCTTCTACAGTCCTAATAATAGGACTATTGGTCCACTAGATGTTGTTTTATAAGTCCCTGAAGTTATCTTCACTGTCTCATTCTTTTCTTTCTTTTTGCTTCTCTGATTGAATGAAATCCATGGCCCTGTCTTTGAGATCACTGATTTTTTCTTCCACTTGATCTAATCAGCTGTTGAAGCCCTCTATTCAATTTTTCATTTTAGTTTTAACATTCTTCATCTCCGTGATTTCTATTTGTTACTTTCTTATATTTTCTACAACTTTGTTGAAATACTCACTTTGTTGAATTTTCATGTAATACATTGTTCTCAGGACTTTGATGAGCATCTCTGTGACCTCTATTTTGAAGTCTTTATCATATAAATCACTTATCTCTATTTCATTAAGATCTTTTTTCCTGAGATTTTCATGTTCTTTCATTTGGAACATAGTACTCTGTTTCTTCATTTTCCTTAACTCTCTGTATTTGTTTCTATGCATTAGATTAAACAGCCACCTCTGCCAGTCTTGAAGAAGTGGTTTCATGAGGATATGAACCTTGTTATTCAACCCTGCTCTAGCTGTTGGTTGTCTCACAAACCTTTGTGATTGGCCAAGCAGGCTTCTTTGTTCTTAGTGGCTCCCAGTATATGAGGGTGTGCCAAACATGTCAGTGTCTCAAAGAGGAGGATCTGAGTTAGTACATAGATGCAGGACGATTAGAAGCCAGATCCTCAAGCAGCAGCTTTTAATATATGCTTATATACCTCTTTCAGGGGAAGTCTGTGAGATGGGTGTTTCTGTCTGCTCCCTCTGCACTGAGATATGGGGTAATAACCACTTAAGAACTGTTTCTTTCTTTGAGACTGTCCTGGTAAACATGTGAACACAAACCATGCTGGTCACCAGAGCCAGGCTATCAAGGAATGTGTCCTCTGGGTAGCAGCAACAAAAGCCAGGTTACCAGAAGTATACACAAGCCTCTTTGTCAGAGACACTGGTGACCTGGGCCAGGGCAGAGGGAGAGCATGAAGATAGCACTCATTGGACTTCCTGGTCTCTACAGAAGATTGCAGTCTGCCCCTGGATGTGTGTTGAGTTAGAAGCCTGTCTCTCAGATGGTGGCTTTTAAGAGAAGCAAATAGGCCTCTTTCATGGAAAGACAGCATTTCTATGATGCCTCTGTGCTGTGTCATAGATTGATGGCAAGTTAAGAACTTCTCTGTTTGTTACATTCCTGTGGGACCTGCAGATGTAAGTCCTGTTGGCCACCAGAGCTAGGTGATCAAGGGGCAGCCCCTGGATGGTAGGGGATACTGGTGACCTGGAAGAACCAAAGGGAGAGCACATAGACAGCACCTGCCAAACCTCTCATTCTATGCAGAGTATTACATTTGACCCTTAGATGTGTGTTAAATCAGAAGTCTGCTCCTCAGGCCAAGCTTTTATGATAAATAAATAGGCCTCTTTCATGGAAAGACTAGGCGTGTTTCAGTCTGCTGCCACTGTGCTGTGTCCTGAGAGATTAGCCACGGTAAGTCCCTGTGAGACGTTTAAGAACTGTCTCTTAGCTCTCTATAACCTTGTGGGTCTCAAGGACACAAACCCTGTTGGCTCCAAGGCCAGGTGTTTGGTGGCCTGTTCCTCAGGTGGAAGTCTTTAAAATTGGGGTGCCTGTTGTGGGGTCCAAACCCTTTGCTTCTGAGTGAAAGACTGGGATTTGTGAGTTTTCTCCTCATGGGTTGTGTGTTGCCATGCCAGCAGTGGAGTTTTTAGCAAAATTGTGTCTCAGCCTTTCCTACCCATTTCGATGTGGATTTTTTTCTCATTCACCTAGTGTGTAGGAGTCATTCAGCTAATTTCTGGTATTCTTTTAGAAGGATTTGTTCCCCTTGTAGCTGTAGATTTGGTTTGTCCATGGGAAGAGGTGAGTTCAGGAGATTCTTATGTTGCCATCTTGAACTATAACTTTCCTTGTTCTTTTTTGTTAATTTAGAATCAGCTTGCCAATACTTCTGAAAGAGAAATACTTTGAATTTATAAAAAGTGATCCTTTTACAACTGTCATTGTGCAGTAGAGCTGGATGAAATACTGGAAATATGTGATTGAGGTTTCTGTACTATGATTCTTAACATCTCAGGTTCTCTTCCTGCTCCTTGCAAAATTGTTAGTAGTTAGGCTGATACTCATGCTGGGCTGAGCACCGGTGCCTGCAGAGGGAAGCTGCTGCTTCCTCTCACAACTACTAACACTCTTTTAAGTTGTTTTTCAGAGGAGACCACTATTGAGGAACTGGTTTAAACCAGCCTGAGCTGCCCAGCTCCCCTTCTGGGTGACTGAATGTGAACTCTGCTCATTGTAATCTCATTATAATGCTAAAATCTCCACCAAGAGGTGTTCCCGTCCACCTTCCTTTGAACACCTGTCTTAGGTAATATGCTTTAAAAGAATACAGCAGTTAGACAATAAACCCCAGTTTCCTGTCTTTTCTTTAACTGAATATTCATGAAGAGTGCCTTAATTTAAAATAAAATGATCACTCATGCCCACTGCTTTGGGGTCATTCTTGGTGTTCTCCTTACTTGCTGCAAATAATAAACCTTGTCTCACTCTTCCATTTCCCTGATGTGCTTATTGTTTCCTCACTCACCAAGGGGTGAACCCATTGCATTTGGTTATGGAAGGACTACTTCTTATTCAAAATTCTTATTTGCCATGGTTGTGTGTTTATATGCATATGTAATCACTTATATAGAGTTTATTCACTTACAAATACTATCTTATTTAAACCTCATATCAATTAAATAAGATTGCTTCCATTATTGTCTTCAATTTACAAAAGAGAAAACTGGGGCACAGAAAGGTTAAGTAATTTGACCAAGGTCACACTGCTAGGAGAGCCAGGATGCTAACTCCAGGAGTTCTTGCTCCAGAGTCTGTGATCTTCAGTGTATGCATCCATACACTAATCACTATTGAGAATGTTTGTGGCTCAGGCAGATTTTAAGAGAAATCTCTGTCAGTATCTCTTCCACTCATAGCCAGGACCTATTTTGAATCCAATGAGATAATCTATCTTTCATTTTGGTGGCTAAAAAACTCTTATCTATTTTGTTGTTGTTGTTTTCTTTCTCTCTCTTTGACGTTTCTCAGGTTAAATCATGTAACTTCTCTGTGCCTGAATGACTCAGTTTAAATTTTATGATGTTTCAGTTTCTTAATATATTTCTCTAAACAATGGCACTCTTTGTATCCACTAGCTGAGTCTCCAAGGATAGGAGCTATGTCTTTTTGGTTTTTTTTTTTTAAGTATTCTTTTCTTTAAGTATATTCTTTTCCTTAGTCTTTTAGTGAACAACACTGTCTGGGTATAACAATTTTTTCTTGTGAAATGTAGCAAAATATTTTCACAAGTACACCAAACAAATGAAAAGAATTATTTATTGAAAGAGAAAAAATTGAGAGGATAAGGCCTTTGAGATGAGATCCCAAGACATCTATGCCTTGGGCATCTCTAGGGAGACTCAAAGGGGATTCAGCTTGTTTATTTTGTGGTCAGAATGGGAATAAAGGCCAAGTCTTCTGTGCTTTATTCTTACACTTAGATTTAAGATCTTTGTCATATAAGATTTTGAGTAGGCAAAAACCTTTTTGTTAGTTTTATTCAGAGAGACAATCAACACATTACAGTCCCGATTCTTGCATTTCCTTATGCACTAAAATTATATACTTATTCTAAGGGGGATACACATAGGAGTAAAGAGGAGGGTGAGTTGACACAGGCATAGGTAGAAAAAAAGAGCTTAGATTAAAAGATGATTTTTTTTTTGATGGAAAGAAATTGACGCCATTAATAGCGTGAGAGTAACTGAGAAATCTCTTTGAATTTAAGTTGTCAAAATTACCGGGTGGAATGAGTGCGCTCATGGCACATGACCTTTGAATTTCTTGATCTGTGTAATCATTCAATTTTTGTTTGAAGTAGGTGTAATTGCAAATATGCCTTCATTCATGTGTGCTTGAGTTGTTTTGTGTAATGACTAAGTACAGTATATAGAGATCTGCCTTGTTTACCATTTTTCCTGTACTAAAAATTATTTAACTAGTCCCATATGGTCATTTAGTTGGGTTGCAATCTTTTGTATCACAACAATTAAATGAATATCATGGTAAATGTGTAATTTTTGACGTCTGCAAACACATCTGGAGAACAATCTAGGAAGTGGAATTGCTAGTTTAGAGTCTGTGAGCATTTTCAGTTTTGATAGTTATTGCCAAATTATCTCTTAGAGATTAAATCAGCTGACATCCCCAACTGTGTGTGTTTTATCACCCTCAAGCATATATGTCTTATCAAATATTTTGATCTTTGTCAAAATACCATATCATTGTATTTTAATTTGAATTTGTTTCGTATATTCGTATATTCTTTCCATATCAAAAAGAATTCTGTTATACCTTCAATTGCTTCAATTAGGAATGTTGTGATGCAGTTTTTCTTTGTTTCATTACAAACATTTATTCAGTGAGATTTCTTTTGTTGAGAAATCATGATTTTCTATTTTCTTTTTACTGCACTTTCACTTAGATGTAAAAGTTTTCCTATTTATTGTTTATGTATGAACAAGTTGGATTTTGGAGGATGAGTTAGTAACAAGAGGTTTGTATGGGAAAAGGAAATAGGATACTGTAGGGGAGGAGGATATTTCCTCTCCCCAAATGTGGGTTCGTCTGGCTGGAGAACGAATTAAATTCACATGAGACAGAATAGCAAGAGAAAATTAAACAAAGCTTTATGAGGAACCATGGCCCGGGGCCTTTCTTCCCGAAGGAAGAAAGGGCACCAAAGAAGTGGGGTGCACATAGTGGTTATATGCCCCCAAACAGGGTGTTTCACATGTGATTGAAATGTCCCTTTTACAACAGTCACAAGATTGCCCCGTCAGCACAGGGCTTGATGGACACAGCAGGTAGTGGTCGGCTATCTCGGTGGGTGTAGCAGGAGGCAAGTCTATGTCTGGAGCTGGGCGGTCACAGGTGAGCTCGGCAATCAGTTCCTAGCGTAAGGAAAGATGCTTAATCCTTAAGAAATGCCAGCGTTGGGGGGGGGGGGGTTAGTTATAGGAGGTTACCAGACTAGTACAATAAAATGCAGATTTTAAGTCCTTGCCTTTGGTGTTGATTAAGAGTTTTTAGAGAGAAGGTCATCTCCTTTCTTCTTCCTGGTACAGAGAGAGAGGCAGCTTTTACAGATAGAGATTTACCTTACAAATGTAAATGTGTCCTAAGGAAGGGCAAGTTCCATTCCTCAGAGCCTCCTTCCCTGTCCCAGTTTATCAAAAGCAATCAACCTCAAATAATCCTGATGCCAAAGAGACATATCTTGGGGTGGCCAATTCCAGGTCCCCACAATACTTTTCCCAGATTCTTGACTCATTGGTCCCCTCTTCTGTTGCTACACCTTTAAAACCTTAAAGTAACATGACTTTCTCTTCACTTCATGATTGCCTGCACATTGAGTTGCTCTTCTCTGATATTCTCAATAAATTCACTCTCAATGTGAGGCATTCACTTTCTGGGACTGGTTATTTTCTGCTGTTTTCAACATTATCTTGCTGTTAAGAGTTTTAGTATTTTGGGTTTTTCTATCCTGCACGAACAGCCCTGCTGCTATGGTATCCCCTTGTGACTGCTGACACCAATTCTGCTGATTTATTTTCCCGCAGCCTACACATTATTGAAGTTTGTGGATTTTTAAAACTATCTTCTACTTTCATGAAGATTTAGATTATGGGGTTTTATTCTTTATTTCTTTCTTTTTTTTAAATAAAGTGAGAAGATTAGGTCTGTTGCTGTACTTATAGCAGTAGCCAGCAATAAGAAATGTACCTATTACCTCCATTTAAAAATGTTTCAACTTTTCGGGCCGGCCCCGTGGCCGAGTGGTTAAGTTCGCACGCTCCGCTGCAGGCGGCCCAGTGTTTTGTTGGTTCGAATCCTGGGCGCGGACATGGCACTGCTCATCAAGCCACGCTGAGGCGGCGTCCCACATGCCACAACTAGGAGGACCCACAACGAAGAATATACAACTATGTACTGGGGGGCTTTGGGGAGAAAAAGGAAAAAAAAAAATCTTTAAAAAAAAATGTTTCAACTTTTACAATTATAACTGACAGACTTTAAAAAAATATATTAATTTTAATGTTTTCAATGAGGGTAAAATTAAATCCTTCCCTCTCACTTTTTAATATGTGTTCACTGAATATTTGTCTTGATTCTGTATGAATGGCTTTTAGATTTAACTCAGCACTCTGAACATGCTTCTTAGTTCTACGTATCACATATGTCACAGTGTCTTAGTATTTATCACATATTATTGTTTTCCTTAATTATGTTGCAAATTAATTCAACTCTAACATTTCTAATTATTTTGTGCACCACAGATCCTCCTTACATACTTCTGGATGACAAGCTTGCTTCATTTAAGCCATAGAGTATACTGGAATAAGTTTACTAATTGTCACTATTATTATTCTTTTTCAGAGCAATGGAAAATATCACTACAATGAATGAGTTTCTTTTGCTGGAACTAACCTCCATTCAGGATCTGCAGCCGATAATCTTTATGACCTTCCTCATTCTATACATGATAGACCTGTTTGGAAATGGATCCATATTAGTGATTGTCATCTCAGAGCCAAGACTCCACTCCCCTATGTATTTTTTTCTGGGAAATCTTTCTTGTCTGGATATCTGCTATTCTTCAGTGACACTGCCCAAACTAATGTCTAACCTTATCTCCACTCATAAGGCCATTTCTTTCCTAGGCTGCATCACTCAGATACACTTCTTCCACTTTCTGGGCTGCACTGAGGCGATCTTGCTGGCCATGATGGGCTTTGATCGATTTGTGGCCATCTGCTACCCACTTCGCTACACTGTCATCATGAACCCCCAGGTGTGTATTCTCTTGGCAGCTGTGGCCTGGTTCACCAGCTTCATTTATGCACTGATGCATTCTGTTATGACTGCACACCTAAACTTTTGCCATTCCCAGAAACTCAACTACTTTTTCTGTGATGTGAAACCCCTCTTAGAATTGGCTTGTGGGGACATAGGGCTCAATCAGTGGCTCATTTATATTGTCACTTGCAGCTTAGCAATGGCAGCATGCTTTCTCACCCTCCTCTCTTACTTCTATATTATTGGCTTTCTTCTGTTCAAGAACCGGAGCTGCAAGGTACTCCACAAAGCTCTGTCCACTTGTGCCTCTCATTTCATGGTGGTATCTCTCTTTTATGGAACTGTGGCACTCACCTACATTACCCCTGCCTCTGCCACCTCTGTAATACAGGAACGGTTTGTGGCCATCATACACACCACTGTCACCCCAATGCTGAATCCACTGATATACACCCTTAGGAATAAGGAAGTGATGTTGGCTCTGAGGAGAGTCTTTGGGAAGAAACTGAAGCAGTTTGCCTAAAGAAAATCAGTGGCAACCTAGAAGAAATGGAAATCACGTGTTATTTTTATGACATTTATGTTCTTGTCTATAATAAATTGATTAATTTCCTAAATTTTATTGTCCTTTCAGAAATTTGTACCATTGTAAGTATGTTCTTCATGTATATGATTCCAATTAGAATCCAATGATTCCAGTGAAATTCCTCTTCATTTAGTCATTCATTGAGTTAAAATATTTTTTCCAGCAAGCAGTGTTCACCTTACAAAGGATATTACAGTGGAAAAGATCCATGAGCGTATAGCATCACGACAGATCTTATTTCATTTAAAGGTGCAGACAATAAAAAGATAAGTAAATGCATGTCTCTATCAGAAGTAAAACACATGGAATATAAGGAAGAATCAGCAAATCAAGGTGGACACTCTTTTGTATGGTAGGGTCAATAAAAGCCTCCCTAGGAAACGACACTTGAGCAGAATTCTGAAGGAAATGGGGGAGTGAGTCAAGCAGGTATATGAGAATAAAGCATTTTATGGAGAACCAACAGCCAATGAAAGAGCAGTCATATAGAGTTTGCTTCTTGAATGTGAGGAAAAGCAAGATGTTCATTGTGCTTGGAGCTCAGTGAATAAAGAAGAAAGTGGAAGGAGATGAGGGTAAGAACTGGTGGTAGTGATGTCACGGGCATCATGTTGGTCATTTGGAGATTATCACTCAATTACTCTGTGATAGCATGATATTGGGGCATTTGAGCAAAAAAACTGACTTGCAATAACTTCAGTGGTGAAAGAATCACAATGTTTACTACGTTGAGAATGGAGAGTAGGGAAAAGAGGGAATCAGTTAGGATTCCCTTATAATCCTTTGGATGAGAATTTATGGCAGCTTAGACCAGGTGATAGTGGTGGAAGTAGGAGACATATTAGATTCTAGATGTATTTTGAACAGAAACTTGCAATACTTACTGATAGCTTAGGTATGAAGATGAGAGGCATCAAGGATGATTATCAATTTTTATTTCTCAATGTTAACTCTAAGACACATCTATAGTATGGATAAATCAGGCTATGAATATAGCAAGACTGTGATAAACGTTTTGATTTGCTTTTCTCATAATAGAAATTGTTTGACCTGTGTTTTTCTTCCTGTTGATTAACCCTCTTTATTCTCAGAACAATATTTTTTTTTTTTAAAGATTTTATTTTTTCCTTTTTTCTCCCCAAAGCCCCCGGTACATAGTTGTATATTCTTCGTTGTGGGTCCTTCTAGTTGTGGCATGTGGGACGCTGCCTCAGCGAGGTTTGATGAGCAGTGCCATGTCCGCGCCCAGGATTTGAACCAACGAAACACTGGGCCGCCTGCAGCGGAGCGCGCAAACTTAACCACTCGGCCATGGGGCCAGCCCCTCAGAACAATATATTTTTAAAACCTAATCTTTCAATTAGTGTGCTGGCTTTACTATCAAAGGCAACTTCATTTGTGACAATTTATCCTCTCTAGGCATGATTCAATTCCTTTTTTCTGGTAATATGAGCAATAATAAATAAAACATAGCCTTCACCATTGGAGAGTTTATACTTAGAATTAAATAAGAATTAGATAAGAACATAAACAACAAGGAAGGCAGAATATGGCAGGTGAAGAAAATATTATAGAGGGTAATTGGAGGTAAAACCTAGGATGAATAGAAAGTATTTGTCTAATGTAGAAGCCATATTTTATTTGATACTTGATGTGATTATCACAAAGGTATAACAGTCTAAGTGTGCTGGCCCACAAGATAGTAGTGATTTGAAAATAATATTAATGTTAGGAGAAATAAAAAGTTATCAAAATTATCAAACATTTTCTTTTGATCTTTTTTCCTTTCAGTTTTATTTCAATATAATTGACATACAGCACTATATAAGTTTAAGGTATATAGCATAATGACTTTACTTACATATATTGTGAAATAAATGACACTATAAGTTTAGCTAACATCCTTCATCTCATATAGATACAAAAAGAAAAAGAAAAAAATGTATTTTTTTCTAGTGATAAGAACTTTTAGGATTTACTGTCGTAGCAACTTTCAAATATACCCTACCGCAGTGTTAACTATAGTCATCATGTTGTAGATTACATTTTCAGTACTTATTTATCTTAATATTGGAAGTTTGTACCTTTTTTCCACTTTTATCCAATTCCCCCATTCCCACCTCTTGCCCCTGGTAACCACAAATCTGATCTCTTCTTCTATGGATTTGATTTTTTAAATTTTAGATTCCACATATATGTGAGATCATACAGTATTTGTCTTTTTATGTCTGATTTATTTCACTTAATGTAATGCCCTCTAGGTCCATCCATGTTGTTACAAATGGCAGGATTATCTTCTTTTTACAGCTCAATAGTATTCCATAATACACATATATATGTGTATATATATATATATATATATATATACACACACACACCACATTTTATTTATCAATTTATCTGTTGATGGACACCTAGGTTGTTCTATGTCTTGCCTATTGTAAATAACCAATAACCAATACTATGAGCATGGGGGTGCAGATATCTTTTTTGACATAATGATTTCATTTATTTTCAAATACATATGCAGAAGTGAAATTAATGAATAATATGGTAGTTCTGCTTTTACTCTTTTGAGAAACCTACATACAGTTTTTCATAGGGGCTGTACCAATTTACAATCCCACAAACTGTGCATAAGGGTTTACTTTGTTCCCTATCCTTGCCAGCATCTGTTATCTTGTCTTTTTGATGATAGCAATTCTAACAAGTGTGAACTGTTAGAGTCGTGGTTTTGATTTGCATTTCCCTAATTATTAGTGGTGTTAAACACATTTTTGTGTAGCTATTGGTGATTTATATATCTTCTTTGGAAAAATGCCCATTCAGGTCTGTTGCCCATTTTTTTATTAGATTTTTTGTTTTTATTGAGTTTTATGCCTTCTTTACATTTTGGATATTAACCCCTTATCAGATATATAATTTGAAAATATTTTCTCACATTCTGTAGGCTGTCTTTTCATTTTGCTGATCTTTTGTTTTGCTGTGCAGAATCTTTTAGTCTGATATAGCCCTGTTTATATACTTTTTTATTTTGTTTCTTATGCTTTAGGTGTCATATCCAAAAAATCATTGCCAAGACATTTCAAGGAGAAATTTTCTTCTTGGAGTTTTATGGCTTACAGTCTTACATTTAGGTCTTTAATACATTATAAGTTAACTTTTGTGAGTGCTGTAATATAGCGATATAGTTTCATTCTTTTACATGTGAATATCCAATTTTCCCAGCACCATTTAATGAAAAGATTGTCTTTTTTCCATTTTGTATTCTTGGCTCCCTTGTCAAATATAGTCACTGTGGATACATGGGTTTATTACACGGCTCTTAATTCTGTTGCATTCATCTATGTATCTGTTTTTATGCCAGTACCGTGCTGTTTTGATTACCATAGCTTTGTAATATAGCTTGAAATCGGAAAGTGCCTACCACTTTGTTCTTCTTTCTCAGGATTGCTTTGGCTATTCAGGGTTTTTGTGGTTCCAATTTTAAGGTTGTTTTTCTACTGTGAAAAATGCTAATTGTATTTTGATAGAGATTGCATTTATCTATAGATGGCTTTGGGTAGTATGCACATTTTAATATTAATTCTTCCCATTCATGAACATGGATATCTTTCCATTTGTGTCTTCTTTGATTTCTTTCATCAAAGTTTTTTTTTATTTTTCAGTGTAGAGATCTTTCACCTCCTTGGTTAAATTTACTCTTAAATATTTTCTTTTTTTGATGCTATTGTACATGGGATTATTTTCTTTATTTCTTTTTCAGATAATTCATTATCATTATAGAAACACCGCTGATGTTTATATGTTAATTTTGTATCCTGCGGTTTTAGTGAATTTGTTGATTAGATGTAAAGGGTTTTTTTGTGGAAGCTTTAGGATTTTCCATATATAAAATCACGTCATCTGAAAATAGAGGTAATTTTGCTCTTTCCTTTCCAATCCTGTACCTTTTATTTCTTTTTCTTGCCTGATTGCTCTGCCTAGGACTTCCAGTACTATGTTGAATAGGGGTGGTAAAAGTGGACACCCTTCTCTTGTTCCTGATCTTATAGGAAAGCTTTCAACCTTTCACCAATAAGTATGATGTTGGCTACGTATTTCTCATATATAGCCTTTATTATGTTTAGGTATGTTCCTTCTATACCTAATTTGTCAAGAATTTTTATCATGAACAGGTGTTGAATTTTGTCAAATGACTTTTCTGCATCTATTGAGATGATTATATGATATTTATCCTTTATTTTTTAAATGTTGTGTATCATGTTGATTGATTTGTGTATGTCAAACCATCCTTGCATCCCAGGGATAAGTTCCACATAAACATGGTGTATGATCCTTTTAATGAGCTGCTGAATTTAGTTTCCTATATTTTGTTGAGAATTTTTGCATCTATATTCATCAGGGTTATGGGCCTGTAGTTTTCTTTTCTTGTTGTGTCCTTCTCTGGATTTGATATCAGATAATGCTGTAAAATGAGTTTGGAAATGTTCCCTCCTCTTTGATTTTTTGGAAGAGTTTGAGAAGGATTGGCATTAACTCTTCTTTAAATATTTGGAAAAATTCACCACTGAAGCTATCTGGTCCTGGGCTTTTCTTCATTGAGAAGTTTTTGATTACTGACTCAACTGCCTTACTATTAGTTGGTCTGTTCAAGTTTTTGATTTCTTCTTTGATCCATTGGTTGTTCAGGAGAGTGTTGTTTAATTTTCAAGTATTTGTGAGTCTTTCAGTTTTCCACCTATCATCAGTTTCTAGTTTCATATCCTTGTGGTCAGAGAAGACACTTCATATGATTTAAATCTTGAATTTGCGAAGACTTGTTTTGTGGCCTAACACATGGTCTATCCTAGAAAATTTTCCATGTGCACTTGAGAAGAATATGTATTCTACTGCCATCAGATAGAGTGTTCTGTTTATGTGTCTATTAGGTATATTTAGTCTACAGTATTTTCAAATCTATAGTCTCATATTGATTCTCTGTCTGGATGATCTAGCCATTGGTAGGAGTATGGTATTAAAGTCCCCCCAAATCATTGTATTGCAATTTATTTCTTCTTTTGATTATGTTAGATTTTGCTGTATATATTTAGGTGCTCCAATGTTGGATACACAAATATTTACAATTGTTATATCTTCTTGATCAATTGACCCCTGTGGTTTATAATAAAAAATATATATTTGGTCCCTATCCTTGTTTCTGGCACAGAGTTCCTAAAACCCTAGGAATTTCCTAAGTGATGAGAGTGATAAGGGTGACTTTTATTATATTAATGGGATGACTTTGGAAAGCACCTAAAGATGGAGACTGGTTGCCAGTGGAACCAACCATGTGATTAGAGGGTTGGAGCTCTTAGTCCCACCCCTAACCTCTGAGGAGGGGAGAGAGACTGGAGGTTGAATCAATCAGCAGTGACCAATGAGTTGATCAATCATGCCCATGTAATAAAGCCTCCATAAAAACCCCAAAGGAAAAGATTTGGAGAGATTTTGGGTTGGTAATCACATGGAGATTTAGGGATAGTGTTATACCTGGACAGGGCATTGAAGGACAAACCTTGCCCTATGTATATCTTCCCTCCAGCTGCTCTTGAATTATATCTTTTTCAAATTAACTAGTAATCTAATAAGTGAAATGTATCTCTGTGTTTTGTGAGCCACTCTAGCAAATTATTATAACTCAAGGAAGGGGTTGTGGGAATCTCTAAATTGTAGCCATCCAGTAAGAAGCACAATTGCTGACCTGGACTCGTGACTAGCATCTGAAGAAAGGGGATCAGTGTTGTGGAACTAAACCCTTAACCTTTGAGATCTGATGGTATCTCTGGGTAGTTACTGTCAGAATTGAGTCAAATTGTAGGGCATTCAGTTGATGTCAGGAATATTGCTTGTTTGATGTGTGAGGATAAACCCCCTGCCTCACACACACACATCAGAATTTGGTCTCAGAACACCCCAGATGAACCACTTTACCATTATATAATGACCATCTTTGTCTCTTTTTATCATTTTTCATTTAAAGTCTATTTCGTCTGATACAAATACAGCTATCCTATTTTTTAGGTACCATTTCCGTGAAATACCTTTTTTCATCCCTTAACTCTCACTTCATGTGTATCATTAAGGCTAAAGTGAGTATCTTGCAGGCAGCATATCCTTGGACCTGGTTTCTGTAGCCATTCAGCCATTCTATGTTTTTGATTGGATAATTTAATCCATTTATTTTTAAAATACTTATTGATAGGTATGGACTTACTATTTTAAATTGTTTTCTGGCTGTTTGTAGATCCATTTTTCTTTACTTCTCATCCTACTATGTTTTTTGTGTGTTTTGATAACCTTTGGTATCAGTATGCTTCAATTTCTTTATCCTGTTCTTTTTGGCAAACTGCTGGTTTTCCCCTTGTGGTTACCATGAGGTTTACATAAAATGTCTAAACATAGCATGGGATTTTAAACTGATAACAGCTTAACTTAAATATCATTACTAAGCTTTACACTTTTACTTCTACTCCTCCTCACATTTACTTCACTGATGTTACAGTTTACATATTTTTATATTGTGTATCCAATAACAGATTGTTGTAGTTATGTTTATTTTTACTATATTTGTTTTTTAACTTTTAGAGTTGTAAGTGAATTATGTACACCATTACCATATTACAGAATCTAATTTTGACTATATATTTTCCATTACCAGTGAGTTTTATGCTACCTTCTTTTGTTTTTATGATGTTAATTAGTGCCTTTTTACTTCCACTCAAAGAATTCCCTTTAGCATTTCTTATAAGACAGATCTAGTGGTGATGAACTCCCTCAGCTTTTGTTTGTTTGGGAAAGTCTTTATTTCTCCTTCATTTCTGAAGGACAGTCTTGACAGGTTAGAATTTTTGATTGACAGTATTTTTATTTCAATATTTTCAATGTATTATACCATTACTTTCAATTTTCAATTTCACTATACCAATACTTTCAATATATTATACCATTCTCTTCTGGCCTGAAAAGTATCTTTTGAGAAATTTTCAAATAGTCTTAGGGGGATATCCTTGTACATAACCTCTCTTTAGTCTGTTACTTTTAAAATTCTTTCTTTGTCTTTGGGTTTTGCCAATTTAATCATAACATGTCTCTGTGGGGAGACAAGTGATAGTAATGCTTAACCTGCCTTCTTACTGACATTTTCTAGGCCAGAAGGGAGAGGGATGATATACTCAAAGTGCTAAAAGAAAAAAAAACTGCCAACCAAGAATACTATACCTAGAAAAGCTGTCCTAAACAAATGAAGGAGAGACAAACACATTCTCAGACAAGCAAAACCTAAGGGAGTTCATCACCACTATATCTGCCTTACAAGACATGCTAAAAGGGAGTTCTTTCAGTTGAAATGAATGGACACTAAGTAACAGAATGAAAACATATGAAAGTACAAAACTTGTTGATAAAGGTAAATGTACAGACAAATTCAGAGTACTCTAATAATAATAATAATAGTAACAGCAATGCATAATTCATGTTTAACTCCAGTAGTATAAAAGTTTTTAAAAAAGTATTTAGAATAATTATAATACCTTCTAAATGGATACACAATATGAAAAGATATAACTTGGGACACCAATAGCATAAAATGCATGGGGGGGTAGGGAAGTTGAAGTATAAAGTTTTTGTATTAAATTGAAGTTAAGTTCTTATCAGCTTAAAATAGACTGTTATAACTATGAGATGTTTTATGTAATCCTCCTCATGACCACAAAGAAAATCTATTGTAGACACCCAAAAGATGAAGAGAATGGAATCAAATTATGCCATTATGGAAAATTAACAAATCACAAAGGAGGAGAATCAAGAGAGGAAGAAAGGAACAAAATAATTATAAAACAGTCAGAAGCAATTAACAATGTAGCAATAAGAAGTCCATACCTATAAATAACTACTTTAAATGTAAATGGATTAAATTCCCTATAAAATTATTTAAATGTAAATGGATTAAATTATACAATCAAAAGACACCCGATGACTCAATGGATAAAAAAAGACAAGACCCAATTATACAAGAGACTCTATTTAACATTAAGGACACACATAAGCTGAAAGTGAAGGGATGGAAAAAAATTCATGCAAATAATAACCAAAAGAGTTCCAGCATGGTTATACTTAAAATAGAATTTTCGTCAAAATCAGTCACAAGAGAAAAAGATTACTATAAAAAGACAAAGAGTCAGTTCATGAAGAAGATATAACAGTTGTAAATATATAAGCTCCAACATTGAAGCATCTAAAAATATAAAGCAAATATTGACAGAATGGAAGGAAGAAATAGACATCAATACAATAATAGCAGAAGACTTCAATACCCCATGGTAGCTTGGGATACGTGGTGACATTGACAAGAATTTCTTATTTTCTTCTTATTTTGTTTTACCAGATCTTCCACTAGACATATTTGAGATCTAAATGCTCCCATCTTATTTTTCTGTGAACATGCTTGACAGAGCCCATGAACTCAGGTTTGAAGATGGAATGCTTCTTGACCACAAGCACCAGCTTGATTGCACAGTTGTATTAGTGATGAAGATCCTCAGCTTTCTCATCTAAGGATATTTGCTCACAAATTTCACTTGTCTGGATCTTCTAAAATAATGCAGTATAACAGAACTTTTTGTTGTGGTGGGAACAATCTAAACTTGAGCTGTACAAAATGCTAGTGGTAGTCACATGTGACTATTGAGCACTTCAAATGTGGCTAGTGTGATGCAGGAACTGAATTTTTAATTTTAATTAATTTAAAATGTGGCTAGTGGCTACAATCTTGGACAGCAAATCTCTAAAATATCAAAATAGTACAAACCTAAGAAATATTCACAATAAAACTGATATCAAGTTGTGGCTGTAGGTCCTAATAATTAAATTCATAATAGTAAGGCCATTCATTGCTCTATAATCTTTATATGTATTATTACATCCTGAAAAAATTCCAATGAAGAGTTAAATGATTGTTGACATGCTTTGGGACCAACAAGTGGTAGCAAGAACTCATGTTTTGAGGACTCCTG
Source organism: Equus asinus (assembly GCF_041296235.1). Taxonomy (NCBI): domain Eukaryota; kingdom Metazoa; phylum Chordata; class Mammalia; order Perissodactyla; family Equidae; genus Equus; species Equus asinus. Next base: position 36,680,677 of record NC_091797.1, read on the forward strand.
GCTTGACTTCAATGTGTATCTCTCCTCATCTGCAAAAAACAGTGGGAATGAAGTAGAAGAAGTAGACACAAATGTCGGGCCTTATTGTCATCGTTGATTCTGAGCTTTGGGCTTCAGATATGTATACATGAGTCTAATTCCATACCTGTAGAACTGACTCATATTCATATCTATTCTAGTTCTGGATAAACAGCTGGAAAACAGTGTACTGGAGTTCTGACAATGCTTTTTCTTGTAGACTATGATTTACACTGATATTGAGTTATCTCATGATTGGTGAGGCCACTATTCATAAAGCTCTGTGCTGTTAGGAAGTCTTGATAATTGTTTCGGTCATTACAGCCTAGGTTGTATTTTCACATATCAAAAAAAAATCAGTGGCTTAAAATAATGTAAGTTTATTTTTTGCTCATACTACATGTCCAAAATGGTTTGGTGAGATGCTCTGCTGTACATAATCTTTTAGACATATTGACAGACTGATATGGTCCAATTAGGAAAGCAGTCTGACAGACAAGGTTAACAGTACTGATATCACGTCAGGTTATGTCGGTAACTGAGAAGTGAGTGTTACAGCATCTTCTACTATGATTGTGAATTTTTAAATTTCTCCTTTATATCTACCAGTTTTTACTGGTAAATGGTGGAGCTAGGATTTGAAACCCAGAAATCCTGACTATAAATGCTGTGCTCTACCCTGTGACACTGCACCAAGTGAGACTCTGGAAAGTCTACAGAAGATTGCAAGAGTGAAATCACACAATTTTAAATTTCACCAGTTTAATCCAGATCATTTAATGACAGTGAAGAGGAAGATCTTGAGTTTGTTAAGTCAGAGGTCTCTCTGGGAGAGGAGAGAAAGGAATCTGTTTAACTTTCAAGACCGTTGCAAGGCATAATCTCTCTGCAACCACAAACCACAGACCAATTGAGTTAAAGTCTTTCCTCTTGAGACAAGAACTAAGCTATGATGCCCTGAAAATGGACACCTATTTTGTGTGAAGAGCCACTGCCTTGTAGTTTCTGTGGAACTAAAGAAGGTACATTGGAAACTGCCTGTTTTGAGCCAGAATGTTACTATATGTCACACAGGTCTCATTAGAAAGGAAGTATGCAACTGTATATCATATGATTGTGTACTGCAAGTTAATTGGTTTCCAGAGGTCATAATATTAATTGCTTGCAGTGTTAAGACTGTTTACTCTGAAGAGATTAATCAGCCCACAGGTCACCCTAAACTCCTCCTCAAGACATTTTCCAGCAGTTACGGCTTTTCTAGAAATTCCCTGATGTTACCAACCAAAGTCTGACTAACAATTTAACCAAACTCTGCCTTTGCAAGGAATTATATAACAAACAGCTTTGGAAGAAATTTCCTGAATAAGGCCTCCCAGAGGGAGCAAGCTCGTTACTTACCCACAGCACACACATTCTGTAATTAAGGAGAGAGTGAGTTAGATGCTGTTAAAAAGGGAGAGGGATTGTGGAAACCCTCCTAGGTGTATATTATGCCTCTAGTCAGATCCTTGAAGCTCCACACCATGCTGATAATCATTATAATGCATGTTGACTTATTTATACATTGAGTTTGGTCTGCCCTGCCAGATAATTTTTGTGATGATGACAATGTCCTATTATAAAACAGCCTCCTATGTCCATTGCTCTAATTGAATTAAAGACTGAATTCTATCCAGTTAACACAACACTGGACAGATGTTTCTCAGCTTTTCCTTCTGATATTTATATTGTAACATTTATGATATGAAAATTTACATTACTCATTCAATAAATCACTTCATGGTGTTTCAAAATTGTAGAGGACAATTTTCAAACATAATTATATAGTTTTCTTTCAAGTATTCTGGTCTATGTCTAGTGTCTGGTCTGGTTTATCCACAAATGATTTCCAATTACTTCGATTTAACTCTGAAAGCTATATACATGTTATAGAATTATGCACTCATAATTATACAAGTCAGTTAGATTGAGTTTTTGATGCTTTTAAGGACTCACGCTAATAATAATGTGTGTTTTTTCAGACACCAAGGAAACTACTTTTCCTAGTGTAATAGAAGGAAGGTAGTATCTAAACTCTTTTGGGATTATAAATAACTAGTAGCGCTAAAGTTCTCATCCTCCTTTCATTCACCTAGGGGAAATATACATATTTTATATATATACATATTATATATTATACACATATAATATGTGTATATTTTATACATATACATATATAATACACATATATGTATTATATATGTACACACATATATATATCTCTGGCTCCAGAGTCTGTGATCTTCAATGTATGCATCTATAAACTAATCATATTGAGAACGTTTGTGGCTCAGGCAGGTTTTATGTTGATATATATTTATAACATAATATTATAATGTTATATATATAATATTTAGTCACATATATAACATATATATTACACATATAATGTGACAAGTAATAAATATAGTATAATATTTAATATAATGTAAATACTGTTATATATAATATGTGTAATTGCTATGCATTTCAATACTTGTATTACAAATAAGTTTACTCTTTAACAATATAAAGTAACTGTTAGCTTTTCAACTCCAAATAAGAGGCTTCATATCTAATGTGTGAATCTGTCCCTTTTTTAGTTAAACATTGCTTCTTACATTTATTCTAGTTGAAATGCACATATATATACATAGAGAGAGAAACAGTTTATTCATTGTAAATGTTGCACAGAATTCTATTTTTTGTGTGAATAAAAACTTGTCTTTTCAAGACAGATAGTTGATTATTTTCGTTTCTTCCTGTTATGAGCACTGCAGCAATGATCCTCTTTCTGCCCCTTGTGTAAGCAACTGGGAGTTTCTTTAAAGCACGTTCTTAAATGTGAGCACTAAATTTTAGGGTATGCACAGTTCTCATCGTACTAGGTATTACCAAATTGCTCTTCAAAATGATCAAATCAACATAGACTCTGCCAAGAGTGAATGAATTCTTATTACTCACTTCCATAACTTAATTTTCGCTAAACTGATGGACTTTAAATCATATTTTAATAAGGTTTTAAAATGAATATTTCTGGTTTCAGGAAGTTGAGCATATATTCGTTAGTCATTTGGTTTTCTTTCTCTGTAAATTGTCTCTGTTATTCTTTGTAAACTTTTCCATTTTGTTTGTTTCTTTTTTATTAATTTAGAGTAGACTTTATATATGTAGTTTCCTTTGGATTAGAAAGTATTTCTGAGCGCTACTAATGTTTTTATTGCTGTATGTACAACAAATGTCTTTTCCTGTTTTGTCTCATTTTACCTTTGTTAATGATATCCATTATATACACAAGTTTGTTTTCTTTAAATTTTAATAAGGTTCAAATGTAGTCATTTTTGATGCAATGATTTTGATTTTTTGTGTGCCATGAGGATATAATCTTATATATCCTCCAAGATATTTAAAATTTTTACTTATTACATTCACATCTCTTTTACATCTGTCATTTTTATGAGGAGAGGAGAGATGATGTGAAACGATGATGTCTTTTTATCCTTTTTGGTTTTTAATCAAATAGCTTGAGTCAATTTTTCCAGCACAAGTTTTTCCCCTTCACAACCACTCTGGTATTGTAATGCTATGTCTCAAATACCACAATGTAAAAAGAAATATTTCTATTTCCATGCTACCTAATCTACTTTCTTGGTTTAATTGTCCATGCTCATGCTTTTAGTGTATAGTTTTACTCATAATAACTTTGACAAGAACAAAGAAAGGAAAGTCCTTTCTTCATCAATTACTATTAATTTTCATTAAATTGGTTTGATATTACATGGCTTCCTATTCTTTTTTGTTAATTTAGAATCAGCTAGTCAGTTTTCATGAAAGAAAAAATTGAGTTTTGATAAAAATTGATCCTTGAGCAAATGTCATACTGCAGTACAGCTGGATAAAATTCTGGATAAATGATTGGAGTTTCTAGATTATGATTCTTGACTTTACAAGTTCTCTCTCTGCTCCTTGCAAAATGACTTTATCTTTATTATTTAGAATTCTTATTGACCATGGATGTGCCCATGTGTGTGTCTCTGTGTGATCACTATTATAGAACTTGTTTACTTACAAATATTAGCTTATTTAATCTTCACCATCAATCACATGGATTGCTTCCATTATTATCCTCTGTTTACAGAAGTGAAAACCAAAGTCCAGAAAGTTTAAATAAAGGTCACGTATCTAGCAGAACCAAGATTAAAACCCTAGGAGGTGTGGCTCCACAGTCTGTGATCTTCAACATGTGCATCTATGAACCAATCATAGTGAGAACATTTGTGGCTCAAGTAGGTTTTAAGAATCTCTGTCAATTCCTTCCATTCATAGCCAGGATCTATTTTGAGCCCAAGAAAAATGTTTATAATAGAATAATAATTTTTGCAAAGATGATTTTGGAGGTATCTGCATACCTTCTTTTCCATATTGTTCTGCCAATCGAAAATTACTCTGTGAGAAGTAATCTTTTCTTTAATACCTTTAATAATAAATGTTGAGAATTCATTATTATGTCACTTAAAAATCCAGTTTAGGGGCCTACTTGGTGGTGTAGTGATTAAGTTCATGTGCTCCACTCAGTGGCCTGGGATTTCCTGGTTCAGATTCAGCACACGGACCTACACACCACTCATCAAGCCATGCTGTAGAGGCATCCCACATACAAAACGGAGGAAGACTGGCACAGAAGTTAGCTCAGTAACAATCTTCCTCAAGCAAAAAGAAGAAGATTGGCAACGATGTTGGCTCAGGGCCAATCTTCCTCACAAAAAAAATAAATAAATAAATCCAGTTTGATAATCTTTGTCTTTTAATTGTAGCTTTTTGTCCATTTATATTTATTGTAATTTTTGTGCATTTGAATTTGTATCTACCAATACTAATTTTGTACTTTCAATTTATCCTGCCTTTTGACCTTTTTTTCTCCTTTCTTGCCTTCTTTTAGTTTGAGTCAGTATGTTTTATCATTTTGGTTGTTTTTTCTCTGCTAATTTGGAAGTTTTGCATTCTGTTTTTTTCTTTTATGTTTTTGCCCATGAAATTGTAACATGTACATTTATCAATCTAAGAACATTTGGACACTTTAATTCCATTCAAGTCATTCTGTTTTAAATGATTATGTTACTTTTTAAATAGACTTATTCCTTTTTAACACCAGTAGACATTAATCATGTATTATACAAACAATGTTTATTTAGGTTTATCAGTTATTAACCATGGGTTTTGATTTTTATATCTTTTTGCATCCCAGAGTTTTCACCTGTTTTCTCTTGCCTTCTATTTGCAGCATATTCTTTAGGGTCCCTTTTAGTGAGGTATTGCTGATAGTAAGTCTTACAATTTATTCCTTGAAAATGTCCTTATTTCATTCTCACTTGTGAAATATATGATTGCTTGGTATGCAGTCTATATGGATAGATATTAACTCTCACTGACTTCTGTTTTCTATTGTTCACATTATGTCAGCTATTACTCAAACTGTTGCTCCTTTGAAAGTAATCTGTCTTTCATTCTACTTTTGTTTTTCTGTTTGATGTTTCTCAAGTCAAACCATGTACCTTCTCTGTGTGCAGTGAGCTCAGTTTAAACTTCATCATCTTTTATTTTTTATTTTTTCCAGCTTTATTGAAGTATAATTGATAATTAAAATACATACATTTACAATATACAACTTTAAGATTTGATAGAAGTATGCATTGTAAAATGATCACCACAGTCAAGCTAATTAAAACATGTATCACTTCATATAGTTACTGTCTTTTTTTTTGGTGAGAACACATAGGATTTACCCTCTTAGAAAACTTCTCTTTTAGTTTTAAATATCTTTCTCTAAGTAATGACACAGTTTGTATCCACTAGCTGTTAGGTATCCCAAGGGTAGGAACTGTGTCCTTTCTTTCTTTCATATTTCCTGTTCCGTTCTCATTTATTCAACAACCCAAGACTCTGCATGACTATTTTTGTTGTTGGTGGTGATGTTAAATGTAGAAAAATGTTCACAATGCATGCCAAAAATAAAAATAAATACCTCTGGAAAGAGAAAGGAATAATGAGGCTTTTGGGAAGACATCCCAAGACATCTATGCATGGGACACCACTAGCAAGAGTCAGAGGGGATTCAGCTTGTTTATTTTCCAGTCAGAATAGGAATGAAGGCCAAATATTCTGGGATTTATTCTAACACTTAGATATAAGACGTTTGTCTTATGAGATTCTGAGCAACCAAGACTCTTTTGTTAATTTTATTCAAAGAGATAATCAATACATTACAACCTTGATTCTTGGATTTCCTTATGCACCAAAAGTGTATATTTATTCCAAGTTGTGTACAGACAGGAGTAAAGAGTAAACTCAATTGACACAGATATTAGGTAGAACAAAAGAGATTAGATTAGAAGGAGGATTTGTTTTCTTTTGTATGGAAAGAAATTGAGATGACTAAAAAGGGTGAGTGAGAATAACTGGGAAATCTCTTTGAATTTAGATTGTGGAAATTATAAGATGGAATAACAAATGGGCTTATGGCACAAGTCATTAGCTAAAAAGCTTTGAATTTCTTGATCTGTTTAATCATTCCTTTTGTGTTTAATGTAGATATAGTTGAATATGTGTGTATATAGTGTGTGTATGAATTTTTTTGTGCAAGTAACTAAGTATGTAAAGAGCTGTTTTGTTTATTTTACCATTTTTTAAATGTTATTTCAACTGGTCAGTGCTTTGGGTTCTTCCTTCTTGTAAACATGGCCATGCTGCTCTGATGCACTCTTGTGACTGCTGACACGGATTCTACTCATTTGTCTTCCCTCTGCCTACACATTATTTGAAGTTTTTGGATTTTTAAAAAGGTTTTCTAGTTCCATCAAGGTTTAGATTCTGGGGAATTTCATTCTCCTTTTTTCCCCTTTGTTTTTTAATTTGTGTGTTTATTTGTTTGTTTTAGGACAAGTTAGGAAATTTGGATCTAGGCTACTGCCATGTTCCTATCAGTACCCAGAATTAATGTGTACTTACGCCTTCCACTTAAAAAAGTGTTTTCAAATTTTATGGATGCATCTCTGACAGACTAAAATTAGATATACTAATTTTAATGCCATAGATGCAGCTAGAATTGAGTTCTGTTCTATTACTTTTATGTCTTCTTTGACTATCAGCTTTTATTATTTATTAGCTTCTTTTTAGGTTTAACTCAGCATTCTTAGTATCTTTACTAGTACTATGTATCACATATTCCACAATGGCTCAGAGGGCGTCATATATTTCTGTTTTCCTTATGTTGCAGATGAAGTCAGCTTTAGCATTCCTAGTCATTCTGTTCATTGAATCATCCTTATGCTCTTCCAGATGATAAACTTGCTTCACTTAACCAATACAGTGCACTGGAAAATATTTGCTAATTGTCACTGTTATCTTTCCTTCTTAAAGTAATGGAGAATTACACGACAGTGAATGAGTTTCTTTTGCTGGGTCTTATCTCCATTCAGGGACTTCAACCTGTAATATTCATGATTTTCTCCATTCTATACATAATAAACCTGTTGGGAAATGGGGCTATACTATTGATCATCATTTTAGAGCCAAGACTCCACTCCCCTATGTATTTTTTCCTGGGAAATCTTTCTTGTCTGGATATCTGCTATTCTTCAGTGACACTGCCCAAACTAATGTCAAACCTCCTCTCCACCCATAAAGCCATATCTTTCCTAGGATGCATCACTCAGATACACTTCTTCCACTTTCTGGGCTGCACTGAATCCATCTTGCTGGCCATGATGGGCTTTGACCGATTCGTGGCCATCTGCTACCCACTTCGTTACTCTGTCATCATGAACCCCCAGCTGTGTATTCTCTTGGCAGCTGTGACCTGGTTCACCAGTTTCTTTTATGCTCTGATGCATTCTGTCATGACTGCACGCCTGAACTTTTGCCACTCTCAAAAACTCAACTACTTCTTCTGTGATGTCAAGCCCCTTTTAGAATTGGCTTGTGGGGATATACGGCTCAATCAGTGGCTCATCTATATTGTCACTGGCAGCTTAGCAATGGCAGCATGCTTTCTCACCCTGCTCTCCTACTGCTATATTATCAGCTTTCTTCTGTTCAAGAACCGGAACTGCAGTGTGCTCCACAAAGCTCTGTCCACTTGTGCCTCTCATTTCATGGTGGTATCTCTCTTTTATGGAACTGTGGGGCTCACCTACATAACCCCTACCTCTGCCACCTCTGTAAAACAGAGTCGGTTTGTGGCTGTCATACACACTACTGTCACTCCAGTAATGAATCCACTGATATATACCCTTAGGAATAAGGAAGTGATGTTGGCTCTGAAGAAAGTCTTTGGGAAGAAGCTGTTTGCCTAAAGAAAATAAGTGGCATCGTTAAAACAAATGGAAACTGCACTGATCTTTATGGTATTCATATTCTAATACATGATAAATTGATACATTTCTTGAATTTCTTTCCCGAAATTTGTACCATTGGTAACTATGTTCTTCACGTATATGATTACAATTACTCTTCCTTTAGTCATTCATTCATTCGAAGTATTTTTTGAGCAAGCAGTGTTCAACTTGCAGAGGATACAGCAGTGAAAAAGATCCGTGAGGTCATGGATCTTGTTTTAATTCAGGGGGCAGACAATAAAATATGAATAAATAAATGCAGGGCTTTGTCATAAGGTAATGCAAATTATGGAAGGTAAGGAAGAAGCTATGCTGGGCACTTTTGTGTGTGTTTGATTTAACAAAGTCTTCTCCGAAAAAGTCACATTTGGACAGAAGCAGAAGGAAATGAGGGAGTGAGTCATGCAAGTATCTGAGGATATAATATTCTATATGGAAACAACATCAAGTGAAAGAGCATTGGGACAGAGTGTCTTTCTTGTGTGTGAGGAAACACAAGATGACCAATGTGCCTGGAACTCTGTGAGTAATGGAGAGAATGGCAAGAAATGGACATTATGCCTGCCATCTGAAATATTTCAGCATTTACTCTAGGTGACATAGCATGATATTGGGGCATTTGAGCAAAGAACTGACTTGAAATGATTTCTGTGGTGAGTCACAATAAAGGCTATGTTGAGAATAGAGAGTAAGGGAGCAAGGATGGAATCAGTTAGCATTTCCTTATAATCTTTTGAATGAGAATTGTTGGAAGCTTAGACCAGGATGACAGTAGTGAAGCTAAGAGAAGTAGTTAAATTCTGGAGGTATATTGAACACAGAACTTCCAATATTTGCTGATACCTTGCTGTGTGACATGAAGGTGAGAAGCACCAAAGATGATTATCAGTTTTTATTTATCTATGTTATCGCCAAGAAATATTTATAGTATGTAAAAACTTAGCCTATGAACATAACAAGGGTGTGATATAGGTTTAAATTTGCTTTTCTCATAAAAGGGATGGTTTGAACTGAGTTTTCCTTCCTATTAACTAATTCTTTTTGTGCCCAGAACTCTGTATTTTTAAGACATAATCTTGAAATTAGTATATTGACTTTAGTATCAAAGACAACTTCATTGGTGACAATTTATCTTCTCTGGTCATGAATCAATTCAATTTTTATGGTAATAAGAGAAATAACAAGTAAAACAGTGTTCACCATTGAAGAGTTTATACTTTAGGGAGAAGAATTAGATAGGAATGTAAACAATCAGCAAGTGAGGCAGAATATGGCAGGTGAAGAAGTTATTATAGTAGATAATTGGAGATAAAACTGAGGACGAATAGAAAGTGTTTGTCTAAAGTAGAAGCAATATTCTATTTGATATATGATACTATTATCACAAACATATCAGTCTGAGTATACTAGCCCACGTGATATTAGTGATATAAAAATAATTATGACTATTAAGAATAATGAAAAATTCTCAAATATTTATTTTGGTCTTTGAATAATTCTTAGATACACTGGATGTATCTTTACACACACATACACACAATTAAATTTTTGACATTTATTTAGTGGTTCTGTGTACCTATACTGAATGATAAGCTCAGCTTTTTTTTCTTTTCCAGTGAGCTTATTTATCTACATAGATATTTAGTCATCATGAATACCCAAGGCTTCTGGTTTTCCTTCTTGTTTTCAGTTTCTTTCTCTGTCTCTCTCTTTCTTTTTTTGAATCCCTCTTAATGTCTCTTTCTTATACTCTCTCTCTTACATACCACATTCATTGTTAGAAAAGTTAAAGTCCTAATTATTATTAATAACTTGATAGGGATTTTTCTAGCTAACTGTTTATGTAGAGGGACTTTGTATAGTCAGAGAAGTGTGATTTATAGAACTCTGGAGGTTTACCAAATATATCAATGTGTATCTGAGCTAGAGTGGTAAGGAAAATAAATAAATATATCTTTATATTAGAATTTTCTTTTGTTTTTGTTTGTTTTCATGTGAGTAAAAAGGACAGAAAATCCCTTATATATGTGACATATATGCATTGTTGAAGTGCTTTATACGACTTATTGCTAATTTTAGTTGTGTTTCCTCACCCATAAGAAGTTCAAAATATTTTTTAGTTATATGGTAACTGAGGTGATGAATGTCTTAATTAACTTGGTTGAGTTAATTTTACAATGTATACATCTTTTAAATCACGGTGTTGTACACCTTAAAAAACTCGTGCCGTGGACAGCAAATCTTTGACAAACAAACCAGGAAAATACAATGCAGAAAAGAAAGTCTCTTCCATTAGTAGTGTATGGAAAACTGGACAACCACATGGAAAAGAATGAAAATAGACCATTAACTTACATCATATACAAAAATTAACTCACAATGGATTAAATCAAAACTACAATGAGATATCCCCTTATACCAGTCAGAATTGCTATAATTAACAAGACAAGAAATAACGAGTGTTGGAGAGGACGTGGTGAAAGGGGAACCATCATACACCACTGACGGGAAGGCAAATTGGTGCAGCCACTTTGGAAAACAGTATGGAGATTTCTCGAAAAATTAAAAATAGAAACACCATATGATCCAGCTATCCCACACCTGGGTATTTATCAAAAAGGACATGAAATCAACAACTCAGAGATGTATGTATACCTATGTTCATTGCAGCATTATTCACAATAGTCAAGAGATGGAAGCAACCCAAGTGACCACCAATGGATGAATGGATAAATAAGATGTGGTATATATATATACAATGGAATACTACTCAGCCATAAAAAAGACAAAATTGCATCATTTAAAACAACGTATATGGGCCTTGAGGGTATTATGTTAAGCGAAATAAGTCAGACCAAGAAAGACAAATACGGTATGATTTCATTCATACGTAGAAGATAAAGAAACACATAGATAAGGAAAATAGATTAATGGTTACCAGCAGAGGAGACAGTGGGGTGAGTGTGAAAAGGATAAAGGAGCACACATGTATGGTAACAGAAAAAAACTAGACTATTGGTGGTGAAAATGATGCAGTCTATTCAGAAACTGAAATATAATAATGTATGCCTGAAATTTACACAATGTTATAAGCCAATATGACCTCAATAAAAAACATCATGTTGTATAACCTAAGTATGTACAATTTTTATTTATCAATCCTACCTCAGTAAAGGTAGAAAAGGTATTTTATATATATAGTGTAAAGAGAGATGAATTTTTCAAAGCCAATTAAATAAAGGACAAAAATAGAAAAATTTAATTCTGCTGTTCGAACTTCATGACAAATGCTGGACTCTCCATACTAGATTGCCATTTTCTTCTGGATATTGGTCCTGTAAATCCTTGCTGTCTTGTCAGTTTTTAAAGGGATTTTTAATATATTGACCTACTGTTTAGTTATCAACTTGAGGGTTTACATGAAACAACTTATTCTACTGGTGCCAATAACACAAGTTTAGCTGAAGCTTTTCTGATCACTTTTTGGAGTGAGGTGATTTCTTTCTCTGTGAACCACCTCTTAGTATGGGCAGCAGTCAGGCTGGCAGAAACATTTCTTATGACATGTTGTATCTGTATATATGCATATATATATTTCCTAAAATTTCCTAAATATATATTAATATATAATATATATTTATTAATATTTATTAATAATATATTATATATAATATATTAAAATTTATTAATATCTATTATATTTATTTATAATATATTATATAATATATGTAAAATAAATACATATTATATTTATAATAAATTACATTATATAAATTTGTATTAAATAAATATATTAAATAAATATTATATATAAAATATATATTTATTAATATTTGTATTAATATAATTAATATATTAATATATGTATATTAATATACATAATAAATATATATATTAGACTATACTTCTCCACAGCCAGCTGAGATTTACAGTTGTAGCTGTTCTTCTCACAGCTTTAATAACAGAATATTTCCTTCAAATATGCAGAGTTTCTCTGCACATCCCTTCTACATTCCTGAAGTACTTCTGTCAAATATGGCTTATTTCTTTGATTCTATGATAATTACTCTACTCCTAGAAGCCAAAGCAGGTCAAGAAAAATTCCTGCCACTGACTGGCTGATATCTTATCCTGTGCCACTTACTTAGGAAAAGTGAAATTTGGCATCTTTTTCTTAGCTTTGCAGCAATGGGCTTCCTCTCTTAATATCTTCCCACTGCCTTGATTCGTCTTCACTGCTTTCTGAATTTTTATTTCTATTTTATTACTCTGGGATTCAGACTTTTCCTAATTTTTTTGAAATACAATTTGGATTTACACTTCTTCCTCTCCTTATTTGTTTTAGGAAATTTTGCAAAGGGTAAGAGGGAAACACTGACTTAATTCAACTCTATTAACACTGAAAATTTCACTTTTAGATTTAGATGATCTCTAGAATAATTTCCATTGCTGAAATTCTGTAAATTTAAAAATTCATCTCTTTACCATGAATATTGGCTGAAATTTGTGTGTCACACAAATATCTTCATAATGACTGGAATCAAAATGTGAATCACTTGACGTTATTGTCAGTTGATTACACTGCCTATGATGACATTTTATAGAAGGAGGTAAGAAACAAAATTTTTAAATATTATGCTATCTTTTAAGGTTTTACTTTGTGGAACAAGTGCCTCATATTTCTTTATACTTAGCACAATGACCTTCTCTGTTATTTCTTAGATGGAAAATAGCAGAGTGCTGTGGAGGAAACAATCATTGTTTCTATGTGGAAATAAAGAATTATGTTGTCAAATAAAAATGTTTTAATACTTTAGGTCATAAGTAAACAGATGTGAATAGTGGGGAACATCGTACAGTGAGAAGATGTAGTTTTCGGTAGTTTTTATTACTTGTAAAACTTCTCACATAAAAATGATTAATCCCATTGTATTAGTTTTTCATTGTTATGTGACTACAAATTTAGTGGCTTAAAATAACAACCATTTCTTAGCTCGCAGTTCTGTAGGTCAGAATTCCAGACACAGCGTGGCTGGCTTTTCTGCTCAGCTTATTAAAAGGCTGAAATCAAGGGCTGGCTAGGCTGCATTCCCTTCTAGAATCCACGGGGAAGAAGCTACTTCCCACATCATTCAGGTTGTTGGCCAAATTCAGTTCCTTGTGGTTGCAGAACCAAGATCTCTGTTTCCTTGCTGGCTGTCAGTTGGGGCTGCTCTTGACTCAGAGGCTGCCTGCACTTCTAGCCATGTGGCACCCTCCAGGGTTAAGCAGTGGAGAACTTCTCATACTCAAACCCCTCTCCTGCTTCAAATCTCTGAACTTTAGACCCAGACATAAAGGGCTCAACTGGTTAGTTCAGGTACACCTGCATATTCTCCTTATTTTAAGCCTACTGACGTCAGAACTTCATTACCCCTGCAAAATCTCTTTTTTTGTCGTATAATATAACATAATCATGGGACTAATATCTCATCATATTCGTATGTTCTGTCCTTACTCAATAAAAGGAGATCATATAAAGGTGAGGTTATTAAAAGTCACATTAGAATTTTGCCTACCACATACACCCATCTCAAAAGTAGTTTTGTGACTCAAATGAGACAGATATATAATATAAAAATATAGCTTTTTAAATTTAAATTTATGTAATTGTATGCTATTTAAATTTCTGTAATTATATAAAGTTCACATTAGCAACATTTTGAAAACAAAAATAAAAACAACAGCATCAATAATGACTTTCATCTATATCCAATATTAAAGATCTAATATTGTGGGAAACGATAATGGCAGTATTTGTGTGTGTGTGGAAAATGATAATAGCAGGATCTTTTTTTTTGATTTTGCCACTCCAGAGAATTTTACAATACACCTCAATTACTAGTAAGATACCCAAAGTCCCCAGTGTCCTCACCATTGCTATTTAGGGGAAAGTAATTAGATTTTCACTACACAGTGTGTAATTTTTTAAAGAACTCATATAAACAGGAGTAAAGAAGGGGGTTCTTGTTGTTGGACATATGAATTGGAAGAAAGGAGAGATAGCAGCAGCTTCCTGCCACAGTTAAATTGTCTCTAAAGATAAGTGGGCAGAGATGGTAGGACTGCAGAAGAATTTCATTCTTGTTCACACAAAAATATGAGGAAGAGGCTATTATTTCTTTATAAGGGTGAAGTGTTTCTCCAAGACAATTCCTGGTTGAACCATTACTACAGACAATCAAACTAAACAAAACTGGGTAAGTGAGGCTAAATGAAGTTGTCTCGAAAAAACAGAAATTTCCCTGTAAGCTTTCTGCAAAGATAAATCAGTTTTCCAAGTTAATTCCTTATGAAGGGAGACCCTGAAGATTGATTCAACATTTAACAAATATGTATCATGTGCCAGGTACTGTTCTAGATTCTCAGAATGCATCATTAACAGTTAATACATTGACATTATGAAACTAATATTCTGCTCAGGGAACAGGCAATGAACAATACAATATTAAATAGGTGAATTATACGGTATATTGGAAGGTGCTGTTGTCATGAAGAAATGGAAGGGATACGTGAAAGGGATACAGAGCATAGGAGAGCACACATAGGATGGTCAGGATCAGTTTCATTGAATAAATATCATTTGAGCAAAAACTAAAATGAAGTTAAGACTTTTATCAGATGAATAGTCATGGGGAAGAGCTAGTATAAAGGGGAACAGCAAGGGGCCAATGAGAATTGATTGAATGAGCTGGGAGCAGAGAAGGAAATTAGGAGAGAAATAAAAAGACAAAGATTTTACAGTTTGTAGGCTTTTGTAAGAATTTGAATTTACAATCTAAGTTGGAGTGTGTTTGAAGGTTTGTGAGTAGACATATGATGATGTAAGGTGGTTTACACACAACTGGCTGCTGTGTTGAAAACAAACCATAGGTGGGCAGTGTTAGGAGCAGGAAGCTGTTAAATTAATCTAACTGAGACATGATGGAAACTCATTTGGTGGCTGAGAAGTGATGATAAGTGCTAAGATTCTGTGTATATATATTCCACAGTTGATCCAAAACTGTGGATGAGTGAAATTTTGGGATAAAGGCCTAATGAAATGTTTTGAAAAGAGATTGGAAGGAGTGGGAATGGAGACAATTTAGGCATAATTTTTGAGAAGCTTTAATGTAAATGTCAGAGAAATGGATGAAACTAGTGAGGAAAAATAGTGATAAAAGAAGATTTTTTAAAATATGGTAGGAGAAATAATAGCTTGTTTCTTTGCTGAAGGGAATATTTCAGTAGAGAAAGGAAAGAATTATGGATGAGGGAGTGGCATTGCTGGAGTGCATCTTTGATTAAGTTAAAGGTAGTATCAAACACACAAGTAAAGGTATTGGCTTTAAAAAAGAGCACAGAGGATTGATCTCTAGTAATATAGAAATAAATGGGAAAACAGAATATATGCGTAGGTAAAACAAATTTAATGATGAGAGTCTAGAAGTTCTCTTCTGTTGTTTCAAATTTCTCATAGACAAGGAAGCAAAGCCAGCAGTTGAGAGTAAATACAGAAAAAGCAGGTAGTTCAAGACTTGAAGACAGAAGAGAAAGTTTAAAATGGTTATCTAGGAGAGTGTCAGAGAGCGAATGGACTTGAAACTGTACTATGATTTCCAGGGAGAGTTAAGAACAGGCCTTGATATTGATATGGCAATTAGCTATTTTCTTCTATTCAGCTACTTGTATGCTTCACTGTATATCTCATAAGTTCACCTCAGCACTTATTAAGAACCTACTAACTGCATTAGAGGTCATACATATAAATTTAAAATTATTCTGGTTTTCAATAAGTATGTAAAGTTTGAATGAGATAATTATATTAAAGGGATTCTGAATTTAACAATAGTTCCTATTATCTTCACTCTGATATAAGTTTTTGTTTTCTTTCTTTTATCTTTTTTTCCCCCAATTCAAAGCCCAAGTACATGGTTGTACATTCTAGCAGCAAGTTGTTCTAGTTCTTCTATGTGAGCTGCTGCCACAGCATGGCAACTGACAGACAGGTGGTGTGGTTCCATGACCAGGAAGTGAACCCCTGCCACCAAAGCAGTGAGTCCCAAACTTTAACCACTAGGCCACGAGGGCTGGCTCCTTCTTTTTTTTTACCATCCCTAAGACTCTATCTTGGTTCTGTGATGCTAAAACAACTAGGGAAAATTCAACAAATAACCCATCAAGTCACTGAAATAAAAGCAATAAAAACAAACTTATTAAGGTGCATGTACAAGTTCATGAATTATAATCTTGATGAGAAGCATCTGGATCACAGCATTGAACAGTTTCCCTTGTTGTGGAGAGAATGAGAGATGGTAAAGATCAATGAAACACTCATCTATTGTAATTACATTCACTGTTTATGAATTAGTATTTCACATGGAATTTCTCATTGGAGTATGATCTCCTAAGATCATATTGAATACAAAGAAATAAATTAACCTAGGTCAATTATTACCTTTGCAAAAGAATTGAATGAAAAGTGAGAAACTGATATAAACCTTTGATTTTTAATATTTTTATTACACTACGTTAAACAACCAAAGTGACTAATTAATTATTGTCATACAATCAGAATAATTTTCTAGAATTCTGGAGTAGCACAATTTCCTAATTTTTTAAATGGGTCCACTAAGTACCAGAGAATCTAAATGACTTTCCAAAGCTCAAAAAGTTAATTGATGTCAGAGCTAAGGACAAATACTCAGGTTTCCTTACTCTCCTGCTTCTATCCTCTTTCACCTCTGATATATTGTCAAAGATGAACCAAGATGATATTTATATTTTCCTTTTTGGTCCAATATTAAGTTATTGCCATATGACTATCAGTACCAAAATCGTGTAAGTCACTTCTACTCTTCCTAGTAAGTTATTCTCAAGAAATACTTAGAGAATAATCTAAAGATATTTTGTTAAATATCGTAATTTAGATGTCTCTTATTATATACATTATAATAACAAAACCTTTGATAAACCAAATATTTACTGAGATATGACACTTTAATATAATGGAACAATATAAAACTCAAAAAATGTATGTTTCAGGAGAATACTTATTGACATGTATGCCAAAGTGACTATAAAGACATAAACCAAAACACTCACAGCAGTCTTCTCTAGTATTTTGGTTATGGATTATTGTAACTTTCTTTTTCTGCATTATCTACACAGTCTACAATAAACACAAACTACTCTTATAATCAGAAAAATTACGAGTCAGTTAAATTGGGGAACACAAACTAAGAGTGCCTCTTGGACAGTTTTCATATTGTAAAAGTGAAAATCATCTTCCTGTGGTTTATGCTCACTTCTATCATACACATTAATATAAAAATAGTAACTTTAATTTTCATACTTTATAATCTGAAAAAATATTCTACAATGATTCCAGTTCTTATGACAATATAAGATATAGGGAAAGTTACCAACAAGCAATGAATTAGACATTTATATAGTTACATAAAACTGTTAAATTCTAAAAATTTTTTAACTAATTTTTTTATATCATGATAATTTGTGTGTTTATCTAATAAGGTGGCTGGTGATATTAAGTTCATCACAGTTTTTGAGTATCCTTTGTCTTCTTTACTTTTACCAGTATAGCTATGGAGTTATTAAAAAGTTGTAATAAAACTGATGCTGCAACGTGTTATTACTGGTGTTTGATGACAGCATGACCGATCCTGGTACTAGGGCCTATTTGGTCTCATGGTCCTCAGAATTTGACAGAAGATAGTAAAGATCTAGAGAACAACCTTCAAAAATAATTTTATTGATTGTACCCTCATTATCCAAGTCCAATTTTTCTTGGATGTAAAAATACGAATGTATATGCTTGTTTGGAGGTAGGATGGGAGAAGCTGTGCCTTAGCAAATTTTCAAAAATCAAGTTCTCATATTTAGACCATGAATGAAAAATGGTAGGATGGTATTCCATAGGTTGACAAATGGAAGGCTTGTATGCTATCACTATCATCTCATTTTCCATGGTTGAACTTGGTCAATGATTTCTGAATTAGGGAATATCTTCGCTTAATTTATCCATACAGTACTACTAGGAAATCCATACCAATAGATCAGAACTGGCATGCAGAATGAGACCTACTTCCCATCTTAGGCTGTTAAAAGAGCTTTGACTATGGCCTCAGATCTAACCAGCTTGGAATCCTCACATTGGCACTGACTAGCTTTGTGACTTTGGGCAACTTATTTACTGCTCTGAACTGATCAGGTCACAAAATAGTAGAGGAAATACCTTCAAGAGCTGTAGCCAGTGGTGGGCTGCTAAATGTTTTACAACCAGTGCTTCAGGAAAAAAATATGTATATACACACACACAATTATACACACATACACATATGCACACAAGTTTGTTATATATTTCACTGAAAGAATGTCTAACATACAATTTACAAATAATAATAAAGAAAATTAAACTTTTATTGTCAATTCCACATAGCCAATTGATGCTCACAGAATGTTTATGTTTATTTTTGACAAATATTTGAATTTACAGCCAAGCTATGGCTAAAATTCAGCCACTATTTGATCAAATTAGGCTGTAAGTCCTTGAATACTATCTGATTCAACAAAGAAGTCTCTCACATTGTTGATGGATGCCATTAATGGTTGATATTTTTGCCTAAGTTAATAAGTAAGATAAAAATGAATCAATAAAGATATATGTCTGTGACATAAATGACAATTTTCGTAAAGTAGATAACAGTTTTTCAATACTAGAAGAAAGTTTCCTCCTCACGATATAATGACTAAAAGCACAACACACTTTTAAGTTTAATTTACATCATTAACATTTTCTATCACTTTCTTAAGCCTAGACAATCAACAAAATCATGAATCAAACTCTAATTTGTAACATTTGCCAATTTCTGTGGCATAAATGCTTTCACAACAACCAACTGCAAGCTATCAACATGATTCCCTGAATATGAATTTGGGAAGACATGAGCTGTAGCACACCATTTCATGGCATCTCCATCATACAGATACAATAAAATCAATAATCTCAAAAGCACAGATAATAGAAAGGTGTAAAATGATTAGAGAGTAACAATTTGGGTATTTTCTACCACTGTCTTTGATAGAATTAATTCAATTATGAGTTTATGTAACTTCATTTTTAATAATGGCTGTATTTAACAACTGGCTTACAAAATTCCTGAAAATTAACTATGGGATCTTATGAGCCACTAAGAGCTAGCTCAAGTGCACCTTGGCTGTAGCAATTTATAAGGGCATACAGCATAGAATAAACTTCACACAGTAAATGATACATGGAATATTAGTTTGTTCTCCTGGCACAAAATAGTTCTTTTGTCTTACTAGGGTTTTCAATGGCCAAAATTTAATTATATCACCTGAATATCCAAGTCTCAGAACCTTGAACTGTAGGATCTATTTGTTATGATTAACTGTAAATTTCCTCTATATTTTATGGAAATGCCCCCAAAATATAATATCAACCTCTGATATCACTATGTCTTTTTCCACTCTCTTCTTCCTCCGTAATATACAAAATGTGACTAACTAATTCTACCTGCAATCTACAAATGTCAGCCTCCAAAAGTGCACAGGGCAGCATAGTTGATTGACCCACCAATGAAGACTGTGTCTAATAAGGGTCCAAATTACTGCAGCCCCAGGAAGACAAAGCAGTTGGGCCCTTCCTTCTTCTCATCAGAACTTATGGTGCATGTGGCCTTTTGTGGCTTCCTTTAAAATTCAACACTGCCTATAGTCTTCATTTTAAGAGATTTTACCTACAGATGAAAGGCTGAATGTGTTTATATTTATGCTGCCTAAGGCACAGAGTTTATTTGTTGTGGGATTGTGCATTTTTACAAACATATCTAATGTTTTTGTTGATAAATAATTTTACAGTTTCATCTGTGACACCTTTATTTTCTTGTTTTGTAGACTATTTCTGGAGCAGTACATGATTACAGAAATCTATACTTCTTTATTGCCAATTTCAGAAGGAAAACCAGAGCGATATTATGGAAGGAGAAAACCAAACGGCTCTGTTTGAGTTTATCATCTTGGGATTCTCCAACTTAAATGAGTTGCAATTTTTACTTTTCACCATCTTCTTTGTAACTTATATCTGTACCTTAGGTGGGAATATCTTCATAATTTTGGTGACCATGACTGATCCACACCTACACACTCCCATGTATTTTTTTCTGGAAAATTTAGCTTTTCTTGACATCTGCTACACCACTACCAATGTTCCCCAGATGATGGCACATCTTCTATCAGAGAAAAAAAGCATTTCTTATTTGGGTTGCATGGCACAACTTTTTGCATTTATTTTTTTTGTTGGGTCAGAGTCCTTGCTCTTGGCAGCTATGGCATATGACCGTTATATTGCAATCTGTAAGCCTTTAAGGTATTCAGTTATTATGAACAAGGCTCTATATGGCCAGTTAGCAGCCTCATGCTGGACTGGTGGTTTCCTCAATTCAGTTGTGCACACAACATTGACATTCCACCTGCCCTTCTGTGGTAATAATCGGATCAATTACTTCTTCTGTGACATACCTCCTTTATTGATCTTGTCTTGTGGGGACACTTCTGTCAATGAGTTGGCATTACTATCCATTGGAGTCTTCATTGGTTGGACTCCTTTTTTGTGTATCATACTTTCCTATCTTTATATCATTTCTACCATTTTAAGGATCAGTTCTGCAGAGGGGAGGCAAAAAGCCTTTTCTACCTGTGCCTCCCACCTGATCATTGTTCTTCTCTATTACGGTAGTTCCATCTTCACATATGTACGGCCCATCTCAACATATGCATTGGAGAGAGACAGGCTGATCTCAGTACTGTATAGTGTTGTCACCCCCATGCTAAATCCTATCATCTACTCTTTGAGGAATAAGGATATTAAACAGGCTGTGAAAGTTATGGGGAGAAAGTGGCAGGCTTCAAGTTCCCTCTCTTTTGATGTATAATCTTTTCTCTTCTGAGAAAATGATATAATACAAAACTGTCTATCTTACTTATAGTAACAGATTTTTGCCAATTATTCTCAAGCAAAATTAAAAGTAAATTGCAAATTTTCATATGCAATAAAGATGGGCTAGTTGCTTTGTACCAACATTCCTGCTAAACAAGTCTATATGAAATATTCTTTAAATGTTTCATAGATATCAGTGAACTAAAAAGGCAACGAAGAATCACAAAACCAAGACTGAGTAGAAGTTGAGAATACAAAGATGCAAAATTAGCATTTGAGACCCTTTCATGTGAGGCCTTCTGCTAATCTTGAAGAAATGTTTAAGGTTCTAAATGACATTTTGACATCCTTGTAAGATTAGGGGGCTAACGGTTAAATCTTGAGCTAGCCAAGGAAAGGGCATCCCTAATAACTGGCACTGTGCTTAGTGATGGGAATCTGAAGGGCTGCACATCCGTTATAAAAATGACCAGAAGCAAACCAGTCTTCACATGGATTATAACCAGGATTTGAATCATGCAGATGACACAAAAAATCTGACACCTAAGGTTGGATTAAAGTGCTGTCAGATTATGAGTGTCCTGACAACCTGGAAGAAGCAAATGAAAATCTTCTCTGGAGGAAAGTAAGATTATCAAAATGCCCACCAAAAAATATCAATGATAAGGAAACACACAAGTACATAAAAAAAAGTGAAAACGATCAGTACAAATAATAGACAAAAGAAACATAACCACAGTTATTTCTACTTATTGAACTACCAGAAACAGACTATAAGACAAATACACTTACAATATCCATGAGATCATTTCCAGAATTAAAAAATTTAGCAGGAGGGCCAGCCTCATGGCCTAGTGGTTAAGTTTGTCATGTTCCACTTCAGTGGCCCAGGATCAGTTCCTGGGCACATACCTATACCACTTGTCTGTGCCCATCCTGTGGCTACCCACATATAAAGTAGAGGAAGTTTGGCACAGATGTTAGCTCAGGGTGAATCTTCCTCAGCAAAAAAAATTTTAAAAAAAGATTTACCAGGGAATTAGACACCATTACAAATGGAATTTAAGGTCTGGAAAACAAACATACGTATAAGAAAATCAACAAGATACAACTAGAAATTCCAGAATGGAAAATTATAACAACTCAAATTAGGAACTGAGTGGATAGATTTAACAGCAGATTAGACATGGTTGAAGAGAAAATTAGGAAACTGGATATTATCAAGAACAAAGCTCAAAGAACAAACAATATGCTGTAGTAGGCAGTAATTATAGAGAATACTGTGAAATCTAACTTAAATACAATAATAGCTCCAGAAGTAGAAAAAATAGGTCTTAAGCAATATTTGAAAACATAGTGGTTAAAAATAGCCAAAACTTGAAAATATGAATCCATTATTCAAAAACCCAAGTAATCCCAGGCATGGCAAATAAAAAATTTCATACACAGACATATTGAAATTGGAGAAAACCATGGAAAGAGAAAATTTTAAAACAAGGGAAAAACAAAAACCTCCAAAAAGTAAGACTAAAAATGGTAAGACTGGTAAGACTGAAAATGATTTTTTTCAACAGTAACAACAGAATCAAATCCTTAAGAAAGGAAAATAATATCTTCAATGTGTGAAAAATAGATAACTAGAAGCCTAGAATTGTGTACCCAACAAAATGTTCCTTAAGAATGAAAGTGAAATAAAGACAATTGCAGATAAACGAAAATTCATATGTTTTACCACCAGGTGCCACTCAGTAAATTATTAAAAGACAAAATGAAAATTATCACAGATGAAAGGTTTCTAGGAAGGAATGAAGAGAATTGACAATTATGAATATATGGGTAAATCTAAACGAATATGTACAGCATAAAATAATAATAAAGGTAGTATGCTGTGAAGGTAAAATATTTGTAGAATTAATATCCATTAGAGCAATAGTCTGTAAATTGGGAGAAATTAAATCGAATTAGAGGGTGTCCTAAAATGCTTACATTGGAAGTGGATAAAATATCAACAATTGACTTTTATTAATTGAGGATGCAATTTCTTATTTCAAGCATAGCCACCAATGACTAGTTAAAGAATGTCTAATTCAAAATTAATAAAGATAAAAAAGAAATAATAAATAATCCAAAGTCAATAAAAAGAAATAGAGAAAAGAACATAGGAAAATAGAAAACACAAAATAATATGATAAATTTAAACCCAAAAATATCAGTTTTCACTTTAAACTTGAATGGATTACATGTTTCAGTTAAAAGGCCAAAGTGTCATACTGGTAGGAAAAAACAATAACTATATGCTGTTTACAAGAGCTACATTATCTAAAACATAAAGGTATTGAAAGATTAAATATAAAAGAATACAAGAGTTATAGCACGCAAATACTAACCAAAGAGAAACCTGCATATCTATATTTATAGTAGAACACGATTTTTAGGATGAATGGTTTTACCAGAGTATGACGATTGATTTTACGTGTCAATTTTACTGGGCCATGGGGTTCCCAGATAGTGAAACATTATTCTAAACGTTTCTCTGAGGGTGTTTCTGTACGAGATTAACATTTAAATTGGTAGACTGAGTAAAGCAGATTGACCTCCATATGTGAGGTCATTGAGTAGGCCTTATCCAATCACCTGAATAGAACAAAAAGCTGACTCTCCCATGAGTGAAAGAGAATTCTGCCTGACAGCTGTTGAACCAAGACACAGGCTCTTCTTGGTTCTATAGCAGCCTGCTGGCCTTCAGACTTGAATTGCAACATTAACTCTGCAGACTTTTGGATTTGCCAGCCTCCATAATCACATAAGCCAATTCCTTATAATGAATCTCTTTTCATATATATATGTATGTTATCTCTGTTCTGTTTCTCTGGATAACCTTGACTAATATCCAGGGATAAAGAGGATCACTAAAAATTAATGTGTTTCTATACACCTTCAAAGATGAAACAAATCTAAATTTGTATGTTTCTGTTTTTAAGTGGCCTCAAAATATATAAACAATTTATAAAGCCAAAATGAAAAACACAGATTCACAATCATATAGTGAAATTGTTACACTTTCCTCCGTAACTGATAAAACAAGCAGACTAAGATCAATAAAGATAAAGATTCAAAAAATATTATAATTACAAATGACCTAATGGTCATCATAGGACACTGAATGCAATAATTAAGAGCACACATGTTTTGCAAGCTCTACATGGAGCAATTGTAAAAACGGATTATACGTTCAACCATTCAAAGTTTTAACAAATTCAAAGAACTGAAACCATACCATTTAATTGTTAGACATCAACAACAAAAGAACAATGTAATGTAGAAATTCCTGTATATATTTATTTGGGAATTAAAGGCTAAATTTCTAAAGAATGCATGGGTTAATATAATATTGCATTGGAAATTAGCAAACATTTTGTAATGAGAGATACATGACAACATTTTAAACTTATTGGATTCTGTTACAGTCACGCTGATGAGGAGTTTATAGCCTAAATACATATTTAGACTAAAAGAAAAGCTAAAAATGTATAATATAAACATTTATCTCAATAAGTCAGGCAGAGGAAAATAAGCTTAAAGAAAGTAGAAGATTATAAACAATAAATATAAGAACATTAATTAATTAAATACATAGTAGACATAAAAAAATAGTAAAGATTAACAAAGAAAAGTTTCGGTTTTTCAGAATGTTAAAATCCCTGGCAAGATTGATCAATGCTGGTGAGAGAGGGCGTGCAAAACCAATATCAAGAATGAAAGAAAAGCCCATCACTAAAATTTCTGCTCACATAAGGAAATCACAAATTGGCTCCAATCTCAGAGAAGCAGTGTGATCTATGTTGGATGGCAATGATGTGGCTGGCAGTAGCAGTGGGGGCACCCACAGTTATTCAAACCACAGAAGTGGTTTAACTCCATTCTCTGCTTTCTTCTGCTCGTACAGTGCCTGATCAGATGACCAAAGAACAGATTGAGGAATTCATCTCTCTCAAAAATGGCGATGGCACTATCACAACAAAGAAAATTGGAACTTTCTTACACTCTCTAAGTTGGAACCCAAGTATAATTATAAGGTATAATGAAAGAGATAAATGTACTCACTGAGTTGGCAGAAACAGTATCATGATGACTATAAAAATAAAGATACAGAAAGTGAAGACAAACCCATGAGGAATTCTGAGCTTTTGACAAAATTGATAATGGTGAGATGATGCCAAGGTGAAACTACATCACATGACAAACTTAGAGGAAACGCTGCCATCTAAAGAAGATGATGAAGTCATCAGAAAGGCAGAAATTGATGTAAATGGAGAAGTCCATAACAAAGAATTAATAGAGACTATGATTTCAAAATAAAATAATTTCAACTCATTCTCTTTCCCATTAGAGTAAAACTATTTATTCTAAAATTACTTATCTCCTGCAAAATAATTTCTGTTCAAGCACACAAAGTAGCTGCATGAATTATTTGATTGGTGTCCTACCCCCGAATGATCAAGCTTAAATGAATTTTGGATTACTTTAAATATAAGAAAGTTTTAATGGACTCTTTAAAATTGTATTTGCTAATAAATATTGCACTATTGAGCCAGCCAGTTTTTCATGCTTACATTTAACAATTGAGCATGTTTGGGCAGTTTTATTAGAAATTAAAACTTATTCAAATGAGTTAGTATAAACTTTCATATTTGGTTCACTAAAAACAAAATAAATGAAGTAAGTTTAGCTTAGGATCTCAATGAAAAATGAGCGTTACAATTTTTGGTATAATGATTCTTTTACACTTTGGTGTGCGTGACTGCTAGTGATGATTCTGAAGTCTGCCTGGCATGCCTATCCAATGTTGGGTTAAAAATGTCTGCATTGCACAATAAGAAATTAAAATTTATGTCATTTCCACATTGTCAATGTTAGTTTTTCCCCAAATAAAAAATTAACCTAAAAAATATAAGGCATTATTATGAATAATTTTATGTCAACTCTTTTGAAAATTTGTATAAAACCCAGCTTACCAAAAGTGACGCAAGAATAAAAAGAAAATTTTGATATTCACACATTCATCATTATATGTTAAATGAATTCTCTCTGTAATTATAACTTTTCCCACAAAGAAGACTCAAGAACTCGATGGTTTTATGGGCAAATTTCATCAAAATTAAAGAAGAAATAATCTTATCAAGATCTTCCAGAGAATAGAAAAAGTATAAGTATTATCAAAACATTCAATGAGGCTATTATAGCATAAAAAACAAATAAAGATAGTATGAGAAACAAAACTTACAGGCCTATATCAGCCATGAAACATCAAAGTAAAAATCCTAAACAAAATAAGATCAAGTTGATTCCAGTGAAAATACACATCATGACTAACATCGCCTTATATCAGGTACATAAAATTGATTTAACAGTAAAACTCATCAATGTAATTTACTCCCTGGACAGAATAGGAGGGTAAATCATATTATACACCGATAGGTATAGAAAGAGCATTTGATAAATCTAATGATTATCCATTATTAAAAAAAAAAGAACTTACAGCAAACTAGGACTAAGAGAGAACTTCCTTAAGCTGATAAAGAATTTCTATATGAAACCTACAGGATATGTGTTTCTTAACAGTAAAATGTTGAAAGCTTATCTTTTGACTAGGAGAGAAAGACAAAGATTTCTGCCAACAATACTTCCATTCTACATTATACTGAAGATCCTAGCAAGTGAATTAAAATAAGAAAAATAATGACAGTTTTAAGGATTAGATAGGCAATTATTCAGAAATTATATGAAAATCTAGGAAAGAAAGGTATAAAGCATTGAGCGCAAATTAAAAATATAAAAATGGAGGGATAAATCATATTTATGCACTGGCAGTTTTAATATTTTAAGGATGTCACTTCTCCAAATTTATAGAGATTCAATTCAATCAAAGTCCCAGATATTTTTGTGGGATGTGACAATATTGTAAAATTTATGTTAAAATAAAAATGGCCAAATATAACTAAGACACTCTATAGCTGCATTTTCCAATGTTATCCTCTAGCTACATGTTTAAATTTAAGTGTAAATTTATTAAAATTAATCAAATTTTTAAAATTCAGTTCCTTTGTCACTCTAGCTATATTAATTTGCCTGATTAGAAATAAAAATACAGCATACTACTTAAAGTTGAATTTCAGATGATGCGTAATTTTTAAGTATCGATATGTCCCCAAAATTGAATGGGAAATACTAATATCAAAAAACTGTTTGTTGCAGCTCTTTGTCTTGTCTCTCCCTCTTCGAGTCTACAATTATTTGGACACTCATCACTTACCAAAGGATATCCAGATAGCATCTCAGGACGTCTGAGAGACCCACGCAACTATACATCGGAAGGCGGACGGACTTCCCTCCGGGAGGAGGTGGAGATAGGTGAAAACTCTCCAACCCCGACCGAACAGCCTAGTACCTGCAAGCGGCTTTCTTCCAACGGATGCCCCCAGAAGATCAACACACACCTAGGGCAGGAGTGAGCACACACCAGAGGAGCGACGGTGGAAACAGGTGACCAGAACCCTCCCTAAACCCCCAGCAATTACTCCTAAATGCAGAGGGAAACTCTAGAGTTACACACCTGAGCCCACGAGGAGAGTCTCACCCCGCCATTGGCGGGGAGATCCCGCCTGGTGTCCACGGCGCCTGGAGGGTCCCAGAGAGAATCACAGAGGGTACGGCGGGCCCCCAGCTGCCACTGCCTGCATGGTGGGGCAAGGGATTGCCGGAGATCTTGGAGAGGACTGGGGCTGGGTGGAGCTCCAGAGGCTGGCTCCGCAGCCCGGAGGGGAAGCTCCAGAGTTCCGCCCGGGCAGCAGACAAAACTCTCTGTCTGCCATTAGCGAAGGGGCCACACCCAGCATCCACAACACTGGGAGGGTCCCAGAGATGAGAATATCAGGCAGGGCAGCAGCTGACCAGCTACCACTGAAATCAGGATCTCCAGCTATCCCCCAGACAGGGCAAAGGGCTCCCCGAGTTCCTGGGGAACAGGACCGGGGCTGGGTAGAGTTCCAGCGACCAGGCTCCGTAGCCTAGGGGGAAACCCTACAGGCTCACAGCAGCCTCAGTGAAAGCCTCTGCACAGCACTAGTAGAGAGCACCCATCCGGCAGCCACAAGGCTGGAAGACCCCGGGACAAAAGTAGCATAGCTAGGTGAGCTAACCACAGACTGTAGAAGATGCCAATAGCTCTGCTGTGACCCATAGTGGACAAGTGAGATTTTGTGGGTGCCGACAGTGACGGAGCGGCAAATATAAGTGATCCTATCCCTGGCCGTTGGAAAAACCCATAACACCATTGCAGACCCCAAGGAGGGAGCATGTCTAGGTGGGCTGCAACAGTAGGCACCAGCAGCCTGAAGCCCCCCCCCCCCGTGACGGCCCCCACGGCAGAAGAGGGAATCCAAAGAACCACTGTGACTACGAGGAGGGGCCCAGGCCCAGTTAGCAACTGCGGATAGGGTTCCTGGTTGGTGCAGTATAAACAGCTGCTCCCCCACCACACCAGCAGAAACAAGTGGAAGGAGCAACTAAACTCTATCTCTATGTGGAGGCACAAATCTACAACATCAAGCAATATGAAAAAATACATTAAATCTCCAGAACAGAAGGAAAATAACAAATACACAGAAAACAATCCCAAAGAAAATGAAATATATAACCTAAATGACGATGACTTCAAAACAGCCATCATTAAAATACTCAATGAGTTAAGAGAGAATTCAGACTGACAATTCAACAAGTTCAGGAGCTATGTCACAAAAGAGTTTGATACGATAAAGAAGAACCAAACAGAAATACTGGAAATGAAGAACACAATAGAGGAGATTAAGAAAAATCTAGATGCACTGAACAGTAGGGCCGATAATATGGAGGAAAGAATTAGCAATTTGGAAGATGGGAATATAGAAATGCTGCAGGCAGAGGAGGAGAGAGAAGTAAGACTAAAAAGAAATGAAGAAACTCTCCAAGAATTGTCAGACACAATTAGGAGATGCAACGTAAGGATTATAGGTATACCAGAGGGAGAAGAGAAGGAGAAAGGGGCAGAAAGCCTATTCAAAGAAATAATGGCTGAGAACTTCCCAAATCTGGTGAGAGAGATGGATCTTCAGGTGACACAAGCCAATAGATCTCCAAACTTTATCAATGCAAGAAGACCAACCCCATGGCATATAGTAGTGAAGCTAGTCAACGACAAGGAGAAAATACTAAGGACAGCCAAGCAAATGAAACTAACGTACAAAGGAACCCCCATCAGGCTATCAGCAGATTTCTCAGCAGAAACTTTCTAGCAGAAGCTAGAAGAGAGTGGAATGATATATTCAAAAATCTGAAGGACAAAAACCTACAGCCGAGAATTCTCTACCCAGTGAAAATATCCTTCAAATACGATGGAGAAATAAAAACTTTCCCAGATAAACAAAAATTAAGGGAGTTCATTGCCACAAAACCTCCTCTTCAGGAAATCCTCAGGAAAACCCTCATTCCTGAAAAATCAAAAAAAGGAAAGGGGCTACAAAACCAAGAGCAGAAGAGATAAGTAGAAGGACAACAACAGAGAGTAGCAGCTCTTCATCAGAACAGATTAAACCATGGGACGAGAAACAAAAGGAAATTGAAGAAAACTGGAAAACAAGACATAAAATGGTAGTGGTAGGCCCCCACATCTCAATAATCACTCTAAATGCAAATGGAATGAACTCCTCAATCAAAAGACACAGAGTGGCAGGATGGATCAAAGAACAAGACCCAACAATATGCTGCCTCCAGGAAACACACCTCAGCCCCAAAGACAAACACAGGCTCAGAGTGAAGGGATGGAGAACAATACTCCAAGCTGATAATGAACAAAAGAAAGCAGGTGTCGCTATACTAATATCAGACAAGGTAGACTTCAAAGCAAAACAGATAAAGAAAGACAAAGAGGGACAGTATATAATGATAAAAGGGACTCTCCACCAAGAAGACATAACACTTATAAATATATATGCACCCAACACAGGAGCACCAAAATTTGTAAAGCAACTCTTAATAGAACTAAAAGAAGACATCAACAACAATACAATAATAGTAGGGGACCTCAACACACCATTAACACCAATGGACAGAACATCCAGACAGAAAATCAACAAGGAAATTATAGAATTAAATGAAAAATTAGACCAGATGGACTTAATAGATATATATAGAACAATTCATCCAAAAACAGCAGGTTACACATTCTTCTCAAGTGCACATGGAACATTCTCAAGGATTGACCATATTTTGGGAAACAAAGCGAACATCAATAAATACAAGAGAGTTGAAATAATATCAAGCATCTTTTCTGATCATAATGCTATGAAACTAGAAATCAACTACAAGAAAAAAGCAGAGAAAGGTGCAAAAATGTGGAGACTAAACAACACGCTTCTCAACAAACAATGGATCATTGAAGAAATTAAAGAAGAAATCAAATATTATCTGGAGACAAATGAAAATGAGAACACAACATACCAAATCATTTGGGATGCAGCAAAAGCAGTCCTAAGAGGGAAATTCATCACAATACAGGCTCACCTCACTAAACAAGAAAAAGCTCACATAAGCAACCTCAAACGACACCTAACAGAACTAGAAAAAGAAGAACAAACAAAGCCCAGAGTCAGTAGAAGGAGGGAAATAATAAAAATAAGAGCAGAAATAAACAATATTGAAACAAAAAAGACAGTAGAAAGGATCAATGAAACAAAGAGTTGGTTCTTCGAAAAAATTAACAAAATCGACAAACCTTTAGCCAGACTCACCAAGAAAAGAAGAGAGAAATCTCAAATAAATAAAATTAGGAATGAGAGAGGAGAAATCACAACAGATACCAATGAAGTACAAGGGATCATAAGAGAATACTATGAAAAACTATATACCAACAAATTGAACAACCTGGAAGAAATGGACAACTTCCTAGACTCCTACAACCTCCCCAAACTGAATCAGGAAGAAATGGAGAATCTGAATAGGCCAATCACAAGTAAGGAAATAGAAACGGTAATCAAAAACCTCCCCAAAAATAAGAGTCCAGGACCAGACGGCTTCTCTGGAGAATTCTACCAAACATTCAAAGAAGACTTAATACCTATTCTTCTCAAACTATTCCAGAAAATTGAGGAAGATGGAGTACTCCCTAACACATTCTATGAAGCCAACACCACTCTGATCCCCAAACCTGACAAGGGCAACACAAAGAAGGAGAACTACAGGGGGCTGGCCCGTGGCCGAGTGGTCAAGTTCACGCACTCCGCTGCAGGCGGCCCGGTGTTTCGTTGGTTCGAATCCTGGGCGCGGACATGGCACTGCTCGTCAGACCACACTGAGGCAGCGTCCCGCATGCCACAACTAGAGGGACCCACAACGAAGAATATACAACTATGTATGGGGGACTTTGGGGAGAAAAAGGAAAAAATAAAATCTTTAAAAAAAAAAAGAAGGAGAACTACAGGCCGATATCACTGATGAACATAGATGCAAAAATCCTCAACAAAATTCTGGCAAACCCAATACAGCAATACATCAAAAAGATTATACACTTTGATCAAGTGGGATTTATACCAGGGACACAGGGATGGTTCAACATCCACAAGTCAATCAACATGATACACTACATCAACAAAATGAAAAACAAAAACCACATGATCATCTCAATAGATGCAGAGAAAGCATTCGACAAGATCCAACACCCATTTATGATAAAAACCCTCAATAAAATGGGTATAGAAGGAAAGTACCTCAACATAATAAAGGCCATATATGACAGACCCACAGCCAACATCATACTCAATAGACAAAAACTGAAAGCCATCCCTCTGAGGACAGGAACAAGACAAGGGTGCCCACTTTCACCACTCCTATTCAACATCGTACTGGAGGTGTTGGCCAGAGCAATTCGGCAGGAAAAAGAAATAAAAGGAATCCAAATAGGTAATGAAGAGGTAAAACTCTCACTGTTTGCAGACGACATGATCTTATATATAGAAAACCCCAAAGAATCCATAGAAAAACTATTAGAAATAATCAACAACTACAGCAAAGTAGCAGGGTATAAAATCAACATACATAAATCAGTAGCATTTCTATACACTAACAATGAACTAACAGAAAAAGAACTCAAGAACACAATCCCATTCACAATTGCAACAAAAAGAATAAAATACCTTGGGATAAACTTAACCAAGGAAGTGAAGGATCTATACAATGAAAACTACAAGACTTTCTTGAAAGAAATTGACAACGACATAAAGAGATGGAAAGACATTCCATGCACATGGATTGGAAGAATAAACATAGTTAAAATGTCCATACTACCTAAAGCAATCTACAGATTCAATGCTATCCCAATCAGAATCCCAAGAACATTCTTCACAGAAATTGAACAAAGAATCCTAAAATTCATATGGGGCAACAAAAGACCGCGAATTGCTAAAGCAATCCTGAGCAAGAAAAACAAAGCCGGCGGAATCACAATCCCCGATTTCAAAACATACTACAAAGCTACAGTGATCAAAACAGCATGCTACTGGTACAAAAACAGGTCCACAGATCAATGGAACAGAATTGAAAGCCCAGAGATAAAACCACACATCTATGGACAGCTAATCTTTGACAAAGGAGCAGAGGGCCTACAATGGAGAAAAGAAAGTCTCTTCAACAAATGGTGCTGGGAAAACTGGACAGCCACATGCAAAAGATTGAAAATTGACCATTCTTTTTCACCACACACCAAAATAAACTCAAAATGGATCAAAGACCTAAAGATTAGGCCTGAAACAATAAGTCTTCTAGAAGAGAATATAGGCAGTACACTCTTTGACATCAGTTTCAAAAGAATCTTTTTGAACACTATAACTCCTCAGTTGAGGGAAACAATAGAAAGAATAAACAAATGGGACTTCATCAGACTAAAGAGCTTCTTCAAGGCAAGGGAAAACAGGATTGAAACAAAAAAACAGCTCACTAATTGGGAAAAAATATTTACAAGCCACTTATCTGACAAAGGGTTAATCTCCATAATATACAAAGAACTCACACTGCTTAACAACAAAAAAACAAACAACCTGATCAAAAAATGGGCAGAGGACATGAACAGACATTTCTCAAAAGAAGATATAAATATGGCCAATAGACACATGAAAAAATATTCACCATTGCTAATCATCAGGGAAATGCAAATCAAAACTACACTAAGATATCACCTTACACCCGTTAGATTGGCAAAAACATCCAAAACCAAGAGCGACAAATGTTGGAGAGGTTGTGGAGAAAAAGGAACCCTCATACACTGTTGGTGGGAATGCAAACTGGTACAGCCACTATGGAAAACAGTATGGAGATTTCTCAAAAAGTTAAAAATAGAAATACCCTATGACCCAGCCATCCCATTACTGGGTATCTATCCTAAGAACCTGAAATCAGAAATCCCAAGAGTCCCTTGCACCTCATGTTCATCACAGCATTATTTACAATAGCCAAGACGTGGAACCAACCTACATGCCCAGAAACTGATGATTGGATAAAGAAGATATGGTATATATACACAATGGAATACTACTCAGCCATTAAAAAAGACAAAATTGGCCCATTCACAGCAACGTGGATGGACCTTGAGGGTATTATGTTAAGCGAAATAAGCCAGTCAGAGAAAGACGAACTCTATATGACTCCACTCATAGGTGGAAGTTAATATATTGACAAGGAGATCTGATCGGTGGTTACCAGGGAAAAGGGGGTTGGGGGGAGGGCACAAAGGGGGAATTGGTGTACCCACAACATGACTAACAATAATGTACAACTGAAATCTCACAAGGTTGTAATCTATCATAACATTAATAAAAACAAAAAACAAAAACTATTTGTTGCTTATCTGCATTTGAAATTTAACTGGTATCCTCTATCTTATCTGGCAATCTTATCAATAAGCCATGTGACTAGTGGCTACTGTATTGGACAGTACATATATAGAATACTTCTATCCTTGTAGTTATTGGATAGTGTTTCTCTGGAAGAAGAAAAATAAGGTAGACAACTTGCTTTAATAGATATCACAACCAATTATAAAGTGACAATAATCAAGACAGTGTGTTAATGTTTCAGTGGTAAATTAATCGTTGGAACAAAACAGAGAGTCCAGAAACAGCCCCATGAATAGATAGGCACTTTACTCGCACAGAGAACAGAACGAGTAAGATCGGTTTGAGTGTTGGTCCCTCATGGCCAGTGGAGCTCACACAACAGCCCATAAAGGGAGACAGTCTGCATGCACCCCTTTCATACTACTGGCAAAGGACCCCGTTCCCTCTGCGCTGGTAACAGATACAGCAATGGAGTTGACTGAGTGACATATGGCGCACATGCTTAAGCAAAACAAACAAGTATACATCAAGTCCGGAACCAGGAAAGATATTCCCAAGGAGATATGCCCAGCACAGGCTTTGAGAGCTCTTTACCTCTTGGTAAGTAAATATTTTAAGACTAAGGCACATTCCTATGTGACTGTTCAGGGGTCAAAAGACTGCAAGCATATGAGTGTGTTTCCTAATATAGATATATACACACAGACACATGAAACATGACAGAAAAGACATGGGAGAGAAGTTGAATAAGAACAATCTTTTCAATAAAAGGACAAAAGAGTATATGAGTCCAGTCTTACACCTTATACGAAAATCAGTTCTTGGATATTATATACCTCTATTTGTAAGACAAGAAGAAACTTTTAAAAAATTATATAGGGGAATATCTTTATTGTATTAATTTAGGAAAATATTTCTTATTCAGAGAGCACAAAAATATTGATATTTAACCACTTTCCAGTTATGAATTTCTCTTCACCAAAAAGCATCACTAAGAGAGTCAGAGAAATATGCCACAGGCTGAGAGAAGGTATTTGGAACACATATAACTAACACTGTAAAAGACAGACAACACAGAAGGAAAATGAGTGAGAGTCTTCAACAGGCAATTCACAAAGATGAACTCAAATATATATTTGAAAAAGTGTTCAACTTTACTAGTAATCAGATAACTGCACATTAAACCCACAAAGAAATATATACCACACAACCTGTAGAATGTCTGGAATCATAAATTTTGACAAAAACCAAGAGCTGGCAAAGATGTGGAGCACCAGATACACACTGATGGAGGAGTTTAAATGTGGTAAAGCAGATGGGAAAACAATTTGCATTTAATTCTAAAGGTAAACACACCTGATAGTCCAGTAATTTCACTTGTAGATTTTGTCTCAACACATTTGCAGGCATGGATGTATTGAGGAGCAATGCAGAAGAATGTTCATCACAGCATTGTGTACAGT
Organism: Equus asinus; assembly: GCF_041296235.1. Lineage (NCBI taxonomy): Eukaryota > Metazoa > Chordata > Mammalia > Perissodactyla > Equidae > Equus > Equus asinus. The sequence continues at coordinate 36,716,486 of NC_091797.1, forward strand.
AGGTCCAAACTGGAAGCAGCCTAAATATCCATCCATAGTTGAATGAATAAAGTGTTTGTGGGCATATTCATATGATGGAATTCCATACAGCAATGAAAAGTGAATGAGCTATGGCTATATGTAACAGTATGGGTGACTGTCACAAGTATTACATGGGGCAAAATGAACCAGATAAAAATATATACTGTATTGTATATAACTCCATTTATACAGAGTTCAAAAACAGACAAAATAAAGCTGTGGTGTTTAAAAATACATACTTAGGTGGTGAATCTATAAAGAAAATCAAGAAAATATTTACCATAAAAGTCAGGTGTGGTGGAAGGGTTTGCAGTATGAGGCAAGCACAAAGCACGCAATATTTATGCTAGCAATGTTCTTGTTTCTTTCCCTGAGTGGTGGTTACATAAGTATTTATTCACTACAATCTGTTTTATGTGTTTTGTATTTTCTCATGTGTTATATTTAAAAATAAAATTTTTTAAAGTCAGTTGCAAATTCTGAACATATGTGACATTCATCCCCACACTGTACATGTTGTTGATCTCGCTTGTCATGTGAAAACACAGATATAAATTATTTCCTTTGGTAATGTTCTTGTACTATAGTAAATCTTCTATCAAGCTATGAACTTTTAAATATGATATTACCAAGTAGAAGAGAGGAAGAGAACAAGAGAAATGAGGAGTTAAAGGTAAAATGGAACAGAGAGACCTTACTACATAAGGAAGAAAGCAAATAGAAACTAGGGAGAGGGAAGAATGGAAGGATAGAGAGAGACTTTTACAGGGAGAATGGAAACAGAAAGAAAGAAATTCATTACACAATAATGAAGACATAGAAAATTATGTGGAAAGAACCAGGATCATAGAGAAAAACTTTTAGACCATGTCCTACATAGTTCTAGAATTTTACTTTCAAATTCCCTCAGGAGCATCATGCGTGTCAACTTTTGCCAGAACCGCCCAGCAGAGAGGAGGGCACAGGCCCTAGATCCATGGTGAAATCAATGTCAGAGAGCCTGTTTTTCTTGTAAATTGCTCCAATGTTTGATACAAAAGGACTCATGATTACATCTAAAATAAGTTCTGTTCTCCATAACAGGTGATTAGATCTTAGGAATTCGAACTTTTTCTGAGGCCTTTAGAGAGGCCTCTTTCAAGAGACAGCCACCTGGCAGTAGAAGGCAGCATGGACAGTGGAGTCTGTGGCCACAAGCCTGATTGGTTCTCCCTGGAGGATGCCCCAGTTCTAGGAAGGGAGCACCAGGGGCAAGTGCAGCCATGGAGAGAGAGGGCCCACCAACAGTGGGCACACAGCAGCCTTTGAAGCACAGAGCCGTAGTCATGATGCTATGTATGGCAGTATCCCAGGAGAGGTGGCAAACTTGACAATTATTTGAGTCAAGATGGGCTTCTAGGAGACCTCACTGGCAGTGCTAACCAAGAAACCAACTGAAGGGCAAAAAGCAACTTGCCTAAAGCCACATGGCAAGTCAGCAGCAGAACAAGGATGTGCCCAGAGGGTCTGTCGACCCACAGTCCAGGGCATACCACTATATCCCATGTGGCTTTGCCAGCCCCAGTCCTAAGCAGAGACCTGATGGCACCCCCTACACCCGTCCCCCCTCCCCACCATCTTGACCCCAGCGATGGGAACATTGCAGTCTCCAGCAGGAAGGGAAGCAGTCCTCAGGCTCAAGGGCTGTGGGCTGAAGGCCACAGGGCTTTGTGGGAGGAGCGTTGCAGTCCTGCCTGTGGCCTGCAACCATTCAACTCTGCCCTGAGCAGCTAGGCCTTCTGCTCTGTGGGTAAAGATCATGGTGGGCGGGGGCTGACTTTGGCCTCCAGGGCACTGTCACTGTGGACCCTAAAATGGTATAATTGAGATAAGGTGAATAAATTACAAAAAAAGCCTACTTTTTACAAGCCAAAAATCAATCAATCAATATTTTTAAATATTCCTTCCCATCACCTCTTCATTCACTGTGGCTCAAGGGTTGATTTTCCCTTTGCTAATGCGATAGACTCCTGCTGAGTCTTCCCTCCCGCACTCCCACCCTATTTTTAAAATCCTGTACATTATGTCTGAATTAACCTCAAAGCACGTATTTGATAAAATGAGTGAGGCAGAGAGAGTGGGAACATGCTTTAGATGGTTATGAGCCATATATTAGGAAGAGATAAATTTCTCCTGTATCATTTGCTATCAAGTAATTTGTGTATTTCAGATTCCTTGTGGACTTCTCTTTCTCCTCTTTGACAGTAAAAGTATTCTGCAGCACCCTCCTTAACTATCTACGTTTTTCCCTTGGCATTACCTACCTCTAGAACTTCTACACCTTAAATATTTATGCTACTGGCTTTTATATTACTCTCCAGCTTTTGCTTCTATTTGAGACACCAACAATCTCTTGTACTAAATTTCATTGGATATTTATCCTTTTCGAATAGCTTCCTATCATCTCAAAATTATGATGATGAGATCTAAAGTCTTTGTGCTTTCATTAAAGCTGAGTATTCCATATATTTATTTATTTGTTTGGTTTTGCTCAGTGATTTCACAATTCTCATATCTGTTCCACTCTGTATAATTTATAGCTTTACATTTCCTTTTATCTTTCCATTTCTCTTATGCAAAAATGATCAATTCTTTTTCATTATTTGTTCATATTTATCCTTTCCTTTGTGGTCCCACTGATTCCACCCTACTCTAAACTGTTACTGCTTTATCACTAAATTACTGCAACACTGCCCAAATGAGATGCTCGCCTCTGTTCTTTCCTTCCTAGTTGATTTTGGGAAGATACTGCCTAAGATACTACTCTGAACGTATCAGACTCTAATTCCAAAACTTGAATGTCTGTTATTAAAAAAAAAATTCCCTCCAAAATAGTTTCCAAATGACTTCACCCAGCATAGTTTTTAAAGCTAACTCCTAACTCCCCACATTTAAATCCCACTATTTTCCAAAAAGGACCCCTTCCCTGAGATACAAATCTCAAAGTAACTCAGTCTTTATAAGTTTGACATTTAGTGAGAAAATAAGGTAAAATGGAAAGTTCGGGTAAATGAGAAAAATTTATTGATTTTCACATGCAGCATTTACGGCTCAGCTGAACATGCTCAGTTTGTATGATATGATATGTATGCATGACAATACATATTACATGAGCTGCCAATTATGTCTGTACTAATTTTTTGGTTGATATGGCTTCCTTGAATTATAGATATTTCAGATTTAAAAGACCCAGATATTACTTTTATTAGTTGTACCCCTGTATAACAAATCACCATAAAATTTATCAGCTTAAAATAATAAATGATTATTATCTCAAAATTTCTAAGTATCAAGAATTTGGGTTCAGCTTAGCTAGATGACTCTGAATCTGAGACTCTCACAGACTACAATAAGGATGTCGGCCACATATACAGTCATCTCAAGGCTCATCTGGAAGAAGATTTGATTCCAAGCTCACACATGACGGTCAGCAGACCTCAAGTCCTCAGTGGTTGCTAATCAGAACCAGTGACATGTTATATGGTAAATTATCATATGCTTCTTTATTTTTATTCTAAATTTATCAATTTGTAAAAGGATGTTTTATATTAATTAGGGCAGAAGTAATTTATAGAATGAGTTATGTTAGTAACGGATCTCATTCACCAAAAATCATTTCACTGAATATCAATTCCGTGAAAACTAATTTTTCTTTTCAGCCTGCATATCCATAGCCCTTAAATTTAAGTTAACAGAAATCTGTGCAGAGAGATCCCTGACTTAAGTAGCTTTAATCAAGTCAGACATCTTTTTCTGTGTCAATGGCTATTTAACATATATGGAATTATACTTTAGTATTGCACATGTTATTCATAAATAATGTTGCTTTCTGCCTGTGTCTGTCTGCTCATTACTGTTCAAACTTTCTGAGTGCAGGAGCTGCGACTTCTCTCTTTTTTGTATTGTGCTTTACCCTCCAGTGACTAAGATCAGCCTCTGCCCAATCAGGAGTGCCATATTATTATCGCGGACTACAATGATACCAAATAACACTCAAGGAGAAGAATAAAATGGGGATTTTAAAACTGGGAGAGACGATCCTATTATATTGATGTTGGAGGATTCAAGGGGATTTTGTGTTAATTTTCAAACCATGGTTAGAGTAAAGATGAGATTTCTGGAATTTGTTCTCAGTCTTAGATATGGAATGTTACCACCTTAAATCAGTTTCCAAGAATCAGAATCTGAGATGAGGATTTTTACAATAATGACTTGTCAGGGCAGGGTTCGTAGCAGAAGTGCAGTGAAGGAAGCAGGATAGGGCAGATTAAGAAAGCTAAGCAAGGATGAATATTAGCTTTGGTCTAGTACCAGGGAGAGCTCTGGAGCACACGTTGAGTCACAGAATTTGTCCCACATTACAGCAAAGGAGCTAACCTTTGGAAGCCTGGTGGTCACTCAGTCATTGACCTCTGCCCGCCCTAGAGAGAGGGGGCAGCTCACTTTCTAACGAGAGTAATTCTCCAGACAAGGGGGTAACTGTGATCAATGTTAGAAATCTGTCAATGTAATTCAACACATTAGTAGATTATAAGAACAAAAAATATAATTGTTTCAATTGTCACACAAAAAAGCCTTTGATAGAGGTCAACATGTGTTTTATGACTACAAAAACTCTAAAAAGTAAGAATAAAAGGGAATTTCACTGAGTTACTAAATATTATATGCCAACAAATTAGAGCAATCATCTGTAATGGAGAAACTAAAGATGCTCCTTTAAGATAGAGACGAGGGCAAGGATGTCCACTATCATTGTTACCATTAAATGTACTTCTGCAAATATTAACCATCATATCAGGTAAGACACAGAAACATGTATGTAATGATTGAAAAGAGGTAAAACTCTGTTTGTACATGCCATGAGACTTTATATAGAGAAACAAACAGAATCAAAAGACAAACTATTCAACTAACAAGAGAGTTCACCAAAGTTGCCAGATAATGATACAGTAAAGAATAAAATACAATTTATATCAGCAATAAAAGTTATATAGTGGGGCCAGCCCAGTGGCATAGCGGTTAAGTTCATGCACTCCAATTTGGCAGCCTGGGGTTCGCCAGTTCCTATCCCAGGCACAGACTTAAGCATTGCTTGTAAAGCCATGCTGTGGCAGGAGTCCCACATATAAACTAGAGGAAGATAGGCACAAATGTTAGCTCAGGGCCAATCTTCCTCAGCAAAAAGAGGAGGATTTGTGGCAGGTGTTACTTCAGGGCTAATCTTCCTAAAAAAAAAAGTTATATAGTATACAGAATTAGTTGAATAAAGATACATAGAACTCTATGGAGAAAATGTTAAATTATTTTAAAAAGTATAAAGAAAGATTTACATAACTTAAGAGTTATCCTGTGCCTTTGATTGGAAAGACACTAAATATATCAATTTTCCTGAAAATGATTTATAAATTTAATGTAATGAACTTAACAAATGTGTAAAGATTGTATGACAGTAGCATTTTCACTAGCAGTTTTCCAGATTAATTTTGGAAAAATGTACTAGAAGGGAGAATTGTTCAATCTGACATTAAGACATATTATAAGACCTACTAATGGAAAGTCAAGTTCATGGTGCAAAAACAAACAAAAATATCATAGGATAGAGGTCTCAAAGACAGATACAAGTATTTGTATAGAAACCTAATGTATAGTAAGTATGGCACTGCAATAATGGTGAAAGTTTAGTAGTAGTTTGACAAAATTAGATCACTAAATGCAGAAAAATAAAACTATATTTCTAAATTATATGGCATAAAAGGATGAACTCTAAATGGATTAAGAAACAAAACTTGAAATTTAAAAAACTATAAAGTTAATATAAAATATAAGAGAAAATATTTGTGACCTAGCAGTGAGGAAAAACTTCTTAAACAAACCTCAAAATGCACAACCTATAACCTGAGAAATTATGGATTTTATCATGACAAAATTAAGGATTTCTTTTCATTGAAAGACATAATAGATAAAGATGTGCAAAATTGCTAGTATTCCAAGTAATGCAAATTAAAACAATAATAAGCCACCATTTCACACCCATCAGATTGACAAAAATTAGAAAGCTAGATAATGGCAAGAAACTAAGAATTTGTACTGCTCAAGGAACCCTTGTGTGCTGCTGTGGATGGTACAGGTATACTTGGAGAAGATGGTAGAATTTTGAAGATCAACTTTGTGTAATTTCAATTTGCAGAAAGTTGGTTTTTCTTTGCTCTAACTTTAACATGCTTTTGGAGAAGTCCCGTCTGACTCTGAGGCACTTCAAGGTTAGGAGATAGTTTGAAAAATTTTAGCATTATCTTTAGCTTCCCAGAGTGGTATACTTTCCCATACATTATGATGGAGTGGATGATAGATTGTGGAATCACAGTCTGAAATCATCATGGTGGCATTAGGAATTAAACTATTTTGAATTTGGCTTGAGATCATGACGTGGATGTAGAGGGAGAGTGTTGGTGGTGATGGAGAAGTATTCTCCAAACATTTTTGTTCCTGAATCAATTTCATTAAAAATTTTTAGCACCCCCACATCAATACATTGCATGTCTTACAGGATGTTAAAATATTATGTCTCTCTTTTGGCTGAGATTTCAAAGGCTACTAGCAAGGTGCTAGTTCACCAAGTATGCACAACTTGCAAAGAAGTGGGTATTTAGAATATTGATTCAGTGGCTGAAGAGGATTTCTTTGGTGAGAACTAGCGTGCTACATAAGCTTCCCCCAACTCCAGAAGAAAATGAAGGTGTTTCCTGTTAACTGAGGCAGAGAGAAAAAAAAAGAGAACCAGTTAGAAAGCCTGATTCTAGTCTTGGAATTTCAGAGTCCAAAGACTGATATATACTGATGTGGAAGAGCAAAAAGAAACTAGAGGGCCAGCCCGTGGCCAAGTGGTTAAGTTCGAGCGCTCCGCTGCAGCGGCCCAGGGTTTTGCCGGTTCGGACCCTGGGCGCAGACACGGCACCTCTCGTCAGGCCACGTTGAGGCTGCGTCCCACAGGCCACAACTAGAAGGGCCTGCACTTAAGATATACAACTATGTACCAGGGGGCATTTGGGAAGATAAAGCAGACAAAAGAGAAAAAAAAGATTGGCAACAGTTGTTAGCTCAGGTGCAAATCTTTAAAAAAAAAAAAGAAAGAAACTAGAGCACTACATTTCCTCTGATGATGGGGAAAGGATGCTAGATGTTTCTTATTGGTCAGATGTGGGCCAAAAGGTAGGAGTCCACCTGGAGCAGTTTTGATTTCACATGAGACTTCCTGAAGCAGAGCTGTGATAGCAACAGAGCCACTGGAGGACAATGTGATGCTCAGGGCCTGAGGCAGGAATCAGAAGGAGAAAGTCTCAGGAGCTGTGCTCAGAAGTCCCAGAGGTGTGTCTGCAGGACTTTTGAAAGAAGCCCACAAAATGCGAGGATCTTCTGCATCCATGGAGCATTATCTTGTCTACTCCAGTCCCATGCACTGACCTTCAGGGATTGAAGAGACTCCTGGCACTCAGGTACAAGACTCCTCAATCAGAGAAACTATCAGCATAGACTCTCCAGGGACAATTATCTGCCACTTCCTTGTGTTCATAAAGGCAGTCCCACATTAGGTTCTAAGAGTCTGAGTGGTAGTCTCTGTTCTTTTGGTATATTTTTGACCCCAGGTAAGTGAAGAAGTATTTTTTAATTGCTTAACCAAAGCTCCACTTCTCTTAGAGATATACTCTTCTATGCCTTGATTTTTGGATGTGGTACTAAGTGAGCAGGAAAGTGGAGTGTAATGACCTGAAAATTTCCAAGGGAGGCAGTAATCAAACTGTTGTCCCATGCTTTGGGTGGCAGGAGTAGGCTGAGCATGTGTAAACCGAGAAGTTCTGTTATTTCGGGTAATTTCAGTATCACTCAGAATGGCTCTCTACTGGCTTACTGGTTCTTTATTAAATAAAGGACAATATCTTTATTCAATAAAAAAGAGAAGAGACTAAAATGGCATCGCATTGCAGAGAATAGTATCAGAAACACCTTTTGTGTGACTTTCTCACAAGAACCAGTCTTTCGTGTCAATATTTGTATATTAGTTATTTTTTGTTGAGCTCTTGCTATGCTCACTTATTTCACATGCTTGCTATGTGATTTTCATAGTTATAAGTAAGGGATTGGATAATATACTTTTGAGGATCCTTGCAACTTAAAGAGTCTGCTTTTCTAAGGTATCTTCCCTTTTTTATTGTATTTTTTGGTGAGGAAGTTTGGCCCTGAGCTAACATCTGTGCCAATCTTCCTCTATTTTGTGTGTGGGATGCTGGCACAGCACGGCTTGATGAGTAGTGTGTGGGTCCACACCCGGGATCCGAACATGTGAACCCTGGGCCGCCAAAGCAGAGCATGCGAACTTAACCACTTATGCCACCAGGCTGGCCTTCTAAGGTCTCTTTTTTGAGAACACTCTTTAATAAAGAAGCATTGGGTCCCTTAGAAGGAAGTGAAGAAGTCAAGACTAAGAGCTTGGAAAGCAAATTTTCTTATGAATTTTCTGCAAGCCTTTTCTTATGGATTCTTTGCAGCCATTTTGGAGATTTTACTATGATGCAAACCTCTGTGTGAAATAGCTGTGCTGTATATGGCAAATTATGGCCCATAGTCTATTGTGTGCTAGGTCCAGTCTATGTCTGTGAGAGGTGGCCATCATATGCAGAATACTTTGTGTATCAAGTGGGGGATATCATTCCAGATGTGGAGATAGAAGAATTTTTTCACCACTTGTTACCTGTGTGAACTTATGAGTCAGTTATCTTCTGTAACTTTTAGTTTCTTTAACTATAACTCATATAATTGTTATGAGAAAAAATTAACATGCCAGATGTGAACTTTTTTCTAAGTTCTACAGTGTTATGGATATGTAATGATGGGAAGAAATCCAAGTTTTCTTCCTGGGAAGTTCTGCTATAGTACCTGACGTTCCAGCAGTAGTGATCCATTACTGAATGTTAAACTTTGCATCCCCAGGTAATCTATTAAGAAATAGATTAGTGAGCCGGCCTCATGGCTAAGTGGTTAAGTTCATGTGCTCCACTTCAGTGGCCCAGGGTTCACCAGTTCAGATCCCCAGCAGAGACCTACACACTGCTCATCAAGCCATGCTGTGGCAGCATCTCACATAGAAGAACTAGAATGACTTACAGCTAGGATATGCAACTATATACTGGGACTTTGGGGAGAAGAAAAAAAAGAGGAAGATTGGCAACAGATGTTAGCTCAGGGCCAATCTTCTTCAGGAAAAAAAAAAAAGAGAGATTACTGAGACAAGTTAAGTATTCTCAAGGATTTATGGCCAAATAGGTGCTATAAATCACACAAATAAATATGCTGTGTGTTAAGTATCACAATTGTGATCTAAACTAGGGCATGTAGAGTTTCCAGGAAGGGAGAGGCATCATTTTTCATTTGAAGGGAAAGTGGCATTTAAAGCTGAACTTTGAAAAAATGAAGATTGGCAGATAGTAATGGAGGCAGAACAAAAGACATCCAGGTTGACTGGATATGAAAGACTAAAACTAAAGGGCATATTCCAAAAAAAAAAAAAAAAGTATTTTTATTTCAAGGCTATTAACCCTCAGAGGAGTCACTTACCAATTGTTTATATCATTTCAATTGGTCACCACATGACAGCTTACCTAACAATTTGGAAACACAGGAAAGGCGTGTTTTGAAGTGAGGAGGAGTAATTATGGGGCAGAGAAGACTTGGGAGGAATCTTAGGCGACAAAACAAAAGCATGAGGAAATCCCTGGGAGAAAGTGGTTCTTTCTCTGAATGTGTAAGAGACACTGAGAAAGGAGGCAGGGGCTGCTGAACCAAGTGTTTCCTCCTTCACTGTTTGAGAACTGGGCTGCTGATCCCATTTCATATTGACCTGTGTTTGTATGAGAAGTCAGTTCTCAGAAGGATAACTTCTCATGAGGAACAGTCTGGCAAGAAAATTGGGGCCCCTTGTATTCACAACAGCTCTTCTGACAACAGTACTATCCCCTATCTTTCATACACTGGGATTCAGTGCTTCCCTGGATTCCTTCCTACTTGTATTTTGCCCCTTTTCAGTTTTCTTTTCCAGCTTCTCTATCCAGCAAATTAGTTCTGGAAGTCATGAAAATGTTTCATTCCATGCTTCCTCTTTCTTACTCTGTGATCTCCCATCTATATGAATTACCCTCCAAATGCTGATGTTTTACAAGCTTATATCCCAAGTTCATGCCTCTCCTCTCAGATGTTACAAATTTGTATTTTTGAGTCCATACCATTCCTTTCAGGTCCAAATGCCAAATGTTTATTTGACATATTTTGTTGGATATCACAAAGACGCCTCAAATTCAACATGGCCAGTACTGAACCTTTGATCTCCCCCTGGATATCAATTTCTTCCAGCTTTCCCTATTTTAGTCAATGACTCCATCAACCATCTAATTATTCAAACCTGCAATCTACATCAGCACAGTGTACTTAAGGCCACAAATTGAAATGTAAAACTTGATATCACCATTTCTGTATAATTTTAGACAAATTATTTACTTTCTCTGAAATTCATTTAATTTTCTTTTACTTGTAATATGGGCATGATACACCTATTTCATAGTTTTTTGTTTTTTGGGGTTTTGTTTGGTGTGAGAATTGGATAAGGCTTGTAAAATGGGTATTTCATAATAATCATTCAATATATGTCAGTTATGATTAATATTTTTAATTCATCCCTCCTCCTCACTTCATACCAAAATGGTAAAGATTATATCTCCTAATATCTCTCAAATGCCTCCACTTTTTTCTAATCCAATTCTCATTACTCTATTCTAAAGTACTGTTGCCTCTTGTCTGGACAACTGAAATGGTGAACTCAGTGGACTGAGGAAGCCAAAGATTCTTCTACAAACCATATTCTGTAACAGACATTCACACCTCACCAAGAAAATGCAGGTGAATCTGACCCAGCCATTATTAAGACAGGACTCTTAGAGCGTATGGTGCCCTTCTGTGGCTTTCTTTCTAATTAAATACTGTCTGTGCTGCATATTTTAGAGATTTTATTGACAAATGAAATATTGGATATACTTAATCTGTGTTTGGTGACAGATGTGAGCTCTGATATACGAAGGGAAGCTGCTTCTTTGGGTTGGAATCTGACATAGATGGTGATGATTTTTATTTGGAACACTTTTGTTCCCTTGTTTTGCAGACCATCACTATCGCAGCATATGATTCTTGTCATCTGTTCTTCTTTTTGCCCAGTTTCCAAAAGGAAACTAGGAACATCATGGAAGGAAAGAATCAAACAGTTCTGTCAGAATTCATCATTTTGGGATTTTCCAACCTAAGTGAATTGCAGTTTTTACTATTCACCATCTTCTTTTTAACTTATCTGTGTACTTTGGGAGGAAATATATTCATTATTTTGGTGACCATGGCTGATCCACATTTACACACACCCATGTATCATTTTCTAGGGAATTTGGCCTTTCTTGACATCTGTTACACCACCACCAATGTCCCCCAGATGATGGTGCATCTTGTATCAAAGAAGAAAAGCATTTCCTTCTGGGGATGTGTGGCTCAACTTTTTGCATTCATTTTCTTTGTGGGATCAGAATGTCTCCTCCTGGTAGCCATGGCGTATGATCGTTACATTGCAATCCGTAAGCCCTTAAGGTATTCAGTTATTATGAACAAGGTCCTGTATAGCCAGTTAGCAGCCTCTTGCTGGACTGGTGGTTTCCTCAATTCAGTGGTGCACACAGTACTGACATTCCGCCTGCCCTTCTGTGGAAACAACCAGATTAATTATTTCTTCTGTGACATTCCTCCTTTGCTGATCTTGTCTTGTGGGGACACTTCTGTCAATGAACTGGCATTGCTCTCCATTGGAGTCTTCATTGGTTGGATTCCTTTTCTGTGTATTGTCCTTTCCTACCTTTACATAACCTCTGCCATCTTGAGGATCCGCTCCTCGGAGGGGAGACGCAAAGCCTTTTCTACATGTGCCTCCCACCTGATCATTGTCCTTCTCTATTATGGCAGCGCCATTTTCACATACGTACGGCCAATCTCAGCTTACTCATTGGAAAAAGACAGACTAATCTCAGTATTATATAGTGTCGTTACTCCAACGCTAAACCCTATAATTTACACTTTGAGGAATAAGGACATCAGAGAAGCTGTGAAAGCTGTGGGGAGAAAGTGGCAGCCACCAATTCCTTCTTTTAATATGTAACCTTTACTTATCTGCAGTCAGTAATCTTATATTAGAAAATTAATTTTTTCATCACTCAACTGTTTCTTGTGGCACTCAATTTACAAACTGATTGCAATATTGGGACAGATATCAAAAAGGTGGTATACTCAACCCTAGTGCACATATCCTTGAGCTTTTGTTAGTCCTGTGCACAAGACATTGATGATACTCTTTTTAGATATGTTCTTCTTATTGATACTGTCTGTTCCTGAATCCTCCATCCAAAAGACAATGTCCCTGTTTCATGCAATATGTGTTTGATGGACATAATTTCTTGATACTTTCCTTCCTTCTTTATATTACTCCCCATACGTTGAGGAATATGGAAGACTTTTTCCCCATGCTCCTCATGTATGTTTGTTATATTTCTCTTATTACTTAAGTCATGCTTTTGGCTTTTCTTTCTTTCTTAGGTTCCTTTTAACGGAACATAATCACCAATAGGCTAGGTTCACATTATGCTGATTTTGACAGAGCTATGTGAATCACGATGAAATGATATTTTATCTCCAGATCTGTTGGCAATTAGATTTAGTTTTGTCACCTGCTGCATGGTTCAATGCCAATTTATCTTCACATTGGAAAGAATAGTAAGAGAGTCACAGCTTCTCAATCTCAATTATATTTCTTACTCTGTCTAAAAGGTGGAATGTCCTAAAGGAATTTTTCTAGAAATAAGTCCACGCGACAGATTACTATTTTTTCTAAAAATTTAAAACACACAGAATCAGAGAAAAATGTGCAGAAAAATAATTAAGTTTTGGGGGGGTAAAAATTCTTTGTTACATGGTAACTAAATTTAGAAAAGAGAGTAGGAATTACAGATATAAAAGCAAAGGTACTAAATTACTGCTTTCTATATGCTATTACCACGTAAGGGACAAATATGAAGATAAAACAAATGGGCAAGAAGACAAAGTGGTAGAAGAGAGAAAGAAATATAGAAAAGGGAGAGAAAATTTGAAAGATAAATCTGGAGGCTTAGAGATGCAAAGAAAGGAAAATAACACTCAACGCAATAATCTAAGATATTGACAGATAGACAGATAGGTTTACAGATGGAGGAGACAAGCTGTGTAGCATCTTTCCTCCCAACTCTCTCAGGATCTTCTCAGACCTATAAAGGCCTCTGTAGCTTAAGTCTTAATTTTTTTTTCATTTCTGTCCTTTTGCCATAGTGTTCCAACAGAGTGCCTTGTCTTACTTCTGTCCTGTTCTAATGTACCATGCACATCACTTATGGGTTAACTTTCCTAAGATAGTGCTGTGTCCAGTCTTCTGTCCTGTGTTTAAAGAGGCCTCCACTGGTTTACATATTCCCACCTACCCATAATTGTTTGTAATCAGTGTATTCAATATTCTAAGTACTGCCTGTCTCATAATCTTATCTCCTTTAGAAATCCTAAAAACACCTTCCCCATATAGGGCTTGATTTTGTCTTAACTCCATCCCATCACTATAGCCATTTTCTTAATTTGGAATTCATACTCTAACAATTATTTCATCAAAATGCTCTTCATTTTTTATAGTCTCATTCAAAATCTACTTTCTCCTCTCATTATTCCAACTGGAAATGTTTTATCTTCCTTCTTAAGTCCCCTGGTACTACCCGAAATGCTGTTCTGGGGTGTAGTCGTTCCCCATAGCCCCTAGTGTGATGTTTTATTCACTGTAGGGCATTAGTCTAGGATATTATGTTTGTGGAATAGATAAATGAAGTAAAGAGAAGGGAGAGTGTGATTTAGCTGGTTAAAAAGTTTAAGTTTAAGTAAACTTTTGTAGTCACAATTGCTGATTACTTGAACAGACAATTTTGGTCTTTTTGTGTCAGCACGTATTTCTCATCAAATATTTCAAAAGTGCAGAAAAGCCAGGGTTCATTCTTTGACCATATGCTCTTCTATCTCAATGTGGTCTATCTCTTTAATCTTCTTTCTTTCTTTCCTTATTTTTTATTTATCTCAATAATGCCATTCTTTTTAACATTTCTTATTTATTTATTACTAAAAAATTTGTATTGCGGTAAGAACACTTAACATGAAATCTATTCTCTTAAATGTTTAAGCGCACAATACAGTGTGTGGAGAATTGTTCAAATGGTAGGAAGTTTCAGTTATGCAAGATGATGTGGAGCTCTGCTGTAGAACATTGTGCCTATACTTAATGTTACTTTTATGCTTTAAATATTAACCCTATGCCACTGACTCTCACTTTGTAAATGTACAGCTTGTATTTCTATCCTAAATGCAGTCAAGTCTCATAAGCCTAAATGTTGTTTTAATCCAAACTCATCATCCTTTGGTCAAAATCAATTTCCATATTTTTTTAAATCAATGGTGCTACAATTCTCATATACCGTTTCTATCTTATTAGTTTTCTTCCCTTCCTGATGTGATTCCAGTGATTAGTTCAGAGCTCTGAACGAAGATAGCATTTTGTTAAAGCTGTAGCTGTTGACTTTCAATGTACTAAAGAAAATAAGTAAATTAATATTAAAAAGTAGAAAAGTAAAATACACATAAAAAAACCTAGGGAAGTGAACTCCAAAACAAATATGCTAGCATACCACTAGAGAGAGTCATAGACAATTTGAGTTGTTTCTTCTCAGAATAGTAAGGACAGTAAGAACTGTGGAGAGTGAGAATGAAGATAGAGGAAAGAGAGCCAATAATAAGGATGTCATACACCTGTGAAAGTGGAAGCACCTACAACAGAGAGCTCAGGTGCAGGGGCTCGCCTCAGTGACAGGAATGAAGGAGGAAATGACACGTGCACCTGTGGATTTGGAGACTAAAAACTGATGGAGTTCAGGGGCCAGCCCCGTGGCCGACTGGTTAAGTTCGTGCACTCTCCTTTGGTGGCCTAGGGTTTCGCCGTTTCGGATCCTGGGCACTGACATGGCACCACTCATCAGGCCATGCTGAGGTGGCATCCCACATGCCACAACTGGAAGGACCCACAACTAAAATTTACACAACTATGTACCGGAGGGATTTGGGGAGAAAAAGGAAAAATAAAATTTTAAAAAGAAACAAAACCGATGGAGTTCAGAATTGATGGTTTGTTTTACTTTGTAATGTCAGAAAAAGAAAATAATTACAATTTTTTTTCCTGTAATGTACTATTACTTTTTAATTGAGATTTAATAGTTAAACAATAAAATACACAAAATGTAAGTGCACTTTTAGACAAAATTTGACTCATATTGTCTACTGACCCCAATATAGACATAAATTGCATTCATCACTCCAGAAAATTTCCTCCATGACCTGTTCCAATCAGTTCTTCTACCCCAGCCAGAAACAACCACTCCTCCCATTTATTTCATCCTAGCTTAATTTTGTCTCTTCTAGAGTCTCGTATAAGTAGAATCATACAGTATGTACTATTTTGTGCTTAGTTTCTTTCGATCAACATAATGCTTTGTGATTCTCCCATTTTTTGAGCATATCAGTAGTTCATTCTTTTTTATTGCTTTTCCATTGTATGAAATTACTGTAATTTATCTTTTCAATAGTTGATAGACATTTGGGCTGTTTATAGTTTTGGACTATACAAGTAAAGCTTTTATGGAAATTATTGTATAAGTCCCTTGACAGATACGTGTTCATTTTTCTTGGATAAATAACTAAAGGTAGAACGGTTGAGTCATAGGGTAAGTATATACATAACACTTTGTTAGAAAAAGGCAATAAATTTTCCAAAGTAATTATTTTATTTTATTTCTCACTAGCAGTATGTGAGTTCCAATTGTTCCATGTCCTTGCCAACACTCTTGATATTGTCAATTATTTTTAAAGCAACAAAAGGGATTTATTGACTTACGTAACGGAAATCCAAAGAAGATGGAATTCAAGCATGGTTCCATCAGGGCTCTGGCCATTTGTTTGTGATTCTTTTGGATGTGCTCCCATCTGAGGGGCTTCAGCCTCAGGTTATCTTCCAGCAGCATCCAGGGTTGCAGGCCTCCTTCTTTATCCAGGGATAATTTAGATCCCTCCCTGTCTTCCATTTCACAAGCATTGTAAAAAAGGTCTTGAGCTTTGTCTGACTTGGCCTTACTTCAGCCAGTTCTGCCTCTTGGAGTGTCTCATTCTAAATGGCTGGTTAAGGAAACCAAAGAGATGGAGTTGATGAGCAATTCTAAGTGGCATGTGGGCCCCAGGGCTTACTGGAGTCAGGAGGAGTCTACGCCAAATTGTTGGAAGAGGTAATTGTGAGTATGTGACCACTGATTGATCCATGAGCCAGACCTGGGCAATCAGAGACCCTTCACCGCCTCCCCTGTCCTTGGACTGTACATTCTGCCTGCCGTTCTCACAGTGGGAGCCATTTTCAATGCTGCAGGCTTGAGAGAGCAATGTGTTGTTGAGACCATCTGGATGCTACATGTGATTGAACTCAGTTAAGGCCTCCATAAACTTTTAAGACTCTGGCAGGCAGCTATGGAGGTCTACTTGTTTTGCAGCTGCCCAAGACAAGCCGTGTTAAGTAAGCTCCCTTGCTTATTAAAACTGCTGCCTACCAATCTGGAATAGTCTGCCTATTTCTTTGGTCTCTCCTTGCCCTCCATGTATGGGGGCCAGTGTCAGATTTCACCCACAGAACTTCCAAGTTTGTAAACCAACACAAGTGATCTCTGCTCTGACTTGCTAGTATATGATTTTACCAAATAATATAATCACCTTGGCAGCAGGACACTGGAGCTGGGACACCCACGCCTGACACTTCAGACTTCAATATCATATGTGGGTCTGTTTGAAGACCCACGAGGGGCCCAGGACTCAGATTTTGGAGGCTTCACTATGCATCATGGCAAACACATTGGAATGTGGCCACATTCCACATTCAATAAAGGGAAAAAATAATGAAAGAAGAGTGGTGCTCAATTGCAATTGAGTAGGTGATAATGTTATTGTTTGTAAACATTTAGTTTCTTGATTTTGCTGTTTGCTTTTCATTTTAGGAGTCAATATATTTTCTCGGGCTCTTGCAAAGCTCATAGGCACTGGGCCTGGGCCTGTTGTGTCTAATGGAGTAACCAGCCCAGTTGAGTCCAGGGATGGTGATTAGCACATGTGCCCCTAAAAGAATACCAGGCCTGAAGCCAGACTTGTGGAAGCTGGTCCTAGTTCTGCCTTTAACTAGTTGAGTGACCTTGGGCAAGGTACAAACCTCTCTGGGCCTTCATGTGGTCATTCATCAATTGGAGACAAGGGTAGCAACATTTGTTCCCTGTGTACTTCCCTGAAGGAGCATTTCTTCCAGTTGATGAGAGCAGAGAGGACTAATTGTGTCTTGCTATAGAGCCAAGTAAACCCAATTCCTTTTGGATCCATTCAATACACAATTGTTGACTGCTTACCCAAAGCCAAGCTCCCAGTGAAGCTCTGAAGAGGTGGAGCTTGCCAAGCCAGAGCTTCTGCATTCATAGTGGTCCAGGCAGACAGACTTGAAGTCAGCAGAGATGTATGGTAAGGGTTCAGTGGGATTCAGGGAACTAGGCTGAGAGACAAAGAACCATGGAAGAGCTAAACAATGGAAATCCCCTTTCCTTGCAAAGGAGAGTAAAACACCCAAACCAAGTAAATTCAACAATGATTTGGGGAGAAGCCTGAGGGGTACAGAGGTGAAAGTCAATTTTTTAATTTAAGAAATTTTGATGGGTGTGTCTAAGGTAGTTTTAATTTATATTTCTAAGACGGCTGATGATGTTGAGCATCTTCTATGGACTTATTGGCCATTTCCATTTCTTCTTTGGTGAAATGTCTTTTCAAATTTTTCCTGTCTTAATTAGGTCTTTTTTCTTTTTAGCATTACAGTTTAGAAATCTAAAAATATATTTTGGGTACAAGTTCATCACGTTATATTTTTATTTTTATCTGGTTTGTAGTATTTCTTTCCATTTTCTTTAGCGTCTTTTAAAAAGCAAAAATGCTTACTTTTGATGAATTCCAATCAATCAGTATATTTTTTCCTTAACTCTTAGTTCTCTTGGGTTTTGTGCCCTAAGAAATCCTTGCTTACTATACAGTTCACAGAGGTGCTTCCCTTAGGCTTTTATATTTAGGCCTACTATGCAACTCAAATACATTTTTGATATAATGTAGAGATTCTTTTTTTCTGAAAAGATAACCATGTTGTATGGTGTTAGCACAGCACAGTTTGTTGAAAAGTTTATCCTTTTCACCTTGAATTATCTTGACACCTTGGTAAAAAATTAATTGACCACATATATTTTGTTCTATCTGGATGTTTTATGTTGTTCTGTGTAAGCCTAATCAGCCAAAGACTACCAGGAGTAACTTGTAGTCTGAAAAAAATCAGATCTACTGATTTGCAGTGAGAGAAGGCACTCCAGAGCACATGTCGTACTTGGCAGCAGAAGGGAAGGAAGCACCATATGTAAGATCTGGTTTCCAGCTGAAGAATTCTGAGGAGAGTCTAAGAGATGCTGGGATCAGTTCTGGGTTGGTTGCTGTTCTTGACAGGGGTTAGGAGAAGCAGAGTTAACTAGAGATCAGATGGCGTCACGAGGTGAGGCCAGTTTAGCTATTAGGTATCCCTAGTAAGAGACGGTGTAGTAAGTCTAGTCTGGGGATGTTACTGATAACAAAGCAGCAGTCACTCAAAGTGCTACTGTGTGCCCTTGTTAACCTGCAGTTGCTTTATGTGTCTGTCCTGCCAGCATGAATAACGGCGCGGCTGCTTTTTGCTTAATGATTCAAGCTGATTTTCACTCTTTCTGTCCCAGACAAGTTTTTATTTTTTTGGTTCCATGGTCCATGCATCTGCTGACACCACACTGTCAGGCTTACTGTAGCTCTATAGTGAGTCTTGAGTAAAGTCGTTCAAATATTCAATTTTGTTCTTTTTCAAAAATGTTTTGGTTATTCTAAGTTCCTTTGCATTTACAAATAGATGTTAGAATCACTTTGTCAATTTCTACTGGAAAGACTGCTGAGATTTTTATAAAGATTACATTGAAAGTATAGATCAATTCATGGAGAATTTACATAGATCAGTATTTCCCAGTCTTCTAAAATTACTCTCCTTCTAAGGATCCTTTTGGATTTTTTTTTCTAATCATCCCACCCCCATGAAATTTTAATAGCCCAGATAAGCTATATATATGTTTATGGACTGTGGCCTTTGGAGGGATATGAATCATTGTAATATCTAAGACTTTTTGTACCCCAAGAACCAATTTTCAACCCCTTGGGAGCAACATCACCTCAGATGAGAATACATAATGTAAATTAATATACTCTATCTCTCAGGTCATCTGCGCCCTTTAAATTTCTCTCAGCAAAGCTTTTGCAGTGTTCTTCAGATCTGTCCCACTGACCGTCCCATTCAGTACTCAGTGTGGGAACTGAAAGTTTCGTTCTCACAATTTTTGCTGTGCTAGTCCATATCAGATCCATACACATGAAACTTATTATTTCTCTTTTCTATCCCTGGTAATATCTGGTTCTGTAAGGACCCTTTTTAGTCCTCTGGCTAGAAAATGAGCAGGCTAGTTACCCTTCTCTGTCATGAACTTTCTCAATTGCACTCAGTGTGAGGACAAGCAGCCAGCAGAAAAACAGAGACAAAAAATCAATGGGGTTGGTTCCACTGTCATGGAAGTACAGCTCCAGAGAATGGAGAGGTAGCTTCCCCTCCATCAGAGATTGCACTCTAAAGGAAACTCTTCTGTTCCCACTGCTGCCACTGTCAATGATGCTACAGAATGGGCAGGGCATGAAAAAGAAAAAGAAAAAAAGGGAGAAAAGAGAAAAAAAAAAGGGTTTGATCTGTAACATGAGCTTTTACGTGGGTCTCCAGCCTGCCCGCCCACCCTGCAGGTTTTAGATTTGCCAGCCTCCATAATCATAGTTCTCTAAATAAATCTCTCTCTACATACACATCCTATAGGTTTTGTTCTCTAGAGAATCTGGACGAGTACAGATTTTGATATACCTCATTCCAGGCATTAGACCTTCCTTTTCATGCTCCTTGAGCCAGAGACAGAGGGCGTCACCTAGAGCTCTCTCTGACTGTGGTATGTTGTTAACTGAGTTACTTCTGTGTTTCTGATAGTGATAAGCCCAGGCTGAGGGATTCTTGAGGGAAAAAATGGTAAACACTGCCAATTTGGTGGTTCTTTGACTTCTAGTATTTTCCCCCAATCCACCTGCTAATATTTACTTTTCAGAGTGTTCAAATAGCTTCTCTTTGCCTTCTGTTCAGGTTTTATAGCTGCAATTAGTGAGAAAGATACAGTGAGTGTATTTATGGTATCATACTGGGAACTAGGACTTGTACAAAATAAAAATAGCATAGAGAAGTAAAAATTATTCCTCTACCCTGTAGGGTCTTCTGGCTTGTCTAAGAACTAAACTGACGTGAGACAATAACAGGAGCAAATCAAACAAAGTCTAATAACATGTATACATGGGAGAAAACCAGAAAAACCGAGTAACTTGCCAAAATGGCCAAAGCTACCACCTTACATACCATCTTCAGCTAAAGACAAAGGAGAATGCTGTGGGCAGTGGTTTGAGACTTCAAAAGGAAGGAAGGCAATTCATATGGAGATGGAAAAGCAAATATTTGGTAAACAAATGTTTGTTGTACCTTTCAAAAACAATGGGACACAAGGAGGACTTCAATTAAAAGGGTCTTGCCAGGGTCCTCTCTGTTCTACCACACTTATTTTTTTTATGATACTATAGTTATCTTATGGTATTAGCTCCTTCCTGGAACAGACTTTCTATCTTAAATTCTTTTAGGCAGTTAGGGTGAAGGTCAAAGTTTCTTTCTGAGACTTTTATTCTTAAAAATAATCAAGCCAAGGGGCTGGCCCCATGGCCGAGTGGTTAAGTTCGCATGCTCCGCTGCAGGCGGCCCAGTGTTTCGTTGGTTCGAATCCTGGGCGCGGACATGGCACTGCTCATCAGACCACGCTGAGGCAGCGTCCCACATGCCACAACTAGAAGAACCCACAGCGAAGAATACACAACTACGTACCAGGGGGGGCTGGCCCCGTGGCCGAGTGGTTAAGTTCGCGCGCTCCGCTGCAGGCGGCCCAGTGTTTCGTCGGTTCGAATCCTGGCGCGGACATGGCACTGCTCGTCAGACCACGCTGAGGCAGCGTCCCACATGCCACAACTAGAGGAACCCACAACGAAGAATACACAACTATGTACTGGGGGGCTTTAGGGAGAAAAAGGAAAAAATAAAATCTTTAAAAAAAAAAAAAAAACAACTACGTACCGGGGGCGTTGGGGAGAAAAAGGAAAAAATAAAATCTTTAAAAAAAAAAATAAATAAATAATCGAGCCAAAGAGACACATTTTGAGGTGGCAAATTCTGATCCCTCACAATAGTCAGTGCTTATTTCTTCCAGATGCAATTTTCTATTCTGCTTTCAACACTGTCTTTATTGGAAAGAATTTACTATGACTACAATTGTAGCTGGGTGTAGAAATCAGCTGGGAGGTGGTACAAGCACTACCTAACTTGCAATCAGAAACTTCAGTTTGAAGTTGGACATTACTGTTAAATACCACGCCAACGTTAATTAAGACCATTATGATTTCCTTAATTTCAACTTTCCTTTCTGTAAAGTTAACACAATTTTTAAAAACATAAATGCAAAAGTAATTTTTGAAATAAGTAACTATAGAAAACAACACACTGTTATTTGGGTGGCAGAATGATGAGAGGTAACATTTCTTGTGTGCTTACTATTGTTACTGCCCAAGTGGGCTTGTCTGCTCACCGCAAGACATGCCAATAGTCAGGAGGCAAGGTGGTAGGAGAGAAAGGACTTTATTATAGCTTGCTAGCAAGAGGGAAGATGGCCAACTCATGTCTGGAAAAACCATCTCACAGAACAAAGACTACAGGCCAGTTAAATATGGGGCCAGTCTCCAGGTGGAGGAGGTGGGTGGTCTCTGGGTGGGGCAGACATCTGGTCCCAGTTCCCAATAGTCCTTTGCTTTACTGGATATTCATCAGAGAATGGAGCAACTGCCCTAAACCCTGATCTTTCAGTTGCCATTGATGATGGCTATCAGCATAAGCTCTCTACCCAGGGATCATCACATTCCTAAGGAACTCAAAAGAACAAAGTTATCATCTTAAAGCAGCTGGGAGGGGCCATAACATCTACAGAGCATGTCTGGGCTAGTTAGTCAGAAGTCATTTAAAATTACAATATGATTTCTTTTCTATGATATGGCTTCCCTTATGTCAACTTTGTGTTGAGCCAGTATCACTATGTGTGACACTATTTAATTTGATTACTATATATTAACCTATTTAATATTCACAACAGCCACATGAGAGAGGTACCATTGCTCTCTTTTTATAGATAAACAGTTGAGCCACAGAATTGCTAACTAGCTTTCCAAAACTTACATATCTAACAATTGGTTGGCCATTGTTCAAACTCAAACAATCTGACTCTAAAAAGTGTAGTCTTAACTGATGTAAATACTACATAGAGAATAGCAGCATAGTTTATTGTTTTCATGGAATAGTTAAAAAGAATTAAGGGTTGAATCGGTCTATTTGGAGTATTTCATTAGATTATTCCAGCTCATTTAACCACAAAACAAAGAAGAATTTGAAATCTTGGCATTTAAGAGAGTAGGTAACTAAAATAACTTTGGAGGCCCTTACAGTATTTATTTTCTCTCCGTGACTCCAGATTATGGCAACCGTTAATCTGTACTAAAGACATGCTCACCAAGACCTGTACCAGGAATACTCCGTTCATTTTACGCAGAGCAAGCAGCAGCTGCTTAGAGCCATCATTTTGCAGTTTCCAAGCAATTGAAAATGGTCTCCTTGGAAATTTTCAGGCAAAGTCTTATTCTACCAACAGGTCACTTGGGGGCTCATTAGAAAGCTTACAGATAATTATATTATTAAAATGTTATAAATATTTTCACAAAGTCAGTAAGTACACAAACGTTTAAGTGCCTCAAAACTGTAGTCTCTGAGGAGCAAGATGATTCATCAGGGCACACATAATAAATGCTTTCAAGGCTGCCTCCAGAGATGCCAGCTTTGTTAGGCTATCACTGGTGCTTCTATCTCAATGTGCCTCATGGTTTTAACAATTTCGCAATTTAACTCCTGGAGGAGGCATCTGGGGCAGGCCACTTAACAAACAATATTGAGATAAACTTTCTTCAAATTTTAAGGCTTCCTCAGGGGAAAGAGATAGGTAAATGCACACAAAACACCTCTCAACTGTAAGGTAGAAAAAGTCATTATGTTGAAAAAGAAAGACATTTTAGGAAACCTCAAGGGTGTTTACTTTTTCTCTAAGAGCCACTAACCCCAGATGAACGAGAACTGGATCTTTGTTAATATGAACTCTCTATATGTTCATGCAACCATTCATTCACTCATTTCATTGAATTAATTATTCTGACATACTGGGTCATTGTTATAATGGCATCCATATTCAAAGTTCTAATTAAATCACAACTTAAATAATAATTCAGGTAACATATAATTGTTAAAAATGTATAGCGTCTTGTAAAATGGAAGCTTTTTTCCACTTAATATTTACATTGCAGCATTTTAAATTATTTTGTTTAGTTTTATAATGTAACCTCATGCTTTTCTACAGTATACTGCTATTCATGAATCTTAGTATAGTTTTTTCATATCTGAACACAATTTACTTTTGGGTACATAGTCTTATGTCTGACATTTGTTACTAGATTGTCCATAAATTCTTTTCATCCAGCTTTGAAAGCTATAAGCATATTATAAATATATATCTATATTTATATATCTATATATATTTATAATGCAATATACAGATTACAAACATGTGTATATTTAGATACTTTTAATAAAATTGTGTATTTGTGTTATAAGCCAAACCAGACTTGGCCTAAGGGACGCCATCTTGTAACTCTCTATGACCTCTGCTTCTCTTCTCCCGTAGGGAATGCTTGAGTCTGTACCTACTCTAGATGAATTGATAACCATCCTCTGGGACATATGCACACTATGTAGATTTTCTGACTCCTGCTTATATATATATCTCACAGTTGCAAAAAAAGAGGTAACTTTATTCTTTTGAGTTCATTAGGAATGTAACGACCATTGGATAGAAATTCTATACTGGTATCCATCACTTGTGACAGCTGAAAGGCCTGGTGTGACTCCCAGTCTGCAGTGCCCAATGGTCAATATTCCTGAGCCCTTCTATAGCCCACTGGTCCTATAAAACTGCTTCAAGATTCTGTACCCTTTTAAGATTTTTCTTTTTCAGGATGTTAGTCCACCATCTTCTGAACAGCTAGCTCATCATTTCATAAAGTCGTTTCTTTACCACCATGTTACCTCTCAACTAATTGGCTTTGTCTTGCAGCAATCAGATGGAGCCCTTTGAACAGTAACATTTGGAATACTCTGCTAAGTTATTCCAGCTTGTGAAACATGTGTCATCACACTTAAGAACCTACAAGAAGTGTTATTCTGAGCTAGGAAAGACTAACTTTAGGTAAGAACAGGAAGGTGATAACAATTCTGTGAGAAATCATCTCCTATCTCTACAGCTGCATATTTTCATTCTAAACTTATAATTAAGTTGACTGGTTCTAGAACATCTTCTATGATTACATTTGGAATAGTTAAACTAACTCCCATTATTCCCTACTCCGAAGTCCTCTGTTTTTTGTGTATCAGGAAACTAACAACAGTGTGTATTTTGAGGAAATGAATGGATGTGGTAAAAGGATAAGTGGAAGATATTTACTTATGTCTTTCATGTATTTCATTCTCTAACATAGGTGAAAGTATCATGTATTCAGTGATACTAAACTACATCCATAACTAGATGACTGATTGCATGGTGAGAAGTAGTTTATGCAAGGGAATTCTCATGTTATTAATTGGCACAAGACATATACCTTTGTCCATTCCAAAAGTGCAGGGAACATGTTTTAAGATAGTGTTAAAATCATCACATTTAATTAAAATAGAAATTATCTGCATTCTTAATTTTAATATGGTTTGATTTAAAAATTATAAATCAAATACTTAATATTATCCAACTCCCCATTGTTTTTCCCCACTAGTCTCCTGGTGTGTACTTAAAGATATAAACAAATTTAATATTAGTCTAAGCAAACAAACCCATAAAGTAGATATCTTAATGATTTTTATTAATATATTTGTTTTTATATACATACACAAAAATGATAAAGTTAGCTAAATCCTGCTTTAAGACTGATTGGGAAATTAACTTTTTAGTTAAAGAAAAAACTAATTTTTCTTTGGACTTTCATCTCAGAACCATTCCCAAGATTCTCCCATCCCAGCCTCACTCATACAACTGCAAATTCATATCAAATGAGAATATGTATTAGGTGAAAACATGAGATCATGAGTACAGTGACCATGATCCTGGATCTGTGTATCCTATGCATTTTTAAACAACATATAGGGTGAGGTATTACAAGTTTTAGTTTGAAGATATGATCAAACGAAATGTGAGAGAAGACATACACCAGTTCACGCACCCATGATGTTTCTCTCCTGTCTGCTCAAAGTTTGTCTCTTCCAGAAAATCTCAGATTAACCCTCATTTTGAACTAATTATATTAATATGCAGCATGAGTTCTACTGACCTAAGTTTAATTTGATCCTGACAGTAATCATCCTACAGTACTTCTCATATGAAAGTTATTTTTACGATTACATCAACTGTCTTAGGGAAAAATGATTCTCTTTTCTCTTTATTATCTGCAAGAAGCACCTAATACAAACATGTTTTCCTTTTATGAAATAATTTACAGAGGAGTTGTTTTAAATAATATTACTGTAGTGTGTGACAACTATAACTCTGCATATAAGTAATTTATATGCCATTTTCCAAAGGCTGTTATGTAAACCAAGGTGAAACTATATGTTCCTCTTACTTCCCAAAATAATTCTGAAAGTTTTCATATCTTTCCAGTCACTCACCTTCATGAGAAAATGGTTGTTATTTTCATATATTCAACCCAAAAGAGTAGAGCATCTTGAAAAAACATCCTTCTCTCTTCTCTAGGACCAAAATGTAGATATCTGGATAGGAAGCAAGTGTTTTCATTTGTGGAGGTTCTATATGGAGAAAAATAAAAAGAGGCAACACAACATTTTTTTCTTCTTCTCAAACATCTCACCTTTCCTATACCACACTATCATTCTTATTCTGTTTTGAGATGCTTAACCTTTGAATTATTTCCTCCTTAATACAAATCCTTAGAACCCTAGTAATATTATGAAAGATTTCTCTAATACTGCTCCCATTTTATGATAGTTTTTCTGTGCAGCAGTGGACAGTTTTTCTTCTGAATTTTTTTTTTATCATTCTCCAATTTAAAGCTGTTCCTTCTTTCACAGTTTGGGAGGGTGTCAAGGTAGGCATTCTCCAAGTTCTTTATTTTCCTTCCAGACTACTATTTCTTCCCTGCCATATCAAATTATCTTGCCGTTTGAAGCCTACATCCTTTTACAGCAAAAATTTCTACATCTTCTTATTTTCTTCATCTACTTATGTTCCAGACATATTCCTACTCTCACTGAATATTGGGCACCTGTATCAGTGTTTTCTTCCTAGTACCAACTTTGCCCATCATCAGGGTAACTATGTACATAATCCAACCTTCATAGTGGCCGTAGTGCTGGAATTATTAATATCCAGATAGATGATACAGCCTCCACACTAATATTAGATCTCTTTTACTTCATTCATTTATCATTCCCTTCAAAATTACTGTTGATCACCAGCTTAGTATGAGGGATTGTGGCATCTACTGGATGTCATAAAATACCAATGTGTGTGATGTCGTCTTAATTCTCTACCTTCAAATAGAAGGAAACAAACACATCTACCAGAAAATTAGAATAGAATGTAGTAAGTGCAACAGTTGATATGAAAAGATGTCACAAAAAGAGTAGAAGCCTTCTGGAAAGACTTTCCAAAATAAGTGACTAAAAGATATGATCCAACAACCTACACTTCTACCCAACTACTGTCTCCTCCTTTCATGGCTTCATGCTCGATCTTGGATTAAGGTCATATAATGTCCTTTTCCCCTTTCTCTAGTTACTTATCTTTTTCCAAAACGTTCATTAATACATAATTTACATAGAGTAACTTTCACCTTTTGACTATATATTTATTTTTTAGAGTAACTTTCACCTTTTGACTATGTATTTATTTAATTTTTTATCAAACACATATTGTCATATAACCATAACCATACTCAAGCCACAGAACAATTCCACACCCCCCAGAATTGTCCCCTTCCTGTTTCTAGTAAGTCCTCTTCCCCAAAACAGCCTCTGTAACCAGATTGTTTCTATCCCTATAGTTTCATCTTTTCCAGAAAGTAATTATAGAAGTAATCACATACGTGAAATCATATAATATGCAGCCTTTCTCACTACCTTTTTTTATTTCTTTGGTTTCAAAGATACCTTAAATATCTTAACCTCCCACACTCTCTGAGCCTTTAGGTTTCTCAGACTGCAATTCTTTCCCTTTAGAGCTAGAACCCATGACTATAATGGGTCAGAAAAGCAAGTTAGAGTAGATAATTTTTGCTCTTTTTTTCTGTGACTTTTAGTTCCCCAGCATACTTATCCTTCTGCCACATTTCCACCAAATACCCCAAAGCAGCAGTCTCTTCTACTCATATTGCCCAGAAAATTTGGAGGAAATTCCATGATAATACACTCTGGTGTCTTCATAAAATAATGAAATTCATTCTTATTTTTCAGTTATTTTATTTGCCCTTGGTTCTTACTGTCTCCTAATTCCTTCAGGAATTGTTTCAAAATTCACCATTCCCTCATTACTTTACCTATACTCTCTTCATTCTCAGCAGTGGCCTCCACTTCTGTTTCATAGAAGAAATGTAAGCCATTAGACAGAATCATTTAATGCCATTTTCCATATTTCCAACCACTCTTCTACAAACACTCTTACTTCAGTATCATGAAGTTCAAGTATTTCAATTGTTAAGAAATCAGATTCAACCCATGAAACTGTTTATAAATGCAAGAAAGTTATTACTGGCCTTGAGTAGAAAAGTTTTGGTGAAATAGTAGAAGTAGAAGCCTGATTTCAGGAAGCAGCATGAATGGACACAGTCTGTTATATATAAGCTCTTCAATAAATACAGTATCTAGTCTTCTCTATTACTTATTTTCCACTTCTTTAAATATGATGTTGAGGGGCCAGCCTGGTGGTGCAGAGGTTGGGTTTGCACGTTCTGCTTTGGCAGCCTGGGGTTCACCAGTTTGGATCCCAGGTGCAGACCTATGCACAACTTACAAAGCCATGCTGCAGCAGGCTTCCCACATATAAAGTAGAGGAAGATGGGCTCGAATGTTAGCTCAGGGCCAATCTTCCTCAGCAAAGAGAGGAGGATTGCGGCAGATGTTAGCTCAGGGCTAATCTTCCTCAAAAAAAATAATAAATAAAAATAAAAAAATACTATGCTGAATGATCAACATCTTCTTCTCAATACACAACTTATTCTTACTTCCATATTTGGCTGTAACACCCTTACTTGGAGGATGCAATTGTACCAAAATATTTAGCTGGCTTTGCCTTGTAGTAGTTTCCTTAAGCCACAGTGCATCTAGATTAGTATTTCTCAACAATACGCATATTGACAGGTTGGGCTGGATGATTATTTGTGGGTGGGGCCTTACTGTTTATTGTAAGATGTTTAGCAGTATCCCTTGGCTCTACCCACCCATGTCAGGATCACCCCCCAAAATGGTAGTGACAATTAAAGATATCTCCATACATTGCCAAATGACCCTGGAGACGAAATCACTCTCATTAAGAATCACTGCTCTAGTTGTTATGACGTTCAGAATATCCCAGTGTTGTTGTTTATGGGTTGGTTGTTGTTGTTGCGCATTCTGGCTTGACAGCTGTAATCCACAGGCCATGTCTCCATCAAATAACCAATCAAACAACCAACTGAAATTGATCGATATTTACTAAGTCTTACAATGTGCTGTGTCCTCAAGATGAATGTAGGAGAAGCACCACCACCCATGATTACTTGCTCCTTCTACCTTGATATCCGCCCTAAAATACTCTTTTAATGGAAACAAGAATTCCTTTTAAACACTTATTTGCAATCAAAGGTATAGAATAAAAGTTTTTCTCAGACAAAATAGATTTGAGCCACTGAGAGGAGAAAGCATGAATTTTGGCTTCAAAATAAATATGTATTTAAAGGCTGACTTCATTCTTCACTAGGTTTCTGACTATTTGCATGTTACTTAATCTCTCAGAGTCTCATTTTTCTTATTCAAAAAATAGGAAGTGAGCCTTACTTATAAAATGTGTCAAGGGCTTGAAAGAGACTAGATCTTAAATGTTCTCCACACAAAAGAGAAATGATAATTATGTGACTTGATGGAGTGTTAGCTAACGCTACAGTGGTGATCATATTGCAATATATAAATGTATTAAATCAACACGTCGTACATCCTAAACTTACATAATGTTATATGTCAATTATATCTCAATAAAAAAAGCTTGATAAATAATAAGAAATCTTTTATTTTTACTGTGTTTGTTGTGTGACAGACACTGTTCTAAGTCCTTTATTTATATTTATATACATGAAAGATGATATATATCTCTAATCACTCAACAATACTTGAGGTAGATATTAGTGTTGTTCCACTTTATATATGATAAAATTGAGCCACAGCAGGGCTAAAGAACTGGCCCTAGCCTCTGGCAACCCCTGGTCACCCATTGCCAAGCGGTGGGACGGTGATTTAAACCCATGACTTTTTCTGTGTACAATAAATACAAAGCTTGTTACTCCTCCTCCTTCTTCTCCTCCTTTGACCATTAGTGCAGTTTGAATCCTTTCACTGTAAAAACTTTACAGTAAATTAAAATAATTTACTCTAATGTCTGGCCAGAATAAGTCTCTGAGATGACACATGATTAAATACGAGTGTGGCAGAGATGGGTCAGAGTGCAACCTGAGGTCGTGATCAGTGAGAAGGACAGGCTCTCCTCTCCACCACCCGACCCCACACACCACTTATCTGTTATTACAGCTTAGCAACATGGTGTGTTTTATTTTACAAAATGTAAGTGATTAATATGAGCAAATTGCTGCCAGGAACTTCCCATTCCTCTGCATGGGAAGAACTCTTTTATTACTATTATTGTTATTTTACTTGTCTAGAATGCATTTTATTAAAGTCATTTCTGATGCGTTCCAAGGAATACTGACTTCTTTCTTTAAACTAAAGATTTTACCCTATATGTTTTAATTAAGAAGTGATTATCACTGTGGACAGTTTCACACAGAAACAATACAATGGAGCTGGTGAAATATTTGACTAAAAGGGGAAAAGAATTGCAACATTCCATTCCAATAAGATGGTGAAAATACAAGAAGGAAATGTTGAGAACTGCTCCTGTAGAGATGTATGCGTGTGTGTGTGTTTGTATGCATGTGATCGTCTTAAAATGGTGTAAATAATCATGTTTTAAATTGCAGAGCAGCTTACATATATATCTCTCATATTATTTCATTTAATTATTTATGTGAATCATCTTGTCGACAAAAATAATCCATAACCAATCTATAAATGAAAATTTGGGTGAGTTTATTCTGAGCTTAAATCTGAGGATTATAACCCGGGGCCTTTCTTCCCGAAGGAAGAAAGGGCACCAAAGAAGTGGGGTGCACAGAGTGGTTATATACCCCCAGAGAGGCTGTTTCACATAGGATTGAAATGTCCCTTTTACAATAGTCGTGAGACTGCTCTGTCGGCACAGCGATTGATGGAAACAGCAGGTAGGTCTTCTGTCTCAGTGAACACAGCAGGGTGGCAGTCTGTTGTCTCCAGCTGACTGGTCACAGGTGAGCTGGGTGGTCAAAGGTGAGTGCAGCAATCAGTTCCTAGCCTAAGGAAAGATGCTTATCCCTAAGGAAATGCTAATGTAGGGGGAAGTTGCACCTTTATCTCAAGGGCCTTTGTTCTGGCCATGGGAAATGTCTTAGCAGATATACAATGCGTGCTCAACAGCCACAGTCAGGCCCTTTTGGAAAAAACAAAGTCAGGCCGAATTAGGTTTATACCAAATGGCTTCCTCATATACTCCAATATATCCTATTGCTTGCCATTTTTATTTGTCAATCTCTTTAATCCTCACGGCAACTGCTTGTTTAGACTATGATAGCTTCATGAAAAGTACTCAATTGGCAGTTGGAATATTTGAGCTTAGAGTAAACTCTGCACTTATCAGTTATGTGACATTACTCAACCAATTTACCCACAAGAACAAAAGGAAATAAAGCTGTTTTCCCGCAAAACTTCTGGTCTTCTGTTTCAACTTTCTGGAGAAATGACCATACAAAAAGCAATTCCTAGTCTAATTCACGGACTAGAAATTACATTTTAGTTTGTTAGGTTTGACATATGACATTTTAAAAGTCAATTGCTCGCCTAATCTCCTCACCCTGATTTTCCCTGTATCCAAGAATCAGTGACAGTCTGTTTGTCCTGGGCACTTTTTAAATCAGAAACTAACTACGTTGTTGGGTAGACACTTGGCACTCAGCTAGGAAGATACTATTCTTTGTACCAATTGGAAACAAGGCAGTGTATTTCATTCCACACTGTGTAAAATGAAATAATCAAAACTTTCCTTGGTGTTACTACTGGAAGAGTGACATCAACATTTTAATTTTTTAAATACAATCCTCTGGATTAGATGAGTCATTCTGATTCACAGAACTGGGTAAAATCAGAGGGAGATGTGGGCAGGTTGAGCAAGGAAATGATCAGTGACAGAAAGCATTGAGATATATAATGAGGCCATAATTACTTCCCCATTGGATCTTTAAAAATAAACAAATTATCCTGCTTGAGCAGATTCCCTGGTAATCACACACAGGAAGGAGGGAGTATGGGAGCATAAATACAGGGTAACTTTTGATGCGGGGTTGGTGAGCCAAGGAGTCAAAAGAAAGATTTCTTAGACTCTTAAGATCTGGCAGTAGTGCTCTTTTATTTAGAGAGTACAATAGCATGGGGACAGGACCCATGGGCAGTCAGAGTTTCTTCTGCTGCTGCTTCTGCTGCCCCCGCTGGCATGGGGACAGACCCATGGGCAGGCAGAGCCGCTGCTGCTGCCCCCGCTGGCATGGGGACAGGACCCACGGACAGTCAGAGCTCCTGCTGCTGCCGCTGCTGCTGCCCCCGCTGGCATGGGGACAGGGCCCATGGGCAGGCAGAGCTGGTGCGTGGGGACAGGACCCATGGGCAGTCAGAGCTCCTGCTGCTGCTGCTGCAAAATTGGGTGGAGAGTAAGGCTAAATTTAAGGCATAGGTATGTGAGTTATCTCTTTACAAGACAAAGAATATGTAAAAAAGTTAAAATGGTATCAGTGCCCGTATGGTCTGGCCATTTGGTGGTCCCACAACTTTTAGATAAGAATCAAACCGGATTGAGTAAATGGCAGAAGTCACCGCTTGAATTTTATCCTCGGCTAAAGACAAAGGAGGATTTGTGGGGAGGGTGGGAGTCAGTTACATGAGGTTGCCAGACAGTAACCAACTTAAGTTCTTGCCTCTGGCATTGATTAAGAGCTTCTAGAGATAAGACCATCCCCCCTTCTTCCTGGCACAGAGAGGGAGGCATCTTCACAGATAGAGGTTTCCCTTAGAAATGTAAATGTTTCCCAACAAAGGGGCAAACAAATTCCACTCCTTGGAGCCTGAATCTCATCTGTAGTTTTAAAACTAACCAGCCTAAAAATCCTCATCATAAGCCATTTTAAAATTAAGCAGCCTAAAAATCCTCATCAACTTTAACACACCTCAGCTCTTCAGTGACCATTGGGTAACTTTTAGGTCCAAAGTGAAAACAGGAGAAAGAGAAAGCAGGAAGAGAGAATACACCTACTACTAATTACCATTTATTGAGTGTCCCAATTGTGGGCAGGGTCTCTTAACAGGCACTGTGCCAAGAATTTTACACACATTACTTCTAATACTTATAACAACATTGCACATAAATTATATAAGAGAAGACTGGAGATCACAGTTAAAATAATTATAAGATCCAGTAAGGAAAGAAAATTCGGAGAGATTGAAAGAAAAAAAAAACACTGATGTTGTTGTTATTATTGTACTTATTATTATATCGGAACAAAGGATAAATAAATTTGAAAACAGGAATATATCCAATATTTTGTGGACCCTACATTTAAAATGGAATTATATACGTGGCTCATTTTATAGATAATAAAGATCTGAATTTTTATGTGAATAAACTTACAAATCAGAAAAAAAAATTTCAGAACGAGCATCTTGAGTACACGAAACAGGCCATAAGTTTTTAGCTTTCCCCTACTGAGATTAGGGCAAAATAACATAGTTTGCTAGCATCTTCTGTGGAACTCTATTATAAAGACGCCATAAAAGGATAAAGGAGTGGACCTAAGAAACTTAAAAGACATATTCTTGGGAAGACAGGAAATGATTGGTTTCTAGTTTGTGTGGAATGTCAGTTTGGGGAGGAAAAAGAATAGGTAGTGTTTTGGAAAATAGTCCAAGTATTATTTCTGAGTCTCCTCCTGATTGGAGGAGAGCTTTCAGTTATGCTTTTTCGAAAGTCTTTTACAAATAAAACTTGGCCGATCGTTGGCTGTCTTTTTTCCAATTGCTAGCAAGAGCAGATGGAAACCCAGTTTTGGTCAGGTTGGTGGAGAAAATCAGGGCAGCACCTAAGCCTGGATGTCAATGACAGTTGATAGCAGCAGTTGCTGAGTACAGATACCTGCCCTGGGCTTTTTACTTCTTCCTTCAAAACACTGAGGTCTGGATGATGCAAAGTAAGGGAGGCAGCTCTGAAAAGAGAGCAGTAGGTGGAAAAAGGGATGGAGATTCCTTGAGGGTTAGAAGCAACTGGTAGGAGGGTTAAGTGGAGTCTGATTAACCTCATGTTTTAGTGGCAGGAGCTCACACCCTGAGTTGTGTAAGCCCCACCACTACCTAAGCTCAGTAGGCAGCAGACAAAGTGAGGTATAGCTGTTAGTTCCTCTCCCAAACATATGACCAATCAAGATAACATTCCCTCAGATGGATGAGTTCACTGAAACAAATAACATCTCAGAAATGAGCCCACTAATAAGAAAAACAAGTTGAGTGATTTATAGCAGATGAGACAGAATTAATGGTCCAGAAAAGAAAACAATTTAGAATAGCACGATAAGTATGTTCAGCGTGGTAAAAATATTGCTCATGTAAAGCAAAAACTAAGATTTACAAATAAGAACCGTTTTAAAATAAGTTGTCTGGAAGGTGTAACTGTTTAACAAAAACCTGATAGATTAGTTCAGCCAAGTGAACAAATTACTGAGCTGGAATATATTTGCAAGACATTCTCCCAGAAGATGTTAGGAAACAAATAAAGAGGGAGAAAATACACATTTTCCAAGCTGATGCCACCACCCTTTCCCCCTGTGCGGATGTTCTCTCACTCCACTCAGCCTCAATATCTGCACTGAACTGCTACAAATTTTACTTATAACAAAGCACATGGAACAGGATTGGCCCCAGATGTAAAAATCTGTCAATTCTGAGTGTTGAAAAGAACGCAGACTATTACAAATGTGCATATACTGCTGGTAGGATATAAATTGCTATTACCACTTTGGAGAAATTTCTCATTATCTATAATCTGAGAATGTGCAATACTCATGACCCAGCAATTTCATTCCCGCACGTGTGTCCAAGAGTGTTCAAAGCAGTGTTTTTTACAGTAGCTCCAAATAAGAAAGAACATAAATGCTTCTCATCCGTATAATAGGTAAAATTACTTTCCATATTTGTATAAAGGAATGCTATACGAAAATGATAATACATAAATTATGGCTACAAGCAACAAATTCAACAAAAATGCACAAACATAATATCGAGAGAAAGAGGCAAACATAGAATAGAATGCATATAATGTGCCTTCATTTACATAAACTTCGAAATGGGATAACACTAAACTACCTGGTGAAGAAATGTATCCCAGTATATGAAAACTTTCAAGAAGGGTGAAAGAAGTAAAATCACAAATGTCAGATTAGTGGTGATGTTTTAGGAATGAATTAAGAAAATTGTAATCAGAAAGGGGCATTCAGAAGTTTTGGGAAGGGCTATGCTCTAATTCTTCTTCTTCTTCTTTTTTTTTTTTTGTGTGGAAGATTGGCCCCGAGATAACATCTGTTGCCAATCCTCCTCTTTTTCTTTGAGGAAGATTGTCACTGAGCTAACATCTGTGCCAATCTTCCTCTATTTTATGCAGTATGCCACCACAGTGTGACTTGACAAGCAGTGCTAGGTCCACACCCAGGATCCCCAGGCTGCCGAAACAGAGTGTGTGAACTTACCCACTATGCCACCAAGCCAGCCACTATGCTCTAATTCTTGACGTGACTACTGGAAACTATTGGTTGTGGTAGAATGCTCAAATCATAAATGTGAAATTTGAATAAATTTTGACAAATTCATTTACCAATGTAACCCATATCCATCACAATATAGTGCATTTTCATCTACCCAGAATATTCCCTTGTGTCCCTTTCTAGCTAATTTCCTTCCCTTCCTCAGATCCCATAGAGCACTTCCCATGTACACTTTCTACAATTGATTGATCTTGCCTGTACTTGAATTTATAGATATGGAACTATGAAATGTTTACCACTTTGTGTTAGCTCCTTTCACTCAGCATAATACCTATGAGATGACTTTGTTTTGTGTGTATTAGTAGTTTTAATATTTTTATTGTTAAATTGTATTCCATTTGATGGATATATCTTACTTTGTCTATGTATGCTGATGGATATCTGGATTGCTTCTAATTTGGGGTTATTATTTAAAAAGTTGCTCTCTGTTCTTGACTCAATGATTTCTAATAATCTGTATGTAAATTTACTAATCTTCCTAAATGAGTCAAGCCTATCTAGTGCGTTATTCATTTCTGATAATGTCCTTTCCAGTTCTAGAATTTCCATTTAACATTTTTAGTTATTCTCATTTCTTTGCTGATATTTCTCATGTTTTTGTCGTGACCATATTTTTCTTGAATATATTTATAAAAGTGGTTTTAAAGTACTTTTCTGCTAATTCCAAAATTTAGGTCATCTCTGAATTGGTATTTACTCAGTTTCTCCCTGGTTATTAGTCACTATTCTTACTTCTGTCCATATCTAGTAGAATTGCTTAATATTACAGTTGCTACATTGTTGAGCATCTAGATTTTATTGTCTTATTTTAGAGAGCATTAAGTTTTGTTCTATAGGCAATTGATTTACTGGTGGATCAGCCTTTTCCTTTTGAGACTTGATTTTAAGCTTTATTAAGATTTTTCCAGGGCAGAGTTTGCTATAGGGATAGAATTACCCTACTCATAAACACAGCTCTTCTGCAGTGCCAATGGAGTGCCCAGGGTATTCACCAAACTATCTCCACTCTATTTTGTCAGATCTCTTACGTATCTCAGGAGTGTTCAACTTCTGGAATCACCTTCATTCCACAGCTTCCCAGATGTTGTTTTCTACCAGTCCTCACAGTCTTTCCCCAAGTGTATGCACAGCTTTGTATTTGGCCAAAAACTAAGGCAACCTCATGTATATTTCAGGACTCCGTGTTTGCATAGCCCGCTTTCCTTGGCTACTCTTCACTCAGAACTCCAGCTACCCCAGGAGCCTCAAAATCTGATTTCTGCTTCCTACCTTCCAAGTGACTTTATGGTCAGCTTTAGGCGTACTTTTCTGTACCATTTTCTAGGAAGTGCCTCCTGGCAGAAAACCAGGTTATCGTGAGGCTCCCCATGATAGTTAATTTTATGTGTCAACTTGGTTAGACTCTGGTGACTAGTTGTTGGGTCAAACACTAGTCTAGATGTTGCTGTAAAGGCAGATTTTTAGATTACTCTCCATAACGTGGGTGGGCCTCATCCTATCAGTTGAAGATCTTAAGAGTAAAGACTGAAGTTTCCTGAGAAAGAACAAATTCTGCCTCCAGATAACAACATAGAAATTCTACCTGTGTTTCCAGCCTTTGGACTCAAGATTCAACACCAACCTTTACCTATCTCCATTCTGCCAGTTTGCCCTACAGGTTTTAGACAACTTCTCTCACAATCATACGAACAAATCTTTACAATAAATATTTCTTTCTCTCTTTCTTTCATCTATCTACCTATCTATCAATTGCTGATCTATCAATTATCTATTTATACATCTATCTATCTATTATCTGTCTATCTGTATCTCCTATTGGTTCTAGTCTTCTGGAGAATGTTGACCAATACACTCACCACATGTGCTTTTTCTCTTTTCATAATTACCGTCACATGCTGCCTGTTGCCTAAATCTGAAAACAGCGACCTCATTTGTTTTTCCAGTTTTATATTTGTTTACAGCAAAAGGATTAGTCTGGTTACTCTGCCATGGCCTTATTTACTCTGAATCATTACTGCATAGTTTCATGGTATTTATATCACCTTTTATATTTTTTGATATATACTCTATATCTTTTCTAATTTTTACTTAATTTTCCATAGGTTTTTAAGAGGAATGACAAGGACTATCTCTGATATTTACATATAACTTCATTTTATCATGTTCTTTTCATTCTACAAAATTCTTAGTAGGAAACCCTCTCTATGCCCTCTCCATATGCCCACAACACTTACCATTTCCATGCACATAGGATTTTTATTCCCAATATCTGTGTCTTTGCCTGAGAGCCTCCTCTCACTGTTGGAACCTGCTCTGTTTGCCTGCAGGCTAGGCCTAAAGTGCTGGGAAATTAAAGCCATCCCCACCCTCCCACCAACAGCCCACAACCATTAAACGCACAGCTGTTGATGGATAAATATCCAGATTTCTAGCCGCCTAGGTGGGGTTTCTCCAGAGCATAGATTTTACTCTGTCTCAAAAAGTTTCTGCAGTGGCATTAAACTCAGTATATGTACTCATTATTCTAAACTTTTTTGGTTTCTTTCTTTTACTTATATCACTTCACCCTACCCCTACTAGTTTTTCCCTGGGATTACCTCTCTAATAAACTATCTACTCTCGAGTCTTCCTTTCAGAATGTGCTTCCAGGAGAAATCAAACTTAGTTACACCTCTAAAATAATGAGATGGACAGAGAGTTCCTAATATCAATACCCAAAATTTAGGTAGATAACATAGCAGGATAGGTTCCAATGTAGAAATGTGGCAAGACATTGAAGTAATCAAGTGCGGTGGAATATGTCTGTCTACCTAAGAAACTGAAAACCATAAGAGAATGGAAAGAATAATTGATCTTTGCTTTCCTTAACTACAACATGAGAAAGATTAGCCTGAATCAGCTGAAATATAAGATTTAAAAAACGGAATTTATGATTTTCTATTTTGAATCCCAACCTGTTCTCAGCTTCTCCTTAGCCATTACTGGCATCGCCAAACCCTAAAATTACCAAGTTTAGAATTAATTCTACTTTTAGTGTCCTTTTCTTCATATCTGCATCTAATTCTGAGATTCCAATTAAAATCTCCTTTTTTCTTCTCATCTCTGATTTCTTTGAATTCATTGCCTCTACCACATTAATTCATTGTAATGTAGACTGTCAAAAATAGCTATTGAAGGAGTTTAAATAGGTAATTAGTAACACAGTGGGATGAGCTCTGAGTTAGGAGCTGGAGAAATTGAACTGGGCACTGATACCAGCCTGACATCAGTTCCCCTACATTAAACCCAAATACAAGGTTAAAACCAAAACACTCATTCCATGCTTACTCCCTGGCTTCCTGGCTCCAGAATCCACTATCTACTATGGAGACAGACATGGACAAGGACAACCACCTGGATTCCTTATCATCTCCTCCTCCTCCCTGATAACAGCCTCCCAAGGCCAAATACAGGCTGGCAGGAAAGCTCCAACCAGCCAGGCCACTGACTCCCCCACTCCCCCATCTACAAGCAGCCTCATTCCTCAGAAACTTTTAATACCCCAGCCTCTGTCTTCTGGGGAGATGAGATCAAATGAGACAAAAATCTCCAAGAACCTACAGATAAAACAATAAAAAATAAGACAACTCAGCAAATTTATTGGGCCAATAACAAATTTATCTACGCACCAGTAACAAAGAGTTAAAATGTAATTTAGAAAATATAATTTCTAGTAATTACCAAAATAATAATGTCCACAAATATATCTGATAAAACACAGAGCAAAATTCCAAAAATTATTATGAAACTTTACTGAAAGACACTAAAGAAGATCTAAGTGGATAGGGATCTATATCTTGCTAGGGAGATGATTCTTTAGTAAATTAGCTTTCCTTTCTTAATATGTAGACTCAATGCAATTCTAGTTTTTTAAAAATTTTTTTAAAGAATTTGATGTTCTCATTCTAAAATTTTTACAGAAGTAGAAGAGTATAAGATAACCAAGAACATTTGTAGGATAACTAAATAGAAGGACTTACCCCAACAGATAGCAAGACCTATAATGTATAATAATTAAGACAGCGTTGTATTAGCACAAGGATAGATTGGTAGATAAATGGAAGAGAATAGAGGACCCAGAAGAGATCCTCAGATATATAGGCATTGCACATCAGTAAATGGCTCTGGGACAATTTGTTACCAAAACCAAAACTGGTTCGCCTCCCAGGGAGTTAAATAAGACTCTCCACCAGAAGTAGTTGTTTCACAAAATAAAGTATATTTGCAGCAAATAGGAGACCATGCGGAATCATTTCCAAAGTCATGGTGCCCTATTCAATGCCCCCCCTGAAGTCGCTGAGTCCGTCTGTGTTGTGCCTGTGAGCAGAGGAGGGGCCCGCTTAGATGGGGTCAAACCCCCTCTGGAGTTGCTGAGTCTGTTTTTTGTTGGTTGCTTTGTTTGTTTTTGTCAAGGATGCTCAGCATCAATCTTGTTTTTCCTCAGTCTGGCTTTTCTGGACTGTGAGGTCTCCTTTTTTGCCTTACCCTCCCTATTAGTGGTCACTGGGTGAAACTCAACGTCTACAAATTTTATTTTCCTTTTAAGGATTTGTTTACTTGGTCTGGGTCTATTTTCAGGCTATTAGAAAGATCATCAGGGGCCAGCCTGGTGGCGCTGCTGTTAAGTTTGCACGTTCCACTTCAGAGGCACGGGGTTCGCCAGTTTGGATCATGGGTGCAGACATGGCACCACTTGGCAAGCCATTCTGTGGCACGCATCCCACATATAAAGCAGAGGAAGATGGGCACATATGTTAGCCCAGGACCAGTCTTCCTCAGCAAAAAAGAGGAGGATTGACAGCAGATGTTAGCTCAAGGCTAATCTTCCTCAAAAAAAAAAAAAAAAAAGACAGAGATCATCACAGAAAATTGATGGCTCCAAGTTTTCATGCAAACCACTCTCTGATTTTAAACTTGTGTTTTAGTGACACTATGCAGATAAAGTAATGACTGGCTATCCACCCCAGGCTCTGCCCTGGATCCTAACCAACCCCACACCATCAGGCACAGCATGCTTCTAAGGAGGTTGTTCCCAGGCAGCAAGACTAGCTCCATCAGAGAAGAATGGGTAACCCAGTATCCAGATTATAAAAGAGCTGGTGGAATCGGGGTGGGGGGCAAGTATGCCCGGATCCTAAACATAAACTAAACACATCGAGGCTATAAAATTACAGATGGTTGTTATGAACAACTCAGGGCTATTCCTGTGGTGATCCACAAACCTATTTGAGATTAGCTCAAAATTCTGCTCCTCTACTGGTCCCTAAGACAATGTCAATGCTTTCCAGGAAGCAGTTACAGAAGATGGACCTTTGACTTGTGCCCCTCAAGAATAAGGAGCAGGATAAAGCTACAGGAGAGATTTTTGTCACCAACTAATTGCCCCAAGAAACTCAAGGCTGGGTTTGGAAGCATTTAACTGTTTTTCCAAATTGTTTTTTTTTCCCCTTTTGTTATGTTAAGGAGATGCAATCACCAACCACTCTGAACCAGACCAAGCCTCACCCTGAGAGCTACACCTATGACCTTTGCCTTATTTTTAATGCTAAGATCTCTCCAGGAGGAGCTTAGGTGTTATTACTGTAACCTGCAGTGTGTGTGGAAGCATGTTTTCCAAGTGAGCCTGCGCAAGCGAATACCCACCTCTCCCTTTTGAATACTCATTCTCCACCAGAAATAAAAGGTCCCTGCTTTCCTTTGTTTGGGGATGCCATCATTTTGGAAATGATTCCACATGGTGTCCTATTTGCAGCAAATATACTTTACTTTGTGAGACAACTGCTTCTGGTGGCAGGTCTTAACGCACCAGGAGGCAAGCCCATTTTGGTTTTGGTAACAAATTGGTTACTAATATTAAAAAAAGAAAAATAGATTGAAATCTCCCTGACTTCATATCCAAGAAGCAATTGCAGATAGATTTAAGAATTACATGCTAAAGTCAAAATTTCAAAACTTTTTAAAGTACCTATAAGAGATTATTTTTGTGTCCTTGGGAGTAGTAAAAAGATTTTTTAATAAAAGACATAAAAGTCTACGTCATAAAGGAAAAGACATTAATTTCAGTAAATTCTACAATCAAAAATTAAAACTTCTACACATGAAGTAAAAAATCAAACTATAGGATGGAAGAGCTAATTTGCCACTCCTGTAAGTGACAAAGTTTAATATTCTAAAGATACAAATAATTCCTATAAATAAATGAGAAATATAAAATGACCCAAAATGAAAGTGGTCAAAAGTCCAAAAACAAGCCACAATGATCTCTAAACAATGAAATAAAGAAACATTTTTAATAAAATCGAAAAAGTAAATTAAAACTGCAATGTGGCTGTGATTAGTGGTTGCCAGAGGTGAGGGCTTGCGGGTGGGTAAAATGGAAGGAGGGGGTCAAAAGCTTCAAACTTCCAGTTGTAAAATGAATAAATCATGGAGATGTAACATACAGCATGGTGACTATAGTTGATAATTCTGTATTGCATATTTGAAAGTTACTAAGAGAGTAAATCTTAAAAGTCCTCATCACATGAAAAAAATTTTGCAACTATATATGGTGACAGATGTTAACTAGATTTATTGTGGTGATCATCTTGCCGTATACACAAGTATTGAGTCACTATGTTGTACACCGGCAATGAATATAATGTTATATGTCAATTATACTTCAATTTAAAAAAAACTTCAATGTGCTATCAATTTTACATCTATGAATATGGCAGAATAAAGTCAAGTATGTAAAGTTACGAGAACTTATACATAATTGATGAGAGTGTAAATTGCTAAAACTACCTTAGACAATTTTACATTACATAGGGAAATTTTAGATGTGAAAGGGAAAAACATGGCCGTTGGGGAAATTTATAGCAGGTAAATTTTGGGAACGAGGAAGGAGGAAAAGAAGCCCAAGGTGATGAATAAAGGGAAATAAACTTTACCTTTAAAAAT
Organism: Equus asinus; assembly: GCF_041296235.1. Classification (NCBI taxonomy): domain Eukaryota; kingdom Metazoa; phylum Chordata; class Mammalia; order Perissodactyla; family Equidae; genus Equus; species Equus asinus. The sequence goes on from NC_091797.1 coordinate 36,759,311, forward strand.
TATTGGAATCAAATATAAACAATTAATAGTTATCATTTCAAGAAGCTGGAGTATGAATTTCAATTGCATTGTTTTTTTGTAGTTTTCTCCCTCAGAGTAAAAGTAAAATAAAAATAGTTGTAGACGTAGGGAATCTGCTTATAATTTTATAGCTTTTTGGTCTTGAATTCCCTCATGCTTCTCCAGGGTAAGCCTAGAATTTCTTTTCCTTCCCTTTTTTTCTTTTCCTTTCCTTTAATTTCTTTTTCTTTCTTTTCTTTTCTTTATTTTTTCCTATGACCTTTGCTACAAGTATTCTTAAGAAGCTGAAAAGAAAAAGCCTCTGAACCTGGGCACATTGAAGCCAATTCTATGATGCTTTCACTGAAGGCCAAGAGGGATTGACAAACCTATAGTTAGACTAACTCAGAAAAAAAGAGAAAAAACTCAAATATATAAAATAAAAAATGAAAGAGGAACCATTAAAATCAATACCACAGATACTAAGCATCATAAGAGACTACTATGACCAATAGTACATCAACAAATTAGACATCCTATCGATAAACTTCTAAAAATATATGACCTACAAAGTCTGAATCATGAAGAAATATAGAAAACTGGAGCAGTCCAATTGCTAGTAAGAAGATAGAACCAGGAATCTAAAACCTCCAAACAAAGAAAAGTCAAGGACCAGATGGTTTCAATGGTGAATTCTACTAAACATTTAAAGAAAAATTAATATCAATTCTTCTCAAAATTTTCCAAAAAATAGAAGAGGAGGGAACACTTCTAAACTCATTTTATGAGGCCAGCTTTACCCAGATACCAAAGCCAGATAATGTCACTAAAAGAAAGTAAATTATAGGGCACAATTCTATAATCAGGGATAGGCCATATCCTTTATAAATATAGATGTGAAATCCTCAAGAAAATGCTAGAAACTGAATTCAATAACACATTACTGGGATGATATATGATGATTAAGTGATAGTTATCCCTGGGATGGTTGGATCATTCAACATATGCAAATCGATAAATGTGATGCACCACATATGCAGAATGAAGGAAAAAATCTCGATAGATGCAGAAAAATCATTTGATGCAATTAACATCCTTTCATGATAAGCTCTCAACAGCTTAGGAATAGAATAATGCACCTCAACAAAATAAAGGTCATATATGACAAGCTAGGCAAACATCATACTCAACTGTGAAAAGCTGAGTGCTTTCCATCTAAGATCAGTAAAAAGACAAGAGTGCCTATTCTTACCACTTTTTTCAACATAGTGCTATTTATTGCAAAATTATTCAAAATAACCAAGACATGGAAACAGCGTAAGTGTTCGTCAATAGACGAATGGATAAAGAAGTTTTATAGATGAATATATAAAGAAGTATTTTTACAACAACTATATGTATATATACACATATGCATCAATGGAATATTATTCAGCCATTAAAAATGAGGAAATCCTACCATTTGCAACAACATGGAGGGAACTTGAAGGCATTATGCTAAGTGAAGTAAGTCAGAGAAAGACAAATACAGCATGATCTCACTTATAGGTGGGAATCTAAAAGAACAAACAAAATCAAACCCATAGGAAAAGAGATCAGACTTATGGTTACCTGAGGTGGAGGGTGGCAGAGGGAGAATTGGACGAAGGTACTCAAAAGGTACAAACTTCACAATATATGTAAGTCAAACCATCATGCTGTACACCTTAATCTTATATAATGATGTATGTCAATTATTTCTTAAGAAAACTGGAAAAAAATTCAAAATAAAAAGAAAAACAAGGCTTATATCCATGAGACCCACAAGGCTATAGTGAACTAGAAATGGCTCTTAAAGACTTCGCATACTCAAACTCACTTGCTTCAGGGACCAACACAGAGACAGTCGATTAACAGGTGCCCAGAATTTCTGTATAAAAGGTTTATTTGCTTATCTTAAAGGGTTGGCCTGAGGGGCAGGCATCTAATTTAACACACATCTAGGGGTCTGCTGGAATACTTTCCAGGGATGGAGACTGGTAGTCACCATCTTTATATTCCCTCTCTGCCTTAGTCCAGTTTGCCAGTATCATCCAGAAGGAAGGTTGTGCCTTCCTCTGGCACTCCAGTTTTTGTGTCTGCTACCCGACGGACATCTCTAGATCACCTGGGTCTGGTGGCCAGTGGGGCTTTCACTCCGGGGTCTCATAGGGCTGCAACCAATGGAGAAGAGTTCTCTACCAGCTCCTACCCCAGAGGACAGCAAGAGGCAACAGTCTGGGGAGTCCAGTCTTTCTGTGAAAGAGGCCTATTAGTTTATCTTCCTAGCTGTGGCCTGAAGAGAAGTCTTCTAATTAAACAGACCACTAAGGCCTACTGTAATCCTTTTCAGAGACCTCGGAGGGCTCGCACTATCTTAGCTCTCTCCCTTGCTGTGCTCCAGAACAACGGTACTTCCAGTGGGGAGCTTTTACATGTGTCTGGTGCCCAGATTTTGATATTTAGTATCCTGGTTTTTGCAGCTGCTGCCCACGGGATGAACTTTGATTGCCTAGCTCTGGTGGCCAAGGGGGCTTGAATTCTTGGGTCCCACAGGGCTATAACAACAGGAGAGACAATTCTTAGCCAGCTACCACCCTCGGGGCACTGCATGGAAATCAGACTGAGACACAACCCAAGTCTGTGTGAAAGAGGCCTATTTGCCTGTCCTGGAACTTCAGCCTGAGGAGCAGGCATCTGGTTTGGCACACAAATAGAGGCCTACTGAAGTTCTCTTGGGGGATGAAAGCCAATGGACATCATCTTTGTGCTCTTCTCCTTCTTCCTTACTTCATCTTGCCAGCATCTCCCAGAAATAAGCTTATACCCTCCGCCAGCACCCTGATTCTTACAGCTGCCGTCAGGGGAAACCTCTAGGTTGCCTGGCTTTGGTAGCCAGTGGGACTTACTCTTGCAGTTTCACAAGACTTTAAAAGCTGCTGCCTGAGAGTCTAGCTTCCAATCAGCCTGAATCTATATCCTCACCTTTGGGACACTGACAGGTCTTGGCAAACCCTCAACTACTGGGAGCCACTAAAAGTAAAATAGGCTGCTTGGACAATCACAAAAGTTTGAGAGATAACCAAGAGCTAGGGCAGGGTTGAACAACAAAGTTCATCTCCTATGTGAGGCCACTCCTTCAAGACTGGGAGAGATGGCTGTTTTATCTAATGCATGGAAACCAATGCAGAGAGTCAAGGAAAATAAAGAAACATCAGAATATGTTCCAAACAAAAGAACAAGCTAAAACTTCAGAAAAAGTCTTTGGGGAAACAAAGATAAGTGATTTATCTGATAAAGAGTAAAATAAATGATCTTAAAGATATTCACTGAACTCAGGAGAAAAATGGATGAACATAGAGAGAACTTCAACTAAGAGTTATAAAATATAAGAAAATACCAAATACAACCACAAAGAAAAGAATACAATAATTGAACTCCAAAATACAGCAGAGAAGTTCAGCAGCAGACTAGATGAAGCAGAAGAAAGGAACAATGAATTCAAATGCAGAGCTGTGAAACCTACCCAATCAGAGCAGCAAAAAAGAAAAAAGAATGAAAAATTGTGAAGATAGCTTGAGGGATTTATGGGGCAACATCAAGCAGACCAACATTCATCTTATAAGGGTCCTAGGAGGAAAAGAGAGAGAGAGAAAGGCAGAAACCTTATTTGAAGAAATTATGGCTGAAAACTTCCCTAACCTAAGGAAAGAGAAAGACATCCAGATCAAGGATGCCCAGAGAGTTCTAAAAAACATGAACCAAAAGAGCCCCACACTAAGATGCATTATAATTAAAATGTAAAATGTTAAATAAGACCCAATCTTAAAAGCAGCAAGAGAAAACAACTTGTTATGTACAAGGGAGCCTTCATAAGACTATCAGCATATTTTTCAGTAGGAACTTTGCAGGGCAGAAAGGAGTGTCAAGATAGACTCAAATGGCTGAAAGAAAAAAACTTCCAACCAGGGGCACTCTGACTGGCAAAATTATCACTCATTTGAAGGAGAGATAGTTTTCCAGACAAGCAAAAGCTAAAGTTCATCATCACTAAACCAACCTTACAAGAAATGTTAAAGGAATTTCTTTAAGCTGAAATGAGCGTTCAATAATTAGTAAAAGAAAACGTATGAAAGTATAAATCTCACTGGTAAAGGTAAATATATAGTAAAATGTAGATTAATCTAACGTAAACATGATGGGATAATTACATAAAACTAACATGAAACTTAAAAGACAAAGGTGGTAAAAATAACTATAACTACAATAATTAGTTAAGAGATACACAAGATAAAAAGACAAAAAGTGTAACATCAAAAACATAAAACATGGGGCAGGAGAGTAAAAATGTAACTTTAAAATGCATTCAAACTTAAGTTATCTTAAAATCGACCTTTATAGATATGTCATTATATGTAAGCCTCATGGTAACCCCATAGACCAATGGAACAGAGAGCCAAGAAGTAAACCCACTCGTATGGGGGGGTCCACTATTCTTTGACCAGGGCACCAAGGATACCCAATAGTGAAAGGGTAGTCTCTTCAATAAACGGTGTTGGGAAAACTGGATATCGACATGCAAAAACAGAAACTGAACCCGTATCACACTGTTAACAACAATTAACTTGAAATGGACTAAAGAGTTAAATACAGGAAAAGAAACCTAAAAATCGCAGAAGACAAAAGAAAAAAATCTCCTTGACATTGGTCTTAGTAATGATTTTTTGGATGTGATACCAAAAGCACAAGCAATAAAAGCAAAAATAAACAAATGGGACTACATTGAACTAAAAAGCTTCTGCACAACAAAGGAAACCATTAACAAAATGAAAAGACAATCTATGGAATGGGAGAAAATATTTGCAAACACTTATCCAATAAATGGTTAATATTCAAAATATGTGAGGAACTGATACAGCCCAATAGCAAAAACTCCCAAAAAATCCTATTAAAAAATGGGCAAAGGACCTGAATAGACATTTTTCCAAAGAAGGCATAGAGAAGGCCAACAGATACATGAAAAGATGCTCAATATCACTAATCATTGGAGAAATGCAAATCAAAACCACGAGTTATCACTTCATGCCTGTGAGAATGGCTATTATCAAGAAGATAAGAGATAACAAACGCTGGCAAAAATGTAGAGAAAAGGTAGCCTTTGTACACTCTTCGGAGGAAGGTAAACTGTCACAACCATTATAGAAAACAGTATGAATGTTTTTCAAGAAATTAAAAATAGAACTCCCATGTGACCTAGCAATCCCGCTTCTGAGTGTATATCCAAAAGGTAATGAAATGACTATTTTGAAGTATCTTTTCAGCATTATTCACAATAGCAAGATATGGAAACAGTGTAAGCACTTGTGATGAATGAATGGATAAAGAAAATGTGGTTACATGTATACAATGCAATATTATTCAGCCTTAAAAACACAGAGGAAAATACTGCCATTTGTAACAACACTGATGAACCCGCAAGTTATTATAGTAAATGAAATGTCAGACAGAGAAAGACAAATGGTATCCCTTATATGTGAAATCTAAAAAAGAAAAAGACAAACTCATAGCAACAGAGAATAGAATCATTGTTGCCAGGAATTGAGGGATGGGGCAAGTGGAGAGAGATTGGTAAACATGTACAAACTTTCAGTTATAAAATGAATAACTTCTGGGAATCTAATGTATAGTGTAGTGGCTATAATTGATAATAGTCTATTGTAAAATTGAAATTTGCCAAGAGATTAGATCTTAAACATTCTCACACATATATGCACACACAAAAACATAACTATATGAGGTGATGAATGCATTAATTAACTTGGTTGTCAGAATTCTTTCACAATGTATATGTATATCAAATCATCACGTTGTACATTTTAAATATATGACACTTTTACGTGTCAATTTTACCTCAAAAAATCTGCAACAAAAAAAAGGAAAAAATTGAATAGACCCACAAAAAGGAACCCATCCTTATTGCACTATTCTCATAGTATTTTACTCATATATTCCTGTCCATTTAGACATCAAAATGGAATTGCATGATGCAAGTTTATTTAAGGTCTTCAAGAACAGAATTGTAAGGTATTGACATATAGTTAAATATGGCAATTTAAACACATGCTTTATTGTGATAATATATCTTGTAGAATGTCAATTCAAGAAGGACATGGAACTTATTTATCTTGCATAACTGAAAGTTTATACCCATTGAGCAACAATTCCCCATTTTCCCCACTCCCCAGACCCTGGAAACTACCACTGTATTCTCTGTTTTTATGAATTTGACTACTTTAGATATCTCATATAAGTGGAATCATGCAGTGTTTGTCTTTCTTTGACTGGTTTATTTCACTACCTGGAGTTAACAATATGGTGTTGTGCACTTTAAAATCTGTTAAGAAAATAGGTCTCATGTTAAGTGTTCTGACCACGCACAAAAAGAATCATGCGAAAGAATACTAGGAAACTTTTGAAAAGAATGAATATGTTCAGTACCTTGATTGTGGTGGTGGTATCAAAGGTGTTTGTATATGTCCAAACTCATCCAGACATATACATTAAATATGTGAAATTTTTTTGTATATCAATTATACCTCAATAAATTTAAAAAAAAGATACGGAATGTGATGTGATGCGTGTGTATACAAGAACTGTGATTCACATACTGATAGTTTTGAGCTTTTCCTGTTTCATTCATCTTTGTTCCATTTTGTGGACCCAGGAGGCATCCCTGTCTAACTCTAAAAACCATCTTGTCAAACTCTTCTTCAGATCCGAAGAGGAAATGAATTAATATAAACATCTCCAGTAATGGGAAAGTAGATGCCCGATGGCTATTTCATTAGTGAATTATGGTAGTTTATGCTTATTTTTATTGATGATATATATATATATATATATATACATACACACGTACACATATTGAGAAACAAGGCATTTGCAATGAGTAGAGGCAAATAAGCTTTGAGTCAAACAAATATTAGTTTGAATCATATATTTACTATTTTTAATTTGAGAAATCTCAAGAAAATTAATTTGCCTTAAATTTAGTGTCCTAATTGATAGAATGGCAACAATGTGGCACAGCTAGAAGAGTTGTTTGATAGAGTTAAAAGATAAATGTGAATAATGCACCTGACATTTATTAGAGACTGAAAAACATTGAGGGAAAAGCTATTACAATACATAATAGAAGAGGAAAATTAATATGGATACTTAATATAGGTAAGAAACTTGGAGAAATCACATAAAAACCCTATTAATATATTATCTGATAATCACAGTTAGCCTAGCTGACATCAGTCTGGAATTTATTTGTTAAAAGTCAACTTCAAATTATGCTGGCCAGGTTGCAAACTAATTGCCTTTTCCCTTTGACTTCAGAAAAATTCCTAAAATATACCTTAAAATAACAATGGAATTGAAGGAAGAAAAATTAATATCATTAGAAGCATAACATCTTAAATTTTGAAGAATTCTATTCTGAGAAGAATATAAATAATAGAAAAGCTGGACAGGCGTTCTGAGAAGAAATTGTAAATATTTACCCCTCTAACAATCTGAAACATCATAGCAATACCGTTTATTTGTATGGTTCTTTAGAGTTTACAAAGGGCTTTTAAATACATTTTTCTCTGAGAAAATTCTTCTTTTGACAGTACTTTCCTTAGAGCTGCCTTCATAGCTTCATTCCGTAAACTATAGACAATTGGATTGAGTGTTGGAGGTATCACAGTATAGAATATGGAGAACATGAGGTCCATGGCTGATTGAGAATTAGAAGGGGGCCTTAGAAACTCAAAGCCTGCAGCTGAGAGGAAGAAGGTGACTACAAATAGGTGTGGCAGGCAGGTAGAGAAGACTTTGGTCCGGCCCTCAGCTGATGGGATTCTCAGCACAGCAGAGAAGATGCGAACATAGGAAAGCACAATAGAGATCAAACAGATAAATGCTGTTGAGGTTGTGAATGCAGCCACTGCAATCTCATTAATGAATTCAGAAGAACAGGCTAGTTTCAGCATCTGAGGAACATCACAGAAGAATTGGTGAATGACTCTCTCCCCACAGAGAGATAGGGAGAAGTTAACTGCTGTGTGCACGAGCCCAGAGAGGCCTCCAGCAATCCACACAGCTATCACTGCATGCCTACAAGCATGGGGATCCATAATGGTCTCATATTTCAGTGGTTGACAGATAGCTACATACCGGTCATAAGACATCACTGTGAGGATGGCCACTTCTGACGAGGCCAGAGCTATGAAGAAGAAAACCTGAAGAATGCATTGACCAAGGGAAATGTAACCATTATTCATAAGTGAATTTGCAATGGACTGAGGGACTGTGACAGAGATGAAGCAGAGGTCCAAAAGAGAGAGGTGCTTCAAGAAGTAATACATGGGGGAATGGAGGCGATAATCCAAGGTAGTTATGGTGATAATGAGGAGGTTGCCTATCAAGGCCAGCAGGTATGTCACCAAAAACAGCAGTGCATGTAAAATCTGAAGCTTACGGTCATCAGAAAACCCCATGAGGAGGAATCCACTCGTTGAGGTCAAGTTGGCCATGGTCACTCTGAAGATAGAAAGTATGATTCTGTTTAGAAAGCCAAAGAACAGTAGGAAAAGAAAGTGTGATATTTAATATATCTATAATGTCAAGTAACTCAGTGTACTCAGAATATAGCTACTGAAATCAAGGTGAATTTATCTCCATACCTCTAGAGGTAACATTTAATTCAGAAAGATCTTTAGCGGTTATTCAGAAATAGAACTCCTAAATGTGATCAACACTTTCACATAGGTTGAAAATTTATGAGAAATTTCTGGAGCAGAGTTTGGATTCTCAAAGGTAGGAATTAATGGAGACGATAAAGTCTTTCCCTGCAACAAAGTCAGTGAAAATGGTACTTATATACTAGTATCATTACATCTTACATATGATATCTTAGCATTGCAAGGATGCATTAAAACTTCCTTTGTTAACCATTTAAAATAAAGTTGTTTTTATTACCTTGTAAGTGGATCTAGAAACAGACCGGAGACACGCACAGGGGAAATGTTAGTTCTAAGGACAGTCATATTTCTTGACTCTGAAAGGCTCCTAACATTTTTAAAATATAAAATTTAGTTGGAATGAACTTCCCAGAGCAAGCTTGAATAGTGAAATGACTCAAAATTGTAAGATGCAGATGCCACTGATACCAAGCATTGAATTCTGAGGTTTGGAATTTGATAGATCTTGCAAATGATGATACCTCGTCCTTTTAATTGTTATCATCCTTAGAATGACTTGGACTTGGACATTTTCAATCAAATTCATTTAAACAGATAATGATAATTTTCTAAAATGTATTTTATTCTTACTATGTGATAGGCAGAATGCTAGGTAGTAGAGTGTATGACTTTCCAGTATTATATCACATTGTGACTTCTCCAGTAAGAATAAATAATTCTTTATTCTTTTTCTCTAGGACTTGAAATATATTAGACAGTGAGCGCCCATTTCTTAAAATAATCAACCAACCAACCAAACAAGCAAAATCTTAATGCCAGATGTAACGTAATTGTTAGGGAGATTGGCTGGCGTTACTTTTTATGTTAAATGTGTTATTGTAAAATCATAAAATCACTCTGTGTATCAGAATCACCCTGATAACTTATTTTTACTTCTTTAAAAAGAAGCCTGTAGATTTGTTGAAAGGTCAATCCATTTTCACTGAGTTGTCTCAAGACAATTCCTTCACCATCTCTGATCATTTCCCTACCTTTGGCAATGGTATCTAATATACAGGCACTAAGTAAATATTTATTTAACTTAGTATATACATTATTGACTTCAATTTTATATAGACAAAAAGTATCAAGTTACTTGAGTTACTCCATCAGATATTATTTTATTCCATTTATTAATCCCTCAGTAAATGAAAGAGTTTGAAAATTACTTGAGCTAGTACCTTTCTGTTTTGCTGTAATTTATTTTGAGAACTTTGAAACTAATTTTTAGGAAACATCCTGGCAACAGCATGGAAGAAAATAAAACTAAAGAATAAAATACTGCCAGAGATGGTGAAGGTTTGAACTCATCTATAAGTATGACAACAAGAGATAATAATTACAAGAGAGAATGAGCAGGTAAAATCTTGATGGTTGACAGATGTGCAGATGAAAGAGAAGTTGTGCTATTCTCTGAAATAGGTGACAGCGACAGGGAGATGGTTGAGAGAAGAGATGAGTTCTGATGGGAAAAGTAGTCTGAGGTGATTGTGTGCCAAACATAAAGGTGGATATGAGGGTCTGACCTATGGTAGTTCTGAAAACACCACCAGTTCAGTAAGAATGTGCAAATCACGTAGAAAAGCAGTTAACCTTGCTCCTTTAAATGGCACTTACAAGAATATTTTTTGAGTAAAAAAAGGACAGAAAAGAGGTCTGAAGACAGACTTTTAGAGACCATCAAATTTCAATAGATGTGCAGAAGAAGACCCAGTCCAAGAGACTGAAAAAGAATATTCACAGAGAAAAGAGAAAAGAAGCAGTGAGTGGCATCATAGAGCCAATTGAAGATAGAGGCTTTAGAAAGAAAAAAAATGTGTCATATATTTAAGAAAGGAAATTTAAAATAACAAAAGGAGCACATTGAATGTGCCATTGTGAAGTTCATTTGTAGATTTTCTAGAGCCATTTGGGAGGACTCAGAGATACAGAATTATGATAAACATGATTCAAAGAATGAATGAGATGTGAGAGGAAACAGAAATTATGGAATACAGCTATAAATTTCATAAAATGAGAAATTTCACTCACCAGAGTTGATCTTAGTCAGTAGAAACAAATATTATTTAGTCCTAAGATTGACCATCTTTATTCCAAAATTTAGCTGGTGGCTCAGTCTTTCAAATTTTCATGTAAGAAGAGGACTAAGATGCTTTCCTACAAGACTGAACAGAAAGCATAGACTCAAGGACATTTTAACTTCCCGCTAAGCCCGTGACACCTGAAATGAAGCCAGGACTGCCCAGGCACTGGGGAACAAATTTGTTCAGTGTGGTTGGTGTTTCAGGTAAACACAGTGAGTTCAAAGCATGAGACTTCCTGGAGCGCTCCCTCAAGGAATTGCCTCAGTGGAAGGTAGTAAATTATCATCTTGGTTTAACTGAATCTTGTAGTCTGCATTCCAGGGAGGAAAACATGTATATTGTACACAACATTTTCTGTAGTATAAATCCAGACTTAGGTCTCCCTAGTAAGAAGTATTTTTGCATCTATTAACAATTTCAGCTTTATTGGTCACCAATAAAATTGTAGGTACTTGTATGGGCCTCAGGTAAAAACAGAACGTCCAGTAAGCATGTGTTTATATAAACTCATACATAATCACAGAACCAAAGAATCTTAGAGTTAAAACTACCCCTAGAGGTCATTGAGTCTAAGCTTCATCCAACACTATATCTTTTCTAAAACACCTCTGAACCTGATAGTCCAGTTCCCCTTTTAACAGTCCCATAGATGAGTAATTTTCATCCAAAGATGAATGTATTCAGTCTTCAAGTAACTGTGATTTTGGGAAAGACATTTTTTATACTGTGGTATGAACATTTAATGTAAGATCTACCTCCTTAGCAATGAAAGAAATTAAAAAAGAAATTTAAATTTTCCATCTACTCCTAAACATCAAAAATTCAATGTAAATTATATTCCAATTGAAAACCATTTAAAAATGGCTCTAAATATCTATTTTTAAATTTAATAAAAATATTTCATATTTTTTAATCTTAAGAAATTGAATTTCAAAGTTGTAAACCAGTGGGCCTAGTTTTGATTCCCAGTGACTAAAATAGTACTGCGTAAGTATCACAGTAAGTATCTCAATAAGTATCACACTTGTTTTTACAAGGCTATTATGAAGAATAAAGAAAACAACTAATAAGTGATAAAAAAAGATATTCTGAGGTTCAGTTTTGAGGAGAGAATTTTCTAATTTAACATAGGTTTTTGTTGCGATCTGATGAATATATCCAAAGATTTCAACATATTAAAATAGTGAGATAATTCAAAGAAAATTGTGGCATAGTTCAAATAGGATAAAATAATGAAATATATTTTAGAAATAAAATTACATAAAAATTGGAGAGGTGTGTAGGTGTTTTTTATTTTTTAAAAAAATAGATAAATCCAATCAATATATGTCAAAAACCTCCAATGACTACCAAAATAAACACTCAAAAAAACTCAAAATAATAGCTGCTGTTCTTATCAGACCAACGCTGAATTAATCATTCAAAATTGAATACTTTAAGAAGATTGTAGACAAATGAGTGTGTTTATCAACAAAAGTGATTAGATATCATTTATTCAAATTACCAGAAAGTTCAGAAAGGACCTATATTTTCAAACATTATAAATGGTGTCAGTGAAATAAGTCCAACAGAGAAAGACAAATACTGTGCGATCTCACTTATATGTGGAATCTAAAAAGACAAAAAAATGAATTCATAAATACAGAGAACAGATTAGTGATTGACAGATGTGTGGGAGTGGTGGGTGGGTGAAGGTGGTCAAAAGGTACCAGCTTTCAGTTATAAGATAAGCAAGTTCTGGGAACGTAATGTACAACATGGTGACCAAAGTTTACAATACTGCATTGTGTATTTGAAAGTCACTAAGAGTGTAGATCTTAAAATTTCTCATCACAAGAAAAAAATTGTTACTATATGAAGTGATGGATGTTAACTAAGCTTATTGTGGTAAAATTATTTTGCAATATATACACATATCAAATCATCATATTGTACACCTAAAACTAATAAAATGTTATATATCTCAATAAAACTGGAAAAAATTAGGAGCGATAACTGAAAAATCCCAAAATACTTGGAGATTAAACAATACACTTCTAAATAATACAAGATCAAAGAAGAAATCTTAAGATAAATTTAATAATATATTTTAAAAATGGTTGTCTTATATGAATCAATTTAAATTTATGATATATGTCCCTGGGATCAAACTAGGAAAAGTTGGTACTAGTTATATTCAGATAGAAGTTTTCTCAAAATAAAAGATAATTTTCAAACTCTATTCCTGGAGATACAACGAATACACTAGTATAAGGAAGCATTTTTTTTAAGCAAGATTTTGGATTTTGTACAAGAAATTTCATGTAGACCTTTTTGAAATCAGTCAAAATTTAATTGCAATGTTATTGTAAAATTCTTCTTCTTTTCCATCTATAGTTCGATTTCTAATTCATGCATCTAGAACTTTAAGATCCCAGCTCTTAATCCGCGCCATGAAGATGTTCTTCCACAACTTCCCTTGACTAGCAGAAAGCCTATAACTTCTTTTTATCAATAATCTAATTGATAATGTTGGATGGTCTGAAACTGCTTGTATGGCTCAGATGGAAAGAATTTTCCATTAAAAATTTCGTTTTCACTTTACTTTTTTTTTTAAAGATTGGCACCTGAGCTAACAACTGTTGCCAATCTTTTGTTTGTTTGTTTGTTTTCTGTTCTGCTGTTTCTCCCCAAATTCCCCCGGTACATAGTTGTGTATCCCAGTTGTAGGTCCTTCTAGTTGTGGCATGTGGGACACCGCCTCAACGAGGCCTGACGAGCAGTGCCATGTCTGTGCCCAGGATCCAAACCAGCGAAATCCTGGGCTGCCGAATTGGAGCACGTGAACTTAACCACTCAGCTACGGGGCAAGCCCCTCACTCTACTTTTGATGTTTCCCCATTGTCTACGAAGATGAATGATAAAACAGAAGGAACTGAGTCATCACTGCTCTTCCCCTTGGTATCAATAAAGTTTTTTTTATTTCATTTGGAAAATAGTGAACCATTAAAGTATAAGATTGTTGATAGTTTATCTAAGCTGCTCCAAAGTATTGGTGCCTTGACATCCATTTTGTTTGATTAAGTGGCCTACAGGGACCTTCAACTGATGCTAGCCCCCTCAGGCGAGTGTATGCTTTAGATAACAGCTCTCAGAGTCACAAGCAAATGTAACTTCCTGATATGACTTCATAACAGTCTGTGATCAACAGTCTCTCCTCTGTGTCCTTGGGCCTTCCTCTTGTGTGCCCCTTACATAAGACCCTTGTGGAGCTTACCAAAATCTCACTCTTTCAGTTTGAATTGACCAATCTGGCCTTAGCCTGGGAAGCCCAAAGTACTCAATTCATGGACCTTAATAAGGGCATGTGCCCCAGATCCTATCATTCTCTCTGGCTGCACTCTACTCTGACCTCCCCTGTAGCCTATCAAGGCACGCTGTGTGCTCCCTCCAGGACCTGTGAGTAATAAACTTCTCTGTTTCAATTTCTCTTGTCATTGCTTATTGAACCTCACTCAACTCACCATCCAGCATCCTGTGCTCCACTTAACAAATGTTGATTTGACAAGTCATAACAAAGAAGCTAACTTGTCCATATCAAATTTAAAGGGCATCCTCCCCAACACCCACGGAGATTTATTTTTTTAATTACTGTACAATGAAAGTGACTTTTTGGTATGCATTTCTATTAATTTTAATGCATGTATAATTTCCCATAACAGCCACCACAATCAAGATACAGAAGAGTTCCATCAACCCCCAAAACTTTTCTATACTATCTTTTTGTAGTCATACCCTCCCCCTATTCAAATATAATCCATGCCAATCACTGATCTTTTTCCATCACTGTATTTTTGTCTTTTCAAGGATATGATAAATATAAAATCACATAGTATGCAACCTTTTGAGTCTAGCTACTCTGAATTAACATGATGCCTTTAAGATTCATGTAAGTTGCCGCATGTATCAAAAATGTGTTTCTTTTTATGACTGACTAGCATTCCATTATACAAACCTGCATATAAAACCCTGCATAGGTTCCTTTGTTTTCTTTCCTCTCAGTTGTAGTCATCCTTTATGTTGTAATTGCATACACTCAAAACCCAATGGATAACTATTATAAATTTTGCTTTTAACCATCCAGTATATCTCTAAAGAACTCAAAAAACAAAAATAGGCTATTATATTTACCAAAACACTTGCCATTTCTGTTGTTCTTCCTTTATTCCTATTTATTCAAAGTTTCCTCCTAGCATTATTTAGCAATTTTTTTAGAACTGATCTGCTGACAACAGATTTTCTTCTATTTTCATCTGAGAATTTCCTTATTTCACTTGTACCTGGAATAGCATTTTTCCTGGATATTAAATTCTCGTTGATAGTTCTCTTCCCCATCATTTTAAAAAATGGTGTTCCCCTTCCCTTGGACGTCAATGATTTCTGATGAGAACTCTGTAGTGTTTTGTCTCATTTTTTCCTCTAAAAATATCACCTTGATTTTCATCTGATTGCTTTCAAGTCACTTTTTGTCTTTATTTTTCTAAAGTTTGATTATGATGTATCAAGGCATGGTTTTCTTTGGGTTTATTTTGTTTGAGGTATACTGAGTTACTAGAAGCTATAGGTATGTCTTTGTCCAAAATTGGAAAATTTTCAGCCATTATTTCGTCAAATATTTTTCTGGCTCTCACCCTTCTACTTCATGTATCTTGTGATCCAGCCATCTCAAAATGTGGCTTTCAAGGTTGATGAAGCACAGAAGGAGTGCAAGAGGTAGGAAAAAAATTTAACTGTCAACCCAGAAAAGACACTCATCATTTACACTTACATTTTATTTCTCTGAATTGTGTGGTCCCAATATGATTAGAAGGTAGATGATAAAATGAGATATTACATGTGGTAAGAAAGAGGAAACAGTGTGGTGCCACATTACCTAAACTAAAATACATACAGATGGATTGAAATAATGCATAGATATAAAAAAGTGTGTGGGTTAGGAGTCAGCCACCAATGGCCTACAGATGGTGCATTTAGCTGCAATCAGGTAAGGTAGCTTTTCTTATTCTGTCATGGCCCTGGACTTAATTTTTTCCATTGTCTTCATTTAAAACACACACACACACACACACACACACACACACACATTTAGAGAAAGAATGTACAAGACCAACTGAATGAGCTTCTAGGCACATGCACCAAATCTGCACCCTACAGTCATTGCCATGATGCCTGAGAAAACGTTTAAAGGAAATACTAAAGTTGGAGGAAAGAACCACAGGAGAATTTGGCATGATTATTTGTCAAATCATTTCCTTCAAAACTAGATCCTATTCCTTAGAAGGCATTAGTAACAAAGAAGTTATTCAAAGGGTACAAAGGGAAACTTGAAGTTGGCCAGTAAGGATGAGAACAACCCTGCAGAAAATGAGGTAGGTACACAAAGCCGAAGTGCTGCAGATGCCAAGTTAAATGTGGACATTTGTGATAATTGTACTTCTGAGGACTGCATATTTTAAATACTTTATATTTTTATTGTTTCATAAAATTGTAGTTATGTTTTACATTTTTAAGTTTTGACTTTAGCACACCTAATATTTACTGGTGTTTTGAGGATATGTTAATTGTTACTAATAGAATATCTCAGAATTTAGATTGAAAAGGGAGAGCAGAATTTTCCTTCTACTCTGTGGGAGGATTTCTCTAAGTTCTAAAGAGGAGTTTCCCTGACAGCACACATATTAGTCATTTTGATATAAATTTCTGCAGTGTTATTTTTAACTGCATTGTTGAAATATAACCTATACATAGTAAGATTCACCTATTTCATGTATTCAATTCAATATTTTTTAGTAATTCATAGTCATGCACTCATCACCACAATCTAAATTTAGCACATCGTTATCACCTTGAAAAGAAATGTCAGAAAAGGGAAGTGTTGTTTAATGGGAATAGAGTTTCAGATTTGCAAGATGAAAAAGATATGATCTGTTTACAACGATGGGAATGTACCTAACACTGCTGAACTGTGCACTTAAAAGTGGTTGAGATGGTAGATTATATGTTATGCACTTTTTACCACAATAAGAAAAATTTAAAATTAAAAATAAAAATGTCATACTCGTTAGCTGTCACTCCCTATTCCCCATCACCCTCCTACCCTAGGCAAACACTAATCTACTTTCGAACTCTCTATACTTGCCTATTCTAGACATTACATATAAGTGGAATAAAAATATGCTGTCTTTGGTGACTGGCTTCTTTCACATAGCATAATATTGTTAAGTTTTATCCATGTGATAACATTGAGCACTTCATTCCTTTATATCCCAGAATACACTGTTCCAACATATGAACAGACCACATTTTATTTATCTATTAATCAATTATGGACATTTGGGTTGTTTCCGCTTTTTAACTATTTATTGATACTACTACTATAAACATTCATGTACAAGTTTTTATGTGAACATATGTTTTCCTTTCTTTTGGGTATATACTTCAAAGTGGAATTGCTGAATGACAAGGGAATTCTGTATTTAACAATTTGAGAAATTGCCTGTTTTCCAAAGTAGCCGCACCATTTTACATTCCCACCAGCAAGGTAAGAGGATTCCAATCTCTTCACATCCTTGTCAACACATTTTACTGCCCATGTTTTTATTATAGTCATTCCAGTGGATGAGAAATGGAATCTCACTGTGGCATGATTTGCATTTGCCTACTAACAGTGTTGACTATATCTTCATGTCCCATTGGGTTATTTGTGAGTCTTCTGTAGAGAAATGTTTATTCAGATTTTTCACTTGTTTTTTAGTTCAGCTGTTTGTTGTTTTATAGTTGAGTTGTGGTAGTTCTTTATCTATTGTGAATACAAGTCCTTTATCAAATATATAATCTGCAAATATTTTCTTTCATGCTGACTTGTCTTTTCACTTTCTTAATAATGTCCTTTGAAGAACGAAAGTTTTAAATTTTGATGAAGTTCAATTTATCTATTTTTTTTCTTTTGTCATTTGTGCTTTTGATATTATGTAAAAGAAATCATCGCCTAATGGAAGATTCTAAAAGTTTTACTGCAATGTTTTATTCTAAGAGGTTTATAGCTTTAGCTCCTACTTTTAGGTCTGTGAACTATTTTGAGTCAATGTTTTACATGTAGTGTGAAGTAGGGGTCCAACTTCATTCTTTTGCATGTGTATATACAGTTGACACTACAGCATATGTAGAAAAGACTATTTCATTCCTATTACATTGTGTGGCACTGTTGTTGAAAATCAATTAACCATAAATGTAAATGTTTATTTCTGGACTATCAATTTTTTTCCATAAATCTATATGTCTATCTTTATGGCAGTGACACAGTGTCTTGATTACTGTAGCTTTGTAGCAAATTTGAAATCAGGAAGTGTGAATAGTCCAATTATGGTTTTTTACAAGATTATCTTGCTATTCTGGGTCACTTGCATTTCTGTATGATTTTTAGGATTGTCTTGACAATTTTTTCAAAAATGTCAGCTGGGGTTTTCATTAGAATTGTTTTAAATCTGTAGACCAGTTTGGGAACATTGAAATCTTAACAATATACAGTCTTCCAATCCATGAGCATGGAATGTCTTCCCGTTTATTTAGATCTTAATTTTTTCCACGAATCTTTTTTAGTTTATTCTTTTCGATGTTATTATAAATGGAATTGTGTTCTTAATTTTGTTTTCAGATGTAATTAATAGTGTACTGAAATGTAATTAATTTTTGTATATAGATCTTGTAACCTGCAAACTTGCTGAACTTGTATATTATTTCTAACAGATTTTTAATGGATTCCTTAAGATATTTATATTCCTTACGACATAGAAAATTATGTCATCTATAAATAGAATTAGTTTTACTTGTTACTTTACATGTGTATGCCTTTTATTTCTTTTTCTTGCCTATTTCCCTGAGTAGAACCTCCAGTACAATTCTGAATAGAAAAAGCAAGAGTGGACATTATTATCTTCTTCCTGATCTTAGGAAGAAAACATTCAATCTTTCATCATGCAGTACGGTGTCTGCTGTGGGGTTTTTTGTAAATGCCCTTTGTAAGGTTAAAGAAGTTCCTCTCTATTCCTATTTTGTTGAATATTTTATCACAAAAGGCTTTTATATTTTGTCCTATGTCTTTGTCTGAGACGAGATGATTGTGTGGTTTTTCTCCTTTATTCAATTAATACGTAATTACATTAACTTATTATGTAACTGTGTATTACATTGACTGATTTTTGGTTGTTAAACCAAACTTTCAATTTTGGGATAAATTCCATTTGATCACAGTGTATAATTCCCTTTATGTGTTTGCTGGATTCAGTTTGCTAATATTTTACTAAAAACGTCTTGCATCCATATTCATAAGATATATTGGTATATGGTAGTATTTTCTTGTGATGTAGTTATCAGTTTGGTATAAAGATATTCTGGCTTCGCAGAATGAGTTGGTCATTATTCCCTCCCTTTCTACATTTTGGAAGGGTCAGAGTAGGTAAAAGTTTGCCAATTTTGTTGAAATTTTCACGAAACCAACTATTTATTTTGTTGATTTCCTCTATTGTTTTTCTGTTGTCTGTTTTATTCCTTTCCTCCTAATTTTTATTATTTCCTTATACTTATTTTGGGTTTACTTTGCTCTTCTTTTTCTAGTCTTAAGTTGGAAATTTAAGTAAGTAATTTGAGTTTTTCATATATGTATTTAGCCACTGTTTTAGCTGCATCCATGTGTTTTCATATGTTATGTTTTTATTGCATTCATCTCCAAGTACTTTGTAATTTCCCCATGCTTTCTTCATTGTCCCATTGGTCCTTCCAGAGTTTCACACATATATGAATTTCCTAAATTGCCTTCTTTTATTTATTTATTTATTTATTTTATTGCTGAAGAAGATCAACTCTGAGCTGACATCCATTGCCAATCTTCCTCTTTTTTTGCTTGAGGAAGATTAGTCCTGAGTTGACATCCACTTGAATCTTCCTTTATTTCAGGTTTGGGTCACTGCCACAGCATGATTGATGAATGGTGTAGGTCTACACATGGGATTAGAACCCATGAACCTGGGCTGCCACGTTGGAGTGCACCTAACTTAACCACTAGGCCATGAAGCTCACCTCCTTAATTTATATTTTATTTACATTGTCATGAGGAAATATAATTTGTATAATTTCAATTATTTTAAACATATTGAAGTTCTTTTATGGCCTAATAAATGGTCTATCCTGGAGAATATTCCATGTGCACTTTGGACAAATGTGTATTCTATTTTCTTAGGTAGAGAATCCTGTAGATGTCTGTTAGGTCTAGGAGGTATATCGTGTTCCTCAGTTCTTCTATATCCTTGTTTATGCTCTTTCTAGTTGTTCTGTCCATTATTGAAAATGGAGTATTGAGTTCTCCAAATACTCTGTTTGAATTTTCTGTTTCTCACTTCAATTGTGCAAGTTTTTGCTTCATGTGTTTGAGTGCTTTGTTTTTCAGTGCATATATATTCAGTGTACATAATTGTTCTACATATTCCTGATTAATCAATACTTTCATCATTATAAAATTGTTCCTCTTTATCTCAAGTAACATTTTTGTTTGAAGTTTATTTTGCCTCATATTAGAATAGACCCTCAAGGTCTTGTTGCTTGTGTGATGTATCTTTTTTTAATTCTATGGAATTCTTCAATTTGTATGTTGGCATCTAAAATGTGTCTTTTGTAGACACACATAGTTGATCTTGATTTTTATCTAGTCTGTCAGTCTCCATTTTCTTATTGGATTGTTTAATCTATTCACACTTAATGTTATTATTAACATGGTGGGATTTACATCTGCCATTTTGCATCTTATTTTCTCTAGTGGCATGTCCTTTTTGTTTCTCTTCCTTCTTTACTACCTTCTTTTGTATAAAGTGGATAGTTTCTAGTGAACATTTTAATTCCTTTAATGATTTTTAAGTATACATTTTTACTTCTTTTAAAATGGTTGAAATGTATAATATACATTTGGTATATTAATGGCTGAGATATATAATATATATCTAAACTTATTAGAATCTACTTCAAATCTATACTAACAATTCTCACGAGATATGGAAACTCTGCACTTATATAGCTCTATTTCCTTTTCCATTTTCTGCCATTATTGTTATACGTATTTGTCTACATAGAATACAAACCCAGCAATACATTGTTGTAATGATTACTTTATACAATACTTTTGCTTTTAAAGAAGCTGAGAGATGTAAGGAAAGCAGATATATTTTTATAGATTTTGTTATATTAACCTTTTCATTTACCATTTCTGGTCTCTTCATTTCTTCCTATATATTTATGTTATCATATGGTGTCATTCCCTTATTCCAATGTAGCTTTCTTCCTACCTGCCTTCTTTGTGGTGAAATTGTCAAATATATTATATTTCTATGAGTTATAGACACAATGATACAATTATATATATATTTATGCAATTACTTTTAAATATATTGAGATGACAAAGAAGAAATATGCAATTGTACTGTTTTTAGTTATATATTTATCCTTATGGCACTCTGTTTTTTCATGTGGATTGAATTACTTTATAGAGTCATTTAATTTTAGCATAAAGAACTTTCTTTAGTATTTCTGGGGAGGCAGATCTACTAGCACAAACACTGTTTTTCTTTAACTGGGAATTTCATTTCACCTCCATTTTTGATAGACAGTTTTGTGACGTATAGTATTCTTGATTGACAAGTCTTTCCCTCAGCACTTTGAACATGTCATCCCACTGCTATGTCAGGAAGTCAGCTCTTAATCCTATTGGGATTCCCTTGTAAGTAACAAGTTGTTTTTTTTCTTTCTTCTTCAAGATTTCTTTCTTGTCATTGCTTCCAGAATTTTTACTACGATGTGGCTGACTGTGAATCTCTTTGCATTTATCTTACCCGGAATTCACTGAGCATCTTGGATGCATAGAGTAATGTTTTTCACCATATGTAGGAAATTTTGAGCCCTTATTTGTTCTGTTCTTTTTTCTCTCTCCTCTCCTCTACTACTCCCATTCTCTCCTCTGCTACTCCCATTGTTCATATGTTGTTGCAATTAAAGGTGTCTCACATTTCTGTAAGGCTCTGTCCATTTTTTTAAATTTTTTTCTCTCTGCTGTTCAGGCTGCATAATTTCTATCAGGCTTCATGTTCATTGCTTCTCCTTCTGCCAGCTCTAATCTGCTTTCTTGCCCCTCTAGTGAATTTTAAATTTCATTTTATTGTACTTTTCACCTTCAGAATTCCCATTTCTTTTTTTGAGGTATAATTGACAAATAACATTATATTAGTCTCAGATGTGCGACATGATTCTGTATATATTGCAAAATGATCACCACATTGGTCCACTTAATATCTGTCACCATACATAGTTACAAAAAGAAATTTTTTTCTTGTGATTAAAACTTCAAGATTCGCTCTCCTAGCTACTTTCAAATATTGAATACAGTATTATTAACTATAATCACCATGCTATAAATTACATGCCCATGACTTATTCATTTGATAGCTGGAAACTTGTACCTTTTGATCCTCTTCACCCATTTCACCCACCTCTAACTCCCTGGCTTAGGCAACCACTAACCTATTCTCTATATCCATGAGTTCATTTTTGTTTGTTGCTTTTTTTTTGTTTTTTGGCTTTTTTTCAGATTCCACATATAAGTGAGATTATACAATATTTATCTTTTCTGTCTGACTTATTTTGTTTAACATAATACCTCTAAGGTCTACCATATTGTCAGAGATGACAAAATTTCATTCTTTTTTTATTGTTGAATAATAGTCCATTGTGTATATACCACATTTTCTTTATCCATTCATCCATCAGTGGACATTTAGGTTGTTACTATGTCTTGGCCATTGTAAATAATGCTGCATTATATCTTTTAATTAGTGTTTCATTTCCTTCAGATATATACCCAGAAGTGGCATTGCTGGATTGTATGGTGGTTCTATTTTTAATTTTTTGAGGACACTCCTTATTGTTTTCCATAGTGGATGCTCCAATGTAAAAAATTGGGGAGAGAGTGGGAAAACTTGATTTCTTCCTGACATTATTGGGAATTTTCTAGTGCTTTTCTAACAAACAGTAGACACCAGACTTTGTTTTGAGATAAATATTTTTTACCTTATTGAATGTGCTTCCTTAGTGTTCCTTCTATATCACAAAGCATTTTTCTATTTAATGATTTACCGATATTTGTAAAATTTGCTAATATAATATTTAATATATTTACTAGTGTTTTAGCTATACTTTCGGGAATATTAAAAATATTTCTTCATTAATCATGTTTTCAACATGGTGCTATATTGATTTGCCTGCTTGACAGTATATGTACTATAATTTATTTAATTATGTATTTAAATATATAAACTTCTAAAATATCAGACAGCACTTATGCAGAAATATTAATTTCACTTATAAAATTAAAAAGTCAAATTTTTTTGTTGTTTAAATCTCAGGTTTTCACTGTCATATATCTGTAACATTGAAGATAAATAAAAATATGTCCCTAGGGTTTCGGGGACATATCTGGGACAACCTCTCATGTCAGCACTAAGTTTCTATGTGGACCCATGTTTTTGTTTAAAAACGTTTGAAACTTTCACAACATAATATATCCATCTTTGCTCCAATACAAAATAGTTTTAAGGTTTGAAAAATAGTTTCAAAATAGTAGTTTCAATGTTCAATTATTTTTAAATTTATCTAGACCTTCAAGCAAAACTAACAAACTCAAAATAATGTGGTATTTTTGACCTCAAATACTCACTGAGAAGTACAACACGAAACTTCTGAGAAGTATACTGCATTAATAGAATGAATTAATATTAAAAAATTTTTTCTTAATACATATTAGGTTATATTTTATATGATAATGATATGTGGTTCCATGTAAAAATTAATCATGAGTTGTAGGAAACACTGTGATCAAATTTTTTTTAATGTTTAAGATTCTTTTCCAGATTACGTTAGAGTTGAGGAAAACATACTCTTTTTCTCTTGTATAACCAAGGGCCTTCTTTTTCCCAAAAGCTTTTACCCCATCTTCCTGCTTCATCTGCCTCATGATTGAGCCACAGAAAGTAGAAGTGCTCACTCCACTGGAAGAAAGTAAAGCTTTGCACTGTTCTTTTTAGAAGGAGGAGAGGGGAGGGTTGCAGTGGTCCTTAGGGAAAAAAAGGAAGGAGCTCTAGACCCAATTATACTTGGTGTACTTACTGAACCTTTATCATGTTTAAAGCATGATAGAGAAATCTACAGAAATATGAGAAATTACAAATATGAGTATTAAATGGGCTTGGGAAGGACTTATATTGAAAGGCAATGCACTTAATGAAATGTTCAAATAGGACCCATCTGAGGAGCTGGCACTGATGTGCTTGGGGTTAACTAGTGTTGTCAAAAAACGAGTTTTAAAATGCAGTTTAATATGCTGAGTTGGAAAAGACCAGGATTCATGCTGGCGTATGGGGAGAAAAGAGATGTTCATGTGAAATATCCCATGACATGTGGTAATCACAATTTGCTAAAGTATTTTATCTTTTTGTGGAAATTTTATGCATGTCTTCTGTTATATCCTATCTTCAATACTTATAATTCTAAAGTTTTATAATTTTTATCAGTGTTTAACTCAGATAGATCATTAATGTTCCCAGTCATATACCAATTTAATTCAGATCCCAGAATTCACAGTCAGTATATTTATTCCCCCAAATTAAGGAAGTTAATGAAACACACTGATGCATTTTCAGAAAACTGTTCATGTTTATCAAGACCTTAGAGCATATCTTACTAAGGGACTCTGATCCATTATTTTGAAATAACTACAGAGAACAGGAATAGGTAAATTGATTAAGTGTATTTATAGACAGATTGTACTTTGGAAAGGATAATTTTATAAAGAAAGCTTGGGGATGTGTATTGAAAGGGAGAGAATGTCAAAAATTATACTGATGGCTCAGAGTGAGTGCTTAGTTCATGATTTTATAAGTTATCAAATAGAAAATAATGCAGAACTCTATGAATTAAGAATTAAACTTTTATTATTTAGATTCCCTTTATTAGACACAGTTACAATATTAAATTCAATGCCCTGAGAGAAAAATAATTTCACATATCTTTGAATTAAGGCAAATGTTAGTATCCCCATTTGGTGGTAAAGAAACTATAGTCAAAGTTAATCAACGGTTTTCCCCAAAAGACACACAGCTTGTACATCCCTCTGTTGGTGGGGCTGCATATGCCCATTAATGAAGAATGAGATTTGATTTACATTTCAGGCAATGACATTGAGCTTTTTCTGAACTCACTCTATTTTGTTTAGGTATCTTTGACTAATACGTATTTCTGAGGCTGTTTATAGCCAGGGGCCATAAAACATTTAAAAAATAAATAAAGCTAATAGATCAACCAAACCTTCGAATTCAACGTGATATTCTCATAATCCCCACATTGAAATAAGAGTAACTTACCTAAGTCAAGTGGAGAAGGAAGCTATCTTGTCAAACTTGGAAATCACTAGTAAGTTTTCTTGAGTTAGAATATTTTTCATCTGAGGTTTTTCCACCACGGTTTACTGTTCAAAACATCCCACTGTTTTCTCTCTCCTTCTAGAGTAAGTTTTATTTGTATTGATCATGACCTCACTGTTTATCATCACAGCATAAGACTGACTAAGGTTTATGGCACAAATAATTTATATTTAAAATCACTGGATTTCACTTTGCATATATATATATATATATATATATATATATATATATATATATATATATCTCTTATGTGCTTTTGACCTAAATGTCTCTTGATTTCATTTATGTCTGGGGCCTTAAAAAAGCCCTTGGTGGATGATATAATCAGATATTGAATGTCGGAAGATGACTAAATGCTGTCAACACATGTTGATTAAGTTAACTCAGTATAGTAGTGACATTTTTTTTGAAAGATGCAATCATTTTCAATTTACTTGAGATTCTTTTAAAAATAATTTATGCCAAATATATTTTCTAAACTTTCTAAATATCTGTTCTCTAGATATTATACCAGTTTTCCCCCTGAAACTAAGTTAAATAGTAGTTGGGGTTAGGGAGAAAAGTGACATGATTTGGTAGAATTCAATATTTTAAAACAAATATTCTCATAAGTGGAAAAGTGCTATATAGAGATCACCAAGAGTTGATTATTTCTTTCTTGGTCCTGTTCCACTGGTGAACTTTATGACACTTGATACACTGTTCTTTCATCACTCCCATTTCTGTCTGACACCTTCTTTGTAAGGCAAACACATCCACCCTCTCTTGTTAGGTCTCCTTTTCAGAGATCATCTTGTTTTGACCCAAAACTCCTTAGCCAGTACCCTTCTCAGGGCAGCTTTCACATCCTTGTTCCTCAGTGTATAGATAAATGGATTGAGTGTAGGTGTGACAATCCCATAGAAGAGAGCCATGCTCTTCCCCCTGTCACGAGAATAGCTAGAGGGAGGCTGCACATACATACTGATGGCTGTAAAATAGAAGAGGGAGACCACCAGCAAGTGTGAAGCACAGGTATTAAAGGCCTTCCAGCGACTTTCAGCAGACCAGATTCTCATTACTGCCCGAGCAATGAACACATAAGTGCCCAGGATGAGGGTGAGGGGCACCAGAATTAGCAAAGCCCCTAGCACATTGAACTCAGCTTCATTTATGTGAATATCAGTACAAGCTAGTTTCAAAAGAACAGGCACTTCACAGAAGAAATGGTCCATCACCCTCTGTCCACATCTTGGGGCCAAGACTGTGAGAGTAGACTGGACAAGGGAGTTAGCAAAACCACTAATCCAGGTCCCAGTGGCCATGTAGATACAGTGTCTCTGGTTCATGATGATGGGGTAGTGAAGAGGCTTGCAAATAGCAACGTATCGGTCAAAGGCCATGACAGCCAGAAGTGTACATTCAGTAGAACCCAAGGCCAAAAAAATATAGAGCTGGGCAACACAGCCACCATAGCTAATGGTCTTTTCTGGTCCCCTAAGGTTGACTAGCATCTGTGGGACAGTACTAGTAGTATAGCAGAGGTCCAGAAAAGAGAGATTAGAGAGAAAAAAATACATGGGACTGTCAAGTTGGGGATCCAGGTGGGAAACTAGGATAATGGAGATATTTCCAAATAGGGCAAAGATGTAAGCCACCAGAGAGATTACAAAGAGTGGTGTCTCCAGCCAGGGTCGGTCAGAAAATCCCAATAAGATAAAATCATCTAGTGAGCTCTGATTGTTGATCCACATATTGGCAGTGATATGTGAAATTCCAGCTGAGATTTCTAAATATCCACTGCTAGCGATGGCTATCAACAGTACAAGGAAGCCACTGAGAATTAGGGACCAGAGATGCTGAGATGAAATCCTCATTTTTGCTTTAATCTACAATTATATCCTGATTACAGCAAGATGTTGAGCAACCTTGTCAATGTAATATTGAAAGATTATTGAGAAAAGAACAAAGAGATCATCCACAAACTAGTTTACAAATTTAGCTTACCTAATGGGTCTTTCCTGGTTAGTTATCATTCCCTTTGGATTTTGATATCTTCTCTTCTAAGAATTTCCAATAGAACTACCATCAATCCTACATGTCATGGATATTTAATGGAAACAATAGAGTATAGATTAAAACAGATTGGGAGAAGGCAGATCCCTCCAAATACAGGTTGAACGAAGGACAAGAAGAAGAAGGCAGGTAGATCATCAGCTGAGGGGAACTCAAGGCATCTTCTTGGCATCTTCACCCTCCTCAAACTAACTCTGGTCAGAAACATAATGGGAACTGGAGCACTTCATAAAATTTGCACGATGAAAGGATAGAATGTCAGGACTCTTTTTATCTCTTCCAAGCATTAATGCTGATCCTATTCAGAAAACTTAAAAATAGGAGAAAGAAACAAAGACTCAAACAAGATAACATACACTCAAAACAGTGAGGCCTTCGAACTTTGCTTGCTCTGAAAATGCTCCTGTGAAAATATCTGGATAAATTTGATGGAATTTTAACTTCTGAGTGAAATCATCCAAAAGAGTTTCAAATATCTGATTCTCTGAAATTGGGGCTGTATATAAATTCCTAATCTCTCAGCATTTTATCAATACATATAAATTCAATCATCTCCCTCTCTCTCTTTTTTATTCTCATTTCTTACTTATTATTTATGTTATTTCTGCCATCTGGAGTGCTTCAATCCTACTCTTCTCTCATCTGAATCACACAATTCCTTTATGATATAACTTCTGAGGAACTCCAATGACTAATTTTCCATTCTCTAAAATCTTAAATTTCTTTCAGTTTAACTCCCATATTACAGCAAAGTTGCCTTGTATTTTTCTCTAGTTCTTCTATAAAAGGCATTTTTCTTCTTCCTTCAAATCTCAGTCATTCCGTTTACTAGCTGTCTGCTTTGGAGATGTGCTTCAATTTTCTCATCTTTAAAATGAGAGTAATTATACCCAGCTCCTAGGACTAAGTGGTATAATGTAAATTGCACACATAGCTCAATTCTTTGCACATGCTAATGATTCAATAACTATTAATCATTAT
The DNA here is from genome assembly GCF_041296235.1 of Equus asinus. NCBI lineage: Eukaryota > Metazoa > Chordata > Mammalia > Perissodactyla > Equidae > Equus > Equus asinus. The sequence continues at coordinate 36,787,775 of NC_091797.1, forward strand.
TATTTTTTCCTAATTTATGAAATACTTAAAAATATTGGATTTGTCTTCTATTTGTGCATCTATACACAGTGTATAATGTATTTGTAACAAATAGATAATTAACAAATAGCTACTGAGGGATAGTAAACATGATGTGACTGCTAGGAAAACAGCCCAGGACTCTTTGATTACTTATTTTTCTGATCCTCTTAGTTAACCTTACATTCCATTGTTCTTGTGCTCTTAAATTTAGTAGGATTAGTAGACTTAATTGCCCAGGTCTGTTTTTGTGTGGCTATCAAGTTATGAATTAAATAGTGTTGGGGAATGAATGACGATGAGAAATAAGAAGTGCTTGTTTCATAGCCCAAACCTCAAAATTACTAAATCCAAAACTGAGCTCATTATCCATTCATCTCACACTTCTAATTTCTTTGTTTTATTTATACAAACACATGTCTTTTGGTACCTGGAACCTAATCATTCTCTTTGAACTGTAATTGTCTATGTATCATCCAAATTGTCAAGCTGGACCAATTCATCTTTAGCATTGTCGCTCATATCTATCCATTAAATCTACATGTATCCAAACAACATTAAGGTAGATACATAGAAAATAGTTCAATGTTCAATGGTCTCTAGCTTTCAAACTGGTCTTCCTACTTACAATTTCTCTGTCATCTTCAAAGCACCCTAGCATATTAAGAGAACAATCTTCCCTAACCGATTCTGATCGTGCACATCTCAGCTCAAAATTCTTCAGTGGATCTCCATACTCTAACACATAATATTAAAATGCAATCTTAGCCTCAAGACTTCACATAGTAATGGGTCAAACTATGTAGACACATCCATTAACCCAACCAAGATTCCTACTTTCCTCCTATGTTTATTCTGACATGAAACTCCATTTGTTGCTGTGTATCCTGTATGGATCATTTCAAGTACAAAATGTTCTTAAGTATTTCCTACTCACCTTCTTTACTAATCATCCAGAACACTTTATTTGTAATTCTTTTATGATACAATTCAGATTTTATTATATATACACGTGTATTTATAGATATTACATATACATATGTATGTATGTATTTATTTCTGTTTCTGTACCTGGCCTATTTTACTGACTAGATTGATTATATATTCTTTAAATGTAAGCATGTTACTTATAGAAGCAAGATTATATGTTAAACATGATAGGTATTTACTACATTTTAATTAATTTAAACTCAATTGAAACCAGCAACTATGAAACTCTTCCCTTTGGTGTTCTGATATGTTAGATTACATTAGCATCTTGATTTTATTACTTCTTTTCAGTTATGACCTCAATTATTTTCACTAGTATTTCATCACAACAGAACTCAGTTACGTTATTTACTTTTCCATTCCAATCCCAAGAAGCAAAAGTAGAGTTTAAATATACCCTACTTTACTCTTTACACAAACATTTTAAAGATTTTATTGCTAATTCTCAAGATTATGTAACTAGTCAACCAATAAATACACTTAGTTTACTTACTAAAAATCAACGGACTTTGAATATCTCTTCATATGCTTGTGGCTAGATTTGATCACCTAGAGAATAAGAATCAAAATACTTGCATATAAACTCCATTCTGCTTTCATGACAATTGGATAAAAATTTACTTTGTGAATTAAAGAAAAAAAACTATACAATATAATACATAATATAAAGAGAAATAGAAGCAGTAACTGAAATATTAGTAGGATAAGTTACATGGTAAAATTACATAAGGTTGATTCTGAAAATTTTCAAGCTCCTGTGGCCTTCTGTGGAAAATTAAGTTGATTATTTTCTTGAAACTTCTCTTTTTGTAAGCCCTATCATTTCTTGTCTCTACAATGACACTCTTCATTTAAAACTGGTCCTATTCGATTCTCTTTTCCTCCTATTTCTTAGCCTGTGGCAAGGAGACTTTAGGAATAGAGCCTTGGAAATACGATTATGTTTTGTGTTATACTATATCCCTAAAGAAATGGGACAGATATCATTGCCAGTTGATTAGATTATTATAGAAATTTTAAAAAATAGTATTTTGATTCAAAGTTGAGAAATTATTTTATCTTTATACATATTTCTGAATCAAATTTTGCCTAATCTATTGTGGTCAACAGAAGACCACTTCTGTGCTAAAGGATTCCTTATAGAAGGATTCCCCTTAAAGAGCATCCAAGTAGGGATATCTCATCAAGATGCCAGTATAGGCAGACTCTGAACTCACCTCCTCCTATGAACACAACCAGGTTACAACTGTTCTTGGAAAAATCACCCTGGAGGGAGAACTGAAAACTGGATAAAAAGAATCCCCACAACAAGGGACAGTGCTGGCTGATGCAGAAGAGGAAGAGATACCCTCTGGAGACAAAAAAAAAAAAACCACCTTCACCAGTTGCAGAGCTTCACAGCTGAGCAGGAGCAACTCTAAGATATGCAGCCCTTCCTGGAAGAGTGGGGACCTAAGCAGGGGCACATTACCACTATAAGCATCCTTCCGACTCAGCACAACTGAGACAAGCGTCATAATATCTGCTTTTGCTGGCTATTAACTACAGCAGGGAATACCCCTAGAAAAGATGTGAGATATAAGCATGAAAACCCAGATCTTAAAGGGCCCATGCACAAATTTCCCTGTCTCAGAAAGAAACCTAAAATCACAAGAAAGAAAGGTGAACAGTCCTTTGGTGCAAAGAGACTCACCTAGTAGGCTCTTGGTGCATCTTGGTGAGAGGTAAGACCTCTCTGGAGACTGAGGCATTGGCGGCAGCCATTGTTGTGACCTAGTACAGGCATGTTGACACAGATGCTGACAGACGCCATTGGAGTTCTTCCCCCGGCTTGTTAGCCCAGGGGTCTGCCACACCAACTAGCACCAATTTAACCCAGCTCAGCTAGGACAGGCAGCCCTGGGACTGGCCCCACCCAATAGCAAGACTTCAGTCTACTTGTCAGCCTGCATAGACTGAGTGCCTTGATCCTCTGCAGGCAGACAAGTGTGTCTGCCTCTGTGGGGCAGGGCATGCATGAGGAGAAGATGAAGTATGGGAGGTATTGGTGGAGAGTGTGGGGGTCCCTGCAGTCAGGCAACTGGGTATGCTCCAGGGGGGTCGGGAAGTGTGCACAGGCCAGGACAGTGTTGATGGTGTGTGTGGATCTGTTGAGAGAGGGACTTATCAGTGGCAGAAGACCTGTGCTTCACAAAAAGCCACAAAGGAGACTGGCCCCACATTCCAAAAACTGAAACAATTGGGTGCTCCTGTGCCTGGGGCCAGCCCCACTCAGCTGCAATCATAAGACAGCTGACAACACCTTGCAAGTCTCAGGTATACAGAAATTGTAAGCCTCTGAGCCTAGCAACCAGCGACACTGGGGACCTACTCACTTAACAGAAAAACTGCAAGAGGATTGTGCTAATAGATGTTGCAGCCAACTGTGCTGGGCCTCCCTAGGCCTGATTTACAAACAGCTGGGCAGGGTGGGAAAGCCTAGACTCCCTGGCTACCTGCAATAAGAGCAACCCTACTGCAGCAGAAGGACACACATAACCCAAACAGGAGTCAACCCTGGAATGTGTGGACTGGTGACGAGAAGGAAGCACACTACTGGGCCTCACAAGGCATCTCTTACATAAGGCCACTTCTCCAAGATCAGGAGGTACAGCTGACCCACATAATACATAGATATAAGCACAGAGAAAGAGGCAAAATGAGGAGGCAAAAGAATAGATTCCAAGCAAAGGAACAGGACAAAACCCCAGAAAAAGAACTAAATGAAACAGAAATAAGCACGGTCTGACAAAGAGTTAAAAAAAAAAAAAACTCATAAGGATGTTCACTCATCTTGGGAGAAGACTGTATGAACACAGTGAGAGCATCGACAAAGAATTGGAAAATATAAAAAAGAACCAATCAGAACTGAAGAATAAGATACTGGAAATGAAAAATTCACTAGAGGGACTCAATAGCAGAGCAGATGATACTGAAGAACAGATCAATGAGCTGGATGAAAGACTAGAGGAAATTACCCAAGTGGAACAGATAAAAGTACTAAAAAGAACAAGAACAGTCAAAGGGAAATCTGTGTTTTTATCCAAGGAAATTGAAAACACAAATGCATAAAGATACATACACCCCTGTGTTCATCACAGCATTCACAATAGCCAAGACTTGGAAGCAACCTAGATGCCCATCAAGGGACTAATGGATAAAGAAGATGTGGTATTTATACACAATGGAATACTACTCAGCCATCAGAAATGATGAAAAGACATTCAACATCATTAATTATCAGGGAAATGCAAATCAAAACTATGATGAGATATCACCTCATGCCCATCAGAATGGTTATAATTAACATGACAGGAAATAACAAGTGTTGGAGAAGATGTGGAGAAAAGGGAACTCTTATACACTGATGGTATGAGTGCAAACTGGTACAGCTGCTATGGAAAACAGTATGGAGATTCCTCAAAACTAAGAATAGAACCAAGATATGATCCAACTATTCCACTGCTGGGCATTTATCCAAAGAACATGAAAACATGAATGAGTAAAGATATATCCACCCCTATGTTCATTGCAGCATTATTCACAATAGCCAACACTTGGAAGCAACATAGGTGCCCATCAAGGGACTAATGGATAAAGGTGTGGTATATATACACAATAGAATACTACTTAGCCATAAAAATGGATGAAATCTGGCCATTTGTGGCAACATGGATGGACCTTGAGGGTATTATGTTAAATGAAATAAGTCAGAGGAAGAAAGCCAAATACCATATGATCTCAGTCACAAGTAGAAGATAAAAACAGTGAGAAGCAAACACATAGCAACAGAGATTGGATTAGTGGTTACCAGAGGGGAAGGGGGGATGGAGGAAGGTGAAAAGGGTGATTAGGCACAAATGCGTGGTGATGGATTGTAATTAGTCTTTGGGTGGTGAACATGATGAAATCCACACAGAACTGGAAATATTTTATGATGTACACATTAAATTTATATAATGTTATAAACCAATGTGACTGCAATAATAAATAAATAAACTGAAAAAAACAAAGAACATCCAAGTAATTCCTTGTCCAATTAGAATCCTAAAGGGGACAATTTCAGAATTCACTGTATCTGGATTATTTTCTTGCTAAAGATTCATAATTTCATTACTTTCTTGCACTCAGATAATGTCTTTTGAGATCTTAAGCTGACTTTCTCTTCTTATGTTTCAAAGATTACTGTCATATCATTTTCATAATTTTTATTTTTGTCTACCAGATCTCTACAGATGGGCACAGTATACTATTTAGTTTCTGAGATAAGCTTGGACTGTTATGAATCAAATCAAATCACACACGTACTCCAGGGGAACAATAAAGTTATTAAAGAAGAATATGTAGCATGCATCATTGGTTCTCAGAATACATGATACTGTGCCTAACTATTGAAGATTTAAAGAACATAGAGGTAAAATGAATAATGATGAAATGACAGCAATAAACTCAGAAAATAGAGTTACAAGGAAAAAAAATGAAGAAAGAAAAAGAGAATGAGAAATAAAAAAGATAAATATATAAAGATAGTATTGTTCTGACTAGTACATTGTAGATGCTTACATAATTATCTGTTGAATGTGTAAATATAGAAAGAAAATGAAATAAAATGGGGAATAAAGATTAAAAGGGTAAGACCAAATGCAGTAATTCAGTTTATTTGCCAGGAAAGGACTGTGGGGAGTTCTTATCTTTCTGGCTGTACAGGAAAATTATGGGATTGATAGAACTTAATTTATCTAAATAGGAAGTTTAAGAAAACTCTAATGAGTCCCTCAGAGGGTGAGAAACTGGAGTTGGGAAGACAGAAGGATCTGTACCTTTCAAGCAAATGGGAGGTGCAAATGAATGAAGGGGAGCAGGGAAGAAGTGTCTGACTACATGGCTTAAAAAAACATGGAGCCCATTATTTTAGATGTTTACATCCTAACGCGACCTTTAAAACTTTGTAAACATGATTCTGATATAATATGATAATGATAAGACAAAATAGAAACTATATTTAGGTGTTCATTTCACCTCTGATTTACTTTGGATATTCTTAATGTTATTGTCTAAGGATCTTTGCTACAGTTTTGATACCTTGCTTTCTGTCTATTGGATTCTCTTCTTTTAAATTATGATAGATTTCAACAATCTTTGATTTGTTTGAATGGTAGGCCTTTCAGAGCTCAGTTGGTTCCTACACAAAATCAGTATCTTATAATTCACAACCTGCTTATAAAGCAAATAGCAGTTTCAATCTAAAGAAGTAGTAAAAGGCACACCTAAAAATATTTAAATGAAATAGAAGGTTCCAAAGATAAATAACACTAATAGTAACATTTGTATTTTCCCATAGATTTCTTCATATTAAAATAATGTGTAACAAGTATTTGCAAATACCATAATGTTTATATCAAACTTTCCACAAACATATATATATATATAATTTCACATGTGTGTGTGTATATACGCATGATTGCTTGTACATATATACAATCTTCCTCACTTGTGTATTTGTTTTCTTTTCATAATAATCTTCTAAAGTAAGAATGATTATTTCTTAATGATAGAAGAGAGGAAACTCAGGCACCGAGAGGCTATAGGCCTTACCCAAGTATATGAATCTGTAAAGTTCAGAAGCAAAGATTTGAATAATATAAGATTTTGAATCCTCTATAAGTATCCATTGCATAATTCTTCTTCTCTCCGACAAAAATGTATGTGGCTGTGGAATCAATCTTTTAAAGTTAAAAAGAAAATTTACTTTAAGTTTCTACCCCTGAATTTTCCCTTTACCTCACTTTATGAAGGAACCAATGGCAAAGCAAGGTGACCTTTCGTTTTGACTATCCTTCCCTCCCAAAACCCCTTCTGTATTTACCTGATGGTTAGTTGTAATGAATCAGTTTGTTTAGCATGTGACAAAGAGATGGGGAGTGATGGAAGACTGACCTGTGACCCAAACATAATACCCAGACACTCTTTGCTGTCTGGATTTCTTCTGAGTTTGGTAGAGTATCAACCAAGCTCCCTCTGACCTACTGAAGGGTCAACTTCAAGAAGCTAACTTCAATTTATGGCCATCCACAAAAGCCATAGATCCACAGGGAGATTTCCCATGAGTTTTCAGGCCATTACTCTTGTTTCCTTCCCTCCCTTGAAGCCTCTGAGATTCAGCATAATTAACATCTGCTGCTGCCAACATGTCCAGGAGAGCGGAACCAGAGGGACTAGAAGATAAGAAAACCTCAGAAGTAATTAGGAGTGTGTTTCTAATAGAATGCAAACCTTGGGCATGCAAGTTTGCAGAGTCATCTCAGAGGAAATCACATCAATTCCAGTAAAATTTGATTTTAGTTGTTGTTGAGATGGTTCTTATAATATAGATTATGAAATAGTTAAAATTACCTTTTACATATGCTTACTTTTATGAGAAAAATAAGACAACTTCATACAATTGCAAAAGTAATCTTTCTAAAATATGATTTTTTTCATATTTCCCCCATAATATTTCCTCATTCTCACTCTATACTTATATTTATTATATAAGATATTTCATAAACAGAAGATATGTATTTATTCACTTGGCAGTCATAACAACTGTACAAATTAGAGAAATACATTTTAATTATTCATATTTAGTTGATAAAAGTTCCAAAACTCAGAGAAAACAAATAACTTGCCCAAGACCACAGACAGGTAGATCAGGAACAAAACCAATGCTTCCAAATTTAATCTACTTTTTCTTCCTTCAAGTTATTGAGCATTATTAATCCAGACTCCTCAGTTTAAATGTCAAAATTAAAATTCAACACGTATTTTTGTCCAGTATTATAACCATGGGCCAACCAGGACCACTTCAAAGTGACCCCATCTCTTATCAACAGAGTGACTAGGAATTCTTTGTCAGAAAACTCGCAAATTCATGTAACCAGAGCATGCGAACAAGAGGAAATCTTGACCAGAAATGACCATGGAACCAAAGATTCTCCTCCCCACGCGACCAAAGAACTGGAACATGACCGAAACTTGAAAGTCCGACTCTCATTAGAGGAGAGGGGTCTGTTGTCCAGGAAGATCCAGAGTTAAATCCCTTCCCCACCTTACTATAAATATCTAAAATCTCTCCGTAAATGTTTAAAACCTTACCATAAATACTCGAAGCCCTCCAATCAAAACCTGCCCCACCAGCATTTCCGTGTGCCAGACGGTTTTCCAGCCTGTTTCCCCTACCCTCTTAAATTTCACCCCAGATCCTAAATCAAGAAGACAGATATGAAAGCATCTCTATCCTCTCTCTTTGCAGATGGGTCTCACAAATAAAGCTATTTTTCTTTTCCCAAAGACTGATGCCATAATAATTGGCTCTTCATGCACATCTGGTGGCAAGCCTTTGCTCGGTAACAATAACTCCGTTATATCAGCCTTTCTTCTTTTTTTTTCCCCATAATACCTATGGAGTAGCAGAAAAAATAATGGACATGAAACTGCAAGGATTGTTTATAAATACCAAATCTGTGATCTTGGACAAATAACCCTAAATGTCAGACTTTGTACTTCTCATCATAAAATGTTTGGTTATTAAAATTCCTGAATTACCTTGATGTCAAATTATCATATGAAACAATATTTCTGAAAGGATTTTATATTGGGCTTCAGTAATAAACCCAAATGTGCATGGAGATTTACTTTATCATAAAGATGGAATTTCATATTATCAGAACTTTTCAGTAGAATATGGTTGTGCCAACTGACTTAAAATCTGTGAAAAAATACATGTTAAATTCCTATCTTCAAATTAATCCCAAAACAATGACAGATTTATTGTTCACTTCAGCATTATACACAATAGCCAAGACTTGGAAGCAGCCTAGGTGCCCATCAAGGGACGAATGGATAAAGAAGATGTGGTATATATACACAATGGAATACTACTCAGCCATAAGAAATGAAGAAACGTGGCCATGTGTGACAACATACATGGGGCTTGAGGGTATTATGCTGTGTGAAATAAGCCAGAGGGAGAAAGTCAAATACCGTCTGATCTCACTTGTAAGTAGAAGATAAAAAACAACGAAAAACAAATACATAACAATGGAGATTGGATTGGCGGTTACCATAGGGGAAGTGGAGGGGCGCAAAAGGGATGATTAGGCTCACATGTGAGAGGATGGACTATAATTAGTTTTTGGGTGGTGAACATGATGTAATCTACACAGAATTTGAAATATATTACGATATATACCTGACAGCTATATATTGTTGTAAGCTAATGTTACTGCAATTAAAAAAAATAAAAAAATTTAAATGTAGAACCAAGATAATATTATGTAAAAGGTCTACAATCATGCAACAGTTCAATAAAAACTCAGAGGCTTTAAAATGATTAATGTATTTGATACATAAAGGTAAAATTTCTGCAGAGACTAATATCATAAACAAAATGAATGAAAAAAACAGGTGGCAAACTTCAAGGAAAATATTTATGAAGCATGTGAAAGACAAAAGGCTAAAGTGTTTAACATGTACATATCTATTATAAGTCAGTATCGAAAAGACCACAGTCTGATTGAAACAACAGCAAAGGATCAAGACAGAGGCTTTTACATGATTTTCAAATATACGATAAAATGGTTTATCCTTATAAATACAAGAAAAGAAAGTTAAATCACAATGGGATATAAATTTTACGTATCAAATTGGTCAAGAATAATATATTTTATATCATGTTGAAAAGCCACTTTAGTTTTTTATAGAGCATTTAGATTTATATATCACGTGTAAAAATGAACACGTCTATTGGCACACCAATTCCATTTCTAGACATTCATCTGACAGACATTCTCATGTTTGCGTGCAGACATGGATGTACAACGACCTTCATTGCAGCATTGGTTGCATTAGAAAAGGACTACAAACATCGTAAATGACCACCAGTCCTGAAGTTGTTAAATACATCTTTATGATGTAATATTATGCAGTCATTAAAAATAATGAGGCAAGTCTATAGCTACAAAATTGGAATGATCTCCAAGATAGACATATTTAAGGAGAAAAAAAGTTAGAGGAAGGTAGTTAGAGAATAACACAGGATGTTATGTATCTACTCACCTGTCAACACACATATATGAATAAATATATGTATAAAAACACATTTTCAAATACCCCACGTATGCTAGTGTGTGTACCGAATGTCTTGGGAAGAGGAGAGAATAGAGAGATGGCGTTAGGAGTGGTGGAGAGATTTGGTTGCCTCGTGAACATCCTTATTATGTCTATTTCCTGTCTTATATTATTAAATTTTTCGTATTTTAACAATAGTGAGGACAAAACAAGACTACCACCACCGTGATGTTCTTGGTGGGAGGTTTCCTGAGGAGCATACAGTACATAGAATGTGATTACAACCATGGAAAAAATGCACTTAAAGTCTGACAAGTAAACCAACATTTACCTTAATCAAATTTTCATTAAAATGGATCTCTTTATTTTTAAACTTAAGTTTTTAAGTTCAAATTGATTTCTCAAAGTAATATACATAAGTAATTTTAAATCAAATGGTTCTACATGGATTAAAAAAAAGCAGTGGTTAGTATACCGCTCCCTCTCCACTTTCATTGCCTATTCTCACAAGGGAAGCACTTCCAGCTCTTTCTGATGTTTATCTGGCATTTTCTTGAATATTTCTAACTTAATTCAACATTTGTAAAAATGCTCTTTCGGTGCTTACAAGTGCCAGGTGCTGCTCCATGCACTTGAGATGCATCAGTGAACTAAACAAAGATCCCTGTCTCAGAAATTAAAATTCTAGGTAAAGGGGCAGATAATAAATAATAAGCCTAATAAATTATGCTGTATAGTGTGTTAGAAGATGATAAGTGCTATGGATGAAGGAAACCATAGTGTAGGGTAAGGAGTCTCAGGGGGGTGAGATGGGCAGACGGCAGAATTAAACCCAGTGGTCGGGAAGCTCTCCTTGCAAAGTTGAGATTTGAAAACCTGAAGGGGAGGAAGAAGTTAGCCAAGCAGGTATCTAAGATAAAGCATTCCAGCCAGAGAGCAGCAAAGGCCTAACAGTAAGAGACTACCTGGTTCGTTTGAATAATAACAAGGAGGCCAGCAGGACTGAGCAGAGTGAGTCAAGAGGGGAGATGTAGGAGTTGAGGTCAGGAGAGGAGAGAGTCATGTGGGTCTTTGCAGGCCATTGTAAGGATTTAGGCTTTTCCTGGGCATGAAACGGACATTCAGGGCTTTAAGCAGAGGAATGAGAAGTGACATGATCTGCCTTGAGTTTAGAAGAAATCCTGTGTTGTATTTAGAATTCCCTGGAAGAATGCAAGTGACTAAATCAAAAAGACACTAAAACAGTGATCTAGGTGAGAGAGGATGGGGACTCAGCAGGATCTTAACAAGAGAAGTGGTAAAATTCTGGATATGTTTTGAGGCTGGAGACAACAGGATTTACTGAGGGGTTGGATGTAGGCTGCTATTTATTCATTTTATTTTTCATTTCATGTTTATCATTAGCTTCCTGGTATGAGAGATAAGAATTTAGGTTTTTTTTGCATGTTTCATTCCTTCTTACACACACACACACACACACCTGTTCCCCAAACCCTCTAGAGTAATTATACCTTAATTTTAAATAATCTAGTGTTTATATTATAGTTATAATAAAGACAGTTTTCACAGCTAAGCTCTATGGAGCACTGTGATTAAATTTCTTTTCTCACATAGCTTTTTGTTGTCCATTGAGTTAATAAATGTTTTTGTGTGTGTAATTTTTCTCTGTAGTTTCATTCACATATCCCACAAAACTGTCAAGCTCATCTCACAATGACTGAACACATCAGACAGCCTATCAGCCCATTTTTCTTGATGGGCTTTGCTGGAGCTTTCATTCATAGAGATTGCAATCTCACTCTATTATACCTTTGTGTGAGTCTCTTTTGTTTCATTTGGCTGTGTACTCATGGGCACCTAAAGTAGATAATTTTAACCCACTTTCTATATAACAAAATTATTTTCAGTAATAATCACAAAATTAAATAATAATTATAGCCAGAAAAGAAATGTAGTAAGAGACTATTTTCTTTCATTGAACTTTGAATATAAAATTGTGTCAGTAGAAAAATACAAAATACAAAATATTAAAGTATAAAACTAAAATATCTGTAAAGGAACAATAGCGCCACTGACATAACATTTTATTTGTTCTATTTTTTCCTTAGTTTCAAGAAAAATAATTAACAATTCAAAAGATAAAAACTTCAATTTTAATTATAGCACTCAAATTCAGTTAAATATTTTAGATAAGAACTAAATCTGCATTTACCAAAGATGTTATATCCTTAATTCACACTTTGTTGTACTGTTTTAAAGCTTACACTTAATTTAAAACTCTAAGTGGTCATATCAGAAGACAGTGTTGAAGTATCTCATGTTTTTGCAGTCGCTCTCATATCATTGTTTATGTCTAATCTATTGTTCAAGTGCAGTAATATGCAGTAGTACAGAGGCCGGGGTCCCAAACTGTGCTTGAAACTCTTTAGAATAATTCCAACCATTAGAAAGTTTCTCTTAAGTCCATTTGTGTTAGAAGCTGACTGTTTAACAGAGAGTTCTCTAATTCAACTTGCAGATAGAATGCAATACTTACTAAAGATAAGTAATAAAAATCCACTAAGTCAAAACTTATTAAAACTAAACAGAAACTGCACCAATTGTTTAGAATTTAGATCCAAAACTTTTTCTGGTTTTTTTTGAGAAGTATATGCTATCACTGGCATTGTTTAGAATTGCCACCACATGTGATAACAAAAAGCAGACTGACTTCAGTGGGTTATATTATTGTTTAAAATTCTCTACAGACAGTGCACCCCCTTTCCTGTCTGCACCTGGGCAGACTGCTCCCACTGCCTACCTTGGTAGACCACTGCTGAGTGAGCTCTTTAAATTCTTATATTTTAAAAATGTTTTTCTCCTCTCAATTTTGCTTCTTTCTTTCTGCCTAAAGTTCCTTTCCCTAGAACGTGTTCCACTTGGATCCATCCTCTGGTTTTTCTTGAATTTCTTCTGCTATTTTTTATCTCCTTTTTTTCCCCTCTACTCTCTAAGAAATTTCAAGTTTATCTTTGAATGCTTCTCTCTTTTAAACTTATTTTTACTGTTCAAATATTTTTTATTGCTAGAATCACCACCTTTTTTTCTTATTATTCCACTTTGGAGTCATTATTTTGTTTGTTATACTTCTATCTTCCTGCCTAGAGAGTTATAAGGCTGGCTGCCAGTGTTCTAGGAGCAGAATGAGGGAAAATTTTAGGGAGGGATGCTACATGCAGCCCCTAACAGAATTCCTTGCTTTCGATGTGGCGCCACAGTCAGATCTCAGCCATTCCTGCTGTAACAGTCTAGAGGCTCTCTGATTTAACCCTTCTCAGGGTGACCACTCCTCTTGTCTGCTTTGGTATCAGAAGGACTCTCATCTGGTTATGTGGGGTAGGGGTACATCCACGTTTTAGGCAGATTTTTTAATTGTTCTCATTCTAGTCTTCCTCTACCATCTGCCTTTTAAGACACACAATGCTTACCTTCCTAAGCTCCTATTGCTGCTTCAGGGCTCTGCAGCACAAGTTACCTTTGTTCTTACAGGCTGCTCTTCCCCACCTCCCAATCCTCTAAAAGTACTTAAGTTTCATCTTTTCTTCTGTAAGTCCTTTATTACCTTCCATCTATTTCCTATCTTCCTCAAGTTTATTGATCTCTTCTTTGCTCTCAGTTCCTCTCCAGTTCTATGTGTCCTCACAGATTCATACCATTTTTAATTTGGTGTAATTTTTATGGTTTTTAGAAAGGAATGGGATAAACGTTTTTATTCAATTTACTATCCTGAATCAGAACTCTTTTTTCTTTTAAATCTATTTAGGTTGCTGGTTATGAGGTTAAAGCAATAGAAGAATGTGTCCTAAATTGAAAAAAATGCACCTTAACTTTGTATTCAATAGAGATTTATATAATTATAAAAATGTAAGGTGCCATATTATTTTTATTCCTGATATATATCATTGGAAGTCAATGATCTGATTTCCATCCTTCAGAGATGACACCCTCTGATCCTTAGCACATTCAGGGCATTCTTACCTAGAAAGCAATTTCCTTTACTCCACATGTATTTGTAGTTTTCTCTCTTCTTTCAAAGTTCTATTTAGTAATCAGTAGATCTATCTAGTAGACCTATCTTCTGCTATGAATTTCTCAAACATGTAGACATTTAATATGCTTGACCTCTTGTTTTATTTTATATCTATTATGACCTTAAATTGGTTTTTAATTGTTCCATAAGCCATGGAATATATTTTATAGAAATATTAAATATAATTTGTGAATAGTGCTAGTCATTTTCCAATGACTACATTTCAGCTTATGTTTTTAATCAGGAAACATTTGAGAAGGTATTTTTATTTTGTAGATTATTTTAAATTAATTGTTGGCCGAGTTAATAGTAGTGGGCAGTTTTCTTATAGACAGCAATTCCAAGCACAATGAGTAGATGCCTTTCAGAAATTACACCTTCAGCTCTGTTATCACTATTAAAATAAAGTATACCACACTTTCTATAAGTGATTGGAGAAAATAAATCATATATTTTTTCCATATAATAAAACAAAAAAAGGTCCCATATTTTCAGGTGATTGTTTTTCCATTCATATAGAAACATAAGTGAGTAACTAATCATTGACTAGGTTAGGATTTTTATTGGATACAATTGAAAGTAATAAGCATATATTAGATCAAAATAGGGTGAATACCATGATCAGAGAATCAGAAGATTGAAAATATGTTAATTGATGTTTATTGATCACTTCTTGCCAGGTGCTTTACCTATTGTTTTGTGCTGGTCTCAGTCTATCAATAACCAGTATTGTGGCTGGATTGGCCCTTGTGGTTCTTATTACAACTGCACTAGGCCCTCAGCAGTAACCATCAAAAAACTTTGAAAAAAGAACAAAGTTTATTACTCACAAGTCCAGGAGGGTATACAGCATGTCTGGGGTCACACAGTAAGGTCAAGGGGAGAAAGAAAGAGAGGGAAAGTACAAGCCTTCTTTTACTGGGGTCAAAGGTGGGGGTCTGGGGTTTTGCAAGTTCACTCTTTATTGGTGAAAACATAAAAGAGGGAATTAAAAGCCCAGGAAGAGAAAAACAAGTGGCCTAACTTGTCAGTTACCTAAATCAACCAAGATCTCTTAAACAAAAGACACTGAGGGAGGGGGCCAGCCTGGCTCTTTATCTAGTCATGTGGCTGACAATGTGTCTTTTTGAGATGCTCATCTTCAAAGTGATTGCCTCCTCAATCAAAGCGTAAGTCAGATACTTGCATTACACGAAAGAAAAACCAACTGTCAGGGCTTACACTGTATTTATAATGCCTTTTTAATCAACATAATAATAATGCTTCTTCCTTTTTTACTCATAAGTAAACTTGGATACAGAAAGTTAATCAAACTTGCACAAGATCAGAAAAGAAGTTGTGGAGTTGAAACCAAATTCTCTAGTCTAATGTCTCCACTGTACACCACAAGGCAAATGAAAGCTTTTTATTATGATAAATGGGAAATTATTTTTGGAGATAATTGTTTTCAGGAACTGTTGGAATATTGATGGGAAGGGATATAATGTAGAAGCATCAGGGGAAATGGTTGTTAAGTGTATCCTGCAGATGGGAAGAAAGAAGGAATAAAAGGTGGAAAATGAAGGAAGGAAGCAATAAGAGAAGAAAGGATGGAAGGAAAGAAGAAGGAAGGGAAAAACAAACAAAGAAAAAAGGGAAAAAAGGAAAGAACAATGGAAAAAAGGAAGAGACAATAGAAGAAAGGAAGGAAGACAGAAAAAAAACACAAGAAGGGAGGGAGGTCAAGAAACAGAAATGATATGAATAGTAGACATTTAGAGAATATGGGAAATATTGCCTTACATAGGGCCCAAAAAAAGCCTGGAAAAAAGATTGGAGAGGATAGATATTTCTGATGCCAAGTGAAAGACAGTAATTTTGGGACTGTGATTTCCATAACTGTAAAGGTTACATTTATTCTTTATAGGGTAGCAAAATTCTTCAGTAAAGGATTATGCAAGATGATGTTCACTTCCTTTTAGCCAGAAAAAATTGACCACTGTGTATTCCACTTCATTTTTTATGAGCCTAGGTCTCTGTGAAATAGTCTTCTCAGTGCTCCTTTCACATCTTTATTCCTTAGTGTGTAGATGAGTGGATTGAGGGTTGGGGTCACTACTGTGTAGAAGAGGGAGATGAATTTCCCTTGAGTATGAGCATATGAGCTGTTCGGCTGGATATAGATAGCTGTGATGGTCCCATAGAAGAGGGATACTACCATCAAGTGGGATCCACATGTTCCCAGGGCTTTGCGCCAGGCCTGAACTGACTTGATCCTTATAACTGCCTTAACTATATGTCCATAAGACATCAATATCAGTGCTAAGGGCAAGAGAAGCAGAACCAATGAAGCAATGAATAGCTGAACCTCATTGGCATGGATGTCTACACATGCAAGCTTAATCATGGAGGGTACCTCACAGAAGAAATGATGGAGCCCCCGATGTCCACATCGAGGTAGCCAGAGGGTGACAGTGCTCTGAATGACACTGTTTCCCACTCCACTCAGCCATGCAATCCCTGCCAGAGCCTGGCACAGCTGTTGGTTCATCACAGCTGCATAGTGGAGAGGTTTGCAAATGGCAGCATAGCGATCAAAAGCCATTACAGCCAGGAGAACACACTCTGTGGAGCCCAACGCCAGGGAGACATAGAGCTGGACAGCACAGCCGAGGGCTGTGATGGTCTTGGCTGGTCCTCTTAGGTTCCACAGCAGCTGAGGGACAATACTGGTGCTAAAGCAGATATCAAGTAGGGAAAGGTGAGTGAGGAAAAAGTACATGGGTGTTTTGAGTTTAGGGTCTATGGATGAGATCAGAATAATGACTGTATTTCCCACAAGGGTCAGGAAATAGGAAACCAAAACAACCACGAAGAGTATCTTTTCCAGGTTGGACTGATCAGAGAAGCCCAGCAGGATGAAGTCTTCTTGGACATTGCTATTGTTCATGCCCATCACTCTGTTCAGAAAAAGGAGGAAAATATTATAAGAATTTAGAGAGAGGATAATGTGTTGGCCACCAGTTACAATAGCAACCTTTTATAAATAACTCTTTAAAACAGTGAGAGAAATTACAGTGAGCCATGGAATAAATTCTGGCAGTGTCCTTCAGAAGCTGCAGCAGATGACATTAAAGATAAGGCTTAGTGCAGAGGCACATGAAGGCTAATTGTGAAAGCAAAGCATTTTCCTGAGAGATAACTATTAGAAGCTGAGATAAAATTTATCACAGAAAAAAATAAAGGAGGAGAGAGAATGTCCAGTGAATGAAAAACATATAGATTCAGACAAATCATTCAAATTAAATGGGGGGGGAAAACCCAGTAATATGGATGTTTAATATGTGTAAAAATATGTGTAAATAGCATTTTAATTCTTCAAACACAATTTTGAAGTGGGTTTTTTTTTCCAAGGATTTTCACAATATAAATGACAACCAGCTTCTGGAGATTATAGAGTTTATTTTTCCTATAACATGGCAAACATTTGGCTATTGAAGGTAATAATATTAACATTTATATCTAAATGTTTAGTCATTATGCACACATAATTTCAAAAACATATTTCCTTTAGAGAGTAGTTAACTCATTTAGTCCACCAGCTTATTAAAGATATAAATTCACACGTTGCATTCAGAACAAACCTCCTTGCTTTCTTTGGTGTATGATGCTGAGGAAGAGTCAGCTCTCTGGCCTTGCATGTTGAACGAAGAGGTGATTGAATCCGAATGGAGGCAATGAGGATTAGGGAAAGGCGGGTTCTTTGGTGGGGTGAAAGAGGCTATCCCAATGTACATCAAACTCATACAGAATTTTTACCATCTAGAAGATTAAAGAGGCCAAGACTTTTAAGGGGCTTTTTAAAAGTCCAAACAGTTATAAATTGCAAAAGTTTAAAACACATTCACAGACACAGCATATACCCAAAGACTATAACTGTCTTTCATATTTAAGACAAATATGCACTTTGTACATGTTATGAGTAAAAATCACTCAGAACTCAAAATTCTTCCCTAGTAATAAGTGCATATCCTGAAATTATTTATCACTTGTTATAAAAATTAATCATGGAAGTAAAATATATTAAGTAATTCTCCATGATTAATACCTTATATTAGCTTAACTTATTAGGTAAAAATGATACTTAGCAGAAATCTTTGGAAAGGAAATGAACTCAAGCGAAGGGTCAGGTGAGGGATCGGACATCTAACAACAGCATGAAGTCACTGAATGATCCCTCAAAATAGCAAAAGTAAATAATAGTAAAATGAGAATATAAAAGGGCCCCTAAGGAGCAAACTACTTTATACATATTTATATATATTTCAATTCCGATAAATGCATTCACAATTATATACATACATGTTCATGCACACAAACACAAATACACACAGATATGCATAACTCTTCCCATTTTCTCACTCATGGTCAACTCCCATCCATTTAGCTATCCTGAAAGTACTCATTTTTTCCATCAAAGGAATAAGATAATGCCCAGACCCATGTCACTTCTCCTATTCTCGGTAATGCAGCCTGCAGGTTGCTGCTTTACCCTTCCCAGTCAAATGAGAATTCCCCCTGTGCTTTAACCCCCCACATACACATAACACAAATACCTCAACAGAAATGCCATGAGAGACCAATTCACATACATGAACTCCTTCTTTATTTATAAGAATATGTTCATTTTAGCCTTATAGAAGAATTGTATTTCACCATAAATGGCAAACCTTAATGTTATAAGCGCATCATATGATCTCCCCTCACCCAGATAACATTGCATTAAGCCAGAATCTCATTACTATTAAAAGTTAAGAATCATAGATTTGGTGTAAATATAAAATCAAGGCATCAATAGAAGTGAATAAGTTAAAAGAGAGAAAGTTTTCCAGAGTATTTTTTTTTCTTGTTGTAACATGAAAAAGAACTTTAAGCCATAGAGTTCAAGTTATTATTACCTTGAAATGACAAGTCAGTGCCTAAGGCCCGGGTACTGGTTGTAGAGACTGTTAGTTCAGATGTGGATCCCCGAAGCTCAGCAAGTCAGGAGAGACTAAGAGAGGACACAGGACACTGAATCTGAAAAGATCTCAGGGACACAGTGCTCCCAATATGGCAATTAATATTAGGCTCTTGTTGCATCCAGAGAAGAACTGTCCCAGGAGATCGTGCTGAAAGAGATGTTTTTGCCTCTCTGCTATTTTACTATTGTTTAAATCTAGGCCAAATCACAGCGATATTTAACTTCTGTCTTCACAACCTCCCAACATTGAGTTGTTTTCTCATATCTGCTGTATTCATGTTAAATTTCCATCAATAATATAATATATTATACACATAAGTATGTATATATTTATAAATATACCACATTTGCTCATCACTTCAAATGCTTTTCATTATAACTAAATTTTCTGTCACCTTGCTCTTTTGATACACGCACTTATACAACTTCAGGCCTGGAACATTTCAGCAGGGCTTCTTCCTCAATACTTACAGGCACTCTAATATTGCTGAAGATAGATGTACAAATATGTTGAATTATTCCCTTAAAAATCCCTGATCTCTTGGGGCAGGCCCCATGGCCAGGTGGTTGGGTTCACACGCTCCACTTCAGCGGCCCGGGCTTTCACTGGTTCGGATCCTGAGCATGGACCTAACACCACTCATCCAGCCATGCTGAGGTGGCATCCCACATAGCAGAATTAGAAGGATCCACAACTAGAATTTACAACTATGTACTGGAGTGGCTCTGGGGAGAAGAAGAACAAAAAATCCCTCACCTCTTCATTTCAGATGAACTCTTGGTTCTGCCCAGAAATCTTTCTATATGTCCCCTTTTGTTTGTCTCTTCCATCTCCATAGCAAACGTTCAACAAATTTTTGAATCATCCCTCCCTATGTCTTACATCCTTCCAAGCAGGTTATCTTGCTTGTAACTTCCAGGAAAGAACAGAAGCCCCAAGAGGAAACTACATTGATTTCCTTCCCGCCACCTATAAACCAATCTGCATTCATAGCCATTCTTCATACTTTTCTTCATGTCTCAATAGAAGAAGAGAAGCTCTGTTTGTCTAAGGCTAATCTTTCTTCCAATATTTTAGAGTCCAGGTAAAAACTCATGCACATACAAATTCCAGATGGGTGATAATAATGACTCAAGTATAAGAAAAACAATTGCAGTAATGTCAGAATGAATGGCAATAAGTGTTTAGCTAAGGTCTATATTCAGTTAAAAAAAAGAGTGTTGGTGACTTGACAAATTTCACAGCAGAGGCCCCATCTAGAGGAAAAAACTGTTCAGCTCCAGTTAATCCAATTACTATATTAAGTCCAAGAACTGCAATATATTCAGAATCTTTGAGACAATTTGGATTCTTACACAAGTCTATTGATTTTTTTAAATAAAATTTTTATATACAAAAAAGTAAGCAATTTATAAAGATATAGCTTGATGAACTATTACAAAGTAAATACATCTTGATCAAGAAATAAAATATAAGGAACACTCTAAACCAACCCTCAAAGCCGTTTCCATATACTATTTCTACCTGGACATGGAACCATTATTTTGATTGTTTTTGAGCTATATATAAATGAAATCATACAGCATTATTTCTGCTGTTTCTACCTTCATTCATTCAACATTAAGTTTATAAGATTCATTCATGTTGGTCTGTGTAACAGTAGAGCACAAGTTTTATCACTGCATTGTATTTCATTGCATAAGTATGTCACAAGTTATCTATCCATTGCAGTTTGATGGACATTTGAGTTGTTTCTACTCTTTGTCTTTTATGAATAATGCTGCCGTGAATATATTTGTCCATGTCTTTCATGAACAAGTAAGCATATGGAAACATTTCTTTTAGGACTATACTTTGGAGTGGAATTGCTCAGTCATATAGTGTGCACATATTCAGATTTATTAGGAACCACTGACTGAAAATTGGTTGTACAAAGTTACACTCCACAAGTAGTGTGAGAGTTTCAATTATCCACATCTATGCTAGTTCAGTATATTCCTTCCTTTTAATTTTAGCCATTCTGGTGGCATATAGTGGGTATCTCACGAATTTAATTTGTGCTTCCCTGATAACTATTGAATTTGACTAGATTATCTTACATTTGTAGGTCACTGAGAGATCTTATGTGTAGTATGTGTTCAAGTCTGTAGGCTTTTTCTTAGTTGATTTGTAGGAAATCTTTTTATATTCTAGGTGTTTGAAAAATAAAAGGTAAGTTTCAAGTTCTTTTTTAATCAAGTATAGCTATGGAAAATAAATAAGAAAGGAAATTACAGAATAGTCTCACTAATTAACATAGGTTTTAAAATCTTATGAAAATATTATCAGGTCAGTCAGTTATAAAAAAATAAGACACATAGCCAAATGGAATTTATTCCAGAACCAAAAAGTCAATGTAATTCACCACAATAATAGAATAACGCAGGAAAATTACATAATCATCTCACTAGATTTGACATAAAGTATTTGATAAAACTCTAGGTCACAAAACAAACCAATATAATCAGTTAGCAAACTAGTGATAGAATAAAAACCCTATACTTTTGATTAAATAGGACCTAAAATATCTTTCCACAAAGATTGTACATTACATTGAAAAATTTTCCTTTGAAATTGAGGAAAAGACAATGATACCTTCCATCACCACTTCCATTCAATCAACATTATTCTAGAGATTACAGCCAGTAGGGTAAGATAAGATAGGAAAAAAGACACTAGATTGGAGTAGAAATAAAAATGTCATTAATACAGATAATACGATTCTGTACATAGAAAATCCAAGGGGATCAAAATGTAAATTAACATTAAAATGTTTGCAAAGGTAAGTATGACAAATTCAATTGCATTTCTACATACCAGCAATAGTCAGAAAGTATTATTTTGTAAAGATATAATTTATAATATTATCAGTAAATAAAATAGTAGGAGTACATATTAAGAAATATGTGTAGGATATCTACACAAAACTTTTTAGAACATTATTGAGAAAAATGTAAAATGACATAGTAGGGAGATTGCAATCATTCAAGGATTCAAAAATTCAAAATTTTAGAGGTATTAATTACAACTTTGATCTCTGTATTTAGCGCAAACTTAAAATTGCAACAAATTTATTTCTGGAAATTAGTGAGATTATTCTAAAATTTTATGTAGAAAAGTAAGGTACCACTAATACCAAGACACTCTTGAAGGAAAAGTACAAAATATGAAGACCTGCTCTACTGTCAATCGAGATATAACAACAAAGCTTCATTATATAAGAAAGTGTGATATCAGCACAAGGAGAGATACATAAATTAATGGTGTAGAATAGAAAGCCTGAAAAAAAATCAACATATGTATGGACCCTTCATTTAAAACAAATTTGGCATTTCAGGGCAATGGAAAAGGCATACTTTTTTTTCAATAAACGGTACTGAAATAATTAATTGCTCATATAAAAAGGTAAAATCTGACCACTGCCTCACATCATCCACAAACACAGTTTCTGAATGAATCAAGATCTGGTCATGAAAGGAAAAAATATGTCTTCATGATCTCATAATAAGAATGATTTTTTAATTAATCAACTTCTTAACTATTCGATCTTTTCCTTTAAAACAAATGGTGCTGGAACAACTAGACATCCACATACACACAAATGAATCTAGACATAGACATTATGCCTTTGACAAAAATTAACTCAAAATGGATCATATACCTAAATGTAAAAGCAAAACTATAAAACTCCTAGAAGATAACAAAGGAGAAATCTAGATGACCTTAGATATGGTAATGACTTTTTAGATACAACATCAACGGCACAATCGATGAAAGAAATAATTGATAAAGTGGACTTTACTCAAGTTAAAAATCCTGTCTGTAAAAGATACAAGAGAATGAGAAGACTTGGCACAGAGTGGGGGAATATATTTGCAAAAGACCTATCTGATAAAGAACTGTTATACAAAATATACAAAAAACTATTAAAACTCAACAATAAGAAAACAAACAATCCAATTAAAAATGGGCTAGTGACGTTACAGATAACTCACCAAAAATGACATGCAGATGGAAACTAAGCTTATGAAAAGATGTTCAATGTCATATGTCATCAGGGAAACGCAAATTAAAACAATAAGATACCATCACATATTATTAGAAAGGCCCAAATCTGAAAAACTGACAATACCAAATGCTGGTGAAAACCTGGAGCAGCAGGAACTCTCATGTATTTCTGGTGGGAATGCAAAAAGGTACAGCCACTTTGGAAGACAGTTTGGAGCTTACAGAACTGAACATATTCTTATCATATGATCCAGCAATCATACTCCTTGGTATTTATGCAAAGGGGTTGAAAACCTATATTCACACAAAAATCTGCACATAGATACTTATAACAGCTTTATTCACAATGACCAAAACTTAGAAGAACCCAAGATGCCCTTTAGTAGGTGAATAGATAAATAGACTGTGATACATCCAGACAATGGAATATTATTCAGTGCTAAAAAGAAATGAGCTAACAAGCCATGAAAAGACATGGAGAAAATTTAAATGCATATTATTAAGTGAAAGTAGCCAATCTGAGAAGGATATATATAGTGCATGATTACATCTATATGACATTCTGGCAAAAACAAAGCTATGCAGACTATGAAAAGTCAGTGCTTCATGAGATGGAGGGAGGAATAGGCAGAAGCCAGAGGATTTCTAAGGCAGTGAAAATACTCTGTGTGATATTGTAATTGTGGATATATGTCATTATTCATTTGTCCAAAGCCCAAGAATGTACAACACCGAAAGTGAACTCTAAGGTAAACTATGGACTTTGAGTGGTTATGATGTGTGAATGTAGATTCACCTTTGGTAGCAAATGTACCATTTTGGTGAGTGATGTTAATAATGCAGGAGGCTCTGCATGTGTAGGGGCAGGGGATACATGAGAAATCTCAGTACCTCCCCTCTCAATTTTGTTGTAAACCTAAAACTGCTCTAAAAAAATTGTTACTAAAAAAATTCAAAGGAGAACGTTGACAGTAGGCTTGATCAAACAGAAGCAAGAATCTGCAGACTTGAACATGGGTGATTTGAAATTACCAATTAGAGGAATAAAAAGATAAAAGAATGAAAATGAGTAAAGAAAGCCTATGGAATAAATGGGACACCAACAACAGAACAATATATGCATTACAGAAATGCCAGAAAACGAAGAGAGAAAGGAACAGACAGCTTATTTAAGGAAATAAAGGGAAGAGAATCAAAACAAATCACTACCAAAAAATCATCAAAAACCAAAGAAAGATAGTAAGAGAGGAGGAGAGGGACAAAACAATTCTTGTAGAGATAAAACACAATTAACTAAAAGCCAATAATCAGTACAGCACTCACTTATCAAGAACTGCCTTAAATGTAAATGGGTAAAACACACATATCAAAAGGAATGGAATGGTTGAATGGAGCAAAAAGCAAGACTTAGCAACATGTTATGGAAAGAGACCCACTTTAAATTTAAAGACACACATGGGCTGAAAATGAAGGAATGAAAAAAGACATTTCGTGCAACTGGTAAGCAAAAGAAAGGAGTGGCTATATTTAGACAAAATAGATTTTGACTCTAAAAGTGTCTTTAGAGAAAAATAAGGTCATTATATAATGGGAAGAGGGTCAATTTAATGAGAATATATAAGATTTTAAAATATATACACATCCAACATCAAAGCATCTAAATATATAAAGCAAATATTGACAGATCTGAAGACGTAAACTGATAGAAATACAGTAATAGTAGGGGACCTCAATACCATACTTAGAGTAATAGATAGAACATCCAGACAGAAAATCAGTAAAGAAACAGCTGATTTGAATAACACTATAGAACAAATGGTCCCAAAGACATACACAGAACTTTCCACCCAACAGTAGAAGAATACACATTCTTCTCAAGTGCACATAGAACATTCTCCAGGATAGATCATATGCTAGTTCACAAAAATATCTTAACAAATTTAAGAACATAGAAATCACTCCAAGTATCTTTTCTGACCACAATGATGTGAAACCGGAAATCAAGAACAGCAAGAAAGTGGAAAATTCACAAACACGTGGAAAATAAACTACACACTTGAACAACCATTGCGTCAAAGAGGAAATCAACAGGAAATTTTAAAAGTATGTCAATACAAAGGAAAATGAAAACACGATATACCGAAGACTAACAGGTATAGCAAAAGCAGCACTAAGAGGGAAGTTTATAGTGATAACAACTGCATTTAAAAAAGAGAAAAATCTCAAATAAACAATATAGCTTTACATCTCAAAGAACTAGGAAAAGAAGAGCAAACTAAGCACAAAGTTAGCAGAAGGAAAGAAATAAGAAAAATTAGAGGAGAAAGGAGCCAAATAGAGAAAAAAAAACAATTAAAAAATCAACAAAACTGAGCTGGTTTTATTGAAAACATCAGCAAAACAATAAACCTGTAGCTAGAATAACTAAAATAAAAAGAAAATTCAAACAAATAAAATAAAAAGTGAAAGAAGAGAAATTACAACAGATGCTTCAGAAATAAAATGGATTATAAAAGACTACTATGAACAATCATATGCCACTGAGGTGGATAACCTAGAATAACTGGGTAAATCCCTAGAAACAGACAACTTTCTGAAACTGAATTAAGAAAAAATATAATGCCTAAACAAACCAATATCAAATAAAGAGGTTGAATCATGAATTAAAAATTTCCCAACAAAGAAGAATCAGATGGTTTCACTGATGAATTCTACCAAATATTCTCAGAAGAATTGATACCAATCTTTCTTAGACTCTCCAAAAAATAGAAGAGAAAACACTTCCAAATTCATTCTGTGAGGCCAGCATCACCCTGATACCATAACCAAAGATGCTATAAGAAGACAAAACAATAGACCAATATCCCTAATGATATAGATGCAAAAATCCTAAACAAAACGATAGCAAACTGAATTTAACAGCACAATAAAAGGACCGCACAGCATGATCAAGTGGAAATCCATCACTTAGATGCAAGGGTGGTTTCACATATGCAAATCAATAAATATAATACACCACATTAACAGAATAAATAAAAATCATATGATCATTTCAGTAGATAAAAATATTTGATAAAATTCAACATCTTTTCATTATAAAAAAAAACTCACAACAGATTAGGTATAGAAGGAATGCACCTCAATATAATAAAGGCCATATATGTGAAGCCCACAGCAACATCATAGTCAACAGTAAAAAGCTTAAAGCTTTTCCTCTAAGATCAGGAACAAGACAAAGATGCCTACTCTCACCACTTCATCCAACATAGTACTGGAAGTCGTGGCTAGAGTATTAACCAAGAAAAAGAAATAAAACACATCCAAATCAGAGAGGAAGAAATAAAACTGTCTCTGTTTGCAGATATGTTCTTATATATAGAAAATCCTAAAAACTCCATCAAAAAGCTCAAAATGAAACAGTAGTTAGCAAGTACTTCCACATTTAAAATGACGATGCTGTCACACTTAGCTAGGACTTTGAAAGGAGGTGGACTGACAACTGGTTTTGTGACTATATTTAGAAAGCTAAGAGATGTTATAGTAATAAAAGATGCAAAAATCTCCATAGCTCAATATTTAAGTTCAATATTTATCTTATTTTATATAATAAATATAAACCATGTTTATATTTACTTCTCACTTATATTATATGTCTATTAAGTTTAGCTAGGGGCTCTGCCATATGTCTCCTCTCTCAGGATCACAGTCTGACAGAGTTGACACCATTCCTGACATTGTTGGTAATTCTGGAAGAAGGAAAAGATGGTTCCAGGAGATCTTGCACCGGAAATTAAATGTTCTGGCCTGGAATTAACACAGGTCACTTTTGGTCACAACTCATTAGTCAGACTAATCACAGGGCCCACTCCACCTCAAATGGCGTGTGTGTGGCAGGGGACACAATCCTATTATGTACCCAGAGAGCTGGAAATCCATGTAAAACATCACGAATACTTACTAAGGTGGCCCTTAGCTGATTATCCCTATTCAGATTCAGGAAAATGAAAGACGCGGTTTGATAAATGAAGAGAGAATTTGTTTGATGAAGATTGTGTTATGGATTCTTCCTTCTCACCTCAAATCAAGTAAAAGGTATTCAATGGGACAACTTAGGGAATTTGGTAGGTGTTTATGGCTATTTAGTAAACAGAATGAATGGATTTATAATAATTGCCTAAAAATACACAAATGTGAGAATCTGAAAGAAGCAATCTTTAGCTGCAGAGTAAAGTAAATCTTGCTGCTTAACTTCTCCTTTCCCCATCTGCAGAGTTTCACCCTGGCAAGTTCAGAAACTGCTTATCGAGCTAGAGGCATAGAGAAACAGGCTAAGGTGGAAAGTAGACACCCTTACAACTCTCAAATCCCCACTGCAAGGTCTCTGACTGAAACAGACTTAAGTTGGAGGAGCACAGAATCTTTAACTGTAAATGAAGTATTGTCTGACAATGGAAATCTTAATTACTGGTATGAGAATATTTTATTATTAAAAGTGGCCATTTTTACCACTTGAAAATGATCAGAAAGGTCATGGAATATTCTAATGATGTAACTTAGGAGCAGGGAAAGAACCACTACATGGTATGGGCAGGATGGGTAAAAAAAATAAAGTTATTGCTCTTCTGTTTTATTGATATTCAATGGGTAGTCTCACTGTTAACATATCCATAGGTAAACATGGATTGAGCTTTGTCAGGTGCCAGGCACTCTACCAAGCATGTTACATGAATTATCTCACTTATGGCTCACCACTCTATGAAGTTAGCACTATTATTCCACTCACTATAGGTTTGGAAACTTTCTTCTAGGGGTTAAATAATTTGCCTGGGAATCAGAACCTTGGTTGGTCTGACTCTAGGGTCCATGACCTTATACAACACAAGATACTCTCCTAGAGCTCATAGACAAGTCGAACCTCCTTGGCATAATATACAGGTCCTTTGGTGATTTGGTCCTTTTTTACTCTTCCATGTGTATCTCCTGTCATTTCCTATTATAGCCTATCTCACCTAGCTATAATAGAGTATTTGAATTCCTTGGAAGATCCTTTTTTGTCATATATTTATTAACTAGTACATGAAAGATGTCATTGCAATGCAGAGGGAGAGGTTATAACTGGGCAATCAGGGCACATTTTTGGAAGATGAAATTTAAGTTGGACTTTGAGAAGTAAATATGGTGTAAAGTTCATAAAGTAGGTAAAAGGAAAAATTTTCAGGAACTGTTGGGTGTTTAAATATTAATTGAACATGGGATGAATGAGGACATGTGGAAGATAAGTGATAAATTAGATGAAGATGGTAGACAACCTGGAATTTTATGCCATTTGGACTTTATTCTGTAATCGTTCTGAGCCACCTAAAGTAGAATAGTGTAACAATTTATGGAAAATAATTCTTGTAGAATAATCAAACTTATCATGGGGAAAGAAAATAAGATAGGAAGAAAACAGTTCAGAAATTTTAGAAATTTGGTCACAGATGTCAAGACTTTAAGTGTCTCAAAGGAGCTCTTTGGACCAGAAGTGAAGTTCTGTTATAAAGCAGAGTGCCTCTTACACAACTGAGGGCATTCAGAGTTATTAAATTAAACTCTGATCATCAAACCAAACATGCTCATAACCCATTTCAACTCAGGGCCACACATTTGCAAACTTTGTTAGGAGCAACTTAGAGGATCTTAACCAGGGCAGGGGAAGGCAAATGAGATGGAGGGACTGGGTTAGAATAGCAATAGGGGATAAGACTAAGAAGACTTTTATATGTATGTGAGGGTCATATAGGCCAAAATATAATGCAGGACCCACATTTAGATCTTATGCTTAATTAGAAGAGTTATCAAAAGAATGCAGGTACTTTGGTACATTTAAAGGTTATTGGAATAATCTTAGAAAGTGGTTAAAGATATGTGGGAGATCATTAAATGGGTAAAGACTATCATGTTACGATGAGGTTTGGAATAACATAAGTGACGTAGAAGTAGCCTTAATAATTGGGTGGTTTCTACTAGTATGTATAGGCTGTGGGCTAAACTCAAATTTACTTTTCAAAACAGCCAAGTGAATTATGAACTATGGTTACCACTCTTGTACAGAGGAGGACACTGTGACCCGACATAGCACGCTCAAGTACTTAAGTTCTGCCCTAGTTAATCAGCTTGATAGTACTGGGCTTTGAACTCAATTGCATTGACTCAAATTTTCAACCACGTTATTTAGAGCACAGGTTACACAGTCAAAACTGGCATTTAAGAAGTGAAGATTGGTGCTGATCCAAAAAGGTGTGAAGTAAAGAAGAGCAATTATTGCTGGTCTTAGTGTTTCCAGCAACGTGAAAAAAAAATACAAAGTACAGTAAAATACTAGTGAATAAATGACAAGCAATAGGATATATTGGAGTATATGAGGAAATCATTTGGTTTAAAACTAATTTGGCCTGATCTTGTTTTCCAAAGGCTTGATGTGTCCTGTTGAGCATGTATTGTATATCTGCTTTAAATATTTACAATGTTCCAGAGACATGAACAGTGCCCTTAAAGATAGGGATGTAGCTTCCAGCCATATCATCATTTCCCTAAGGATAACCATCTCTTCCTAGGACCTAAGGATTAATCCCCGGCTTGCTGTGTTCAATAATCTGCTCACCGTGGACTTGCTGTGTTCACCTTATGACCACTTACATACCATGTCAGCAAAGCAATCTCCTGACTATTGTAAAAGAGAGATTCCTATCATATGTGATATATGCTCTTTGTTCCAAGATGGTGTATAACCACTCGCTACACCCCACTTCTCTGGAAGGCTTCCTTCATTTGTGAAGGTACTCTCCTAGGCTATATCGTCCTTAGGGTTGGTTCATAATAAACTCATCCCAATTTTGATTTATAGATTAATTATAGATTATTTGCATCAACAACACAAAACACAAAACAAAGAAACCAAGCACATGTTGAGAA
The DNA here is from genome assembly GCF_041296235.1 of Equus asinus. Lineage (NCBI taxonomy): Eukaryota > Metazoa > Chordata > Mammalia > Perissodactyla > Equidae > Equus > Equus asinus. The sequence continues at coordinate 36,818,003 of NC_091797.1, forward strand.
TGATGGAGGAATAGTGAGAAGAATTTGGAGTTTTAGAACAACATACTATTTTTGAAAAATATTTTAATAATCCTTAAGATTTATACAGCACTTACCAGTGTCACCAGTGATTTTTAAGTACTTTGCATGAATTAATTTATTTAAGCCCCACTACAAAGCTATGAAGTGATTGAACTAAGGAACATTTAGTTTGGGTAAAGAGCAGAGGGTTATGTGTAGCTAGTGAGTAGAAGAACAAAATTTCAAGCCAAGGCAGTCTAGCTCCAGAGTCCATGTGTTTAACAACCACAAAGACGCTGGGGGAAGTGACAAAACATCAAATAACATTGAATACAAGCTTTCACCCAGTAGGCCCTGGGCCCATCTGAAACGAAATTACATGAATTTTTAGTATTTCATTAATTACTAAGCAATTATTTATAATTATTTAACAATTATTTATATTGCTTTTATTTTAAAAATTTTTTATTTTTTCTTAATAGCATTTTAACTCGACTTACAGACCTAGTACTTCACTACAAAAAAATACATTTTTTTGTTTTGTTGTACTTGTTTTTTGAAAGAATTGCGATACTGTGCACAAAATGTTTTAAACAATATTACATCAGGGCTGTTTACAAAGGAAATACTACAGTAATTTCCACACACTAATATATACTCTTCAATCTTCTGTTTGAATATTCAACATTATTTTAATTCCCTAATCATATATTTAGCACATATGTGTTTGGTAGATCACAAAATCTCTCAGTCTTAGTATATGCTTCAGTCCTTCAAAGACGTTTAGTAAGAGAGAGTGTGAAAATGTTTAAAACACATACACACACAAGCCTCCATGAGCTTACAAGTTGAGTCAAAATATGCTTCTTTTTCCAAACCGTGTTAGCCATATTGTATGTAAATACAGACAGAGAGGCAAGCAACGTATATACTGTATACTTGGGAGTAGCTGTTTAATATTTTGTCTCTCAAATAACTTTCCAGCCCCGAAAGGCATTGTTTCTTTGATTTTTCCTCAGTAGTTTTGTTCTTTTCTCAGCAATCTCCTCAGGGCTCCTTTCACATCCTTGTTCCTCAGAGTATATATGAGGGGGTTGAGGGTGGGAGTTATGATGGTGTAAAAGAGTGTAAGGAACTTTCCCTGGCTATGGCCATAGGATCTCTTTGGTTGAATGTATATGGCTGAGCTGGTCCCAAAGAAAAGAGACACCACTAGTATATGGGAACCGCATGTCCCTAGGGCCTTGCGCCAAGCTTGTATTGAGTTAATTTTTATCACTGAGTGCAAAATTAATCCATAGGAGACCAAGATCAATGCCATAGGAAGAAGGAGGAGAACTAATGTGGCCACAAAAAGCTGGACTTCATTTGCATGGATGTCAACACACGCCAACTTGATCATGGCGGGCACTTCACATAAGAAGTGGTGCAGATGGTGATGTCCACATCGAGGAAGCCGAAGGGTGATAGTTCCTTGGATGAGAGTGTTTCCTACTCCACTTAGCCATGCTATTCCTGCTAAGACCTTGCAAAATGAAGGGTGCATGACAGCAGTGTAATTGAGAGGTCTGCAGACTGCTACATAGCGGTCAAATGCCATGATCGTAAGGAGAACACATTCTGTAGAACCCAATGAGAGGGAAACATAGAGTTGTATGGCACAGCCAGTCAGTGTAATGGTCTTGTTTGGTCCCTTCAGGTTCCACAATAGCTGGGGGACAATGCTGGTAGTCAAGCAAAGGTCAAGAAAGGAGAGATTTGTGAGGAAGAAATACATTGGTGTGTGTAGTTTGGAGTCCAGACAGGAGACCAGGATGATGGTTGTGTTGCCCATGATTGTCAGAAGGTAGGATATCAAAACTACCACAAAAAGGAGGACTTCCAATTGGGGCTGGTCTGAGAATCCAAGCAAAATAAATTCTCCCCCAGACGTTTTATTGTTGTGTTCCATCTGTCTGTTAGAATAAAATAGAAGAATGGACACAGGGAGTTCAATCAAGGAAAATATCATTACTACTATTTACTTACAATATTTTAGGTAAACTCTTAGATGGGTATTTTTTTTTTAACTAATGAGGTTTCACAGAGAAAGAAAAAAGCTTATTATTAAAAAGGCATTTCTAAAAACAAAAGCATTCTTTTGTATCATTTTTTTGTCTCAACATTTGACCCATCCTCCTTTTTTTCATGTAACCATCCTCTTTTCCCCATTTCTTGATAATTATTATTAAAGATAATTTGCTTAAAGAAGAAAAGAAAAGCTTCCAGTTTTGGTGGCTATACAGTTCTGTTAGTAGAAGTAAGAGGGAAAGAGAAGAGGAATGTTGAGGTAAATTTAAATATCCAGTATGAAATGAATTATGTGGTCATTGTCCATTCTAACAGAAATTATAATGTAAAAATAATGGATAACAGTGAGGTGGTGGGTCAGGAAAATAAATGGAACGTATTTTATGTCTTCTGTGACTCATAGAGAAGATGGGTTATGATAATTTTTCTAACTAATTATTAGATCAGAGGGTGATAAAGGGTCAGAAACAGGTGAATTTCAATGTAGAGGGAAGCTAAATGATTTTATAACTTCTTTAACTATTACATGATTATTTACCAAAAAATTTTATCTCTCTTAAGGTTTATGGAAAAAAAGATATTTATGATACATGGACATAAAAACACACACACAGATGTGCACACACTTGTCCAGACTGATATCACAAAATGTTTTTGTTAAAAACATTTAGATAAAAATAAGGTAAAAATTCACAGACACACTCTCATTTAGTTAAAGACAAGGTATTGGCATTTGGTAAAGTCGTGAAAAGGCAAAATACATATTTGTTACCCATTTTACATTGTTCTTCACAATAAAAACAGTCTGGATTATAATATTCCACCATAATACTTTACTTAATATTTTTTTATAATATCATCATCTATTCCCCCACATTTTCTTCTCTTATGTCAGTATCTTATTGAACGATTTACTTTTGGGAATGATGAAAGCTAATTTTGTCATTTTACTCAGGTATGTTTATATCTCAAAAAGTAAAATTGCATCTTAAATGGGGTGAATATTTTAAAATTTTATTTTTTAACTTTATTAAGGAGTAATTGACAAATATAATTGTATATATTTAAAGTGTACAATGTAATGACTTGATATACATATAATTTGTGGAATTATTACCAAGATCAGGGAAATTGACTTATCCATTACCTCACATAGTTAACGTAGTTAATTCTTTTGCGTGTGTGTGGTAAGAATGCTTAAGATCCACTCTCAGAAACTTTTAAGTATACAATATTGTGTTATTAACTATAGTCACCATACACTACATCAGCTCTTCAGAACTTATTCTTGTAACTGAAAATTTCTACCCTTTGACCTACATCACCCCTTTTATCCCTCACCCCAGGCCCTGGAAACACTGTTCTATTCTCTGCTTCTATGAAATCAGCTTTTTTAGATCCCGTGTGTAAGTGATACCATATAATATTTGTCATTCTCTGCCTGCTTATTTCACTTTTCATAATGCCCTCCTGATTCATACATGTTGTAGCAAATGGTAGGATTTCCTGCTTTGTCATAGCTGAATAATATTCCACTGTATTGCTATATATACCACATTATTCTTTATCCATTCACCAAGTGAAGGACACTTATGTTATTTCCATATCTTAGCTATTGTGAATAATGCTGCAATGAACACGGTGTTCAGATAGCCCTTCAATTTCTGTTCCTTCAGATATATACCCAAGAGTGCCATTGCTGGATCGTGTGACAGCTCAATTTTCAATTTTTTGAGGAGATGTCATACTGTTTTCCACAATGATTGTACCAGTTTACATTCCCACCAATAGTGTATAAGATTCCCTAAACTTTAAAATTTGAAATTCTACAGCTAAATGTTTGAATTTGTATAGCCAATAAAGAATTCTACTCAGAAAACCTGAAAATCATGCTATATAGATTCCCATATTCTGCATATTCCTAATGCTGCTTTACATAAAATACTAATTTATCCCAGATGGATGTGTTTTAATTTTAGTCATATTTCAGTTATTTCAACAAATATGCAGATCAAATGCAAGCGTAAGAAGTTACTCCCATCACCTTCAGAACATAATGTAATTTACATACTCCAAAAAATTTAGAATTCATCTTAAAATTGAATTCTTTCAGAATCTGTTGTCCTAAATACGAATTTATGTTTCCTGAACTATATAAACAAAAATTTAGGAATTAGCAATTTTTAAATTTGGTATTAAAATTCAAAATCACATAATTTAATAGGATATTAGATTTAGAAACAACTTTAGAAACAAATTTTTAATTTTCAAATTTTATGAAGGAGAATAGCATTAATGTAAGTGCTTATGAGTATACTACTTACGTAAGAATCATAAACCATCTACTTACTCCTCTCATATTTTTCTATTCTAAATTCAAAAATATTTTTAAAACATTTGGATTACAACAAATCCTTTAAGGAGGGCTTTCCGCTCCCCCCCATTACTTAAATACCAACTTTCTGTCCTGATTAAGTTGAAGAATAACTACTCTCTCCCATCTACTGTGAACCAGCTTATAAATTGAAGGTGAGATGTGTACGCATTTGCCTTCTCTGCAGTTCAAGTCTGAAATGTGTGGTTTGAAGGGTCTGAACAGGAGCTGAGAAGGAGAGCGATCAGAGATTAAAGTCTGAACATACATATAGACATAAATATGTGTGTGTGTGTGTGTGTGGCTTGAATGGAGTCTCTGAACAGGATCTGAGAAGGAGAATAATCAGAGATTAGTGTTTGTATATAAACATAAATATATATAATTTCAACCCTCAAATAGGATTTTAAAAAGCTCCTTCCAAAACAAAGGCTATTAAGTGCTATTTGGAAAAGGAAGAAATATCTAGAGGAAATTTCCTTTCTTTTTGGCAAAAAGTTCAAGAACTGTCTTTCCCCATTCATTTTCCTGAGTCTTCTTGTGGTATGAACAGTGATTACATGTAGATGCATAGAGGTCAATCCTCAAAAAGGACTCCTGAAAGGGAATCTATAGAAGAGACAAAGTGATTCATTAAAGTAGCCTCATCAGTCAATGCTGACTAATGTAACTAGAGGCAAATCAAGAGGGAGAAAGATGTGGTGACATGAGAAATTAAGACAGGTTGCTTACATCGTCCAGGTCATCCCCCTTCCAGCTTTTATCTTTGTCCATACGCAGAACAGAAGATTGGTGACATGACTTTAGCACATTAGAATTTCTCCCCTGAAGCGAACATCACTGCCCAATACCTACAAGCTAGGTGAAAGTAAATATTTCTTGAGCAATAGTCCCCAGAGAAAATCACATTAGAAAAAATGAGAAGTATATAGGATATAGATTCTCTCAGTACCTTGGGGATTTCTGTTGCTAAATTGTTAATTAACATGCAGTTGTATAGTGTCCAGAACAAGCTGTCTCAGGGAAGAAGCATGAAGAAAGATATTTCTCAACTGGACATTGCTGTATCTCCAGCCAGCCAATTTCTCTTACCAATACCCAAACCCCTCAAGTGTATAGCTTCTTATATTCTTTGCTGTGGGTAAAGACAAAGAAAACAAGCAATGTCTTTGATATTAGAAATTAGCTACTTAATTAGATAGAGTCTTGTTTCTCTTTTGTAACCAATTATTTTTATTAAAAAGTATAAACATTTTTCAATGCCAATAAATATTAATTATGACAGCAATGCCCAAAAAATGCTTCATTATGAGGATGCACCAAATTATTTGAGTATGTTCCATATTATAGGTCATTAAATTTATAATTTTCCCATAAACTAAAATCTGCAGAGACGAAGTGTTTTTTTATAATTAAATATTGGCTTTATAATGAAATATATTCCCATATTATTATGTACTTAATTAGGGACTATATATGTTACGAGTCACAGATATAACATTTGATTTATTAAGTAATGTAATAATTCGTCACCAATTTGAAATGTTAGCTTTATGGCATATTAAATTACTTCTGATAATTGTATATGTATTCAAAGTCTATGACACTTACAGTGATATCTCCCAGAGATATATGCACTGATTGTATCTATTCATACAAAATTTTATATTGCTTTTACTACCATCACTTTTTCTATGTTTTGATATCACACAACTTTCAAAATGTATGTATGTCCTCTCTTCACAAATTATATCCAATTACTGTTTGTTTTTTGGATTTTCTTTCTTTATGAGGAGGATTGGCTGTGAGCTAACATCTGTTACCAATCTTCCTCTTTTTGCTTGAGGAAGATTGTTGCTGAACTAACATCTGTGCCAATCTTCTTCTATTTTATGCAGGATGCCACCACAGTGTGACTTGTTGAGTGCCGCTAGGTCCACACCCAGGATACCAAGGTGCAAACCCTGGGCTGCCAAAGCAGAGCCCTCGAACTTAACCACAAGCCACCAGTTGGCCCCTCTAGTTACTGTTTTAAAATTGCACTTGGTAGTAAATCCAAAAGAAGAGTAAATAGCTGTGATGAATGTGGGAAATCTTCATTCATTCTCAATGTTAAGATTTTTCTAGAATTTCTCTAATTAACACGAGAGTAAATTTTGTTTTGAGATAAAAATTTTTGCTTTACTGTGTAAGTTCCTCTACTTTTCCCTACTATCATCGAGCATTTCTAAACCTCAGTAAGATACTTTGAATTTTAATCAATGTTATTTACTGAATTTTTTTCCATCTTTTCATCAGTTAGAATAGCGATCTATTGAAACACTCTTGAATTTCTCAAATAAATTTCATTTAGCTAGGGCATATTATTCTTTCAACTTATCTTGAATTTCATATAATATATTTCCATTATGATTTGTGTTAATTATACAAGTCATGTGAGAGATTTAGACTCTATTTGTTTATTTGAACTATTTTGGCAGCTTTAGCATCAGTGTAATGATGGTCTTGTAACAATGAGGTTTTCTATTTTTTCAAATATTCTGGAACCAATTAGAGAATATAATGGAAAAGAAGATATATCCACCATAGTAATTAATAATTAAAAGTACCTAGAAACTGGGAAAACAAATAAAGCAGAGACCTTAAAGAGAACATTTTAAAATTCAAAGGAGTGCGTTAGACAACTGCTATAATCATATAGTCATAGGCTTTTTCAAGTATGGGGCAATCTAGCTTTTTTCAAGATGAGAATTCTCAACAAAATAATAAATATGATACAATTCCAATAAAAATGTCTGTAGAATTGTTGAGCAACTCAGCAAGCTTATATCAAAATTTGTGTGGAATAATAAATATTCATATGTAGTTTACTTTGAAAGAAATAAAAAGATGGACTTTGCCAGATGTTGTTAAATGCTGCAAAGTCACATAATAAAAACATAGTAATGATACTAGTGTAGGAAAAGCTTAATGGCTAGTAGGATAGAGTAGAAAACCCAAAACAGACGTAGTGATTGTAATCAAGACACAAAGCTTTGCTTTTAGGAATATTAGCTAATTAGATATAAAAAGAAAAAAAGAAAAAAGTTGTGGGCTGGCTCAGTGGCATAGTGGTTAAGTTCACCTGGTCTATTTCACTGGCCCGGACTTCATGGATTCATATCCCAGGTGCAGACCTACACACCACTTGTTAAGCACTGAGCTAACATCTGTGCCAATCTTCCCCATCAAAAAAAAAAAAGGTTGTATCCTCATCTCACAGTTTCCATAACTTAAGAACTGCATTTGAAAGACATAAATGTAAAGCCAACAGGAGGAAATGAAGCAAATTATCTTTGTGTACTTAGAATGAGGAAAGTTTTCTTGAGCAAGGTATGAAAAGTAAAGTACAATGCATAAATATAAAATAAAAAAATGAATAAAACATAAAATATAAATCATTAAACAAAACATAAAATGAGAAAAACATAAAATTTTTTAAAAATCAATGCAATTAACCATATAATATCAGATTTTTTTTCTATGAAGAATCTGCTTGACTCAAATTAAGACATAGATTAACAGGCCAGAAGAAGGCAAATGACGATTGAAAATCTAGACTGTTAATGTCTTTTAGACAGGGATGTCCTAAAAACTAGCTATTGAAGTATGGGAAACTTGTAGAAAACACTGATGAAAGGATATGAACCAGTTAACAAGCGGTCCTAGGAGTTCCTGGTTTCGGATCTTTGAACCATAACCATGCCATGTAGGAGTAATGCATATGGAATTGAAGTGCAATGAGGTTTAGCATTATTGTTATGGATAAGGATCATCATTCATAAAAGTTCAAGAAAAGTTAAATGATAAATAGTATATACCTGAATTCTGGTTTCCAAAACTCAGCATACAAAATGTAAAATGGATTATATAATATTTTCTCGTTTTCAGAAACCTGAGAGAGAAAGAAGAAGAAAGAGGGAGAATGAAAAGAGATCATCTAGTTATCACTCTGAGAGGAAAAATGCAAATTACTTATATCGGCGGCATGTAATTGAGTCTATTTGCACCATTTTTATTTTCCAGATTCTGTATAATGAATATTTATTACTTTTAAATGGAAATAAATGTGTCTTTAAAGGTAATAATCTGGCAAAAAGGCAATGACTTTAATTCTACCTGTGGCTCATTAATATATTTATGATATGCTATATCAGGGTAAAATTTAGTTTTCATGTAGTTTTTCAGCAAATAGAGAAACATCTGTTTACATATTATATATTTTTTCTTTAAATTATGAAATTTTTAAATATGCAGAAATAGCAAAAACCCATGGACTCATTATCAAATATAATAAATGTTATCAATGTTTTGGATCCAAATATCTTTTTAAAAGTGAACCATCACAGAGACAATGAAAGTCCTCTTTGTATCACTCCCGGATCCCATTCTCTGACAGTGTCCCCCAGAGGAACTGTTATCCTGAAGTTGATGTGTTCCCCTCCCAATAATTTGTATTATTATATGACATATTATGTGTTCACAAGTGACATATAGTAATGCTTTATGGGTTTTTAAAATGCAGTTGAATAGTATATTTTGAAACTTTTTGTCTCACTTATTATGTTTTTGAGCTTTGTCTTGTCCATACATACATGCATACCTTTTTAAAACCTGCTATCTAACACTCTTTTTCAGAACATGCACAAATAATTTATTAATTACTGTTTGAGGGGACAATTAGGTTGTTTCCAATAATATTTTCTATCAGAACACGCAAGTGTGTACACATGTGCAAGTTTCTCTTATATACTTACATTAGAATTTTTGGTTATGAGTTCTGAACACTTGCAAATTTTCTGAATATTACCAAATTGCTGTTCAAGTTGGTTGTACAAACATACACCCTTTGTAGGAATATGTGAGAAATAGCCTTTCCCATATCAAACACTTTGTAATTTTAGATACTAATTAAACCGATCTGATAGGTATTTTTATCTCCTTTCTACTTTACTCATTTATTGATTATCAGTAATTAAAACCTAATTTACCTTAATTTATCCTAAAACCTAATTATCAGTAATTAAAACCTAAGTAACTAAACCAAATTTCCAAATAAATTTATTAAATTAAACAATATAAAATGTGTGCTTTTTATCCTTCTCATACTTTCTCCTCAAATTATCGTGGCTATTTATATTTTCCTTCGAAATGTAAATTAACTTCTTATGTTTCTTTTAAGAAGTTCTGCTAAAGTTCATGAATCCCATTGGTGAATAATGACATCTTTCCAACACTTAGTCTTCTCATTCATGTAAATGGCATATCTGTTTACACATTCACGTCTTGTATTAGACACAATCCTTATGAGCCTTCTCAGATTCCTCCACTGTTTACTCATTTTCCTCTTTTGCTCAGTGCCAATCTTGTGCCAAATTAGTCATTCACTTTTGCACATTGATGAAATGTCACAAGGTGGGGCAAGGGAGTCTAGCTTCCAGGTAAAGAGTTTATGTGTTGAAACCCAGATATGTGTGGCAATTAGCATCCCACAGGGTAAATAATAACCCATAGGAAGCCGAAGAAAAAAGGATAATGTATTCCATCTATTTTTGTCCCTCTTTGAACTTTTTTGATGGCTAGTTTCCTCTTGCAAACCTTCCAGGGAAATCTCATAAGTCAAATTATCATGCTGCATTGGCCTAATCGGACTACTGTAACAAAATACTACACATTGGGTGCCTCAAACAACAGAAATTTATTTTTCACAGCTCTGGAGACTAGAAGTCCAAGACCAAGGTACTGAGTTGGTTTCTCCTGAGGCCTCTCTTCCTGCCTTAGAAATGGTTGCTTTCTCTCTGTGTCCTCACGTGGCCTTTTATTCATGTGCTCACACACCTGGTGTCTCCTCCTCTTGTTGTAAGGACACCAGTCACATTGGATTAGGGCCTCACTTGGTGACCTGATTTAACCTTAGTTACCTTTTTAAAGATCCTATATCCCAATACAGTCACATTGGGTAAGCTTAGGGCTTCAACCTACAAATTTTGGGAGGATACAGTTGTTTCCATCACACTCTGCCCTCTGCACTCCCAAAATCCATGTTCTTCTCACACAGAAAATACATTCACCGTCCCAACAGCTCCAAAAGTCTTAACTCTTTCCAGCATCAACTCCTAGTCTGAAGCATCATGTAATTATCATCTAAATCATAGGCCCGGCCTAGTGGAGTAGTGGTTGAGTTCATCTACTCTACTTTAGAGGCCTGTGGTTCACAGGTTCAGATCCCAGGCATGGAACTATGCCCCCCTCATCACACCATGCTGTGGCTGTGTGCCACATACAAAATAGAGGGATATTGCCACAGACGTTAGCTCAGCAACAATCTTCCTCAGGCAAAAAGAGGAAGATGGGCAACAGATGTTAGCTCAGGGTCAATCTTCCTCACCAAAAAAATAAATATATATAAGTATATGTATATATCATCTAAATCAGGTATGGGTGAGACTCAAGCTATGATCCATCCCGAGGCAAAATTCTCCTCTACTTGTGAACTTGTGAAACCACACAACTTTATGCTTCCAAGATACAATGGCAGAACATGCATAAGATAGACATCCTATTCCAAAAGCAAGAAAGTAGAAAGAGTAAAGGGATAGTGGACTCCAAGCAAATCCAAAACCTACCAAGACAAATGCTATTAGATTTTAAGGATTCAGAATAATCCTTTTTGGCTTGATGTTCTGCATCTGGATCCACTGGGGGGTCAGTTCTGCCTTCTAGGCCCATGTGTCTGCAGTGTGGCCCCCTCAGCCACGGGCAGTGGTCCTTTCCCCTCAGCTCTGGGTAGTAGCCTTGCCGCTAAAGCCCTGGGCAGGGTTAACCTGGCCTGCTGAAACCAAAGAGGTGGTCTCACCCTTTGAAACTGAAGAGGAGAGAACCTTTGCCTGTCTACCTCAAGCCTATGCACGCTGGGCCTGTGGTAGGAATGGCAGCCCTGTTGATCTCTGAATTCTCTCTGGGGTCATTCTTCACTTTTCCTGAAAGATAACACATGTGTACAACCAAATCGCTCTTTTATCCCAGCCTGTAGAATCCCAGAAGGCCAACAGCCTTACATCCTTTTGTTCCATCTCTATCCCCTTTAATCCAAATTGTCAGTGTTTCTGCTGGTATAATTCTATCTCTATTCCTAGCTTTTGTTGAGAAGAGTAAGAATTTTCCAAATCTTCAAGTTCTGATTCCTTTCTCTCAAATTTCTCTTTCTCCTCTTGCATTTTACTATAAGCAGCAAGAAGAAACTATTTCATCTTCAACATTTTTCTTAGAAATCTTCTCAGCTAAATATTCAAGTTTATTACTTACAATTTCTACCTTTCAAAATACTAGAACACAATTCAGCCTAGTTCTTTGCCATTTTATAACAAGAATCATCTTGCCTCTGGTTTCAAATAACGTGTTCCTCATTTCCACTGGAGAACTCATCAGAATCATCTTTAACATCTATATTCCTACCAACAATCTCTTCAAGGCAATTTAGGCTTTTTTCTAATATGCACCTGAAAACTCTTCCAGTCTCCACCCATTACCCAATTCCACCACTTCCACATTTTTAGATATTTGTTACATCAGCACTCCACTTCTCAGTATCAAAATCTGCATTAGCTTGCAAGGGCTCACATATCAAAATTCTGCAGACTGGGTGGCTTAAATGATGGGAATTGATTTTCTCACAGTTCTAGAGGCTGTAAGTCCAAGATCAAGGTGCCAGCAGGGTTGGTTTCTCCTGAGGCCTCTCTCAACTTGTAGAGGGCTGCCCTCCAGCTGTATTCTCACATTGCCTTTACAGGACATGAATTTGGGGGGGTACAGAGGACAGAGTGTTATAAACTGAATTATGTCCTGTCAAAATTCCAATGTTGGAGTCCCAGCGAGCAGTGTGACTATATTGGGAGATAGGATATTAAAAAGGTAATTAGGGTTTGATAAGGTCATAGGAGTGGAGCTCTAATTCAATATAACTGGTGTTCTTATAAGAAGAAGAAAACATTCCATGTGTGCGCCATGTGAGGACATAGTGGGAAGGCAGCCATCTGCGTGCCAAGGAGAGAGGCCTCAGGGGACACCAACTCTGTCAGCACCTTGATCTGTATTTCTAATTTCTAAAAGTGTGAGAAAATAAATTCCTGTTGTTTAAGTCTCCCATTCTGTGGTATTTTGTTATGGCAGCCCTACAAACCCAATACACATACCCTATGAGCACCTTTTATGTCTTATTCCTAAGTGGCACAGAACACAGGAAAACAATTGCTTCACATTACTTTACATTTTTCTTGTTTCACTCCCCTTTTTATCTTTCATTTTCAGCACCTGGTCTTGTACCGCTCACATACAGAATCAATACTTAAGTCTTGTTTCTGTTTCTGCTTTCTAGAGAACACAGGCTAAGACATACGTTTTCTCATTTTTTTTTTTTGATTAGTGAATCTCCATTTCAAATAGTCTACCCTTTTTAGTTTCTGTTTCTTTGATCAATAAGTTGTTGAATGTGTCGATAAATGAGGCTTCAGCTAGAGTGGGTGGAATGACTAGGAATTTAACTTTCTGGATCATAATCCTAAATCTCAGATTACTTGGCCTTAGGCAAATAAATGATCATCTCAGATATTAGATGATGTCTACACCTGTAAATTAGTGATATTAAGATCTGTTGCCTTACATATATCCCATATTTTAAAAATCAAATATGCTTAATAAAATCAATATTGTTAATCTAATTTAAAATATTTTATTGAGTATTATGGTTGAACATTAATGATTAAGAGAAAATATATTTAATTGAAAGACAGTATTGCAGTGAATTTGAGAAGTACTTTCTGAGAGTTGAAATACTATATATTAGAACGATAATCTAAATCTCCAGTAGTCAAGTTTAGCGCTAGAAATAGCAATCTGTATATTGGTTTCCACTGTGGCCTTTTAATTCAACACTGAGAAATTATTTTCAGCATATAAAGGAACCTAGAAAATATGTAAATGAATGTACTGGCTGTTTTCCAATAAAACTTTATTTGGACAAACAGGAAGCACGTCAAATAAGACTCATCTCTTATAGTTTTCAAACCCACCCCTGGTTTGCAGGTCTGTAAGGAGAGAGGTTAATCTATAAAAGCTAATGATATGTTATGACTTTATAACTTGGTATAGAAAATAACTCTAATAAATATAAACTCAATAAATTCCTTTTCAAACTCTCTCTGCCTATATCTTCTTATTTTTAAGTCCTGGATAACCTCTCCTTTATCCTCTGCTGGTTCATCCATTATTGATTCACGTAAACAATATATTCTACAACTCTCTTTGAGAATTTTGCGTTAAGATAGAACAAACTTGTGACTGGATTTTTATGCAAACAAAAGATATGGATTGCCTAAAAAGAGGTTTACACATGTTTAGAGCCAGAAAAAAGAAATGATAATTATTTGACATGATAGAGGTGTTAATTATCGCTACAATGGCGATCATATTACAATATGTAAGTGTATCAAATCAACATATTGTACACTTTAACTTTACACAATGTTACGTGTCAAATGTATTACAATAAAAAAAGAAATAGGAGTCACTTTAGGTATTGTGTAGGTTTTCTTTAGGATTATTCTTAAATATAAATCAAAATTGCTGTGTATATCACATATGTTGATTAAAACCAAAGGAAAGCCTTTCAAAACGAAAAATAAACTCAGCCAAAGAATCTCACAAGTCAGAAAGAAGACTAAACATCAGGGCTGTAACTACTTAGCAGAGACATTCTCTGCAGCCATTTGGTCCTTTTCATTTTTATTTATCTCAAGGACAAAGAATGGAGGTAATCAGAATTAATGGAATAAGCCTTCTTAGAAATCATGCAGAAGAGCCTCATATCCCAGGTTCTGAAGCCAGACCGCCTGGACTGAATACTGGTCCAAGTTTTACTTGTGGGGATGAGCTGCTCCAGCCTTCTCCTCCTTGGTTTCCACATGTGTAGAATGAGGACAATAAAAGTACAGGGCTGGTTTTGAAGGTCAAATTAGACAATACATTTAATAAATCAGAGCTGTCATTTTTACTTATTCACAATTCAGTAAGCGGTAGTTATCATTATTGTTGTTGGTGCAGTTAAAGCTGGTGCCGAGGAAAACGCCCCCCAAATGCTCTTTGGAACCAAAGAGCAGAGAGTCTCAGGATCGAAGTTAGCAAGGGGTTTTTATCTACTATCATTAGTCAGGATAATTTCACAGAGAAAATATTGAGGGTAAGTTAATTAATGATGATACCTATTTAAAACATTAAACATTAAGATACTCTAAAACATGGGCCAGCCCAGTGGCGTGGCGGTTAACTTCGTATGTTCCGCTTCTCAGTGGCCCAGGGTTCGCCAGTTTGGATCCCAGGTGCGGACATGGCACTGCTTGGCAAGCCATGCTGTGGTAGGTGTCCCACGTATAAAGTAGAGGAAGATGGGCATGGATGTTAGCTCAGGGCCAGTCTTCCTCAGCAAAAAGAGGAGGACTGGCAGTAGTTAGCTCAAGGCTAATCTTCCTCAAAAAAAAAAAAAGATATTCTAAAAGATGCATTTTTGGTGCTTTTTATATATTCAACTGCTTTCAAAACTGTATATGTGTTGATAACATAATCTATGGTGAGAAGTGACTTGTGTGAGTATGTGTCTAGAAGAAGGAAAAAGGCTAAAATAAAATGAATCAAATATTTCCATTGATTATTACTGAATTGAAGGAATATAAGGGAATTAAATTTTAAGTTTTCCACTTTCATGTGTTTTATAAATTTGTAGTGAAAGCATGTTTTATATTTATCTTAAGAAAAAGGTCTACCATTAAATATTTTAATATTTCTGTTACACATGAACTACATGAACCTTAAAAAAAGGGATAAGAAGCTTGTAAATATTTTTTCCTAATTAGTGGGCTGTTTTATTGTTTCAATCCTGTTTTCCCTTGCTTTGAAGAAACTCTTTAGTCTGATGAAGTCCCATTTGTTTATTCTTTCTATTGTTTCCCTCATCTGAGGAGTTACAGTGTCCAAAAAGATTCTCTTGAAACTGATGTCAAAGAGTGTACTGCCTATATTCTCTTCTAGAAGACTTATTCTTTCAGGCCTAATCTTTAAGTTTTTGATCCATTTTGAGTTTATTTTTGTGAATGGTGAAAAAGAATGATCGATTTTCATTCTTTTACATGTGGCTGTCCAGTTTTCCCAACACCATTTGTTGAAGAGACTTTCTTTTCTCCATTGTAGGCCCTCAGCTCCTTTGTCAAAGATTAGCTGTCTATAGATGTGAGGTTTTATCTCTGGCCTTTCAATTCTGTTCCATTGATCTGTGGACCTGTTTTTGTACCAGTACCATGCTGTTTTGATCACTGTAGCTTTGTAGTATGTTTTGAAATCAGGGATTGTGGTGCCTCCGGCTTTGTTTTTCTTACTCAGGATTGTTATAGCAATTCACGGTCTTTTGCTGCCCCATATGAATTTTAGGATTCTTTGTTCAATTTCTGTAAAGAATGCCCTTGGGATTCTTATCTGACAAAGGATTAATATCCATAATATACAAAGAACTCACACAGCTTAACAACAAAAAAACAAACAACCCGATCAAAAAATGGGCAGAGGACATGAACAGACATTTCTCCAAAGAAGATATAAGTATGGCCAAGAGACACATGAAAAGATGTTCATCATCCCTAATCATCAGGGAAATGCAAATCAAAACTACACTAAGATATCACCTTACACCCGTTAGATTGGCAAAAATATCCAAAACCAAAAGTGACAAATGTTGGAGAGGTTGTGGAGAAAAAGGAACCCTCGTACACTGTTGGTGGGAATGCAAACTAGCACAGCCACTATGGAAAACAGTATGGAGATTTCTCAAAAAGTTAAAAATTGAAATACCGTATGACCCAGCCATCCCACTACTGGGTATCTACCCTAAGAACCTGAAGTCAGCAATCCCAAGAATCCCGTGCACCCCTATGTTCATCACAGCATTATTTACAATAGCCAAGATGTGGAGCCAACCTAAATGCCCAGAACCTGACGACTGGATAAAGAAGATATGGTATATATACACAATGGAATACTACTCAGCCATAAAAAAGGACCAAATTGTTCCATTCGCATCAACATGGATGGACTTTGAGGGTATTATGTTAAGCGAAATAAGCCAGACAGAGAAAGACGAACTTCATATGACCCCACTTATAGGTGGAAGTTAACATATAGACATGAAGAACCGATCGGTGGTTACCAGGGAAAAGGGGGGGTCGGGGGAGGGCACAAAGGGTGAAGGGGTGTACCCACAACATTACTAACAATAATGTACAACTGAAATCTCACAAGGTTGTAATCTATCATAATCTTAATAAAAAAAATTTAAAAAATTTAAAAAAAAAGGGATAAGAAAAAAAGTCACTGGTAATATGAATGCCTAGAGAATCTACTGTTAATATTTCATTATGATCCTTTCAAACTTATAAAACTAAACAAAAATGGTCATAGTATAGAAATTGTCTTTAAATTGCTTTAATACTTAATCATTTTTCTAGATTAATAAGCATACTTATAAATTATCATCTTTAATGCCTACATATAATTCCTACCTATTCTTGTAGCTTAATTGTTAACCAAAGTTATTTTCCACATTCAAATTAGTTCCATTGTTAATTACTAAACACACATGGAAATAAAAACCACAATGTATTGTGTCTTAATGAATGACTTGGATGGTTTTTGGTAAAACAGGGATATCTGGCAAAACACATATCTTGGTCATTAATGAACATCACTACTACCTCCTGAGAATAGACTTATCACCTTCTTCTTTTTTTCTTTTCAGCTTTATTGAGGTAAAATTGACAAATAAAATTGTTTATATTTAAGATGTCTAACATGATGATTTGATATACATATCCATTGTGAAATGATTACCACAATCAGGTTAACTAACGCATTCCTTACTTCACATAGTTATCATTTGTGTCTGTGTAATGAGAACAATAAAGATCTACTCTCAGTGAAATTCAAGTATACAATGCAGTGTAATTAACTATAGCCGTATGCTGTACATTAGATCTCCAGAACTTATTCATCTGATAACTGAAGGTCTGTACCCTTTGACCGACAAGAGAAGTTGAAATCTCTTTATTTGAAGGATAACTTTAAGTCATAGTAGCAGTCACAGTTCTCCACGTTTTGTCATATTACAAACTACTATAGGAGTAGTTCTTAATCCCTCATAGATCAAGTGCTAACACAGCCCCTCCGTGAGAAACAGATGTTCAAATCCAAGACGATGTTTCTGTAGATGCTACTGGATTATGTTGTAACTGTGTTCATTTCTCTAAAGAGCCAGTGTTTGGATTTCAAGTGAGTCGAGTCAGGATTCCCATGCACGTATGTCAATTTTGTAAATTACATAAACATCTTTAAAATTATCTATATTAACTATTATTAGTTTAGATTTCTTCTTCCATTTTTGAATTAAAATATGTTTTCTCTTTCTTCCTAAAAATATTTTCACCATGGTGACTAACTAGAATTTTCCCATATTTTTCTTTTAATATCCTGCAACAAATACCTCTGAAACATGAGTGTGCTTTCTTTGCATGTTCACCTATTTTTATATAGTGTGCATACTCACAAAAAGAATTCTACCATATAGCATGTATCAGTATTTAAGGTTGACGAATTTTAGAACATTATTTCTGAAAGGAGATAGTGTACTTCATCGAGTTAGTAGGGATTAAGATTCACGTTGGACAGACATACATGGGAACACTCCCCTCAGTAACCAGGGCAGAAGTCAGATGGGCCCCTCAGGGGCTGGACAATTCCTAAACCTATAGAGTCAGAATTTGGCAGGTTTCTGAGGTATAATCCAACAATTTATACTCTAAGTCAAGACTAAAATGTTTTGGAAGACACGTCTGCTGCTGGAATCACCTATAGAATTCTTTCATAGGCAACTTCCTACCAGAATTTGGCAATCAGAACTTTAGCTCTGAGTACAGAGCTGTCCCCAAAATTTGCAATCAATGTTATTAAGGAATCTCCTTACAAGGCAGGTTGAAGATTACAGTTTTTTGTATCTTTCTTTTGTTACTCTTGAGTTGTGTGTGCATCTTTTCCAAGAGGAAGATTTGCGTGGTCCTCTAGTATCTACCCATGACTCAAAACTTTTTTCTCCCACAGGGTTCTCCAGAGAGCTTCCTTGACTTCCTTGTTCCATAAACTATAGATGATGGGGTTGAGCATGGATGTGACCACTGTATAGAAGAGGGCTAGGAGTTTATCTACTCCTGGTGAATGGCTAGCCTTGGGCCTCAAGTAGGTGACAGATCCTGAGCCATAGAAGAGTGTTACTACAAGTAGGTGGGAAGAACAGGTGGAAAGGGCTTTCCGGCGGCCCTCAGGTGACGGCATGATCAGCACAGCTGCTAGAACTCTGCCATAGGAAGCAATGATCAGTAAAAATGGGCTGGAGATGCAAAGGATGGCCACCACAAAGACTGCAGCCTCATTATGGGATGTATCCCCACAAGCAAGTGCCAGGATAGGGGGGAGGTCACAGAAGAAGTGGTCTATTTCACAAGGGCCACAGAAGTCCAAGGAGAAAATGTAGTTGGTCTGGCCCAAGCTTACCATGCACCCCACTCCCCAAGAAACCATTGCCAACTGGGCACACACTCCACGACTCATTCGTGCTGCATAGTGAAGTGGGGAGCATATGGCTATATAGCGGTCGTAAGCCATGGCTGCCAAAAGACAGCACTCACTGATACCAAGAAATGAAAAGAAAAACATCTGTGTAGCACACGCCTCCCGAGAGATTCCTCGGGCCTCACTCACGAGGCTCTGCAGCATTTTGGGTATGACGGAGCAAGTGTAGCCAATCTCCAAGAGAGACAAGTTGGCCAGGAAGAAGTACATGGGTGTGTGGAGGACTGGGTTGGTCCAGATGGCAAGGGCTATGAGAGCATTGCCTGTCAGTGATGCTAAGAACATGAACAAGAGGAGGGCAAATGAAAAGAAACACTGTTCAGTGATGTAACAGAATTTGGTAAATGCAAATTGTTTGACAGACATACTATTGTCCTGCCACAAGGAGCAACTGAGGTTCATGACCTGAAAAAGAGAAAGGCAAGTCATCATATTCTTTCAGATATAAGTAGAAATCTTTATATTACTTGTAACAAGCTCTAGTAAGTCAGAAAGATAACTTTTTACCTGTGATTCTAAAGCTCAAAAAGCTCAGAAATTACACTCATCCTCATTCCTTCTCAAACTAATTCCTATTCTATAGTCACTATCCCAGTTGATTTGTCCAAAATATACATAGTCATTAATCATAAAATGGAAAAAAATAATTGCAGCTCAATAAACTCTTCATCCTTTCCTTTAATCAGTTGTCAAATGCTTCCAAATAAAGATCATCTCATATTTATCAATTCCTTTCCATTTTTGTTGGCACTGACTTGCTTTCTTCACTCATTCATTCAGCAGGTTTTTATTGAGAACACAGAATTTTGCAGTTACTGTGGTAGGTCCTGGGATTCAACAATGAAAAAATATTCTTCCCAAATGAAACTTACATAGTGAAGGAAAGCAGGAATTAAAACTAAGATATACCCTGGTGACTGACCAATTTAGATTAGGTGTTCAAAGAAGGCTCTTGACAATGAGAAGGAAGAGCTGAGATGTGAATGGCAAGAAGCAGCAGCCCTGTGAAGACTGTATCACAGCCATTCATACCATATCTATGTTGTACTGCTGACATAATTTCATCATTGCAACAATTTTCTTTACCTTTAATACTTCTCACCTTCCACCCTCTCTCCATCAGAGTGGTCTTTGCTAAATGAAAATTACCGTTGCTTCAAATTAAAATTCAAATATCTTAATGCAATTCATGAAAATCTATGGATCAGGTCACTGACTATTGATAGAAACTTTAATCTCACCCCTTACCCAAATGAACTTCATGTTCTAGTCACATCAAACCACTTGCATCTTTTACTACGTGGCTTGCTTTCATATATTTCCTTTTCTTTGTGCTCATTTTCTCATGGGGGCTTGACATTTGCTTCCTTGATTGTCCACCTACTGAACTGCCTGTCTATGTTCAAGGCCCAGCAGAGCTGCATCTCCTCTCTACAAACTTCTTCCTGACTCCGTTCCCCATGGTAGTCAGTTACGTGCACCCTCCACCGTGAGTTGCCATCAATCTATACCTGCTCTGGGAGCATTTGTACCACTCCAAGGACAACTGATTACTAATTTCCTCCTGAGCATAGCCTCAGACACAGACACAGATGCAGAATTTTATTTATTTACTTTTGCTTACCGTTATATCCACCACCCTCAACAACGAATAACTTTTCATGTATTGAAAAGAAGTTTAAATGCTAAACTTTACTCTGGCTGCTTATATGTTCTGCCCAATCCAATAAGTATCAATTTCTGACAAAATATTCCTTGTTCTTTTTGTAGATGCCCTCCAGTTTGGATTGTTCTTTTGAAGTGTCATCAAGCAAAATTCTAAACAACATTTGTCATGAAAAGGGCAGAAGAATAAGGAGGTTTCTCTTTCATTGGTCTGGACTCTACTGTTCATTAGCATAACCTGAGATCTTGTTTATACCACATTTGTTTACAACACACCTTTGTTTATTCAACGCTGACATTTGATGCCCATATATATTAAACAAAAGAATTATTTTGGGGGTTCCAAATAAATATGAACAGATAAACATATTAGGTGCATTCATAAAAACATATACACAAAAATGTACATTTTTCATATACACATAAATCTGTACATCCACAGACAGAAACACACACATTCAAATCCTTACTGCATAGCATAGTAATTAAGAGTGTTCTGGAGATATTCTACCTGGATTCAAATCCTAGGGCAGACATGTAAATGCTCAGTAAAAGTTAACATTTACTTAAACTATCTGTTCTTCAATTTTCCCATTTATAAAAAAAGATGATAGTAGTGCTTTCCTAATGAGGTTGCTGTGAGGATTAAGTGAGTTAAGTCCCATAAAAGTGATCACGTACTCTATAAAGTATTAGCTATAGCAGTGCCTGTATACATATGGGCTGTCACAATAGATTTACCTTCATATCTACTCCCTACATCACAGTCTCTAACCATTCCTCCTATTCATTGTCTTCATCTCTATTTCACATTTTTCCATTCTTCTGCTTCAGTGGAGAGAAGAAAAGCAAAAACCACATACATACATACATACATACATAGATGAAAAATAGAGACAGATAAAAATATGCCACCTGTGTGGTGTGTCTTGGGAAAAAATAGTTGTGTATTATGGATCATTTTAATCTTCTAATTTAGGTATCCACTGAGTTATGCAAAATTTCCCAGAAGTTAAGGATGGAAACAAGTGCACAGATTCAAAACTCTGTTAAATATAAAATAGCAACTCTGCATGATTATAGGAAGCCCCTACGCATATAACTATCAGAAAAATGTGCTCACATACAAAGTAGTATATTAGAGTGCATTTACACATATAGTAAAGAATTTATAGATATTTAAGTTCCTTTGTAAGTAATTTTACTATTTATATTTCCCAAATAGCGAAACAATTCAGTTAAGGCCAAGGCAAGGAAAACAGAATAAGGTTTACTTGTGTTTTTATTTTCTTTAACCCAAAAGATTCTTTTAAATATCTTGGCTCCTTAATAATAGACTATGCACTTGCACAGAAAACTCTGGATGTGGAGAAGTTGTCATCCCATTTTTTAGTTAAATACACAAATGTGTATCATACCATTTACATCCTTCTGTATTTGGGAAGAACTCCAGTTTCCTTCCTTCTACTGATGGACTGACCAAGGGGGAACCCACCCATAAAAGGGGAATGTCTGACTCTTTCTTAAGTAGGGACATCACAATGACTTTTTTTCGAGAATACCCATGTCCCATTTAGACTGTGGATGGTAAATGCAGATGCCTGTGTTGGGAACGGAAGTCAGGGAATGTTGGGCAAGGGAAGAAACCTTTTGGTAGATGGCACACAGTGAGCGCCGACTGCACACGGGATGATGCATGCTGTTCATCACCTGATATTTTTAGACTCAACGTGAATAAAAAAAGTCATCCCATGATAAGTGCATTTTAAAACCTCACAAAGTTCAGAGACAATTTTTTGAAAAAAAAGATATCAGAAGTAGGGAAGGTCTGTGAATGCTTCTAAATCTTTAAACAGGCAAAGTACAGTACTCTGTTTAGAAACAAATACTAAATCATACAAAAATAAATGTATAGAACTCACTGGAAGTGAGAATACAAACAAGTGTAGTCAAATTCTCTTCTCTCTCCCAATTACTTCTCTCCTAATTACTTGAAATAATACTGAACCAGGAAAACTCTGATTTTTTTACACTTTCTATTGTTTTTGCAACTAACTTTCTGTGGACCTCAGTCTGGGAACCCCAAGATCTATGCAGTAGAGATCAATATTTTATATATACCAAGAATATTTTATTTTAGTTATTGCCTGTGGAAAGAGAATGAGATGCTCAAGGCAGGTGTCAGGTGTCTGCAGAAAGAAGCATCTCAGGCAGTAGAATAATTTGACGTGGACATTGCTTCTGTCTCTCATCTGGTACATTTTCTTGACTTAAAGTTTCTGAACCATCATTTCTGTGGAATGGAAGGGTGATGAGACCCTTTCTATCTTTCTTGCTGAATTATTTTGAATTAAAAATGCAAATGTTGTAGAAGCAATCCATGAATAAAAAGTAAGGGACAATCATTAAAATGCAATTTCCCAGCATTAAAACCTCTTGCCCTTTAAAGCTTCATGTTAATTAACTCATAGGACACTGCATACGATATTCTCTATTATTATCAGTTTCTAAAAATAACCTATATTAAGAGTCAGTAATCAAGCAGAAAGGCACTGTGATATAATCTGAAGATACAGGAGTTTCATGCCTCATTATAAATTATATTTATAAATTCCTACTCAATGTAATAAAAGATTAAGTGGCCATTGAACATTGGAAAGCTTCCAAAGTTTTAAATAATGGGATGGACTTTCAGTGACACTTGGATGTATGAAAGAAACAGAGGAAGGAGATAAGATAATTTTAATAGCTCAATAGCTTGGCTTCGTGTGCCACCTTACTTAGCCCCAAGATCCAAGACAAGCACACTGTATATAGTCAGCTTTGGAAATAATCCAGCCCAAGTGATTCCTTTTGAGTCAGTGACTCAGTCCCTTATTAATCTTTGTTTTCATAAGGAAATGTTTCTTTATTTCCTATCAGACAAAAGAAAACACTTTATACATTATTGGATATTGTACCTGAAGCACTGTGTACAATGCCTGGCATACAAGGCACACTCAATAAATATGAATCTTCATTATTATGAAGTCAGCATTTCTGAATCATTTTACCAGTAGATACAATTTATGGAAATTGGTCATTAGCATTTATAAAGGTGATTACCCATTGCTTTCCACAATTTCCCCATGTTCACTTCATCAAGGACCTAATAACAGTAAGATGATGCCTTAACATAACTGATGAGAAACTATTTTATCATTTGATGGGATTAACATGTACAGAAAAACCTAGGTATTTCCATTCCCAAACAATAAGAGATATACCTATTTCCGTGAAATAATTAATTTAGAACAACCTACAGCAATTTTGTAACAGGAATACTGGCAAATTGAGTAAGTTGTTATACCCTTCAGAGAAGGAGAAAATAACTGACTAAAATAATGGCCAAAACTGAAAAATGCTTTGGGTTTTACTATCTATTTTCAACACTTTAATCCAAAGTCTTCTGCAACCCTCTTTCTTTAAGATATCAGTCATGTCACATACCTTTAATCATTAACATCTGAGGGGGAAAAGTACTTGGTTATGTCTTCTGATGAGCCACTTCTTGATTTTCTCTGTTATAACCTCTCAGAATTCAGAGGATGTAAGTCTGCCCAATCGTCACCTCTAAAACCATGCACTGAAAAGCTTTTGTTGTAGTCAGCACCGTGTCTGCTCTCCTGAAGATTGTGTGCCTCATGAGAAAGCATTATGTCCCTTTTGGCAATTCCCTCAACTCCACATCGGCAGCCACAGCACCCGCCCCCCCCCCCCCCCACACACACACACAAGCAGAAGCATACAAGGCTTACTGATTATATGGTGATGTGTTTGAGCCATCCTCCTTCCTGAAAAACAATGGAATACAAATATGTTATATTTCAGTTCTTACTCTGAATACTTATCCTGCCTCCCTCCCCCAGGAGACATACTTTCTTCCCAGTGTAGAGTGTCAGGAATCAGTTTGATTCTGTCTTTCAGGAATTGTCATGGATAGGTCTGTCTCTATGTGTTGGTAAATGCTAACATTAGGGCAAAAGAAGTAAATGTAAAAGACACAAATCAGCAATTAGGTATAATGAATAACCTATATTATAGGTAACTGCTATCACAGACTGTGTGATGATTTAGATTTTAATCTTTTGTTTGAATTAAACAAAATAGTCATGAAAAATAATTATGAAAACTACATAAGTAACTTTCATGTCATATTATATTGAGACAGTTAATATTTATTCTGGTTATTATAAAAGACAAAATAATAAATCATAATAATCTAGTGACACATTACTTTGACAAAGTACCTACTTGTTGCTATCAAAAGTAATCACAATAAAATGGAGACTCCAAAGTATATTTTTGAATAGTGAAAAAACTATAAGGAACCACATGTTTATTATTTAAATGATATAAAACAGTATATATGACACTGAATACCTATTATTGATATGACATAAAGGCAAAGGAGAAAGAATAGGGAAGAAAGTGTCCTTTGGATAAAAATTCCCCTTATTGGAGATCCCTTAAGTGAAATATTCACAATGCCCTCTTTGGACTTCCACATAAAGAATTTATAGTCCCAACCTTGTATATTCTGTCTGATACATTTCACTTTTAGTACTGCTAAATTAGAACCTGATTGCTTGAATATGATTAAAATGTAGTTCCTAAGGTTATCTTTTTGGAATCAGATATAGAGCCTAAGGGACTTTTATCAGTTTTATAAGTACTGATAAGACAGTTATCTTCTCCACATTCTCCACCTCCTTAGTAACAGAATATTGAATTTATTTATTGTGGAAAATGCACTCAGCTGAATAACATATTAGCAAGCTTCTCTTGCAGCTAGGTGTAGTCTACAGCTAATTCTGTCTAATAAATGTAAACTGAAGTAGTTTGCATTATCCAGGAGATTTCCTTAAAGGAAAGGAGAATTCTGTATTGACCATCCTCCATCTGTCTAGCTTCCCTGGAACCCGATGTGATGTCTGGCAGAAGCCTTAGTCCACAGCATGCACAATAAGGACAAGTGTCAAAGCTAAGGGATTTTGGAAAAGAAGGATAGAAGGAGCTTGCATTCCAGAGAAATTGGACTTCCTTGTATGAGAGATATAAACTTTCTGTTTTTTCATATTTTACCTGGAAATGTAAATTAATTTTTTATCTTTCTTTTAGGAAATTCTACTGTTAGTTCACGAATCCCATTGGTGAGTAAGAACATCTTTCTAATATTGAGTCATCTCATCCATGTCATTGGCATATCTGTTTACACATTCACATTTGCATTAGACACAGTCCTTGAGGAGCCTTCACAGATTCCTCCACTATTTTCTGATTTTTTTTCTTCTGACCAATGCCCACCGTGTACCAAATCAGTCTTTCACTTTTAGATAATGATGAAATGTCACATAGTAGGGCATAGGAGTCTAGCTTCCTGGCCAAGAGGGTGTGTGCTAAAACCCAAATATGTGTAGGAATTAGCTTCCCATAGGGTCAACCGTATAGGGAGCTGAAGAAAAAAGGTTGATATAGTCCTTCTCTTGTCTTCCCTCTGTGAAACCTTTTGAGGGATGGTTTCTATTTGAAAACCTTCCAGGGAAATCTCATAAATCAAATAACTCTGCTGCATTCCTAAAGTAGGACTACTATAACAAAATACTACAGACTGGGTCATTTAAACAAAAGAAATTTATTTTTCATAGCTCTGGAGACTAGAAGTCCAAGATCAAGGTGCTGACAGAGTTGGCTTCTCCTGAGGCTTGTCTTCCTGCCATAGAGGTGGTTGCCTTCTCTCTGTGTCCTCACATGATCTCTTCTCTGTGTGCTGCACAATTGATGTCTCTTGCTCTTCTTATAAGGACACCAATCATATTGAATTAGGGCCCCTTTATGACCTGATTTGACCTTAATTACCTTTTTAAAGATCCTGTCTCCAAATACAGTCACATTGGGTAAAGTTAGGGCTTCAACATACAAATTTTGGGAGGATACAGTTCTGTCCATTACACTCTGCCCTCTCAACCCCAAAATCCATGTGCTTCTCACATGCAAACTGCATTCACCATCCCAACAGCTCCAAAAATCTTAACCCTTTCCAGCATCAACTCTAAGTCCAAAATCTCAAATACCTGTCATCTAAATCAGGTATATATGAGACTCAAGCTATAATTCGTCTTGAAGCAAAATTCACCTCCAGTTGTGAACCTGTGAAACCACACAGGTTATATGCTTTCAAAATGCAATGGTAGAACAGGCATAGGGTAGACATCCTATGCCAAAAGGGAGAAAATGGAAGGAAGAAAGTGATGACAGATCCCAAATAAGCCCCAAACCTAGCAAGACAAGTTCCACTAGATTTTAAGGCTTCAGGATAATCCTCTTTAGCTAGATACTCTGCATTCTGGGTCTACTAGGGTGTCATTACTGCCTTCTAGGCCCACTGTGTCTGTAGTGTTGTCCCCTCAGCCATTGACAGTGGTCATACCCCCTCAGCTTTGGGTACTAGCCTTGCCGCTAAGGCCCTGGGCAGAGTTAACCTGGCCTGCTGAAACCAAGGAGGTGGTCCCACTCTTTGAACCTGAGGAGGGGAGAGACTTTGCCCCTCTTCCCCAGGCCTGTGTGCTCTGGGCACGTGGTAGGAATGGCAGCCCTGCTAATCTCCAAATTGTCTTTAGGGCCATCCTCACATTTCATGAAGGATAACACGTGTACACAACCAAATCACTCCTTTATCCCATCCTGTAGTATCTCAGAAGTCTGATGGCCTTACTTCATTTTATTCCATCTCTGTCCTTTTAATCCAACTTGTCAGTGTTTCTGCTGATATAATCTTATCCCTATTCCTAGTTTCTTGTGACACAACTGAGAATTTTCCAAATCCTCCAGTCCTGATTCCTTTCTCTCCAATTTTTCTCTCTCCTCTTGCATTTTACTATAAGCTGCAAAGAGAAACCTAGGTTCACCTTCAACGCTTTTCTTAGAAATCTTCTCTGCTAAATATCTGTTTGTCACTTACAATTTCTACCTATCAAAATAATAGAACACATTTCAGACAAGTTCTTTGCCATTTTATAACAAGGATCACCTTTCCTCTCGTCTCCAATAATGTGTTCCTCATTTCCACCTACAACCTCATCAGAATCATCTTGAACTTCTATATTGTTACCAACAGTCTCTTCAAGGCAATCTGTGCTTTTCCTAATATACACCTGATGCTTCATCCAGCCTCTACCCATTACCAAATTTCAACACTTCCACATTTTTAGATATTTGTTACATCAGCAGCCCACTTCCCAGCACTGACATCTGCATTAGCTTGCTAGGGGTGCCATAACAAAATACCACAGACTGAGCGGCTTAAACAACAGGAATTGATTTTCTCACAGTTCTAGAGGCTAAGAGTTGATGATCAACGTGCCACCAGGGTTGATTTCTCCAGAGACCTCTCCCAGTTTGTATAGGGTTAACTTCTAGCTGTGTCTTCACGTGGCCTTTAGAAGACATGAATTTGGGGAGTTCAGAGGGCAGAGTATTATAAACTGAATTAGGTCTTTTCAAAATTCATATGTTGAGGTTCTAACCCCCAATGTAACTGTCAGTAGATAGGATCTTTGAAAAGGTAATTAAGGTTAGATAAGGTCATAAGAGTGGAGCTCTTATCAAGTATAACTGGTGCCCTTATGAGAAGAGGAAGAGACTCTGGGTGTGCGCGCACACAGATAAAAGACCACGTGAGGATATAGTGGGAAGGCAGCCATCTGCAGACCAAGGAGAGAGCCCTCGGGGACATCAACTTTGTCAGAACCCTGATCTGGATTTCTAATTTTTAAAAGCATGAGAGAATAAATTTGTGTTAAGTCTCCCATTCTGTGGTATTTTGTTATGGTAGCCCTATAAACCAAATACACATGCCCTATTAGCACCTTTTATGTCTTCCCATGACTCACTTCTAAGTGGCACAGAACACAGGAAAACATTGCTTCACATTGCTTTGCATTTTTCCTTGCTCACTCCCCCTTTTATCCTTCATTTTCAGACCTGGCCTAGTACCTCCCAAATAATCCACACTTAAGTCCTTGCTTCTCTCCTGCTTTCTAGAGGGTACAGGCTGTGATTTGTATTTTCTCAGATCTTTTTTTAATATATTGAGCCTACAGTTCAAATATTCTACCTTTTCAAGTTTCTGTTTGTCTTTGATCAATCATAGGAAGTGTTTTAAGTTGTTGAATGTGTCAATAAAAGATGCTTCATGTAGAGTGGGTGGAATGATTAGGACTTTAACTTACTGGATCATAATCCTAAATCTCAGAAGTTGCTCAACCTTAGGGAAATAAATGATCATCTCAGATATTAAATGATGTCTTCATGTGTAAATTAGTGATATTAGGATATGCTGCCTTAATATACCCCAGATTTTAAAGATCAAATATGATTAATGAGAAAATCAATATAATTTAGGTGAACTTAAAATATTTTGGAGGCCAGCCCCGTTTCCTAGAGGTTAAGTTTGGCACGCTTTGCTTCAGTGGCCTGGGTTCGATTCTGAGGAGCAGACCTACATCACTCATCGGCAGCCATGCTATGGCAGCAACCCACACACAAAATAGGGGAAGACTGGTAACAGATGTTAGCTCATGGCAAATCTTCCTCAGGAAAAAAAATATATATTTTGTTGTGATTATTATCATTGTTGAGCATTAATGATTAAGTGAAAATATATTTAATTGAAAGACATTATTGAAGTGAATCTCCTGAAGTACTTTATGAGAGTTGAAATACCATATTTTAGAATGAGTTTCTAATTATCAGGTAGTCAAGATTAGCACTAGAAATAGCAATCTGTAGATTGGTTGCCATTGTGGCCTTTTGATTCAACAGTGATAAATTATCCTCAGCACATAAGGGAACTTTAACTCCAAGGAATAATTTTCCAAAGGCATTTTTGGAGTTAAGAGAGATTAGAGTCTAGGTAATGAATGTCTCAGAATAATCTATAACATCATATGAATCAGTAATTGAGTTGTTGATTTTGATTCAAAAGAAGGGCCAATATTTTCAATATAAAGAGTAAGTGTTTCTCAAGTAGCATTTCAAGGGGGACAGAGACATTTGACGGGCCCCAACACCCTCCAATCTTCTCAATGTTATCTAAATTCAATTTAGAAATTCATTCCTTTGGATTAAGGTTTTGCCTTCCATGGAAATTTGTAAAAATTTTTAATAGAAAATAGGTCAAACAAAAGACACAATAAGAATTGGATTAAGTATTTTATAAAAAGTATATTTCTTGGAAGGAAATGGAGTAGAAATTCCAGAGTGAGGGGACAGCTCAATTATTTGCAGTAGGGAAACTTTAAGGCATGCTGCTTACAGGAGTCATGGGGTAGCTAGGAAGCTTAACAGTGAAATATGAATTAACCAGGTATTAGAACCATCCAGAAGACACAGCTGCTGCTGGGTTAGAGAAACAGAAGTAGCAAAGGACAGCGATGACCTGGTAGAAGCAAGGACAATAGTAGCCCTGCCTGTGGAGCTACAGACAATGAAGGAGACACTGCCACAGCTAGAAAAGCCTCCCACAGCATAGTGGAAGGCAGGAACACCCTGGATTTTTTTCTCTCTTCATTTTAGTCTTTCCCAGTGTCTCTCATTTGAGAACCAGTTGATACGGGAGCCTGTGCAAAGTGGCCTTCAGGCACCAGCCCTCGAGTAACACAGAACAAAGTTGGAAAGGGACTGTAGATGGATCTGAGGGCAAACAAACCTAGGACCAGCACATCTAGCAAATATTTTGGCACTATAGTTAAAAGAACAGGTTACAGAAGAAGGAATATGAAAGAGTCTATACATCAGTTATGTCTAATGTTTACTATCATGTAGCTCATCAGAAACGTTTTTGGACAGGCAACCCCAAAACAAATGAACATTTTTATTTTCAAATTAAATGCATGAATTATTCTATACACATATTTATATCCTCTGTAAAATATAAACTGCACCCCAGGGGAACATTTCACACAAAACAGGATATACACCATCATAAAGTGTTCTTGAATTTGCAATATTCTCCCTCCTTTTATACCACATAACAGAGTTCACTTCCTCCCTATCATTTCCTAGTTCCCTAAAGTCTATGGACCAGTTCTTAGACCTTTAATAATTGTGCATTAATTAATTGTGCATGTACATACAGACACATACTTGTCTGTATATATGTGTACAAAACAGAGGTTCACTAATGAAAAAAATCTAATGAATTAATTTAAAAAATAAATCTGTGAAGAAACTATCAAATTAATTTTGACACTTTTAATAGCATATTTGACAGGAAGTAGATGAATGATCTTACTTGGCTTTGCAAAGTTCATTATGAGTAGAACTGAAGGATGTTCTGAATGCCCGAAACTTGAATTGTCCTCTCTTCTGTTATTGCATAACAGATAACGGACATATCTATCATGGGAACATAAAGGTATCTAATATGGATACCTTTGCAGCAAAATGTATGTATCTGTGTATATGTGTTTGTTTGGAAGATATTATACAATCAATTGTCCTCCAGTAGAAACTGATGCACAAGCTTCCGTGGCTTTTCTGTCTACAGAGTCCTATCTCCCTCCCTAATTTATTGATGGGAAGTTGCCTGAGAAGGAGAACTCCAGAGACGTGTGCTCAGTAAACAAGCTAAATGCCATCCATCTGAAGAGACGGTGAGCCAAAACATTACAGAAGAGAGTGAGTTTGCATGTTACCCACACGTGGTTTCTCCCCTGCCTGTCCTGGAACTGGGGTTATGATTGAACTTTCCATCAAACCATCAACAGTCTCAACAGCTGGATTGTCATCCTTCCTATAAGGCAGGCTTTTCTTTGTCATGTTATGGAAAAAATAAAGGTAAATTTATTTTAAAAATTGAGGAAATCCAGAACAAGTTCCCTTTAGCAGTGAACAGAAGGAGTTTTTCACGTATAACCCAACATTTACTGTATTCTTTGTCATGGAAAATTAACTACCTCTTTTTCTTTGCAGAAATACCCTTGTCTTCATCTTGATCAACAGGAATGTGAAAGAGGAAGAGAGCAGTGTTACTGTGGAATCTCCTTGGAAAATATCAGTTATTTTTTTAACATAAATGTACAAGGAAAAAATCGTGACAATGTAGTTAAATCAAGCAAAGTGAGGCCACTCATCCATAGTATTTCTTCCAGTAGAATCGATTCTTTGAGCAGCACAGTTCTTTCTTGCTTTACTGTATTATACAGAAAATTTACCCAGCTAAAGAGAATGTCAATTCTGGCACATCAGACATTCAGGATTTTTATTTTACCACTAAAATACTTGACCAGTTAGATAAATGCTAAACAATGTGTATCAGTCTCCTTCTTTTGTTATAATTCTGGAAGAAGGATTATCCTTTACACAAAATACATAATAGTTCATCATCTTGGCAAAATTTCAAAATGCAATTCATTATTAGCATGAATGCCAAAGAAAATAAGCCACTTATTCTCTTTAAACCGGACTACATAATAATTGTCTGAGACCAGATCTAATGGCCTAGAGTTCTTAGAAGTAAGTTCTTATTTTCTAGTCAGAATATTTAACGGAAAATTAAAAATTTTCACTGGAGTTTTTGTTTGCTTCTTTGCTTGTTTTTAAGGAAGTGGTTCAGATCTGAATCCCACAGGTAATCAACCTCCCACGGTCATTTTGGAGACCCCAGAAATGACCACTCAGATGTTCAAATTTTCTTAACTACCTTTCTTAATTTCTGCATGTTAATAGTTTAAACTACCCTGATAAATTTTACACAATTACTCTATGAAAGGTCAATAGATTGCATTATGTGACTAAATCCACATACTTTTGTAATAAAAGCATATTAAAGTATGTGGACTGTAGGTGCAACCAGGGAAAAGAACTTGCTTAATGGGGACTGTGAATTAGATTTTTCTAGAGAGCAATATTAACAAAGCTATTAGGCCAATGACTCAAATAGCAGGATCACCAAAGTTTTATTTAACTCAATCAACAGTTTAGTAGTTATTTTCTTCATAGAAGAACAGTGAATATTAATGATAGTCATATATATCTTTTCCTTTTTGAAAATTCTAACTACTCTTATTTTTTCAGTATACCTTCTCTCTCTTACTCTTGCTCACTTGGTGATTTTTCATTTTATCTATAGTATCTGCTGTTTATCATGTATCTATATAAGTAGCAAACAGCTTTTTTTCAATTTCTTTGCTTTTTCACAGAATGCATACTGATGGCCTATGTATTTTATTTTCAGATTGTTTGATATAGATCTCAAATCTGTTTTAGTATTGATTCTAATGTCTATTCTGTGTTTATATATTTCCTTTGAATGCATTTGCTGTTTTCATGACACTGCATTTGTGTCTTTTCTCCATAGCAAGCCAACCTACCATATTTTCTATTTTGCACTATTTATCTTTGTCCCTTCTTTCTCTATGTATAATTCCGGTGTCCAAATACTCAAGCTTTACTCAGTTTCTTATTTTTCCATTGGTTATGGTGTGAGATTTTCTTCCCAAAGAAATAAAATAGGATCTTACCATTAAATTTACAATAAAATAAAACAGGAACTTAGAATTAATAAGCAATGAAAGGGACAAATTTCAGCAAACAGATTTTATTCTCCTGGGCTTTTCTGGCCAGCCCCAGCTGGAAATGGTTTTCCTTCTCATCATCTCTATCATATACATTCTGACATAGATGGGGAATAACAATCACACCAGCCTCATACTTGAACCCCAAACTCCACACACCCAGGTATTTCTTCCTCTCTCATCTCTCCTTCCTGGACCTCTGTTTTACTACTAGTATTGTTCCACAAATGCTTTGGAATCTCAAGGGCCCTGAGAAGACCATTAGCTACGAGGGTTGTGTGATCCAGCTATACATTGCTCTGGGGCTGGGCTCCACAGTGTGCCCTGACTGTTAAGGCCTATGACCGCTTCATTGCTATCTGTCGACCCCTTCACTATGGCATTATCATGCACCCAAAGCTTCTCCAGCAGCTGGCAGCTGTGGACTGGATCACTGGTTTTGTGGAGTCCACAGTTCAAATTGTCCTCATTTTCCAGTTGCCTCTCTGCAGCCATCACAGGGTGGATGATTTTATGTGCCAGGAGCCTGCTCTGCTTAAAATTGCCTTTGAGGACTTAACAATCCTGGAAAATGAGCTCTCCATAGCTACTGTCCTCTATGTGGCTATACCTCTGGAGCTTATTCTTGTCCCCCATGGCTGCGTTATTAGGAGTGTACCGAGGATAAACTCTGCTGAAGGCAGAAGGAGAGCCTTTGGGACTTGTGTGTCCCACCTAATTGTTGTAGTCTTATTCTTTGGGACCATAATTTCTGTCTATATTCAACCCAAAAGCAAGTACACACGGAATCACAGAAAATTCCTCGCCCTCTTCTATACTGTGGTGAGACCCTCACTTAATCCTCCAATCTCTACCTTGAGAAATAAAGAGGTTAAATGGGCTCTAAAAAGGTTGCTTGGAAGAGCCTCAAGTTAGGGAGAAAAGTAAAATATACTCATGCAGTTCCCCCTAAAGATTGGGAACTTTTAGGCATCATCCAACTATGGTTTCTCTTTTCCTTTACAAGGAACACAGCTAAGTCTCCTAAATAAAAGGAGGTATGAAATTTCCTTTCAATGACATTCTGAAGTTACCTGCTCTAAATCCTTTTTACCCTCCTTTCTGGAAGTGCTATGTCTCCTTTTTTTGGCTATGTAGTAAAGATTCTTTAAATAAATAAATAAATACTTATAGATCCTTGCATGTGTACACGTATTATACTTTCACAAATACTAGAGTTATTGCTCTAGCAGCTGAGGACGTTGCTGGAAATTATGGCATCTATTTTCTCATCACAGAAGTAAATCTTCTTCCTAATGGAGGAAGAGCTCCGGTCACAGCTGCAGTAGTTGGGGTTTACCTGAGAAGGCATCCTATTGCTCTCCAGGTCTCGGTTTGAACAGTGCTACGGGCTGTAGGTGTTCTATCACTAGTTTACATAAAAGTGTAAAGGGGAAACTCACAATTGTCTAACAGTTTGCCTTATTTGGAGGATTGTTGATTTTTATTCATT
The DNA here is from genome assembly GCF_041296235.1 of Equus asinus. Lineage (NCBI taxonomy): Eukaryota > Metazoa > Chordata > Mammalia > Perissodactyla > Equidae > Equus > Equus asinus. Next base: position 36,852,978 of record NC_091797.1, read on the forward strand.
CAGTACAGGTATCTAAGATTAAGTACACCCAGGGACTTTCCTTATTTCTCCGACTCAGAAAGGAAGCCTGCTAGGGATATGAGCCATGAGACTGAATATTTCTCTTTCTGCATCTCTTCTCAGCATAGAATAGCCCTCAACCTCTTTTCATCACCACTTTAGCTCTACAGCTGGAATCTAAGACAAATATGCAGACACAATTTTAAGTTGTCATTAAATTTGAATATTTAAATTTGACAAAAGTAAACAGATTTCTTTACAAATAAAAATCTTTGTCATTGATGTAGTATTCCTTTTTGTTGATATTACAATTTTAGAATTTATAAAATTGTTTTTCTTCCTATTGAATATAAAGATTTTTATCTGTTCTAATAATACTTAACAATTTTGGTATTTTTTTAATTTAAAATGTTAGTCTTGTTTTTCATATATGCACAGTTATTTATTTTTGAAATATTATCAAGATCCTTGTCGGCTTTAATTTTAGAGCCTGCTTAGACAGACTTGCGACATGTTGTAGTTTTATAAATTTTGTTTTCTAAAAATATAAATGATTTTAACAGAGATTAATCCAAAGTATCATTTTAAAAAGGTTGAGTATCTACCTGAATCTAGTAAGAAGTTGATTAGGGTGAGAAGCAAATTCAACCACATTGGAGAAGAAAAACTTGATGTAATCAGAAGACATTGATAATGTAACTTAGGTGTTGTCTATGTAAACTTTCTATTTCTCTACTCATAAGATAAAATTTGATTGATACTAATAATTATAATTGTGGTTACATTTAAATTATATTTTTCACTGATGGCTTAAGAAAACTAATGCCTAATAAGCAATATGATTACCCAAATCATTTAAAATCTTATAATTTCACACAAACACTGAATGAAAAAACTAATAAAGATGATATCCTTGTGCCCATCCTAAGATGAAAATTTTAATATTTTCCATATAGTCTTTACATGTTTAGAAAGCATTTTGGTTTTTTAGCTAACTTATTATTAAAATCTAGCACACGTAAAGAAAAGAACACAAGCTATATGTGTAGAGCTCAATGAATTTTCACAAAGTGAAAAGACCCTTGTTACCAATACCCACTTCAAAAACAAGATTATCAGCAAAGTGGATGCCTTCCTTCTGCATCTTTTCAGGCACTAAACATGCCTAATAATTAATTGGGCAAGACATTTTACTGTATCTATGCTGTTTTAAACTTTTTTTTGAGAAATTATTTCAAATTTTCAGAAAAGTCAGAAAAATAGTAGAGAGAGTTCCCACGGAACTGACACCCAGCTTCCCTAATGTTAACATTCTATGTGTCCAAAGTAGTAATTATCCAAACCAGGAAATTATCATCAGGAAATTATCACAACACTGCATGTTACGTAAACCACAGACCTAATTAGAATCTCACTAGTTTTTCCACTACCGTCCTTTTTCCAAACAGGATCCAATCCAAGATCCTAAACTGCATTTACTTCTGTCTCTGAATCTCTTCCAGTCTATGACAGTTCATCAGTCTTTTATTGTCTTTCACGATCTTGGCACTTTTAAAGAGTACTGGTCAGTTAATTGTAGACTAGCTCTTAATTTGAGATTGCCTAATGTTTTCTCATTATTAGGTTGAGGTTAAGCATGTGGGGCACAAATACCACAGAAGTGATGCTGTGTCCTTTTAGCTCATCATAACAAAGGGTATAGAACATCAGTATGTTGACCTTGATTACTTGATTAGAAGATGTCTTTAAGGTGTCTCCACTGAAATATTACTGTTTTTCCTCTTGTAATTAATAAATAACTTTGCATAGGTTATGAATACTTTCCTAGTCTCAAAGAAAATATGGAAATGTTCTGCTTCTCCTCAAACTGTCACCTACAGATTTTAGCATCCATCAATGGAATTTGCCTGAGACAATTATTACTGTGGTGTTTGACTAATGGTGATTTTGTACTTTTTTCATTCAATCTACATTTATCATTAGGATTCTTCTGTAAAGAAGAGTTGACTCTTTCTTTTTTTCTTTCTTCACTTCTTTTATGTAAAGATGGACTAACAGACATTTATTTTATTTTATGAGTTATAATCCAATGCAATCATTATTTATTTTGTTCCTCAAATTTTTTCAACTTTAGCCATTTGGAGTTGCTTCATGTTGGCTCCTGCCTCCTTTCAACATATCCTCATCCTTTCTCAAACACTTTCTTATTTTCCGGCACCACAAGATTTTCCAGGCTCATTTTGTATTTTCTTTGGTTCAGACCTAGACTCTACCCCTTCTCCTAGGAGCCCTGCCTCTATCTATTAGGGAATTGTATTTAGATACCAAGTTTTGGTACTACGTGTGCTGTTTGTTACTGGGACACCATTGTTTCTAGGCTCACTCAGCAGACAGGAAAATAGATATGTTTATTATGTAAATATATTTATAAGTTTATAAATATATGTAAGATATAAACAAATTTTATATGTTTATAAATATATATATTTATTATACTAACTCATGCACACACACACGTTTATGCCCATTTCTCTTTTCCTCTCTCCATATAGGTAGATATGATATAAATATATATTATATAGAGATATAATATAAATATAGATAAATATGATATAAATATACATATTTATTGATAGATATGATATATATATATAAAACCATGAGATTATACCAATACTGCCAATTACAATTCAACATCACAAAGTTCATTGTAGCCTTCTTATATTTCTTTTTATTGAAGTCACATGGATTTATAACATTGTGTAAATTCTAGGTGTACATTATTATATTTTAGCTTCTGTAGAGAGTGCATTGTGTTCACCAACTGTAGTCTAGTTTCCATCCCTCACAGTACATATGAGCCCTTTTACCACTGTCACCCTCCCCCGACCCCTTCCAGTAACCACCAATCTATTCTCCTTATCTATGTGTTTGCTATCTTCCACATATGAGTGAAATCATATGGTGTTTGTCTTTGTCTAATTTATTTCACTTAGCATAATACCCTTAAGGTCTAGCCATGCTGTGGCAAATGGCACAATTTTGTCTTTTATATGGCTTAGTAGTATTCCATTGTATGTGTATATTCATATATATGTCTGTATAAATATATATTTATTTATGTATTTTTATATATTTATATATTATTTATATATATACATACATATATATATGGTGGTGTGTATATATATCTATGTATAGGTTGGGTTGCTTGCAAGTCTTGGCTTTTGAGAAATATCCATACTAATTTTCACAGTGGTGGAACCAGCTTACATTCCCACCAGCAGTGTATGAGAGTTCCATTTTCTCTATATCCCCTCCAATACTTGTTATTTCTTGTCTTTTTTAATTATAGCCATTCTGATGGATGAGTTGTCCATTCTGATGGGTATCTCATAGTAGTTTTGATTTGCATTTCCCTAATAGTTAGAGATGTTGAACATCTCTTCATGCCTGTTGGTCATCTGTATATCTTATTTGGAAAATTGTCTGCTTATATCCTCAGCCTCATGTCTGATCCAGTTCATTTTTTTGTTGTTGAGTTGTATGAGTTCTTTATATATTTTGGAAATTAACCCCTTGTCAGATATATGATTTGTATATATTTTCTCCAAGTTGATATGTTGTCTTTTCATTTTGTTGATGGTTTCCTGTGTTGTGCAGAATATTTTTAGTTTGAAATAACAAACAACAAAATGAGAAGAAAACCTAGCAGTGGGAGAAAATATTCCTTTATATTTACATTTTATTAATATTTAATTATATATAATTAATATATATAATTACATATAAATATATAAATATAGACTTTATATATTTAATAAATTTACACATTGTTATATGTCATATATATTTAAATAAAAAAAGATAGTGGTCACTTCAGGTATTGCATAGGATTTCTTTAGGATTATTATTAAATATAAGTCAGAAGTTGCTGTTTACATCACACATGCTGATTAAAACCAAAGGAGAGACTTTCAAAAAGAAAAATAAATAAAATAAAATCAGCCAGAAAATCTCGCAAGTTAGAAAGCAGCCTGAACACTAGGGCTATGCCTACCTAGCAGGGACATTCTCCAGAGCCATTTGGTCCTTTTCATTCTTATTTATCTCAGTGACAAAGAATGTGGGGAATCCGAATTAATAGAATAAGCCTTCTTAGAAACCACAGAGCAGAGCCACACCCTGGGTTCTGAAACCAGACTGCCTGGACTGAATACTGGTCCATATTTTACTTGCGGGGATGAGCTGCTCCAGTCTTTGTTCTTCGGTTTCCACGTGTGTAGATGAGGACAATAATAGTACAGTGGTTTTGAAGGTTAATTAGACAATACATTTATTATTGTTATTGGTGGTGTAGTTATAGCTAGTGCTGAAGATAACGTACTCCAAAGGTTCTTTGAAATCAAAGAGAACAGAGTTTGAATCAAAGTTAGCAAGGGATTTCTAACTATTATCAACAGTCAGGATTATTTAATAGAGAAAATATTTATGGTAAGCTAATTAATGATAAAGTAGATATTTAGAATGTTAAACACCAAAATGTTCTAAAAGATGCATTTTTGGTGATTTTCAGATATTCAGCTGCTTTCAAAACAGTATATGTTTGATAACATAATCTATCATGAGAAGCGACGTGTGTGTATGTGGTTAGCAGAAAGAAAAGGCTAAAATAAAATAAATCAAATATTTCCATTGGCTACTCCTGGATTGAAGGAATATAAATGAATTAAATTGTAATTTTTACACTTTATGTGTTTTATAAATTTGCTGTAAAAAGCGTGTATTATATTTATCATAAGAAAAATGTCTACGATTAAATATTTTCATATTTGTATTACACATGAACTACATGAACCATAGGAAGAGAGAGAAGAAAGAATCATGGGTAATATGAATGCCTGGATGGTATACAGTAAATATTTCATGTTTATTCTTTCAAACTTATAAAACTAAACATAAGTGGTCATACTATACAAATTGCTTTTAAATTGCTTGAATACTTAATAAATCATTTTTCTAGATTAATAATCATAAATTATCATCTTTAATGCTTACATATAATTTCCACCTCTTCCTGTGGAATAATTGTTAACCAGTAAGTTATTTTTGCATGTTCAGATTATTTCCATTGTTAATTACTATATATACATGTAAATAAAAATCACAAGGTACTATGTTTAAAGGATGAATTGGATAGTTTTTGGTAAAATAGGGATATATATGGCAAAATACACATCTTGGTCAATAGTGTAAATCACTACTATCTCCAGAGAGTAGAATTATCACATTCTCTTTTTTTAACTTTTCCGCTTTATTGAGGTAAAATTGACAAATAAAATTGCATATATTTAAAGTGTGTAACATGATGAATTTACATACATATCCATTGTGAAACAATTACCACAACCAAGTTAATTAACACATACTTATCACTTGTGTCTGTGTGTGTAATGAGAACACTAAAGATCTACTCTCTTAGCAAATTTCAAGTATACAATACAGTATGATTAAATATAGTCACCATGCTGTACGTCATATCTCCAGAACTCATTTAAGCTATAACTGAAAGTTTGTCCCCTTTAACCAACAAGAAAGATTAAATCTCATTATTTGAGGAGTAGGCTTGAGTCATAGTAGCAGTCACAGTTCTCCACTTTTGTCGAATTACAACTACCACAGCAGTAGTTATTAATCTGTCATAGATCAAGTGCTATCGGAGCAAGTCCCTGAGAATTAGATGTTCAAATCCAAGGCAGTGCTTCCATAGGCGCTACTGGATGTGTTGTAAGCACGTTCATTTGTCTTAAAAGAAAGTTTTTGGATGATTTCCAAATTTGAGTCAAGGTTCATCTGCACATATGTAAGTTTTTAAAATGACAAAATCGTCTTTCAAATTATTTACGTTAATTTTAGTTCCGTTTTCTTCTTCCATTATTGAATTTAAATATGATTTCTGTTGGTCCTTAAAAATATTTTCACCATGTGGTCCCTTGACAAAATTCTTTTGATATTGTGCAGCAAATATCTAGGAAACATGAATTTTCTTTTTTTTCTTTTTTGCATGTTTAGATACTTTTATAGTACACAGACCCACATAAAGAATTCAACATTATATCATCAACCAATTGTTAAGGTTGAAGAATTTGAAAACATTTTTTTAATGAAAGGAATCATGTACTTCAGAGAGTTAGTAGGAACATAAGAGTCATGTGGGACAAACGTATGTGGGAACACTCCCCTCAGTGACCAGGGCAGAAGTCAGATGGGCCCCTCAGGGGTTAGAAAATTCCTAAGACTATAGAGTCAGGATTTGGCAGGTTTCTGAGGTATAATCCAACAATTTATACTCTAAGCCTAGACTAAAATATTAGGGAAAACCTGTCTAGTGTTGGAATCACCCATAAAATTCTTTCATAACCAACCTCTTTCCAGAATTTGGCAATCAGAACTTTAGCTCTGGATACAGAGATGTCCCCAAAACTACAATCACTTGTATGAAAGGTCTTTACAAAACAGATTGAAGAGCACAGTTTTTTCTTCTTTCTTTTTTTACACTTGAGTTGCGGGTGCATCTTTTCCAAAGAGCAGATTTGCACGACCCTCTAGGATCTACTCATGAGTCAGAACTTTTTTCTCCCACAGAATTCTTTGGAGAGCTGCCTTGACTTCTTTGTTCTGCAAACTATAGATGATGGGGTTGAGCATGGATGTGACCACTGTATAGAAGAGGGCTAGGAGTTTATCTGTTCCTGGTGAATGGCTAGCCTTGGGCCTCAAGTAGGTGACAGATCCTGAGCCATAGAAGAGTGTTACTACAAGTAGGTGGGAAGAACAGGTGGAAAGGGCTTTCCGGCGGCCCTCAGGTGACGGCATGATCAGCACAGCTGCTAGAATTCTGCCATAGGAAGCAATGATCAGTAAAAATGGACTGGAAATGCAAAGGATGGCCACCACAAAGACTGCAGCCTCATTATGGGATGTATCCCCACAAGCAAGTGCCAGGATAGGGGGGAGGTCACAGAAGAAGTGGTCTATTTCACAAGGGCCACAGAAGTCCAGGGAGAATATATAGTTGGTCTGGCCAAGGCCTACCGTGCATCCCACTCCCCAAGAAATCATTGCCAACTGGGCACACACTCCACGACTCATTCGCGTTGCATAGTGCAGTGGGGAGCATATGGCCATATAGCGGTCATAAGCCATGGCTGCCAAAAGACAGCACTCACTGATAGCAAAGAACGTAAAGAAAAACATCTGTGTAGCACACCCCTCCCGAGAGATTCCTCGGGCCTCACTCACGAGGCTCTGCAGCATTTTGGGTATGACGGAGCAAGTGTAGCCAATCTCCAAGAGAGACAAGTTGGCCAGGAAGAAGTACATGGGTGTATGGAGAACTGGGTTGGTCCAGATGGCAAGGGCTATGAGAGCATTGCCTGTTAGTGATGCTAGGAACATGAGTAGGATGAGGGTAAATAAAAGGAAACATTGTTCAGTGACCTCAGAGAATTTGGTAAATGCAAATTGTTTGACAGACATGCTGTTGTCCTGCCACAAAGAGCAATTGAGCGTCATGACCTGAAAAAGAGAAAGCCGAGTCATCAGAGAGATTCTTTCAGATATAGATGTAATTCTTTATATTATACTTATGGAGCTCTAGTAAGTTGGAGACATAAATTCTTACTTGCAATTCTAAAACTCAAAAAGTTCAGAAATTACGCTTATCCTCATTCCTTCTCCAGCCAATTCCTATTCTATGGTCACTATCCCAGTTGATTTGTTCAAAATATACCTAGTTTCCAAGCATACAATGGCAAAAAAAATAATTTCAGCTCAATTTTCTCTTCATCATTCTTTTAATCAGTTGTCAATTAGTACCAAATGAAGATCTTTTCATATTTTTCCATTTCTGTTGCCACTGATTTTCTTCCTAAACTCATTCATTCAACAGGTATTTATTGAGCACAGAGTATTTTGCAGTTACTATGATAGGTCCTGGGGTTCAACAATGAGAAAAAATTCTTCTCAAATGGAACTTATGTAGTGAAGGAAAGCTATAACTCATCATTGTTTACGCCACATTTACATTTGTTGCCAGTATATATTTTAAAAAAGTATGCTTTTTGAGCTTCCAAATTATTATGAACAGGCAAATGTATTAGATGCATTCACAAAACAAATGTACAAAAATGTTCATTTCTTCAGATACGCATTCACTTGTACATCCACAGACAGAAACACACACCTTCAAATTCATACTCAGCAGCATAGTGATTACAACTATTCTGGAGATATTCTATTTGGGTTCAAATCCTAGTTGCAGTCAGCTAAAGTTAACATTTTCTTAAACTGTCTATTCCTCAGTTTCCCATTTATAAAAAGACACGATAGTAGTACCTTCCTAATGGGGTTGCTATGAGGATTAAGTGAGTTAATTCCTTTAAAAGTACTTAGGAAAGTGATTAAACACTAAGTATTAGTAATAGCAGTGCCAGTATGCTTATGTGCTGTCACAATAGATTTACCTTCATATTTACTCCCTCTTGTGAGAGTTTTATATCATAGTCCCTAGTCATTCTTCCTGTTCATTATCTTGATCTCCATTTCTGTTTTTCTAATCATCTGCCATGGTGGAGAGGAAAAGTAAAAAGTACATACACACAAACTTAAAAATGCCACTTGAATGTTATGTACTAGGAAAAAATAGTTGTGTATTACAGATCTTTTTAATCTCTAATTTGGGTATCACTGAGTTGTGCAAAAGTCCCCACAAGTTAAGGAGAGAAAACAAGTGAACTGATTCAAACTCTGTTAAATATGAAATAGCAAATTTGCATCATAACAGGGCCCGTGATGATAAGAAAATTTGCTTACACATTACTGTATTAGAATGCATTTACAGTTACATTAAAGTATTTATAAACATTTTCCTTGCATTGTAATTAAATTTAATATCTATATTTCTCATGCATTCATTTCCCATGTTAACACAGTTAAGGCTAAGGCAAAGCAAACAGAGACAGTGCCTTACTTATCGTCTTATTTTTAACCCAAAAGAGGATATTCTTATGTATCCTGACTCCTCAATAACAGACTATGCAGTTACAGAGAAAACTCTGGATATGGAGAGTTGTCATTCCATTTTTCAGTTAAATACACAAATATGTATCTTATCCACTATATCTCCCTGTATTGGGGAGGAACTGCAGTTTCCTCACTGACACAGATGGAGAAACCAAGGGGGAAATCCCAACAGAAAAAGGAGCATATCCGACTCCTTCTTAAGTACTGACATTGTGAAGATTACCCATCATAAATACCCTTGTCCCATTTAGACTATAGACAGCAAATGCAGACGCGTGTGCTGGGGATGGGAGTCAGGGATTGTCGAGAATGGGAGAAACCTCCTTGTGGATGGCATACAGTGAGGGCTGACTGCACAAGGGCTAATGTGTGCTGCTAATCATTTGATATTTTTAAACAGGATGAATAAAAAAGTCATCTCATGATAAGTACATTTTAAAACTTCACAAAGCTCAGAAATAACTGGAAAAATAGGATATCAGATGTAGTGACGATCTGTAAGTGCTTCTAAATATTTAAACTGGCAAATAATGGTACTCCATTTAGAAATAAATGCTAAATCATATAGGACTCACTGGAGGTGAGAACACAAACAAATGTAGTCACATTCTCTTCTCTCTGCCTATCACTTGGAGTATCCAAGTATCACTTGGAATAATACTGAACTAGGCAAAATCTTATTTTTTAAAAATTTTTTATTGTTTTCAGGATTTACTCTCTGTTGACCTTAATCTGAGGATCCTGAGATGTATGTAGTAGAGGTCAGTTTTATGTACATAAAAAGAATTATTTTTAGTTATTGCCAAAGGAAAGAGAGTGAGATGGTCAAGGCAGGGGTCAGGTGTCTGCACAAAGGAGCATCACAGGCAGAAGAACAATTTGGCATGGATGCTGTTCTGTTTTTCACCTGATACATTTTCTTGACATAAAGTTTCTGATCTATCATTTCCTTGTAATGATGACAAACTCTTCCTATCTTTCCTGCTGAGTTCATTTGAGTTAAAAATGCAAACATTGTAGAGGGAAACGATGAATAAAAATAAGGAACAGTCATTAAAACAATTTATCAGCATCAAAACATCTCGCCCCTTAAAGCCTCATGTTAATGAACTCATAGGATATTGCATGGAATATTCTCTACTATTATCAGTCTATAAAAATAACCCATATTAAGAGTCAGTAATCAAGCAAATAGGCACTGCAGTATGATCGAAAGACAAAGGGGTTTCATGCCCAATGATAAATTATATCATAGGTTCCTATTCAACGTAGTATAAGATTAAGTGGCCATTGAACATCGGCAAGATTTTGAAGGTTTAAATCGTGAGATGGACTTTCAGTAACAACTGGATATATGAAAGAAACAGGAGAAGGAGATAAGATAATTTTCATTGCTCAATAGCTTGGCTTCGTGTGCCACCTTACTCAGCCCCAGGATCCAAGACAAGCACACTCTATAAAGTCAGCTTTGGAAATAATGCAGTACAAGTGATTCATTTTGGGTCAGCCCCACATAATTAGAAATGTTCCTTGACTCACTCAGTCCCTTATTAATCTCTGTTTTCATAACGAATTGTTTCTCTATTTCCTATCAGCCAAAGGAAGGCATGTTATATATACATCATTAAATATTCTGTCTAAAGCACTTAGCACAGTGCCTGGCACACAGGACACACTCAATAATATAAATAATTTTTATTAGGAAATTGTTATTTCTAAAATGCTTTAATTGCAGGTACAATTTATGTAAATTGGCCATTAAAGTTTGTAGAGATGGTTACCCATTGCTTTCCACAATTTCCCATATTCACCTCACTGAGGACCTAATAGTAAAAATATGCTACCTTCATATAACCGAGCAGAAACTATATTATCATTTGATTGGATTAGCATGTACAGGAAAATCTAAGTATTTCCCTTCCCCAACAATAAGAGGCATATATATTTCCTGTGAAATAATTAATTTGGAACAACTTACAGCAATTTTTTGGCTGGGATACTGGCAAATTGATAAGTTGTTATACTCTTCAGAGAATGAGAAAATAATTGATTAAAATAGCGGCCAGAACTGAAAAGTGCTTCGGGTATTGATTATCCATTTTCACACTTTAATCCACTGTCTTCCATAACTTTCATTTCTTAAGACATCACTTATGTCACCTACCTTTAGTCATCAACATCTGAGGAAAAAAGTAGACAGTTATTGCTTCTGATGAGCCACTCCCTGATTTTCTCTGCATCCCCTTGTTATAACCTCCCCAAATTCGGAGGACGTAAATCTGCCCAATCCTCACCTCTAAGACCGCGCACTGAGTAGCTTCTGTTGTAGTCAGCATTGCATCTGATCTCAGGAAGATCGTGTATCTAATGAGTGAGCATTATGTCCCTCCCAGCAATGCCCTCAGCTCCACATGCACACACAAACACACACACGCACAAACAGAAGTATCCAAGGCTGTGCTGATTACATGATGGTATATTTAGCTTTCCTCTTTCTTGAAAAACAATGGATTATGAATATGTTATATTTCAGTTCTCATTCTGCATCCTTATCCTACCTCCCTCCCCCAGGAGACATGTTTTATTCTCACTGGAGAGTGTCAGGAAACAGTTTGCTTCTGTCTCTCAGGAATTGTCATGGACAGGTCTGTCTCCATTTGTTGGTGAATGCTAACAGAGTAAAAGAAGTAAATGTAAAAGACAAATAAATCAAAAGTTAAATATAATGAATAACCTATATTATTAGTAACTTCTAGCACACACTATATGATAATTCACCTTTTAATTTTTTGTTTGAATTAACCAAAACACTCATGAAATATTACTATGAAAACTATATACATAACTTTCATTCATATTATACTGAGGGTGTTAATATTTATTCTGATTATCATAAAAGATTCAATAAATCATAATAATCTAGTTACATGTTAGTTTGGGAAAGTACCTACTTGCTGCTATCAAAAGTAATCACAATAAAATGGACAGTCATATGTATATATTAGGATAGTGAAAAAACTATAAGATGCTGAATGCTTATTATTTATATGATATAAAAAGGTTGGTAAGATGCTGAATATCTATTACTGTAATGATGTAAAGGCAAAAGAGAAAGAATAGAGAAGAGGAAGGTGTCATTTGGATAGAAAATTCCCCTTATTGCAGCCCCCTTAAATGAAATATGCACAATATCCTCTTTGGAATTCCACATAAATAACTTATTGTTCCAATCTTATATATTGTGGTTGACACTTTTTGCTTTCAGTACTGCTGGATTAGAATCTGATTGCTTGAATATTATTAAAATGTAGTTCTTACTATTATCATTCTCTGAATCAGATGTAGAGCCAAGGGACTTTTATTAGGTCATCAGTACTGGACAATACAGTTATCTTCTCCAGCATTCTCCATCTCCTTAGTAACAGAATACTTAATTTATATACTGTGTCAAATGTAGTCAGTTGAAGGACATGTTTCTCAGCTTCTCTTGCAGCTAGCTGTATTCTACGACTCATTATATCCTATAAATGTAAACTGAAGTGCGTTGAGTTATCCAGAAGTTTTCTTAAAGGGAAGGAAAATGTCTTTTTTGACCATGCTCCATCCAGCCAGCTGAACTGGAACTCAATGAGATGCTGACTGAAGAGCTAATCTGTAGCTTTCACAACAAGGACAAGTGCCAAAGCTATCAGATATCAGAACAGAAAGATAGAAGGAGCCTATATTCCAGAAAAATTGGACTTTGAGAAATATAAACTTGTATTTTTTAAGAGGGATTGGCATGTTGGGATTTTTCATTGTATGGCCCAGAACTTAACCCTTAGAAACTGGGTAGCAACCTCTCAAGCAGGTGGTTCAATTTAATTGAGAAAACTACTACGATTGTGCGTACATTCTATTCTTGATACAGGAAGTTACATCTCCCCATAAGTCAGCACCAAAGAACCAATATGCTGATTAGGCCTTTCTAAAATAAGTACATTAATTTATATGATATTAAGTGATTTCTCTTAGTACTGAAGGAATGCTCAGGAAAATGATCAGTAGCAGGTTGAATTAATATGGGAAATTTTTGTTGAAGGACAGAAGGCAGAAAGCAAAAGGATGAGAGAAGAAAATAATGGCACATTCTCAGAGCTGCTGAATATGCTTGTGCATTGTACAAAGGTGCCTAATTAAGAGACATCTGGCTAAGAAATGTACTCTCATTGTCTTTTTTCCCTCCAACTGCTTTGCTGCATTCATTGATAAGTAGTTTTATCAATGTTGATTTTTATGCTGCAGTAGAGTCAATTAACATTCATTCATCTAATTATGCATTGAAATCTTTCTGATAATACAATTTTTAAAGTGTATTACATTTTATAGTTTTCAATGAAAAAGCATAATACTAATTGTAAAAAAAATACGTAATTCACATTACTAATTAACCAGTATATATTTATTTTGTGACATTGCTTGTTATAGCCCCAACGGATCATGACAATATTTTCCGGGTAAGCATTTGTGGACAAGTACCCAGCCACAGCCTGCCATATCCAAAAGCATGGAAGTCCATTAATTCACTACAGCTCTGTTGAAAGGCGTTTAGAAATTCTGTCATCCTGTTAAGTTTATTTTCCTGCCAAAGCTAGTGTGGAAAAAATTGAAGCTCTCTAACCCCATGCTGTCTTTGGAATATGACACTGAAAAGGAAAGAATACCTGGCCCACACACTATCACTCTCTCCTCCTATGCTTACAGCATAGTTAGTTAACCAATCCTAACACTCTCTTTTATTAAACTGAGTCATTCTCTCAGATTCCTCCCCAGAGGGTACATGAGATGAAGACTTTGACACCTCTTTCCAGGAATGAGGTAGACATAATCATTTTTATGGGTGTGCAGGAAGCCTCTGCAAATCCTATTTTGAGCTCAGTCCCTTGGAATTATCTCATTATCTCTAGCCTTAAAATATGTTTGTGGTAAATAGGAAAGAAGAATGAAAAGTTGAGGATTATAAGGATTTTGACATGTGATGCTTTGGAATACTTTTTTGTTTCATGGATTCATTTGATGTGCTAAGGTAGTCTTTTATTATTCTCTTTGCAGAATTTTCCATAACAGATACTATTCACTCTTAGGGTAGAGGTCAACTTTGGTCAGAATCAGTAGAATCTTTCCTCTAATTTATTTGACCCATTTAATGTAATGTAGTGATAGTTAGATGTTTGGTCTTTCTCACAGTGTGTATAACTTCTCTTTACAGGAGCATCATAGAGTTGAGTTAACTTTCCATAATAATCCCATATGGAATCAGTAGAAATATCCCTTTGGTCTAAAGTATAGTTCGTATCCAGTGTTTCCTTATGGATTTCTGTTTGGACCATCTACCCATTGTTGAAAATTTGGTATTGAAGCCCCCTACTATTATTGTTTTGTTGTCTATTTCTCTCTTCATATCGGTTGGTATTTGCTTAATGTATCTAGAAGTTCCAATAGTAAGTGTATAAATGTTTAATTGTTGTATCCTCTTGATGATATAACATCACCAAGATGGTATATAATAACATTTACCCCTTTATCATTATATATGGACCTCATTTTTCTCCTGTTACAGTTTTTTACTTAAAGTCTATTTTGTCTGATAATAAATATTGCTACCCCTGCTGTCTTTTAGTTCCCATTTGCATGGAATACATTTTCCATCCCTTCACTTTCAGCCTATGTCTGTCCTTAGAGCTGAAGTGAGTTTCTTCTAGGTAGCATATACTTGGTGTTGGGTCTTTTTATCCATGCAGTTACTGTATGCCTTTTGATTGGAGAATTTAATCCGTTTGCATCTAAAGTAATTAGTGAAAGGTAGGGACTTACTACTACCACCTGAGTTATTGTTTTCTGGCTCCTTTGTAGTTCTTCTTTTGCTTTCTTACTCTCTTGCTATCTTCCTTTGTGAATGATGATTTTCTATAGAGTTATAATTGGGTTCCTTTCTCTTTAACTTTTGTGTATCTACTGTTGGTTTTTGCATTTACCATGAGGTTTACTAAAACATCTTATAAAGGTCCATTTTAAGTTGATGACTTAACTTGGATTACATACAAAAGTTCTACCCTTTTTTTCCCCTTCCACTTTTTATTTATTCAATGTCCCAATTTATATCTTTTTATATTGTGTATCCATTAACAAATTATTGTAACTATAGTTATTTTTAATACTTTTGTACTTTAACTTTGATACTAGAGTTAAGTGATTGACATACCACCATATCACAGTATTAGAATATTCTGAATCTGACCATATACTTACCTTTACCAGTATGTCACATGTTTTCATGATATTAATTAACATCCTTTCATTTCAGCTTGAAGAACTGTATTTCAGCATTTCTTGTAAGGAAGCTCTAGTGTGATGAACATCCTAAATTTTTGTTTGTCTGGGAAAGTCATTGTCTCTCCTTAATCTCTGAATGGCAACTTTGCCAGGTAAAGTATTCTTGGTTGGGAGTTTTTTAACTTTCTTTCAGCTCTTTGAATATATCATTCCACTCTTTTTCCCAGCCTGCAAGGTTTCTAGGAGAAATCTGCTGATAGCCTTATGGGGATTCCCTTGTTTGTGAGGAATTCTCTTTTCTCTTTTTGTTTTTAAAATTCTCCCTTTGTATTTGACATGACAGTTTTATTATAGTGTATCTTGGAGAAGATCTTTTTGATTTGAAATTTGGAGAGAACCTATGAGCTTCATGAATTTGGATGACCAAATCTCTCCCCAGATTTGGGAATCTTTCAGCCATTATTACTTTAAATGATCTTTCTGCCTCTCACTCTTTTATCTTTCTGGGACTCCAATAATGCATAGATTGTTTTTCTTAATGATATCCCATAGTTCACATAGACTTTCTTCATTTTTTTCATTTTTTTCTTTGTTCTCCTCTTGATTGGATAATTTCAAAAAACCTGTCCCCTACTTCACAGATTCTTTCTCCTGCTTAATCTAGTCTCTTATTGATGCTCTCACCTGTATTTTTCATTTCAATCGTTATATTCTTCACCTATAAAATTTGTTTGACTCTATTTTATGATTTCTATCTCTCTGTTAAACTTCTTCTTTTGTTCATGTATTGTTTCCCTTATTTTGTTGATTGGCTGTCTGTATTTTCTTGTAGCTCACTGAACTTCATTAAAACTATTTTGAATTCTTTATCAGGCAAATAACAGACTTACATTTTTTTCAGGGTCGGTTACTGAAAGATTATTGTGTTGTTTTGATGGTGTCATATATATATATATTTTATTTTTCATGTTATTTGAAGTCTTGTATTGCTGCCTTGCATTTGAAGGAGCATTCATCCCCTCCAGTCCTTACTGGCTGGATTTTGGAGAGAAATGCCTTTTATCAGCCCTGTTAGGGATTCTGACACTTTCTTAGACCTTTGCTGTAGATATACCAGCTCCATACTTCTAGTTGCCTCCTGTGGAGAGGGATTCTTGAGTTTCTATGCCTTCTCTTGATCCTACAAATCCAGGCTGAGTGCTGACATTCTCTGTTTGCTTTCCCTAGGGTGTTGCTGAATGCTCAAGTTTGTATGCTTTTTCCCAATCTTGCAGAGTCCAGCTGGCTTTCCACTATGGTCACTAGCTGTCTGCAAAGGCTCACATGTATTGACTCCCAGGGTGCAGGGGAAGCTGCACACTGGGTAGAAAGTTGTATGAGTGAGGCACAGGGAGCATTTGGGGTACCCATGGGCTAGTAGAGAGATCCATAAGTAAGTCATCCACAGTGAATCATGGGCAGGCTTCCTGATGGAGTCCAAGATGTGATTAGTAAGATCCACATCTCTTTGATGCCCTTCAAGAGCCCTGGTGGCTATTCTCCCAACTGCTCCGCACTCCCCTGCCATGCAACCCACCTCAGTATTCTGAACGGGGTGAGAATGAAGTGCTTTTCTTTAGCAGCATCCTGCACAGTTGAGGCAGCTGGGTGTTCACTCAAATGCTCTCATTTTCCTTCTTGTGAGAAATCTCAAGCCAAGAAGGTCTTTCTTGGCACTAAGTTGTGTTTTCTTCAGAGAGAGGTGATATAGGTAAAATGAAACTATTTTCTTACCCTCTTTAATGCATCCAACCTTGGAATTTTTTGCTCCAACACTATGTCAGAAGTTTTCTGCTGGATTCTCATATTTCCTCAAAGATACTCTCATTCATGGGCAATCATCAAAATCAGTCTTCTTTGGAAGAAAGATGTTAGAAAACTACTATTTCAATGTTTTGATGATGTCCCATTTTGTTCATACATGTTTTTCTGGTTTTCTTTAGTTGTTTGTCCATGTTTTCCTTTAGCTCTGTGAACATATTTAAGACATTTACTTTAAAGTCTTTGTCTAGAAAGTCTGATGTCTGGATTTCCTCAGGGACAATTTCTACTTATTTTGTTCCATTGAATGGGCCATATTTTGCTGTGTCTTTGTATGCCTTGTGATTTTTTTGCTGAAAATTTGATATTTTAATATTATAATTCTAAAAATCAGATTCTACCCCTTACCCAGGTAGGTTGGTTTTTTGTTACTGTTGAAGGCTATCATAGACCTTTTATTTAGGTACTTTTCTAAACTATTTTTGGAAAGAATATAGTCCTTGTTATGTGTGGTCACTAAAGTCTCTGTTCTTTTAGCTCACATATAGTTAATCTTTTAAGAGAGATTTCCTTGAATGCCAGAAACTAAAACAACAACAAAATCAAAAAAAGGAAAAAAGGGGCCAGCCTGGTGGCACAGTGGTTAAGTTTGCAAGTTTCACTTTGGCAGCCAAGGGTTCCCTGGTTTGGATCCTGGGTGTAAACCTACGCCCCACTTGTCAGGCTGAGCTGTGGCAGGCATCCCACATAAAATAGATGGGCATGGATGTTAACTCAGGGCCAGTCTTCCTCAGCAAAAAGAGGAGCATTGGCAGTAGATGTTAGCTCAGGGCTAATCTTACACACACACATGCACACACACACACACACAAAAAAAAATTATTAGAAAAAAACACTTCTCCCAGTACTTGCAGACTGGCTCTGTGCTGAAACACTCCTTCAACATTTAGCCAGGCTTGCACTGAGTTGAGGGATCAGTCCAATGTAACAGATTATGGTGTTCTCCAGTCTTCTCTGACTGTATGCCTTGGCCTGAGCATCTGCTTGGCTTTCTAAATTCCTCCATTTTCTTAGTCAGTTTGAGATGTTTAAAAAAATTATCATAGACTGGGTGGCTTAACACTAAAATTTCTCTCTAACAATTCTGGAGTCTGGAAGTCTAAGATCTGAGTGGCAGAATGGTTGGGTTCTGGGGAAACTCCTCTTCTAGTTTGCAGAGAGCTGACTTCTTATGTTCTCATGCAGTAAAAATAGATCAAGAGAGTTCTTTGGAGTCCCTTTTATAAGGGCACTAATCTCATACATGAGGGTTCTGCCCTCAAGTACTAATTACCTCCCAGTGGGCCCATGTCCTAATACCATCACATTGGGAATTAGGATATCAACATTTAAGTTTTGGAAGAACCCAAACATTTAGTCCACTATATCCATATACATGGATGCTTTTGACCATCCTAATTTTCCAAAGATTATCCTCCAACTTTTGCTCCTGGGCTTTAGGCAATCTATCATATGTCTCAATGAGTAATCTTTTGCCACAGACATCTGCAGTTTGTTAGTTTGCCTTGCCACATTTATGAGCAATACAAGCCATTTTTCCAACCTGTTTTCTGAGTTAGGTGAAACAAAGATGAGCATGTTGCATCAGTCCTTCATGTAACTCCCAGACAGGTTAAAACAGACACTATAATTTGCGAAGGTCTACTCTTCTCCCTCCAGTATCAGGGACCAGGGTACCATATGGGAGACTCCATCATCCAACACTTTAAGATAACTTCTGTGTCCAAGAGTGGGTGAAACAAGGACAAGTAAAGACATCACAAAACTTTCCTAGCTTTTGTAAGTTGCCTTTTTCTTGGTTCAGCATTTATTTTGTTGTTGTCAATCTTTGACTGTTTTCTAGAGTTCTGATAACATTGATTCTGATAGTTTCTGCTTGCTTTTTGATGTTTCTGTGGCAGAATAAGCACTTGGAGCTAATTATTCCACTATTTTGGTGACCTCACTACTAATTGGTTTTTATTTTTATCTTTTTTATTCAACACACTTTCCTTCATTTTTCTCTTTCCTTTCATGAGTTTTGCCAAATTTTATGATTCTTTGTTTCCTTCTCGTGGTGTACGCATTAAATAGCCTTCATATATGTTTACTAAGAGTTACTCACAAACTATAATGAGCCCTTATAAACATTTTTTTCTATAAACTGAGAGAAGAAATTAGAACGTTTAACATATTTTTACTCATTCTTCCCTAAGTTTCATTCTCTATTTTTTAATAATTCATAATTTTGTTATTTTGTTCCCAAACTTAGTTAAGTTTAACCTATTCAAGAAGGATTATTAACTTAATTTCAGCTGCATATGAAAATGTCTTTATTCTTAATCCTTCATTGCCATTTGTGTATATGATGTACATCATTTTCCCATATTTGTATATAATGTCTGCTTTCAGTTTGTTTTTAGGTTTGATGTAATGAACTGAGTCCAGTTTCAGGATTCTCCAAAGTGATAAGTGAGAGAAAGGTTTCCTGTGTACTCCTCAGTTTGGGTCCCAGAAATTTCATGATTACTCTCCATAAAATCCATATTCTTTGCATGTTTGTTTGCTTACTTGCTACTTTTACTATGGACAACTGATAGAATGGCTAAAGGGAAGTTGATTGAACAATATCTCCCTTTTTTTCTTTTACTTATAATCTCACAAGATGCTTTTGAGAAAAAAAGATGGTGGATTTCTAGAACAAAATGAAACAATTTGAAAGAACTGAGCAATAATTAATTATTAATCACTTCTTGTATGGTCTATTTTATGTCACCATGTGTTTTAACAGTTCTCTGTAGGTACAGCATAGTTTTACTTTACTCCTGGAGACATATAGCTGTTTCTTTCCCCCACCTCCTTCCGCTATGACACACACCCTCATACTCCATCTTCAGGGACAATTTCTCTCAACTGTATTTCTGATTTTAATTTATTCTTACTATCTGACATCTATATTTTCATATGTGTGTCTCTCCTTTGTATGAGTAGGGTGATGATGATAATTAATGAGAATTTGGCGGGTGATTTCATATGGTTGGCTTCTCTGACCAGCTGCAGCTTGATAAGATCCTCTTTTGTGCTTGTGTCAATCTCCTACCTCTTGACACTGGTAGGCAACACAGCAATCATCTTGATTTCCTGTCTGGATCCCATGCTTCACACACACTTGTATTATTTTTTTTACCAGCCTCTCCTTCATTGAAATCTGCTTTACCACCAGCATTGTTCCCCAGCTGTGGTGGAGTCTCCACAGTTCAGCAAAGACAATGACTCCCATGGGTTGTCGCATTCAACCCTATGTTTCCCTGGAACTGGGGTCTGCTGAATGTGTTCTCCTAGCTGTCATGCTATTTGATTGTTATGCTGCTGTTTTCTGACTACTCCATTATGCCACAGTTACGCAATCTTGACTTTGTCAGTCTCTTGCAGGAATGGCATGGTTGAGTGGAGTAGGCAACAGCCTAATTTAGGGCACTATCATCCTTCAGCTGCCCCTTGTGGAAACCATAGGACTTACCACTTCATCTGTGAAGTACCTGCCATGGTCAACTGGCTTATGTAGACATTCACGCCGACGAGGTGCAGCTCTTCATGGCGTCCTTGGTACTATTCCTCCTCTCTCTGACACTCATCTTAATCTCATATGGGTGCACTGTCCAAGCAGTAATGAGGATCAGGTCAACTCAAGCCTTGTGTAAAGCCCTTGGCCCTTGAAGGTCCCACCTGTTGGTAGTTTCTGTCTTCTATGGGACCATCACACCTGTCTACATCCAGCCCAACAGTTCCTATGCCCCTAGTCAAGGAAAGTTCATAACTCTTTTGTATACTGTTGTAGCTCCTACACTCAACCCTCTCATTTACACACTGAGAAACAAAGATGTAAAGCGGGCTTTGAAGAGGGAGGTATGAAAAGATCAGAGCACAGTAGAGTGAGAAATTCTAATGAGGTAAAACTTAACTAAGGTGGAAGTGCTAAAGGACAGACACCAGGAGGCATTATTCAGAGACATCTGACACATATGCTGCAAAATCAAACTCACAAGACTTTTAAAGAATCCATAAGCAACTGAAATTGCTTTCTTTCATCTCCCCTCTTAATATAATCAAAATAACCTGTCTATACAGACATTTGTTATCCATCAGCCAATCAGTTGACCCGATAAAGTACAAACATGACTTATTGTTTCCAAAACCTCTGCAGCTATTTTTTTTCCCTCTTTGCCCTTTCTCTTATATAAATCTTGGCTTTGCTGCATTAAATGAAGTTAATCTATTGCTTTATCTGTCTTGTATAAATGAACAATGTGCCACTAATTAGCTAGCTGTCTTTGAGTTAATCTTTAGTAGTTTATACCTGGAGGTTCCCTGAAATATTGCCCATCTGGACACCAGCTTTGGACCAACAGAAACATGCAGCCTGAAAGTTCACCTCACCTGCACTGGACTCCTTTACTTTGCAACTCACCCTCCTCCCTTGGCTGCTCGGGTAAGTCTCATGGTTGAGCTTTTTTTGGTTCTTATGTTCTATGTCTGATTCTTTGTCAAGTTAGATTTTCATTGATATTTTGATTGTCCAGAGCCAGTTGTGTCCACACAGGTCCCAGTAGTAGTGGATATTCAGTTTTGATTTTTACGCTTGGATTATTAAGCAATTTCTGTTACGTGACAGTTCTTAGGAATCCAGTCCCTTACAGATGAAAAGTGACAGGGTGTTTGAATCTAATTTATTTGATGAGTTTGTGTGGACATGTGTATGCGTGGATGTGTGTGTGTGTGTGCATGTTTGTTGGAGGATTCTAATATTTCTAGCAATTGTATTTTCTGACGCTGTCAATGAAAGATTGAGAGGTTTTTAGTTTTTCTGATTTTGTTGGAATCCTCTTGGTGCATTTTGTGTTTGCACCAGTATGAGTGTTCCTAGCTCTAAAGGACAGAACTCTCTTTCTCCTCCAAACACTCTGAACTGTTAAATAAATATCCATTGCAGGCATAATAATTGTCAGTGTCTCAAAAAATGGAATTTGTATACCAAAGGTAATCTTAATAAGCCACACTCTCCTTCAGGTGTTTTTGGCTTTAAAATAAAATTGTATGCTTAAGGAGAGTCTTAAAATAAAAGGATACTGAATCCCTAGCTTCTCACACTCAGACTTCTTTGATTGGGTTGCTAAAACTTTTAAATGATTAAAGAATTTGAAATCAATATTCCTTCAAGATTCTAAATAGGCTAAGTAAAGCAGACAGAAAAAACATGCCACTGCAAATTGGACAAATTCATTCAGGAAAATGAGAGTTTCTATAGTGGTATAAATCAAGATTTAATATTTCCTAAACCTTAAACAAGGTAATCTTTTAAGGGAAAACTGATGTAAACCAATGTCATGATGTTAGGAATATAAACACTGAAAAAGGAGAATGCCTTACAAAATTCAAAAGGGAATCCCAATAACACTAAGATTTCTCATCAATGAGACCTCTGGAGAGATCTAATGATACTTAACTATATGTTTTTATTGTTTTTAATATATATGAATACTTCAGTTTCTACTTTAAATCACATTCTATCACATTTACTTATCTAATTTTCTGTGATGAACATGGGACTGAATAACTTTTTTTGAATTATTGATTTCATGTTCTTTGGATAAATACTTAGTTGTAAAATAGCTGGATCATATGGTATTTCTATATTTAACTTTTTGAGAAATCTCCATATTGTTTTCCATAGTGGCTGCACCAGTTTGCATTGACATCAGCAGTGTATGAGAGTTCCCTTTTCTCCACATCCTCTCCAATACGTATTATTTCTTGTCTTGTTAATTATAGCCATTCTGATGGGTGTGAGGTGGTATCTCATTGTAGTTTTGATTTCCATTTCCTTAATAATTACTGATGTTTAACATATTTTCATGTGCCTGTTGGCCATCTGCATATCTTCTTTGTAAAAATGTCTGTTCCTTTCACCTGCCCATTCTTTTGGCGTGTTGTTCATTTTTCTGTTGTTGAGTTGCATCCGTTCTTTATTTAAAACAAAGTTAATGGACTTGCACTTCCTGATTTCCAAGCTTACTACAAAGATATGGTAATTAAGACAATGTAGTGTTGTCTTAATATTATGCTTACAGATCAAGGGAACAGAATTTAGAGTCCAGCAATAAACATTTATAATCAATTGATTTTTGAAAAATATGTCAAGATAATTCAATAGAGAAGTAATAGTCTTTTCAATATGTGAATTTTCCCATCAAAAACGTTGATCTCAGATCCTTCCCTTTACCACACACAAAAATTAACTTAAAATGGGTTACATATTAAAGCTAAAACCATAAAAATGTTTGAGGAAAACCTAAGGGTGCTCTTCAAGAGTTGATTAAAGACAAGTAAACAAAGATTTTGAATATACAACACCAAAAGCATGATAGAAAAAACAATTGATAAGTTGGACTGAGTACATAATCAGTGATAAGGAATAATAATATTATAACATTAATATAGAAACAACTAGCACTTCTTGAAAGCCTGAGAACTAAATTTTCCAATATGCTCTTGCCTCCAAGGGTCTGGAAGGGAGAAGTGAGGTAGAGCCTCTTTCTAACTGGTAGTGACAACAGGTGTGTTCTGGAGATTTGCCTCATCTTGTGATTACTCATTTCAGATTTCAAAGGAGGTGTGGTCAGGAGCAGTTTTCTTTAGGTCCTGACTTTTAAGGGCAGGAGCCAATCTCAGGCCCTCAGAAACTGAGTAGTTATCTCCCAGTTTTATTTATTCCAGCACTTTTGATAATTTTGTAAATGCCTAATTCATTCCCTGAAATACCTAGAATGGACTTTCTTACTCTATGAATCTTGACTGAACCATAATTTAAATAAAAAGCAGTAAAAAAAGAGAAATATCAGTAATGAGAGGCACTGGGAAGTTTTTAAGGCCTTGCTTTTTCTCTGAAATTTGTAGTTTGATGAGAGTTGTACAACCTTGTCTTCTGTCTATGCTGGCTCACTTGGAAAGTAAAGCTGACTTGGTACAGGTCTAATTTCCATGATTTGGTCACCTTATAGAAGTCAGAACTGACTTCGGAGGAGGCTGAATGTTAGTATAAATGAGTGTCAGCTTATCTTTCTATCATGACAGTAATGACTTTATCCATCTGTTCTACCATAGTATCAGTATTACCTTAGTAAGTATTTGTTACATAATAATTGCTTCAAATATTTGTCAAATACATGATTCAACAGTGTGTATTCTGAAGACAATATATGCAATATTCTTTGAAAGACTGATTGGTCATTTAAGTATTATTTTTTGTGAAGTGTCTGTATAAATAGCATCATTCTATTCCATATATATACTTACACAGAGAGACATACAGAGTGGGAGACAGAGAGGAGACAAAGCGGCAAGAGACACTTTTCGTTAAGGAAGTTTTTATTTTACTTTATTAAGGAATGAATAAATATATCATCATTATTTATAACATTTAATAAGCATTCAATAGGTTGACCATATGAATAATTATAACAATAATACTAGGAAAGCTATCATTTAATTAAATTGACTACATGCTATAAAATTTATTTTAGTTCATGACTTCTATTATTCCCACATTAAGCATGAGGAAAGATAATTTGTCTCGGGTAGCACTAATGAGCTGAAGAATCAGCACTTGAAAAATGGATTATCGAATGCCAATGCATTTTGAGAATGACAAACCAAATGTTGGCACCAATAAATTGAAGTCGTCTAAATGAACCACCCATTAGTTCATAAGTCCCCAAACAATTTTAAATAACTGATTATTCTACTAGGTGATGGGCAATACAAATGACCATAAAATACAGACTTTGACTTGCAGTGCTTAAAATAGAGCCATCTAAGGCATGACTGTGAAGAATATTCAAGAAAATATCTCACTCCAAACTTGGTTTCCACAGTAATGATTGGGAACCAGTTCTGAAAATGTAAACTAATTTAATGATGAATATATGTAAAATTTTAACGTAGAAATGTATATTTATTTTAGAAAAAAATGTTTAATTTTTCAAAGTAAAAAATCAGTTATTTTCTGAATAGTCAATATTGGAACTATCATGGCATATTTCCCTTTTACATCTGAAAGGGAAATTGAAAATTTCCTCCTTTTAAATAGTGAAAGATTCGTCATAATAACAAAATTATTTACATCTCTAAAAATTCACAAAAAAGATTCAACATTAATTTATTGATTTATAGTCACTCTGGAGAACCGTCTCTGAGTTAGACATTAAATATTATTTAAGTAATCAGCTTATACTATTTGACATGAATTTTTAATAGTTTTATAAAGTATAATATGCCTAAAGAAGAAAACACTAAACATAATTGAATTATGACAAAGTGAAAACAAGAATACATGCAACCACTTCCCAAATGAAAAACTAGACTATTACCCAGTCTTCGGAGACCCCTCATGCCCATTCGTTCACTATTTCCTCCCTAAAGGTAATCACCACCCAATGTTTGAAAACAAAATTTGTTTTACCTGTTTTTGAACTTTGCACAGATTGAGTCATGTCATACATGCTCTTTTCATTCAACCTGTTTGTGAGATTTATCCAGGGCATTGCATGTAGCAGTACTTCATTTCAGGGCTGTATAGTGTTCTAGATTATGAATATACTACATTTTATTAATCTATTTTACTATTGATGAATATTTGGTAATTTCTATTCGCCTTTATTATTAACATTGTGAGAGGTTTATAACGGAGCTGGCTATGCATATGTGCGGGCTGGGCTATAAGGGATATCTCTGTACCTTTCTCTCAGTTTACTGTGAACCTAAAACTGCTCTTAAAACACAAATCTTTGAGAAAAAAAAAAGATGATAGACATTTTATCACATCTTCAAGCAGCTCATATTCTTTGGGAGAAAAGAACTATATGTCCACTGCTCAAATATATTTGGAAAGGACAAGTTATATATCACTATTACTAAAATGACCTATTGCATTACAATCTTTGAGTGTAGATGTTTTCTCCCGTTTTTCTGCTGTAAATTCACTCAGATGACTATTCAGTCTATTTTTTCTCCTCTTTTCCCAATGTAAACACCATAATTTTCACAAGAAGGTAAGAAAACAATGGTTATAATTTAATGAGATGCATTGCTGGTAGGAACGTCCTTTCATATATTTGGCTATTTTCACAGTACATGCAAGAGACTCTTAATTGTGCCAAGCCCAGATACTTTTGCCTAGAGGTAGGCTTTTCATCCAGCAGCCATTACATAAAATGTGGAATCTGTAAAACATGATATTGAAGATGTCTATCCTGTGGACAGAAGCTATATGATTTCTTGCCTTTCCATTCAAAGAAAAATTTCTACTTTTCCATTTGGCCTGCTGAAAATAGATATTATAATGCTGATAAAGATGATTGAGCACCAATAATAAAATATATACTGATTGGACCACAAGATGTTTTTATATTAAAGGCTGTTACTTGAGAAACATAAAAGTTCTTTATATATTGGCCATAAGGAAAAACTTACATAGGATGAGGTGCAGAGTTAAAGAAATATGCTAAAAGAGGCTGCTGGCAGGACTGGATAATAGTCAGAGACATTGCACAGAGCTTTCTATATGTGCACTTCTTTTTCTCCAGAACAGTGTAGATTTCCACAGCATGCTCTTGGCTCCCTGAGGATGCCCCATCCTAATATTGGTTAAAATTAGTTTAGATGTACAACAGCTGCATTGACAACATAAAAAAAAAAGGAATATGAAAGGAAAAAATGAAGTTTCTTCTTATCTATAAGTGCATTCTGCTAATTTTGTAACAATTTAGTCATTTTAAGCAGTTATCTTTCTGCTTTAAGACTTCCAAACAAGTCTCAAGATTATTCCCTGAATCATAAGTTTTAATGGGCCATGTGATAGGAAATCATATTTGGCTATTAATTTTAAAACTTCATTAGAAAAAACCACATAGTAACAAAAATACAATTATTTTACTAAAATCTATGAATATTATCTATTTTTAGAGCTCTGTTTCATTATTTTGGGGGAGAATAATCAAAATTTTACTTCCTGTGAAATACATGGATAATAATAGTAACAACAAGCCATTATTATTTGAGAGTGAGAGGAGTGATGGCAGTTGGCCATAGGCAGTCTGAGAGTCTGGAATTTGAATTGTAAGAGGACTACATTCACCTAAGACATGTTCCACCCTTGCTCTTGTTCTCTCCCCAGTAGCTTCTTTACTGCTCCCTTAACATCCTTATTTCTCAAGGTGTAGATAAGAGGGTTGAGCATTGGAGTTAGAAGTCCATAGAAGAGTGCAAGAAGCTTGCCCTTCAATTTGGCTGAGTTGCTCTTGGGTGCCATATATGCATAACCACTAATGGCTGAGCCATAGAACATAATGACCACCAGCAGATGAGACCCACATGTGTTGAAGGCCTTCTTGCGACCCTCAGAAGATTGGATCCTTACTACTGCTCTGACAATGTTAATGTAAGAAAATAGAATCAATCCAACTGGGATAACTTTTATGACCACCACAGCTGCATACATCTCCACTTCATTAATCCATGTATCAACACATGATAATTGAAGCATGGCAGGTACTTCACAGAAAAAATTCTCCACCTGATATTGACCACAACGAGGTAATAAGAAAGTCAACACTGTTTGCACCAAGGAGTTGCTGAAACCTGTTACCCAAGCCACTGTTGCCAGTTGTTGGCATAGCCAAGAATGCATGATAACTGTGTATTGGAGAGGCTGGCAGATAGCTACATAACGATCAAAGGCCATTACTGAGAGAAGTACACATTCAGTGGATCCTAAACCAAGGAAGATAAAAAATTGAGCTACACATCCTATGTAGCTTATGTTTCTTTTGTGGCTCTGTATATTTACCAGCATCTGGGGGACAGTGGAGGTAGTACAGCAGAGGTCCAAAAAAGAGAGATTAGCCAAAAAGAAATACATGGGGGTATGGAGTCTGAGATCAAGGCGCGACAAGATAATTATGGCTGAATTCCCAAAGAGGGTCAATATATAGAAGATGGAGATGACTACAAAAAGAACCATTTCTAGTCTGGGCCATTCAGAGAAGCCCAATAGAACAAAGCCATTGAAGTGATGAAAGGTGTTATTGAATCTTCTCATTGCTGTGACACTACTTGCAGGGAACACCACAGTCCGAATTTTGGGAGCCCGATTATCCTGTGCTTAGAACTTCTCCTGGTTCACATACCTGTATGCAACCTAGGAACTGGATAGGGGATGCTGAAACAAATCATTAATATATTTCCTTTTATTCCTTCAGCAAGAAAAGTGAGAATTAACAACTCTCTCTATTTTAACAACCATATTTTGATCTATGACTTTCATTTAGTAAACTCAGAGTTTACTAAATAGAGGTTATAAAAGTAAAGATAGTAAAGACTTATTACAAAAGATTTGTTACAAAAAGAAGGTGTTGGATCCGTTAAGATTGAGAGAAACTGAAACTTTATTGGAGCTTCATTAAATCTCTAATCTACTCGTGTGTTCTAACTTCATTCCCTTCAATTCAATTTGTTTTCTTGCTACTTTTTAATGCATTTCTATTATAGCAGATTAAAAAGATGACCTTTGAAAGATATTAACAGTTAAAGAAAGTAAATTCTTCTCTCTGCTTACTGTATTTCTCCTTTCTGCTTATTCTAATTAAGTTAATATGAGTAAAACTCCTAGTGCCAAAGGCAGTACACTCACGGAATAGATTTACTATGATATTTATCCAAGGGATAATTTGCAAGAGTTAACATAGCTAAGACTCATAGCCCCAAAGTTTTCACTTATTTCTCTTATGTCAAAAACACATTTATATTTATATCAGAGAATATACAATTATATCAAATAACATGATTTTTTAAAAGTTTGTGGTTTCCATGGATGGTCTCACTCTCCCCACAATTTAGCCATGTATGAAGTATACCAAAAAAATCTCAAAACAGGCTTTCATGTAATGAAACTTAATTATCATGTAATCTGTCTTCTGGAAAATATGCTTACACAATGGATTTTATGTAGCAAAATGAAAAGAACGATGAAGAATATTACAGAAATTCCCTGGTGTGAGTCCTGGATGTGATCATTTATATATACACACACACTGTATGCTTCATTTTCCTTATGTAGAAAACAAATGCATCATTTAAGTAAGAATATCTTATTAAAACTGAACTATGTACAATGCATCACGTACATATAAGTATCACTATTAAAATAACAATAAAAACAATCATCCTTCATGAAGTGATTCTATGAGTGAAGAGCTTTTTTAAGCACTTTATGTAGAGCATCTCATTTAATCCTCACAAATTCACTACTCATGTCCATTCTACAGAAAGGGCACTAAATTTCAGAAAGGTTAAATCACTTGCCTCTGATTACATAGGTAGTAAATGGCAGTGCAGCTATCAGACTCCTGGTCTCTGACCTGGAAAAAATTCTGTGCTTTTAAACACTATTGTATATAGCCACAAGGATTAATGAATAAACTTATAGTGTGTGAATTGTTAAACATTCACTTTGTAACATAGTTTATTTAGAACATTAGATATTAGCTAGTAAAGATATAAAATCTGTCATCTCCAACTATCCGCATGCCTGAATTCAAGGTGGCTCTTTTGTCTGAAATGAAAGATGGCAAAGCATATTAGGCAAAACAGGCTGTGCCCTGGAAAGGACAGCGAGCTGGTTTCCTAGCTAGCACAATGAAGTGATAAAATTAAATAAAAAGTGTAAATAGTAGGAAGAATAAAACATTCTGACATAATTTACACATAATTACTATCTTGAGATTCAATTATTAAGAAATTCTATTAAAATTAAGTTCATAAAGTGAGCAGTTACTAAAGGTACAATTTCAAAAGATCACTATATAAATATAAATAAAATCTTTCATACTGATTATACTTAAACATCACCAAGAATTTACAGTAATAAAGGAATGCTATTTTTAAATGGTAATAGTGATATCATTTATCTAGTAGTTTCTTCTTAAGAAAACGCTGTAGATATATAATCACATGCCCATAAACATTTCCATGCTTGGATAAGTTTTGCTGGTATATTTACATTATTGAAAAATTAGAAAAAAAATAGCCTTAATGTTTCAGAATAGAGAAATGTTGAATATAATTTATTCATTTATTATATTATTGTCCCATCAATAAAATTTATATTAGATATGCAATGCCTATTCATGATGCTCATAATATCTCAGTATTGAAAAAGGCATAATATGAAATGTTGTCTGAATATTGCTGAAATACATGCAAATATATTCTTACAAAAGCATGTGAAAACACACTAAAAAAGTGATTTAGGATTATCTCTGGATTTGAGATTATTAATGATTTTCATTATACAATTGTATTCCACTTTTCCAAATTTTATTCAGTGATGAGGTATTCTTTTCATAATGTACAAATATATAACAGATGTTATTAAACAATGCCCCACCGCCGAGGAGCATTCCTTGTTTAATTCTTTTTTCTGGTTACACTAATGGTCGCTGTTCAGTTATACTAATTGGTCTTGCTGGAATATATACTAGACTTCTTGGGTTCTTGTTACAATATTTCCATTGCCATCCAATATGCCTGATTTTGTACTTTAAATATTCTTTCTCAGGACACATGATTAAATCATTCAAAGAGGCAGTTACTGAGAGTGGAGACTGAATGATTAGATTTATATGATATTAATTTCATGTCTTTGGACAATTAACTCAAGTAACTTTTTCATGGGAGTTGTTGCGGAGAGTCAATGAGTCGATGTAAAACAGCACAGAGGAGGATAAAATAAAAGATCCTAGTGGATTCTTTTTACTGTGGCATTTATCTTTCCATGATAACTAAAAACATTTTACTTTAGTCATCAATTTTTTATGCTTAATCATATCCATAGTACAAATTTGCAGAGTTATTTGATAGGTGGTAAGAAAACATTGAGGGGCTGGCCCCGTGGCCGAGTGGTTAAGTTCGCGCGCTCCGCTGCAGGCGGCCCAGTGTTTCGTTAGTTCGAATCCTGGGCGTGGACATGGCACTGCTCATCAAACCACGCTGAGGCAGCGTCCCACATGCCACAACTAGAAGAACCCACAACGAAGAATGCATAACTATGTACCGGGGGGCTTTGGGGAGAAAAAGGAAAAAATAAAATCTTTAAAAAAAAAAAAAAGAAAACATTGAAAGTTTAAATCCTTTGGGTTAATGTATTATCCTAATAAAATTTATACTCTTCCCATATATACATCATTCACCATTCATATGGTGATTTGTTTGATATAAATGTGGGAGTAATTTTTATGGTAAGAAGAGGCCATTCTACAGTGTATGAAAACTTCTGTGCATGAGTGGTCATTTGGACAGTGTAGGAAAACTTCCAGACCTGAGAAGTTCTCTTAAAGGGAAGTAAGACAGAGAAAATAGAAAGGAAGTCACCAACGCCAAATTCCACCTAATTTAAAATTTAGTCCATGGCCAGTTGTAACTTCCACTTCTTCAAGGTATAATATTCACTCATCCTTTTTTGAAGGAAGGAAGGAAAGGAAGCAATGAAGGAAGAAAGGGCAGATTCTGATTTCAAAGTTTCTTCCTGGACAGAGTAATTGTTAAGAATACCTTTTATTCAAGGGCTGATTTGAAAGACAAAGTATCATATAGTAAATCTAAGATGAAGATATACTCAGAAAATATTTTTACATCCTACTTAATCCACAATCATCCAAAATAATTTTCCCTTATGCTCTCTTAGTATAGAATACATTATACTTTCTTAGTACATACTTTCTTAGTTTATCTTTTAGTATAAAATGTCCTTTTTTTCGTTATCTTCAATAGATTAGGACATAAATTTGAGCAGTATGCATAATCAAATTGGTCCTGGAAACAAGTATATCTTTTGTATCATTTATACTACCTAACTGGTCCAATAACAGATTCTCTGAAACATTCAGAAGGTGCATGTCAGCAAACTTTCTGTACTCTTGTGTTATGTTGCTAAAATGAATTTGTAGTACCTCTAAATCCTGGTAATCCTTTCCCGATTACAAATTACATATACGTAGAAATATGATTCCTTGGTAAATAACGGCTCATCCACTTGATTATTTAGGTCATTTTCCAAACCTCTAAGCAGATTTCTTACCAAATCTACATTGGTTTGGGGAAGATTTCAGCTCATGCTTTAACAGTATTACCCTGCATAATTTCCCTTATCTGTTGGTTAGCTCTTCCCATAATTAACAATCCTGGAAATTAGAAAAAAAATTACCCAACCTAAACTCAATACCCTACTCACTCTTGCTGTTCAAATATTTGAATATCATTTTCCTCTTTTTCTTTCATTCTAAATAAATTTTATTCTTTTTTTTCTTAAAGATTGGCATCCGAGCGTCTCAGCATGGCTTGATGAGTGATGCCATGTCCATGCCCAAGATCCAAACTGGCAAAACCCTGGGCCACAAAGCGGAGAGCACAAACCTAACCACTTGGCCAGGGGGATGGCCCCAAGTTTTATTCTTAATGAAATTATTTTTAATTCACATGCCATGATCACACCTCTCTCTCCTTCTGTTGTCTGCAGTCTTAGTCTCCATAAAACAGACTCCTTGATTGTCAAAATGACAGCCGTCTAAGCAATATTCTCTGTCTGTAAGATCAAGAAAAGTATAAAGAGTAAGAGCAACTTTCCCTCTTCAGAACTAAGGTTCCTTGTCTTCTGAAAGGAGTGATTCAGAAGTTCCACTGCGTCCCTTACCTCTTAGTATTGCTTCATTTTTCGACTTGTAAGGTAATGCTCCACTCTCTGTAGTTTTTCCTGGGTCCAACCTTCTTTGTGTCTAAATTTCATCAAAATATTGACTCTGCTCATCTTTTATCCCATATCTGAAAAAATAGATGGGTACCTAGCATCACCTTGTCTTTTACTCCTAAGGGAATGTATTGACTTTAGGATGGGTTATGTTATAAATTTTGACCTTGGGGAACCAATCTCCCAGTTACAATTAAGCAATGATCATGGAGAAAAGAGCTTGGCCCATGGGGAAAATGTGAAAAATAACATCATAAACTCCTTACAAAGCAAATGAATTCTACATAACACTGCCATTTGGCTCTCCTTCATATAGAATAAATCCAGCAATTTAGAATTGTCTCTTCTCTAGATTATTTCCTGCCTCTGATATTTACGAATAGACACTTAAGCCAATTTTCAGCCTCAAGGAAAATTTTAAATCCAATCATGATTCTCTTTTATTGAAATAGTTATTTTTTTCAAAGAATCAATGTTTCCTTAACGGCTAAGTGAGAATCATGGGAAAAAATACATTCCCTGGATTGAGTTTTGGATCCATAGCCCTTTTTAATGGATATATACTCAACTCATGAATCTTAAAATTAATATTTAGTGTTTATTTGTGCTAGACACCTTTTCATTGCAGATTAATATAAATTACATCATTTAGTTTTTCCCAGAGCCTCATTAATGTAGTATGTTGTCAAACATTTGGATTTCCTTTTCAATTTGATAGTTGAGAAATGGAGTATTAGTGTTATTTTATTTTGCATTTCTGTTATTATGAATGAAGTTGATATTCTTTTTGTACATTTAAAGGCCACTTGCCCATTTGCAAAATATCTGCTCATATTTGAAGTGCTGTTGTCCATTTACTATGGTTTACAAGTCTTTTTTGTCTTGATTTTTAGGAACTCTTTATTTATTAAGGAGTTGGCCTTTTGCCAACAATATAAAGAGGAATTTTTTTGGTTGTCATTTGTGGTTTGAAATTTCTTATTACATTTTTTTCCATTGAAGTATAATATACATATAGAAAAGTGTAAAACTCATATGTGTATAGCTCAATGAATTTTCACAGAGTGGAAAGACTCCTGTAAGCAGCACACAGTCAAGAGAGAATATATGCACCTGGTCAGAAGCTCCCCTTTTGCTTCTTCCCAGACACTATCCCCTCATCACAGGATTACTTTCATAGATGGCTAATAATTTTACCTGATTAACTAATAGTTCACTAAAGTCAAATAATTTCAAAATGATCTTTTTCAATTTCCAGACCTCTTCTTTCCTTTATGTTTTTTTAGTTATATTTACACATAAACTCCAAGTATACACACATTTTATATTCTTGACAAACTTTAATAATAATTTTCTAAACTTTTTAAAAACCTCTATTCATTTCATTTTTATTTTATTCAATTTCTTAATCTTGCCTTCCTTTTACTTTAAGGTTTGTTCAGCCATGTCTATTCTCTGTGCTTTAAATTTTTATTTTATTTCTGTTCTATTTTGTCTTCCATTTCTTGTTCTGGAATGTACTACGTTATTGTTCATCTGATTCTGTCATCATGTATTTTATGAGTTCTTATATTTCTGTCATGTGTCCTAGCTTTATAGAGTTAATTATTTCCTTAAGTTTTTCTTTTCCAATGAAATATGATCATCAATCCTCATGTGCTGCATAGTAACATTTTAAAAGGTGACATGAGTGTCCCTCAATTGCTATTGGCTTCTTTCCTGATCTTTCCTTGCCCATTTATTATGATTATGATTATTTTATTTTATAGATCTGGAACTAATTTTTTTATCACTGTAGTTAAATAAGTTATTTTTATCCTGGACCAATTATTTCAGAATATTTGTGTTGGGGAGGAACAAAGGCCATGTTTTAAGCCATAAAAATGTGACTTCAGACCCAATGCTGTGTGTACGAATGAGCTTTTTAGCTCATAATTTACATCATCTCCCAGGATTTTCTACTCTAGGTCTATTCACAGTGAGCTCTTGCTTCTCTCAAGTGATCTCACAGTAGAATATATCCTCTGAATATGGTTTATCTCTGTGGTTTCTTGCAGCTTCTTCTGGAAGTCAAATAAGGTGTGGGAACTCTCCCATTGATAAGCTTCATCCCCTGTTCCTCTTGTTTCACTGAGGGCCAGTTTACCCCAGGCTATATTCAGAGAGGACACGTGGGCTCTTTCAGGTGTTGGCAGCAGTGGACAGCGTTTTTCTGCATTCTTCCACACGTGTCTGATCTTCTCTAATTTCAGAATATTTTCCTATTTTAGGATCTATGTTTCAGAGGACAGTTTTTTTTAAAGGAAGTTTGCATTTCTGCTTTATTATTCTCCTTGCCATTTTGAGGTGATTTGTCAGAGGAGAGGAGGAAGTAATGGTTTTTCACCATACTAACACTAGAACTTTACATTGTCATTATAAATAATCTCTAGAATCAAGGACAAGACTTACATTCTCTGATCCTATTACTAAAGCTATTCAACAAGAAAAACAGCTGAAAGTTTTTCAAGGAACACATACCCATAAAATGGCAATTTCTGGGGAGTATATAATCAAGCAGTGTGCTGTCAATGGAAGTAATAGGAAGTAATTTAAGTAATACGTTATGGTTTCAGGCATAAGTCTATCAAATAATTACCACCACATTTCTCTCATCTTTTCTGTCTGTGGTAGTGATTCTGGTACACTGTGGTGTATCTATTGCTAAAGGTGCCCTTCTTTGTAGAAATCAGGAATTTCATTGTTATTGAAATATATCTGAAAGTTTAGATTGTACAAAAGTAGATGTGATAGAGAAAATAAAACATAATCATTATTATATGTAGGTTTATGCGTCTCATCTGTATTGCTCATTACCTATGTTACCTGTGATAATCTATAACATCTAGACACACAGTGTTCTTCTATATAAAATAGAATAATAACATCATCAATGAAAGTATTTTGTTCATTTGATCTTGCATTAATATTATTTCCAATAATTATGATGATTTTAATTTCCACACAAAGTTGAGAAGGAGTTGGTCAACTACAGAAATTTGTAACACTTTTTCTGGGAGATTTTTTTTTAAATATTTTATCCCTTGAGAAATTTTACAATACGTCTTAATTGCAAATGAGATTACCCAGTGTCCCCAAGTTCTTCTCAGATTCAACATATTTCGTCACTGCTATTTAGGGAAATCCACTTGTTATCTTTCACATTAAGGATGTTTCTCCTCTGAATCATATAAATGGGAGGGTTCTTCCTGGATAGGTACATAACTGAGAGAGATGACAGGCAGGGACTGCTTCTGCCACACTCATGTAGGATCCCAATGGCAAGTGGGAGGAAAGGTATAAGTAACGAAGGATTACACTCTCAGTCTTATTTAGGTAAAGAGAGAAAGAAACATTTCCTACTTTAGAAAAGTTATATCTTTTTCCTGCAGAAAATCCTCCATTAAATCACCACCACAGAAAAGCTCACTAAGCTTAATTAGGGTAAGTGGGGAAAGAAATTACATTGTCTTAAAAATATTTGACAAGGTTCCCAAATTTAAAGAAGTTTGCAGAAAAACTTCTAGCTTTTATACCAATTTTCTTTCCTTCAAAGTTTGAGACACAGATTAAGTCTTAAGTTGATATCTAATGAAATATAAGCTAAAATGAAAATGAATACTTGTGTTTTTAATTTCTAACCCTAAAACTTGTAAATTCATTTCAACAAACATTTGTTAAGAACATAGGAAGTACTTTGTGAGACATCTACATAAATAAAACGTTTACAAATCTGTCAAAGAGTTAGTGCTTGTTTTAAGAGGTAAAATATAATGAATTCAATTTTGTGCATATGTTGATATGGGAAGTTGCTGTTGTAAAATTCAGTGTAAATGCCCAGGAATTAGATAAAATTGTGAATCTGAAGATGCAAAAGATGAGTGGACCAGAAAAACAGAATAGTTAGTTCTGTGTGCAAAATTAGTAACTGAAGTCATACAGGAAAAGGAAATATTGGAGAAAGCAGATCAGATGCCTAATTAGGAAACTTTGGAGATGGATGCAGAGTGAAAGGAGGAAAGGAATCGAAGTTGCGGTGTGAGAAACGCTAGTGAAAAACCAACTAAAAGGAATTATTTATGAAGGCAGAGGGCAGCTCCAGTATAGGAGATATTAACCTGCTATAGAGAATTCAAGTGGAAAAATAATCTGAAAGAGACAACTGGTTTAGAAACAAGGAATGTTTTTGTGTGTTTGAGAGACTATTTTTAGTTGATTATTTGGATTGAGTTTTAAAAACACACTACGTTTTTTAAATACAAAGGGAAAGAGCCTGGTGTGGTCATCAAAATTTCTTTTAACAAACAGCAAATGTTTATTCATGCTTTCTCTGTGCTCAGGAGAGTCATTAAGGATATAATACAAAAACAAAACAACACAATTCCCCCTCCTGAAGAGGTTTAATATTTTGAATGCATGAATACTAGAACCAAAATTTTTATGGGATGAGGGAAAGTACAGAAATGAATAATAAAGTCTGAGTATAAAAATAAGAAATGGATACATTTTTAAAGAATCACTGCATAGGAGGTGGTAAAAGTGAAATCAAAACTACAGGTGAAAAAATAGCATCTGCAATGAAAGAGGGAGAATGCTGGCTCTGGGGCGTGGGGAAGCAAATAACATTTGGAAATATAAGTTTTGAGATGAAAGGAAAAGGTTTGAATTTTAAAGTATAAAGTCAGATAATTTAGATAGCATGGTAAAAATGGATAGCAGAACTGAACCTGTGGAGCTTAAACAATTTTTTTAAAAGGGCGTTAGAGATATGAAACTTGCATTTTCTATGAACTCTTGGATGAAGTAGGCAATAATTTGTTGCAGATTTCCAACTTCCTTCTTAGCATCCCAATTAATAAAGAGAAGTCCATCTTTTACTTAGCCACTTTTTCCGTGAATTTTCCTATGAGATTTGCAGTTTTTTGTCTTTGTATAGAAGTAGATAAAGTAATTGAGAGTATGGACTCTATAGGCAAATTGACTTGGGGAGAAATTTTAGACTCAATTGGATAAACAGGAAAAACATTAGAATAATGATGAGACATAAAATATTTGTGTTTTCTTTCATGTCATCATATGTTTTTCCTAATTATATATACCAGTAATATTGTTTATAAATATATTCACTACAGCTTCCTGTCGGTTGATTTTTAGTTTTCATTTCAGAGGTGATACTAAGAAAATAAGAAAATGACCAATGATAGCTACTTTGGTGGATTTATACTCCTTGGATTCCCTGGGCAGCCTGAGCTGGAGATGATCATCTCTGGTGTTGTCTTTTTCTTCTACACTATTGCCTTGATGGGAAATATAGCCATCATCCTGCTGCCATTACTGGATGAACGTCTCCAAACACCCATGTACTTCTTCCTTAGAAATTTAGCCATCTTGGATCTCTGTTACACCACAAATATAGTCCCACAAATGTTGGTCAATGTCTGGGGTAAAGAGAAAACAATCACTTTTGCTGGCTGTGCCTTTCAGCTTTTCACTGATGTGACACTATGCACAGTTGAATGTATGCTTCTGGCTGTTATGTCTTATGACCGATTTAATGCTGTCTGCAAGCCTCTGCACTATATGACCATAATGAATCCCCAACTCTGTCAAGGCCTGATGGCTATGACCTGGGTAATTGGCATCATTAATTGCATGATACTTTCTCCCCATGCTATGAGTCTTCCTCGATGTGGGAACCACCACCTGGATCACTATTTTTGTGAAATATCTGCAATGGTCAAGATTGCATGTGTGGACACCACAGCCATGGAAGAAAGTTTATTTGCATTGTGTTTTTTCATTTTCCTCACACCACTTCTTCTCATTCTGGTCTCCTATGGCTTCATTGCTGTAGCTGTACTCAAGATGAAGTCTGCAGCAGGGAGACAAAAGGCATTTGGGACTTGTTCTTCCCATCTCATTGTGGTGTCTATCTTCTATGGGACTATTATCTACATGTACATACAACCAGGAAATAGTCCTTCTCAGGATGAGGGTAAACTTCTCAGTATCTTTTATTCCATTGTTACTCCCAGCTTGAATCCATTGATTTATACACTAAGGAATAAGGAGTTCAAGGGGGCCATGAAGAGGCTGATTGGAAAAGAAAAAGGTTCTGGAGAAACAGCAGTACATTAGTATCTTTTTACAAAAAGTTTCCAATAAAGAAATTGGCCTCGTGTAACCTTTAAATCATAGTCAACTTACTGTAGTAGTAGTCATCATCTGAAAGTGAAAATAATACCTAAAAATTTTGCTTATATTTTAGCATCAATGTCCCAAATTCCTGGGGATTGATACTAAACTAAAAATGTCTTTCAAAATCACTAGTTGTCATGTTTGACAATCCTTCTACAGCTGCGGCAACAAAGCAGGCTCCACGGAGTCCAAGAGCTGTGTTAAGGAGAGAGAGGAGAAGCATCCTACAAAAGTTGGATTTAAATTAGGATTGATTAAACACCTTTAAACTATCATGATACTGTAGCAAAAATGTATAAATTGTATGTGCTAACTATAAATTTTTACAACTCACTAATCTGTCCCTGTTAAGATTAAATCATTTTTCTGCAAATCTCAAACGCTCCTGTTGTCTCTAGCTACTTTTAAAAAAATCCTCATATATCAAACAAACTGACTAAAACCTATTTCTATTTGCAGCTATTTTTTTCAAGTGTCAGGACTTTCTCAAAATTATGCTACCAAAATAAAATGTGGGAATAAATTTGGTACAGAGGTTGATATGATTACAGGGTTAATGAATCATCTTTGGTTTCAAACTTTTGTGTTCATACAGCAAGTACATTAATCATTTTTGTAATTTGGTAGTAAGCAATTGTATGTATTAACTCTTTTTTATAAGTTCAGCATAAACTTGTCTTCAAAATGTTACAAAGACATTACCAAAAAATAAAATAAGAGAAGAATAATATTTCTCATGAACATAGATGCAAACATTCCTAACAAAATCTTAACAAATCAAATCCAGAAATAAAGAAAGGTTAATACATTTCAACCAAGTGGGTTTACTCCAACTATCCAAGGTTGAGTTAACATTTGAAAATCAATCACCACATTATTGTGTTATTCATCCATGATGTTGACATAATAAAAGTGAAGAAAACAAGATTATCTCCATAGATTCAGAAAAGCATTTCAACATTCATTTATATGAAAGCAAAGATTCTTAGCAAACTGGGAATAATAACAAACTCCCAGTTCTGGTGATGATTAAACTTCCAAAACACATTGTATTCAAGGATGAGGGTAAGCAAACTGGCCAAAGGAAGAGTAAAGAGTCTAGAAACAGACCCTACACATAGACAGTCAACCAATTTATGACAATTGTGACACTGCAGTGCAGCAGGGAAAGGACAGTCTTTTCAATAAATGGTTCCAGGTGAAATGGATATCTTTATGGGAGAAAACTATCTAAACTTTATACACAAAAATCAATTTCAACTTGATTATAGATACAAATGTGAGAAGTAAAACTGTTTGGGTTTTGATGGTGTTCTTCATGAATTTTGAATAGGAAAAGATTTGTTAACCACGACATAAACTATTAATCATAATAGAACAAGTTGATTAAATTGGAATATAGTAAAATTTAGGACATCTGTATACCAAAAGGTCCATTAAGAGAGGCAATGTGTTTTGTATATTTGTGTGTGTGTCTGTCTGTCTAGCTGTCCCAAGGAAAGGACTCCTATCCAGAATATATAGCGAATTCTGACAAATCAATAAGAAAAAGACAGCTAATAGAACAGTCACTTCACAAAAGAGGACAATCAAATGACCAATAAAGGAAAATGTACTCAACTTCACCAATCATCAAGGAAAATTATAACAACAAAGAGGTACAAATATTGCTCCATGAGTAATTACTTCGAAGGAGTACAGTTCCCTGCAATTTATATTAGCAGAAGTTTGAGAGTGTGTATAGCAGTGAATGTTAAAGAATATGAAATATAATGCTTGAATGATCTGAATTTAATGACATGAGTGTTATCACCCAAGTACGGTATACAATGGCTTGGCTGAAGCTCCTGAAAGTGTATGCTGCATTGGCTAACTGAAGCTTGAACGCAGTGATAGTCTACAGTCAATTAGGTTAAAAAGCTGGAAGTTCCCTGATGCCTTGTAGAATAAGGAACTAGCAGTATCAGGAAGATAGGAATTTTGAAATCTGTCTAAGGCAATATGCTCAGCCACTCTCCAAACATAACCATGGAAAGCTTGAAGGACATTTCCTCCACTAAGGCATTAAGAAATGAACTGATAAGGAGAGTATCAGTATTCTTAAAATGCTCTGTGGTGTCTAGCTTCTGTGGGCCAGTGATTTTTTTAAAAATTATCCACATTGCAGTAATCTTCTTTTAATGTCTCTGAGAGTTTTAATAGGAACATGACGTGCAAAATTGATGATGGTAGGAAATACAGCAATGGAACTGTTGTACTTGATATCAAAAATAAAGATATTCTGGAAAATTAGATGCCAAGAAGTGGCACTTAACCTTCTTAACAAGGTGGAACTGGGTACTACAATTAAGTCACATGACCAAGACATTTTGACCTGCAGGGATCTGTGGTCATGGATAATGTATGATAGGGTTCTTAAGAATAAGATACTTGGCTAAACTACTAAGATGTTAGTTGGAATGTATTAGCAGGAAATTTATAGGTCTGGGGGCAGAAATATAATTTGAATCAATATAGTGAAGATTCATGGCCTCTTGCCCAGTTTCCAGACCTAAGCTAGTTCACAGACCCATATTCTCTGAATTGACATTGAGGAGAATTCCTTTAATAAAGGATCCTGCAATGCAACAAAATAATATTCAAGAGTCTTCCCTCAAGTCTTCCCTCAGGGGGACATTTCAGCCACTTAAGAAGTTGACTATACACTAGAGAAGGAGGTTATTAGATACCAGCTCTGAACGGTTGCCAGTCTGTCCCTGGTGATCTGATTATTCCTTCATGCTGCTTTGATGATTGCCTGGCATCTGAAAAGGAAAAAAGACCTGGCATTGAGTTTTAGCTGATTCACTTCGATTCTGAACAATAATCAATTCTTTTATTGTCTTTCTCCTCTGAGAGAGAAAACTCTAAAGGTACTTTTGCTCTGTGAACTAGTATGAAATTCACTTGAAATTTTTTAACAGCTTCAAACAGTATTGGGAGAAGTTAAAATTCAAAGTGACAGAATCCCTGGGGATATGGAGAAAGTGAGATCATAAACACCAGCAATCCTGTTCAACTTTATAATGAGATCCCTTGGGTCTTGCTCTTCCCTCTTGTAAATAACTGCTTAAGAGGAAATCTCCCTTGCTCTTTCCTTGTCTTTAAACACCAAATCTTTATTCAGAATCCTTGAGGATTCCACCCCCTGCCCGGCTCCCTCAGTTATCCAGAGGGATAGAAAGGGTTAACACAACAATTCATCAATTTCTCAGAAAGTAGGAATGAACTACCCAAAAGGTGAATAGCAATAGATAGAAGCATAATCTGATGCTTCAACATTCCCAATGTGTGCTTCCATTCTTCCATTCTCACACCTTTAAGCTATGAAAGAGGTAAGATAAAAGCCAATTGTTCAATGAAATAAAGGTCGAAATATGTATTTTTCACTTAGAAATTGGGGACAAATGTAGTAAAAATAAAAGAGACCAAAACCCTTGAAAGGTTTTCTTAGTGATGTATAGTCAATAAAACTTCTAATCTTTTTCTCTGAACTAAGCCATTTTCGTAAGAAGAAAAAATAAACAGTCTATAAGCAAATCATTAGCAAAAAAGTGTGTTTACTGGTACATAGCCAGTGGTAGCTCCTAAACAAACAGACAGAAATTTAAACCACAGAGAATATTAATTAATCTAGGAGATACTCTACCAGGTTTTGTTTTGTTTTGTTTTTTGACTAGACAAGATTCTGAAGGTAAAATGAGTATTTTTCAGGAATAATTTTAACTATTTAATCTGTTTTTTCAAAAAGCATCTATTTTAACTCACTAAATTCTTTGGGATATTGTGAAGAAATAATAAGGTAATAATTTTAATTTTGTGATTGTAAGATTATGAGGTTAGAAATCTGGGGAGCTAAGAAGTTTTGATCTTATGGAATATAAAGTAGCTCATTCAAAGGTAGGATCTAGGCATTATAGAAAACATTAAAATTCAGTCTCTGAAAATTGTCCTATGGGAAACAGCAAAAAAATAATAATTTTTATTCAAGAAAATATACTAAATCTCAGTAAAAAGAGCAAAAGTCTATGGCAGTTGAGCCACAACATACGTCCTATTCCTACCCAACACAGTGTTATGGAAGCCCTACTCTGCATAGGTATGGCCAGGAAGACAAGGATCCCTCTCCCCTAAGCTCCTAGTCAAGACATATAGCACCTCACTGAGAAGGCCAGGCTGCGTGCATTTCTCATCAACTCCAGCTCTGAGTTTCTTAGGCTACAATCCTGGAGATGTGGCCAAGAGATCAGGGGCTCCTTTCCTCTACCCAGCTCCAATTCATAAGGTGGATACTCTACCCTGGGCATGGCAGGCCAACCACACTAGGACCCTGATCATCCTTTCCCTAGCTCACTCATAAATGAAGATACAATACCAAGAGAGGTAAGCAAAGAAGACCAAAGGCTATCACTAAAGGCCAGTGCACTATTCGCAAAGAAATGATGTCATTCCTGCACTCCATCTGTGGAGCAGTGGCACAGAGATGTCACCCAGAGAGGTAGTTTGCAAGAACAAAGCACCCTGAAGCTCTGTCCAAAGGAACTGACTTGATTTGAAGTAGAATTTTGGAAAGTTCAAGCCTAAGTGTATACTCAGAAACAATGGATGTTTTAATGATAAGCTATTAAGGCAAGGCTGAGACTCTACGGGACACCAAGGTACTCTGCAAGCCCATTAGTTCACCAGAGAAAACCAGGGAAAGAGCCCTCCTGGGGTTGGAACAAACTTCAGAGAGTGACCTCACAAACTACGCCTGCAAAATTGGATCAGACCATGAAGAAATTTATGCCCCTGGGGCATTAACAAAACCAATACAGCAATTGGCCCGAATTTAGTGCAGCCTAATAGCTGGATATAATACCAAATGATGTGGACTGCTTAACAGAGAAATCAGGAAAAGACAGTCAGAGAGAGACCTGCTAAAACCACTCTCACCCCAGGGTAGCTTTGGACATGCCAGAGGCTTACCCTCTGAGGAACGATCTCAGAGTCTTCACACTGTGGGGAGGGAGGGGTGCTGTAAATGCACTAAAATAGTCCCTCCAAGTCACTAAACAAACAAAAAAACAAAAAACAAAATAAGTCCTGGAGTGCGGAGGAACACTGTTACCCAAATTTACAACAGTATGTTACCTAAGATGTCTAGTTTTCAACCAAAAATTGAGACATGTAAAGAAATAGGAAAGTGTGACTAACGCATGAGAAAAAGAGTAGGCAACAAAAACTACCAGT
The DNA here is from genome assembly GCF_041296235.1 of Equus asinus. NCBI lineage: Eukaryota > Metazoa > Chordata > Mammalia > Perissodactyla > Equidae > Equus > Equus asinus. The sequence continues at coordinate 36,897,577 of NC_091797.1, forward strand.
GAGAGGCCCCAAATGTCAGATTTAATAGATAAAGGCATCAAAGCAGCCGTTATGAACATGTTCAAAGAAATATAGGAAACCATGCTTAAAGAAATAAACAAAGGTATGATAACAATGTCTTATCAAATAGAGACTATAAAAAAGAGACAGAAATTATTTTCAAAAATAAATCAAATGGAAGTTCTAGAGTTGAAAAGTACAATAAGTGAAATGAAAACTTCACTGGAGGGGATCAATGGTAGGTTTGAACCGGCAAAAGAAAGTCAGTAAATGTAGAGATGGATTGATAGAGATTTTGCAATCTGAAGAACAGAGAAGGAAAAATGAAATAAAATGAACAGATCCTCAGACAAATGTGGGATGCCATTAAGACATCAAAGTACACGTAATGGAAGGACTAGAAGGAGGAGAAAGAAGCAGAAAATATTCAAAGGTATAATTGCTGAAAAATATCAAATTTGGTGAAAAACATTAATCTACACATACAATAAGTTTCTTCCACTAAATAGAACAAATTCATAAAGATCCACATCCAGATATATCATAGCAAAAGTGCTCAAAGCTGAAGACAAAGAGAAAATTTTGCAAGCAACAGGAGGAAAATGACCCATCATGTACAAGGGAACCCAAACAAAAATGCCACATGACTTCTCATTAGAAAAAATCGAGACCAGAAGGCAGTGGGATGACACAGAAAAAGTCTTGAAAGAAATGAAGAAGTATCAACCAGGAATCTTAAATACAGGAAAACTATCTTTCAAAAATGAGGGTGAAATAAAGACAATCCTAGATAAACTAAAAATGAAAGAATTAATTGCTAGAAGACACAGATTCTAAGAAATACTAAAATAAGTCTTTAGGCTAAAAGCAAATGATCCCAGGAAATAATTCAAACCCACTTTAAAAAATAAAATACATCAGTAAACATAGTTATGTGATTATAAATGACCGTAGAAATGCATATTTCTTTTTTTAACTGATTTAAAAAGCAATTATATAAAGTAATACACATAAAATCATATTTTGTGCCTATATCATATAGAAACATAATAAATTTGACAACAGCAGCACTAAAGAAGTGAGTGAAAACAAAGCTATATTGGAGTAAGCAAATTACATTTTATGATAATTTGAATCAACTAGAGCAAATGGAGAGATCCAATATGGTAAATAAGAAAGTTAATATATCAAATTCTATAAATATGTATTTGTTCTCTTCCTTCTGTCAGCTTTCTTAATAGACAAAATATATATAAAAATAATAATTATAACAACGTGGTTTTGGTTGTGTAATTACATAGATGTGATATTTATAACAATAACACAAAAGGTGAGAAGAGGAAGGAGAGCTGTATAGGAGGAATATTTCTGTATATCACTGGAATTAATTATAAATCTGGAGTAGAGTCTGATAAGTTAAGATGTCTATGATATGTCCTAGAAGAACCACTAAGAAAATAACTCAAAAAATTTATTATAAAAAAATCACTAAAGAAATGAAAATGTTACACTAGAAAATATTCACTTAATGTAAAAATAACTAAAGGAGGAATAAAGAAACCAAAAGAGAGAGAATTAAGACATATAGAAAATTAACATAAAGTGGCAAGTAAAAAGTCAACTATAGTAATAATATTAAATGTAAATAGATTACATAATCCAATCAATTCAATGGGGAAAGAATGGTCTTTTCCACAAATGGTGCTGAGACGACTGGATATCTACATGCAAAAAGAATGAAATGAGACCTCCATCTCACACCATATAAAAATAAATTCAACCTGGATTATAGACCTAAAAGTAAGAACTAAAATGTAAAACTCTTAGAAGAAAACATACGTGAAATACTTTGAGACCTTGGATTAAGCAATTGTTTGTTATCTATGACACCTAGAGCATAAAGAAGCAAAGAAAAAAAGATAAAATTTGACTTCATCAAACTTAAAAATTTTATGCTTCAAAGGACACCACTGAGAATGAAAAAACTCACAAAATAGAACATAATATATTTGATAGAATTATATTTAGGATACATAAAGAACTCTTACAACTCAATAATAAAAAGACAACTCACTTGAAAAATGGGCAACATATTTGAATAGACATTTGCCCAAATAAAATGTACAAATATCAATAAGCAAATGCAAAGATATTCAACGTCACTAGTCATCAGGGAAATGGAAATCAACAACACGATAAGATCTCACTTCACACTCACTAGGGTAGCTGAAATCAAAAACACAGACAAATACAAGTAATGAGAAGGACTCAGAGAAATCCGAAGCCTCATACACTGCTGGTGGGAATGGAAAATAGTGCGGCTGCTTTGAAAAACAGTCTGCCGGTTCTTCAAAGTGTGAAATATAGAGTAACCATTTCACCCAGCAGTTGCACTCCTAGTACATACCCAAGAGAAATGAAAATATATGTCCACACTAAAAGTGCACACGTGTTCATAACAGCATTATTTTTAATACACAAAAAATTAAAACAATCCAAAGTCCATCAACTGATGAATGGATAAGTAAAATATGGTATATTCACACAATAGAATATTTTTCAATAATAAAAATTAATCTTGGGGCTGGCCTGGTGGTGCAGCGGTTAAGTTCGCACATTCTCTTCTCGGTGGCCCGGGGTTTGCCGGTAAAGATCCTGGGTGCGGACATGGCACTGCTTGGCAAGCCATGCTGTGGTAGGCGTCCCAAATATAAAGTAGAGGAAGATGGGCGTGATGTTAGCTCAGGGCCAGGCTTCCTCAGCAAAAAGAGGAGGACTGGCAGTAGTTAGCTCAGGGCCAATCTTCCTCAAAGAATAAATAAATAAATAAATAATTAAAAAATTAATCTTCACACTGATATGTAACATGCTAATATATGCTACCTCATGGATGCACCTTGAAAGTGTTAGGCAAAGTGAAATAAGCCAGTCACAAAAGACAATATGTTGAATTCCTTCATTTACATGAAATGTTCAGAATAGTCAAATCTATAGAGACAGAAAGAACTGTTGTGCCCTCGGCCTTGGTAGGGAAGGTTGGGAGGAAATGAGAGTGACTATTAATGGGCACAGTCTTTCTTTTTGGCATGATAATGTTGGGATAGTTGCGATAGTTGCTCAACTCTGTGAGTATGCTAAAAAACACTGACTGTTTAAATGGGTGAACTCTATGGTATGTGAATTATATCTCAATAAAGGCTTTTTGTTGTTGCCGTTGTTTTGATAATAATGACTACAGGAGACTTGTGGCTCTCCCAGTTCCTCCACTTTATAACTAAAAATCCTGGACATAACACAACAAACAAACATAAGAAGATTCTGACAAGTAGAAAAAAGAAAAACTACCTAGGAGTCTCAGGACTTGAGGAATGGCACAATGGCATGTTCTTCGGGTTTTCTTTTTGCTTCCCACATATCTAGAATGGGGCACTGGAGAAGCCTTCAACCCAGATCTGCCAGCAGGCACAGAGAAAAACCTCAGGGAAAATCTTTCTCCCTCTAGCCAATGTTCTCAGGAAAATGTGGCCTAACCAAATAAAACATTTTGACAATATTCAACCCTCTCCAGCCAAACACTAACAGTTGTGCAAGCAGGGAGCCAATTATCTACCCCCTCATCCCTGCCCAGCAGAAAAAGATAGTGTTGCCTCAATTCACCTGGGATGGTGTTGGTGGGCCAAGCAGGAAGCTCCTCTTCCAAATTCACCCAGTGAGGATGGTGGCAGTTCTATGATTGCTCTGTAAGTGCAGGGCTAAGTGAGGAGGTGAGCTTCCATTCCACAACTGGTAGTAGCAGGAAGAACTCTGATTTACCTACTAGGATAGTGTCAGTGGAGGGCAGCAGGGAGCTGAGCCTCCACCCCCACTGGAAAGGAATAAGGCAGAACAAGGAAATGTAAGGTGGGACTAGTCAGCACTCTGCTTTCCTACTCTCTGTTGTCAGTGAGGCCTGTCAGGAGCTTAGTTTAAAACCCCTTTCAGGGAGAACAAGGCAGTGTGAATCAGTGCTCCACTTTTGCTGAGAAAGTGTCAAGTTTAATCTCATTTCACCTGACTGCAACAAGGTGGTGAGAGTCAGCACTCAAAACTTTTACAGGGACAATGTCAGCAGGGTGCAAGAGGGAGCTGTATCCAGACTGCATACTACATATAAAAAGGGTGTAATGAGTTTGAAAAACTTGGGGGTTGATCAAGGAACAAGATAGGACTGTGAGATGACAGTAGCATACAGAGAACTTTATTTGGGCAATGCTTTGACAGATTTTCATGTAGAGGAAGTCCCCCACGGTATGAGACCTTCTAAAGGTTATGCCATGGAGTCCACTACACAGGGTAGAGGGGGGCAAGGGAACTTTTGGGGGAGTGGAGTATCAGAGACATGGCTTACATATCTACATGCTAATGCTCAGCAGCCCAGCGTCAGAGAGTTCTGAAGGGCAGCAGTAACGAGGTCTTCTACAGATACAGAGTGTCTCTCATGTGTGGTTATCAGATGTTTGGTACAGTTTTGTGAGATAGGCAAAGCAAGTAGATATTAAATGGCTAAATATCTGCTTATTTGGCTGCATTTAAGACAATCAGATGTGAAAAAAATTTGGTTTGGCATGATAGACTTTCAAACTAACAGGTCCAAAACTCCTGTGAAGAAGTGAATACAGGATCAATAAACAGAGGCTATCTTTGGTTCATTTATATAACATAGGGTGATTTCCTTATGAAAAAAAAAATAACTAGGATCAAGAGTCTCACAGCATAATAGCTAAAAATGATAAAGATACAATAAAAACTCACCCATCATACCAGTAACAGGACAATTACAGCTTGAATGAGAAAAGACAACCAACAGATGTAAGTATTGAGAAGACTCAGAGGTTGGAATTATATAACAAGGATTTTAAAATAAAATGCTTTACTTAAAATAAGCATGACATAAAATGTAAAAAGCATTAAGTAAAAATGCTTTAACAAGCAAATACATATACTCCTAAAACAAATGATAGAGAATATCTCAGCAAAAACATGGAAGATATAAAAAAGAACCAAAATGAAATTATAAAACTGAAAAATACAATAATCAAAAGGAAAAATAATTCACTAGATAAGCTCACTAATAAATTGAAGATGACAGAGGAAAGAATCAGTAAACTCAAAGACAAATCAATGGGTACTATCTAGTCTTACCAATAGACAGAAAATAATCTGAAGAAAAAAATTAAGAGAGTCCTTAAGGACCTGTGGAACAATAATAAAAAAAATCTATTGAAGTTTCAGACAGGGTAAAGAAAGTGAGTAAGGATGAAAAAATATTTGAAGAATTAATAGCAAAAAATTTCCCAAATTTGACCCAACGCATAAACTAGAGATTGAAAAAGATAATTGAACACCAAACAGACACATTATAATCAATCTTATGAAAACTAACAACAAAGAAAAAAATCTTGAAAGACATTAGAAGCAATGCATTATCATTACTATGGGCAAAAGGGATTTAAACTCAGCATTTTCATAGAATTCAACCTAGAAAACAGGGTAAATATACTGTAAATCTTTCTAGCATTCTGCAAAGGGTTTTGTGGCCATTTACCAAGTCATTTTGCATTGGAGAAGGAAAAAACCCAGATTTTTCAGTCATTACTAGATATTCATTCTGAACTGATAGTTAATTCTGAGAAACTTAAACGCCATTATGACTTGAAGACAAGTAGTAAATGGAGTTTTAACACAGAACCATCTCACAGTGAACCTAATAGGTCCTCAGTGCCAGTCTATGGTTATTTCTATAGTTCTCTGAAAACTCGGTGAGAAAAGATACACTCAGCAGTCAAGAGCAGCCCTTTTTTAGGCTCCCTGACTCATGGAATAGAAATGACCCGGGTACTAGTTCTTCAGATTAAGTTAATAAACCATTCCTGGAGGAAGCTGTCAGTATTATCTTAGTAGGTTTGCATCTTTCCCTCAGCGGTGGCAGTTTAGTCCAATAGCAAAAGTTGAGTCCAATCTGCAGTGTTTCCAATGCTCCCAGAACTAAGCTCATTGTACTTGGTCAAAAACAGTAGTACCATACAGCTAGCAAATACTCATCAGAGGTCTGGATTCCATCCTCATGGCACCCCTCCCCAGACCATAAGACAGTATCCTCTGTTGAGAAGCATCTCCATGGTGCCCCTTGGTCAAATTTCTAAGTTTTCACAATTCCACCCTCCTCTTTTTGTTCTTCCCCTTCTACAGATAGTAGATACTTCATATAGTTGCTGCCTCTGAAATTTTAGTGTTCTCTTTTTAGTTTCTTCTGTTACCTAGTTAACAATTCTCTTTATCTTTACATTAAATTCCCTATGTTAAAATAACTGGTGCAGTTTCTATATGCATATTCAGATTTCATAATAATGTTTTATTTTTAATTCATAATTTTTCATTTTATATAATTATTCTATATATTCCATTAAAAGATGCTGCTATCCATTGTCATAACCAGTTTGTGTAAAATTTTATATTTTCCATTCATTCTCATCTCAAAAGCAGGGCAAATCAATCACTGAATACACAGAAGATAGAGTAATCGTAAAACTAGACCATTAACTTGTCCAATAATAATTATGGGTAGGTGAGAAAATGTAACTTCAAAAAAATGAAGAAAATAACTCATGTTCAAGTCAGAGGGAAAATTAAAAATATTTTTGCTATATGAACCAGCAAAACTTCTGACATTTAGTAAAATGAGAAAAAATATAGGCACTCAAACACAGTTTTGGTATGTAGACTATGTAATGTCTACAACAGTCGTTGTTTTGGATCAATTCAGAGAAAGGAATTGCTTAAAACTTGAATTACTTAAAACTTCGAATTACTTAAATTACTTAAATTTTTTTAATTACTTAAAGCTTAACTTTTGTTACAAATAGTTAGTCATAAATTAGGCATGCTTTAAGTATACTCAGTACATTGAAAAAGAACGGGTAATTGCGTTAGAGTAGGGAATGGCAAACCAGGACCCACAGAATCCATAAATCCAGAAAACTGCTTCTTTTTGTAGTAGATTTTTATCAGAATACAACCACACCTGTTTGTTTATGTATTATCTAGGGCTGTTTAAACACTACAAAGGCAGAGTTGAGTAATTGACAGACCATATGACCCTCAAAGCCTGAAGATTTACTTGTTGGTTTTTTGCGAACAAAAGGCTTGCCAGACCGTTTTAGACTATTGTTGAATGGTTACATCGTAACAAGCTGCTGAATTAAATCCTCTGAATAGTTATTTAGAATAACCGAGCTCTTTTCTTCTTGTTCACAGGTCATATATATTCTATATTTGTTCATAAGTAAGGGATATAACTGACACAGTAAGTGGTAAACTTATTTGTTTGTTTCACTTAAGGTTTTCTATAAGACAAGTCCTAACAAAATTCTAAAGTTAGCCTTTGATTTTCTAACGTTGTTGTATATTTGATTGTTTGACCTGACGTTTGTCCACAAATCTTTCTATATCCCAATTATTCACAAGAAGGAACATTTACCAGCAGTTAGTAATTAAGGTTATCTTTCCTTACTTATTCCATTCTCAAATAAGCAGAGGTTTCACAAAATTCCATCTGGGACCTGCTTTCAATAAACGTACACTTAATAAAGGAAAAAGAAGAGCTCGGATCCAAATGGAGCAAGGTGCCAGTGTTTTATAAATAAGGGTTTCGCAACCTTGGCACTAACTACATTTTGGGCCAAATAATTCTCTGTTGCGAGGGGCTGTCCTTTGCACTGTAGCGTGTTTGTTAGCACCTACAAGTTAGATGAAAGTGGCAACTCCCCACCTCCTCCTGCCGAGTTATGAAAACCAAAATGTCTCCAGACATCGTCAAATATCCCCTGGGAAACAAAATTGCCCCTGACTGAGAATCACTGTTATAATTCAAGGCATATTGTTGTACCAAGGGGTACGTTTTATTATATGAGAGTTAGCCTATTGGGTCCATGTGAGACTAGCAGAAATAAGTCATTCCAGCACACAAAGCATATATGCTCATCCACTCACAAAGACAAAAGTGCAAGCACACATACAGACACATTTGAGAAAATGTTTTTAGTGTCCTTTTGTTTTATTTTATTACATATAGTTTAAAAAGTTTGTTTATAAATAATAAGAGAAAAGGCCATTTTTATATATGCTAAACTACTCTTTTCGGGGCAATGTTATTTCATTGAAAATATTTTTTGTTAAGGAAAGAAATTTTATTTGAATTTTATATTGTCAAATGTTAAGACATGAGGTAACATTTATGGAAATGAGAATGTGAAGCAAATGCTCAGTGATTCAAAATGCATTCCCCGCTCCAAGTTGACATCTGCTATTTAGGGAGGTTTGATAGCCAATTTCTGGGGATGAGGGTATGGATGGGACAGCAGGATGGTAATGACACGCTCTGGGGAGGATGGGTGAGAGATGACGAAAAGTATAGTATCTATTTCTTCAAATAGGAGAGGAGGTAGCTATAGGGGGATATGGCTCAGGCTTTCCCAAACTACTTTTTGACGATCTCTTGTTTCTGTCATGAAGCCTCAAGATGCCACGTGCATAAGATCCACAGCTAGATTCCTTTTGGCTCCATATTTTACAAAAGTTTTTTCTTCACCTTCTGTTTTTACTTTGGTTTAACACCAGATGGTGCCGATAGACCGTGGTACCCCCAGCAAACTTTTCACTCACCTCCAGCCTTTTCTGCTTTACCCAGATCCTTGGGCTTCATTGGTGAAATTTCTCCTAATTTCCTTCCTCAGTCAACTCTTCCTATTGCCTTGGTGAAAGCAATAATAATGACTTTTCTTTCAAAAGATCTTTGTGCCCCTTGATGATCCTACCAATGATATCATTTGTACAATGACAATGCTGTAAGATATTTATTCTGTGTCTGTGCCTTCATATACTAAAAATCACTTCTTTGTAAATAAAAATGTATTCCAAGTATATGTACCTGGTTCTGGGTTTATCATTTTATATAATTTGGAAAGGATATTTCCAGAGGTTCAGAATATAAAACCACTGAAAAGTCACCACCCAGGGTCAACACATACTCAAAAATCATTGTTTCATAAGGGGTCTGTTAATTCAAGGATCGATATTTGGTGGGAGAAGAATGGGAGAGCAGATTTCGAATAGCTAGAGCCTACTGGTGATGAAGTAAAATGCGTTTTGCTGGGCCCTGTGCCCTAACATTTAGGGGAAAGTCTTTGTTCAAATTCTCTAAAAGACAAAGCTTGTGGCAAGGATAAAGGTGCTGATGTTTTATTTGGGAAGTATGGACTCAGGGCAGCAAGAGGAAAAAGGGAATTGAGAGAAGGGAAATATGAAGCAAGGGGAGGTGATGCATTTTCACACTGGCTACCGCTCACGACAAACTGAAATAGACAAAAGGTTGCTTCATAGATGTTTTAACTCTGCATTTGGGGCTTTCCTTCAGACAAGCTGTGAGGAAAAAATTTCGTCTCTGTTATAGAAAAAGGAGAAAGTATTAAAGTATATTAAGGAAGAGAAAGCTGTGCCAAATGCTGCTCACAGGCTAAGTGAAATGAGGATTAGGAACTGACTATTGGATTTAGCAATATAGGAGGCATCTGTGGCCTTGTAGAGAGCAGTTTGGGTAGAGGAGAGAGGACAAAAGCCACACTGGAGAGGAAGCAAGAGAGAATGATAGGAGACAAGTTGGAGATAGCAAGCAAACTAACAGTACTTTGCTGAAAACAGAAGGAAATAAATGACTCAATACATGCAGGGTAAGTGGGGTCAAGAGAGGTCAGAAAGAATTTTTTTGTAAGATGGATATAATGATAGCAAGTTTGTGTACTAATAGGAATGATCTACAGTGGGTAAAAAAATTGCATGGTAGAAGAAAAGGCGAATCCTGGAATAATGTCTTTGAGTAGATGACGGGCTGGATCCAGGACAGATGTGGATGCTTAGCCTCTGTTAGGAGCTAAAAGGAGAAAAAAGAGATCTTCTCATGAACTAACAGTTCATCCATAGTAGCTGGACAGAAATTAGATTATATAGGTATAGAAGAAAGTGACTGTGTTGACATGGTATTGGAATCTGACAGGAGTTATTTTCTGATTCCTCCAGTTTTCTCTGTGAAGTCAAAGGCAAGGGCATAAATTGGGAGTGAGATTGGAAGAGGAAAGGCTGCATGACTGAAGAAACGGAAGGTGTGAACAGTTACCTGGGGAAGATGGACACTGAATGCAGACTATGAAATATGGAAAATAATGATTTTGTTTTCTGGATTTTTCTTTTGTTTTATTTTGTTTTGTTCAAAGATTTATTTGGTGACATGTTATGATCCTAGGAGATTTAAAAAAACAGCTCTAGACTTGACTCACTCCACCGTGGTGTTTCCTCATGAATCTCTTTTCTGTTTTCAACTACATCGCTAATTCTTTTGTCATTTTCACTAAAGAACTTTTAAAATCAATTAAAATATATATAATTAAACATTAATTTTCTTTAATTTTTTCTTTTAACTAAGTAAGTATAGTATGTGGCATACAGAAGTCTTTACAGTTTCAAATGTCTTTGCTCAACTGCTTGTATAAATCTTTCTCTATAGATTGTGTTACAGTGGACTTATTAAAAACAGTATATTGTATATATACTGTCTAGAAAGTAAAATTATTTATGCATAATATTCACATTTACATAACTTATTTTTCTAAAACATCACCCTAAGAATTTAATTCCATTGAGCTTCACATTGAACTCTTGTATAACAATTTAAAGGCAATGAAACTAAAGTAGAATTCATAATTGCTTTCAAACACCTAACACAGTTTTGTTATTACCAGATTTTAAGAAGTAGGTTCATTTGAAGGCTGAATCAACCAAGAAGGTAATTTTCTTCTACCTTTAGATGTATGAATATGGAAAACATCCCGTGTTGTTGAGAGACACTTCCTGTTGCTAGTGGAGGATATACTGAGCTGGAAAAATCCCTTGGTGAAAAGTAATATTGCGAAAGTCCCAATATGTTTCCAGGAGGAGGAGGAGGAAAAGGAAAAAGAGGACTTCTCATTAACTAATTCTTTGGTTTAATTTATAACATTGGAGGAAGAGATAAGGAACCAGATAGGAAGCTGGTCCTGTCTCTTCTCTTTCAAATGGGAGAAATAAATCAGATGTGCTTAAACTACCAAGATTCTTTCATACCAAATCTACTAGACTCTATTTCTAAAGGTTTGAATCATGGACTTTATAACAAAAAGACGTATTAAAACTTCTAAATTCCACTCGTCCTGTGAGGTCATAAGAATTAGGAGAAGCTAGGAGAAGCTCTCCTGCATTTGTGGATGAAGATAACCTAATGGAGGAATCATTTTCCTGAAATCCTTGTCTTACGCAGATGACATCTGATTCATACAAAGCACCTTCTCTCAGTAGACTCCTGAACCAACATAGATTGAAGCTCATCTATCTTTAGTGATCAAATAATCCAGAGGAATCCCTGATCATCTGAGGCCAGTGTATGATGCTTCATATCACACATCAAGACTATAAAAAAATCCTTTTTGAAGTGGTTTATTGTATATATCTCTTTAAGTCATTCAGGTTTCCCTGATAGACTAAACTGTCAATCAATTATTATGAGCTTTTTCGCATGGGAAACAATGTGCCTTTGATAAGGATAATTCTAATTTTTGAAGAAGATTGGGTCTTTTTCTATTAGTATATAGCTCTTCATATGTGCATAACTGATCGTTTTTGTCTGCTTTGGAAAGCCTCTCCTCTATCTTTATGTGATTAATCCCCTCTAATGTAAATGCAAATAATCTGTAAGGTTTTATTGATTTTTCTTGATAAACTTTAGTAATTACTTAAATTTTCTGCCAGTGTTTTTGAATTTTACTTTCATACTGTGCATTTTCTGACTGCACAGATGTTTTATTCACTTCAGAAAGCTTTAATATGCTTTTAAGTGTTTCTTTCATTTTCTTCAGATAGTTTAATTTATATTTTTATGTCTTCTCCAAAGGTTTTAATAAAAGCATATATCAGATTATTCAGAGCTATCTTTGACCAATTATCTAAGCAATCTCTATATTCTAATGTCTTTATTACATTCACTCTGAAAGACCTATACTTGTTTTATCTTCTCCAAAGAGGGGAGCAAAATCCATCATCACTTGCAATTGCTTAGTCAGAGATTTGGTCTGATTTCCCTTGTTATTTAGCACTTGTTCCAAGTGTTAAAATATTATTTCTGTTTATTGAGTTCCTTAATTTTTTTATTTCATCCTTCAGCTTCTTGTGAAAGTAGTTTTTGACTTTCCAAAGATGGACATTTTCATCCCAAATGTACTTTATTCTATGGTAAGTTGTTCCTCACCCATCTGACATATTTTGAAAGTTATTTTGGCTTTAGCCACTGGATACGAAGATGTGCGTGAACATGTCTTCCAGTGACTGAATCCTTGTTCCGTGAGTCATCAACTCAGCTTGTTCTGAATATCTAGATTTCTTTTATCAATTTTTTTCCCTAAAGGATCTAGTTTAAACTCAAAGAGTAGAATTGTTCAAGTTTTTGATTAATTTCCCTTAAACTTAGAGTCCCTAATAATTTGTCCTCAAGATCGGATTAAATTAAAAATATCTTTAGGTTTTCATACACTCCTTAATAGTCTATCTTCCCAAAATCTTTTACATTTTTTCAACTAGAACAGAAATTCTTATGGTAAATTCTTTTTTCCCTATTTGCATAAAGTTGGCTTTTAACTATTAAAAAATCCAAATATAGTTGCACTTACCGCCATCTCCCATGCTAAGCCTTAACGGTCTGATATGAGTCTCACGTCTCCAGGCAATACTGACATGGCCTCACACAGCTTCTCCAGGACTTGTATACAGTAAAACTTCGTAGCAGTAAGTGGTCCTCCATGGCACCAGAGCTGCCTCAGGTTGCCAGAACCCTCCTATTCCACAACAAACTGAACTGAAACACCATGGAATATTCCACTCGGAACCCAAACCAGCACCTGGCAACCAGGTGAGAAAATCAGTGGGGTGACTGTGGGGGAGGATAGACAGTGCTTCCCAAATGTCTTCATGTCATATCACACAGAAGGTGGCTGCTCTTGGCCAGAGGACACTGGTCACTAGGAGTGTGTCTATCCTAGCTCCTGCTCAGCAAGCACAAAGTCTGAGAGATAGATGTTTTTAAGTACGTGTGCTATTTGAGGACCACTGACAAAGACTCTCAAAAAAATAATGTAAGTGACTCAAATAAAGCTTAAAGGCTTTATTCAGCTGATGCACATCAGGGACCACTTGAATACCAGAAGACTCCCTGATTGACACAGAGTCAGAGTTTTTACAGGATAGAGAAAGTTGACTATGTATCCTTGTGTTTTTGGCTTATGTAGCAGTTTTCTACCTTAACCCAAAATTGCTGTTGACAGTTATTTCTGGTTCCATGCCTCCTTCATGCTAATCACCATCATAATGATATTTTCTGAGAACTGTGTTTGCAAGCATTGAGGTTCATCGGCTAGTCGAAGTTCATGAGTGGGGGAGGTAAGTAGCAAAAAGGAAAGAAAAGGGGGCAAATGTAGAAAGCAAAAGGAAAACTGGGGACCTTCTGTCTTGTTTGTCTTCATCCTTTTACAAGGTTTACATGCCTCCCTTAATAGTCATTGTTCTCTCAACATAAACATTTATTTTTTGAGGCCCAAAGGGGCTAATATTCAAAAAATGTCGAAATCCTCCACTCAGTAATGTATCCCTGTTTTATGTTTGGTCAGCTCTCAAGTGTGGTTGTAGAAGAATGAAGAGTCTCATTCTTGCTATCAGTAACTCATCAACTTGAATTTCAAATGCAACAATTCAAGGAGAAACAAATGGAATTTGAAAGTCTTCAAATATCAAGGATTTATAGTCATGCCATAATGGTCCCCATCTCCATACTCAGTCACTGATCTTCATGTTGCTCCATTCTCAAGCATAATACAAAAACTGCTATTTCCTGGCAGACTAAGGGCATAGAATATCATAACTAGTCAAATATTCAGTTAACAATGAGTTACCATAACTAGAATCACCATCTCGTTTTTGTCTGCTTGTAAATATCCATTAGGAGAATTGCTCCTGACTAAGGAACCTTGATCACATGGCTGGTCATGTGACCCAAACCCCTAATTGGAACTTTGTTATCTGTCCATGATTTTCCTGAAAGATGCTGTTTTCCCTCTGCCCACCTCCTCTTCTCTCCCATTGCAGCTGGGTCCATGCCAATACAGAAGTTAAGGTGTGTGTGTTAAGGGTGGAAGTGAGTAGCTGGGCTGAGAAGCTGGTATCTATCTAAAGGCTTCTATGTCTAAAATGAACAAAGTAGATCTCTTACATCCCTGGTCTGGGTGACTCATGATCACTCTTCTGCTGTTACCAATACTATCAACTGCTCTTGATCTTAACGTCTACAGATCCAAGTCTGCAGGTCAGCAGAAAGGAAAGCCCCCCATCTTCCTCAAATCATTCAAAATCTTCAGATCCTGGGGAAGTTTTGCATTCGAACATCAGATAGAAAGAGAAAGTTAAAAGTATGTTATAGTAATAGATCCTAGTTTTCTGCTGCCTTTGCTCCTGTCATTGCCACATTGTATCACTATTAGAAATGAGCATCAGAATAAATGGACAAAAAAAATCAATGGAATAGAACAGAAAGTCCAGAAATAGACCCAAGTCCATTTGGAAATGTCCTTTTAATAAAAGTGTTATCTCAAATTACTGGAACAAAAATGTATTTTTTCCTTTTTTCTTTTGAAGAAGATGAGCCCTGAGCTAACATCCACAGCCAATCCTCCTCTTTTTACTGAGGAAGATTGGCCCTGAGCTAACATGTGTGCCCATCTTCCTCTATTTTATATGTGGGATGCCTGCCACAACATGGCTTGGTAAGCGGTGCATATGTCCTCAGCTGGGATACAAACTGGCAAACCCCGGGCCGCCGAAGTAGAGCACATGAACTTAACTTCTATGCCACTGGGCTGGCCTCCAAAAATATATTGTTTTTGTGAAGGTGTTGAGACAACTGTTTAGCCACTTGGGAAAAAAAGATAAAATTAAGTCTATAACAAAGAATAATTGCCAAATTAATTATGGAACTAAATGAAAAAAATAAACTATATGAATATTTTTAAAATATGGGTTAACATAGATAAGTAGTTGCACATAGAATAAGATTTTTTTCAATAATTGTCTTTCCATTTCAAAGTTCTTTTATTATACCGATTCATAAGATTGCAAACTACAGAGAATAGAAAAATGTTGTCTTATTACCATGTCGCCCATAACATGCAGAAATTGTTTAATGTGTAAGTGCTCAGTTTGGAGTAAATTGAAAATTTTTTTTAAACAAATTTAAATCCAAATTTTTGGTAATCATCTTGTAATATGCAATATTCAATATTTTTTAAATCCCTAATACCTCAATGCCCTTCGACTTTAGACGTCCACTTAAAATTTTAAAAGAATTACATTTTTTGCATGATAAGTACACGTTGTATTTCAATTTCATTGCTAATACTTTAACTACTTTGTGAAATTGTAAAATTGAGAATTAACATTGATGAATTGTTCAATGTCTGAACATTTCAGCAATATATACAAAGTGACTCAAACCTATTAAATTAGGGATACTGTGCAACAGAAATGATCTTTATTAACAATGTAACATTTTCTAGCCTTAGTGAATTTTGCTTTACTAAAGCAATTGGAAAATGTGAGTCCAAATAAAGATCTTGCGTTCCTGTGGCAACTGGAAAATAGGTGGGCAGTGAGCATGACTTCCTCCTTTTGATAAATGGATTGACAGATTGAGCACTCATTGTATGCTGGCACTCTGCTGATAAGCATATGATATATTGAATGCTTGAAAAACACTTTGAAATGCAGTCCTAGTTTTTCAGCCATCCCTAAAAAAGCAAATTTGAAAAGAAGGTAGCAGCACCAAGGTATTCTCCCAATGACTCATTGTCATAATACCCAATCTAGACTACATCCGCCCCTGGGTTAATGGCTTGTATGAAGTGAGAATCTTCCCTTAGGTCTTTTAAATCTTTTTTCATTATTGTGGCAAGAACATTTAACATGAGATTTACTCTCTTAATATATTTTTCTGTGCACAATACAGAATTATCTATATGCACAATGTTCTGCATCAAATTTCTAGAACTTATTCATCTTGGATAGCTCAAATTTTATACATGTTGATTGGTAACTACCTCCCCCAGCTCTTGGCAGCCACAGTTCTTTTCTTTGCTTTTATGAGTTGGACTATTTTAGATACGTCATATGAGTGGAATCATGCAGTATTTGTCCTTCGACTGACTTATTTCACTTAACATGATGTTTTCAGGGTTCATCCATGTTGTCACATATTGCAGAATTTCCTTCTTTTTTAAGACTAAATAATATTCCAATGTATGTATATACCACATGTTCTTTATCCATTCATCCATCAATGGATATTTAAGTTATTTCCACATCTTGGCTATTGTGAATATAGCACAATGAAGTGCCAATGGATGTGTTAATAGTTTTCAAGATCCTAATTTCACTTCTTTTGGATAAATAACCAGAAGTGGGATTACTGGATCATATGATAGTTCTATTTTTCATTTTCTGAGGAAAGTTCATACTTTTTTTCCATAGCGACTGCAAAATTTTGCTTTCCCTTAAATCTTAGAAGAGAAACACAAAGTGAAGAATTTTGTTCAAATTTCCCTTTTCTATTTACTTCGCCAAAATTATCTGTTTTTAAAGCTTGAGCATGAAAGCTTATAAGTCAAAGAATAGTTTCTAATTCAATTCATTTATATTGATCAGGAAAGTTAAAATCAGCTTTTCATTTATAATTTCCATGCCAGGAATGGACCTTAAAATGACAAAATGACTAGGGAAATTAAGACCACATTTTGAGTTCAAAGGCAAGTGTCCTCCTCTTCCCAATGGATTTGTATATTCAGTGCAATCCAAATCAAAGTCTCTCAGCAAGCTTCTTTCTAGAAATTGCTAAAATGATTTTAAAATCTGTTTAGAAAGTAAAAGGACAAAAGATAGTCAAACAGTCTTAAAAAACAATAATAGAATTAAAGATCTTATCTTACATGTTTCAAAACGTATTATAAAGCTACAGCACTCGAGACAATGTGATATTAGAACAGCACAAAAAGTCCATAAATAGACCTACATGGAGATTGTCAAGTGATTTTCAACAAAGGCATCAGAGCAATTCAATGGGAATATAAACATCTTTTTAACAAATTGTGCTGAAACAATGGAGTATCTGTACACTAAAGAAGAACCTCAACCTCCACCTCACACTAGAGACAAAAATCAATTTGAGATGGATCATAGGCCTAAATGCAAAACCTAAAAGTATAGAGCTACGAGAAGACAACATAAGAAAATATGCCTGCAGCTTTTGGGTAGGCAAAGGTTTCCTTGAGAACTCACAGGAAGTAAAAACTATTAAAAATTGTAAACTGGATTTCTTCATAATTTAAAAATCCCTTTCATCAAAAATCATCACCAAAACAATAAAAAAGCAAGCCACAGAATAAGAGAAAATGTTTACACCACATACATATACCCAAGGACTTTTATCTAGCATTTATAAAGAACTCCCTCAACTGAATAACAAAAAGACAAACGATCCAATTTTTAATCACTACATACAGTATGATTCCAACTGTATGATTTTCTGGAAAAGGAAAAACTGTGGAGACAATAGAAAGATCAGTGGTTGTCAGGGATAAAGTTGGGGAGAGATGAATAAACGGAGCACAGAGGATGTTTTGGGTTGTGAAAATACTCTATATGACATTATAGTGATGGATATATATATCATTAAACATTTGTCCTAACCCATAGAATATACAACACCAATTGTGAACCTTAAGGTAAACTATGGACTTTGAATTATTACGATGTATCAATGTAACTTTATCCTTGTAAGAAATAGACCATTCTGGTCAGTAATATTGACAATCGGGAGGTTATGTATGTGTGGGGCAGAGAGTATAGGGAAATCTCTCTATCTTCCTCTCAATTTTGTTGTAAACATAAAATTGCTCTAAAAATGTAAAGTCTTTAAAAAGAATGTTCATTGCAGCTTGCTTTATAATATCAAAATCAAAAAACAACCCAGATGCTCATGAACAAGATAAATTAACTGAGGTATATTTATGGAATACTGTATTACTCAGCAATAAAAGGAATGATCTGATATACAAATAAACATGAATGAATGTGACAAACATTATACTAAGTGGAAGAAACCAAACACAAAACAAACATAATGCGTGATTACTTTTATTTGATAATCTAGAATAGGTAAAAGTAACTTATGGTAATAGAAATGATATCAATGGTTTCGTATGAGATCAGGAGTGACTGAGAAGGAGTGCATCAGAATTTTCTGGGGTGTTGGAAATTTTCTGTCTTGATATGCATTCAAAAAGACTGATTACATGGTATACTTACTGTCTGAGAATTTAATTATGCATAAATATACCTCAAGTAAAGAGTTTAAATTGTGTCCACAGAGGAATATCATGTCTCGTGGGCATATGAGAAGTTAAGTCTCTAAACCTGACCCAAGATCACACTAGGGACAGGTAGAAACTATCATTACTTCTTGATTTCATATAGAGTTTTTTTACAGTTTCTTTAATTTTCATCTTTAGTATTGAAATTTATGTTTTGAAGGTCTCTGGTATCATTATCTATTTCTCTTGACCCCACCTGGCACCATCCTTTCTCAAATACCTGCATTTGGAGCATACTGAACAAGACATAGAAATCATTAAGAAAAGTTATTTCCAGACTTAGCAACAGGCTTAAATTTATATCTTCTTCTCTGGGAAGTGCAGAATCCTCACTCATAATTCCTATTTAATGAAGTCATCTTCTAGTTTTTAAGGGTTTCACAATTTCTTTATAGTTTAATTCAACAGCTTTATCAATAGGTTGAGACCTTTTGGCACTGACCACACAATAGTAAGACGCCTTCAAGTGCTAATGACACGTGTCAGTTTTGATAAAATTTTCTAGGCAGTATATTGACAAAAAAAAAAAATACATTTAGGAGGGCATGATCCAGTTTAAGAGGATGAAGAATAATATGGACAGTGGAAGAGTTTGTGACATCTGAATCTGGCTTTAAAGTTTGAGTGAGATATTAGCAGATACAGAAACCCAATAGCATCCGAAGGCAGATAGATTAGGCAGTTGGGTGTATTTGTGGCACGATTATGTGGCTGTTAGAGTATAGGCTATTTTGGTAAGGGAGAAGGGAATCCAAAAGGCAAATTTAAGCCCAATTGTTAAAAATCTGTGGATTCCATGCTTATAAATGTTTCCCTGGTGAGCAGTGACTTTTTGCTGTTACTGCTCTTACTTGCTGTTTTCAAATGCTGCCCCTACTGAAAAGGAGCAAGATAGTCTTATAATTTTTATAATAGCCACATTGTAAAATGCTATTTCTTCCATATATATTTGGATTTTCATAGCTCCATGCAGAAAAGCAAACATGCAAAGACAATCACATGCACATACCACTGATGATGGATTTTAGATTAGTGGTGATTAGTACCCATGACAGCCTTTGAGACTTAATTGCACGTGCCCACAGCCTCTCACAACTGAGCTGCACAAAAGCCTGTATCCCTGCCCTATGGCAAACATAGCCCTGTGTTAATGGCCTCAGGTGGATTATGGGCCAATACATTTTCACAACTTATCAAGACCACCCTCAGAAGGCCAATTTGCCATCGTATACAGAACATGTGCCAGAAAATAATGCTATATTTTAGGTGTTTGCTTTTCTACATTCTAGAAATTTTGAGGGAACAGAATGTTTGAATCTGCAACATGATCAGTAGTTTCCTTAATAAGCCACTTATCTAAGGGAATATTGGCTGTTATCTAGAATGTCTATGAAGGAAGTAATCATTTATGACTAGTTCATTATTTTATAATAGTGCCTAGCTCTTGGTATACATTCCATAAATATTTATGATTATATTGAAAAAAATTAATGTTGATAAACAAGTACATAGCTAAGCCCACAGTGTCTCTCATCACTGTTTTCTTCAGTCATCACCCAAAACGTAAACATACATTCATTGTCTGTATTATTCCACACTGTTATTCGCACAATTGAATCACTTGCCTTTTCCCAAACTCATGCCTTATCTCTCCCAAAACCTTCCAGTGTACCACTGGGGTCTCCTTTTATACCATTAATAAATTCACCTATATCTTCAAATTATTTATTTAATGTTTTCTCCACCTCCTAACATTAACCAAATTGAGACTCTCCCCTTAAGACGCTATTTCATCCAGAACTCCCTTATGAGAAAATAATTCCACCCTCAGTGCTTCGGAATGTGAGATTTGAGCCAATGGCTTTATTCCACTTCAAGATCATTCTTCCCTTACCTCCTATTTTTAAAAATACACGGATTCATTTGAAGCTCATGTCATTTTGGCTGAGCAGCTAACTAGACTGGTATCCCTCACAGTATGGTCCTAGATAGCTTTCATGAGGGTCATTTACACTGTCATTTAAAATGCCAATTCCAGGCACTATCAGATGTTTTAAATTAGGAATTCTGAGTATTAAACCCAAGGATCTGAATTTTTAACAAGTAAACACATGAATCTTATGAATTCTAAAGTTTGAGAAACTTTGTTCCTTCCCTTCTTGCTGCTGTCATTTACTGGAATCATTACCTCTCTCTCTAATGCATTTACGTTTTGGCATCAGGCTCACAGTTTTCCTTTATCCCAAAGGCCCTGGTATCATTCTGGGCTATGAAAAATGTAGGATGAAATTTTGAACATGCTGGAATCCTTGTTTCCATCTCCAGGGTAGGTCCCACCTGTCAACCTTGGGTCTACACCATGAAGCTAGTCATCACTATGTCTGCACCGTGAAGCTAGGCATCCCCAAGAGCTACTCCACCCCTACAATTTTAAAGTAAAGTGCCACAAAACAGCCTTCTGTCCTTTGGTTTGCTTCTCAATTATTCCCTTTATTCTTTGGAACTGAGCATAAGGATAAAAAAATAATTTTACAAGTATTGTTCTTTTATAGACAGTGAGAAATTATGTTACATCCTCATAGTAATTGTGCTGTTACTGACCAGTTTACTGTTCATTTGAGTTATTTAATACTTTTTTGTTTTCAAATAAAAATTCAGGCTTAGAATATTTTTCTATGAAATCTCCATATCAGAAACAAGTGGTATAGTTCATTGGTACAGGAAAATGGGAAGGAATAGGGGCTGATCCAAGTTCCATCTATACATAAAATAGGCAGCTGTAGATGGGAGGAAGCTGAGGATTGAACACATTTGATTAGACAATACATACAAGAGAGTCAACAGCTTATAGTCATGATTTTAGTGAACAAACTAGAGTAGTGGACACTTTTAAGTAATAGCTAAAAAGCAGCAACAAATTTATCTTTGGTGGATGATATTCAAAAGTCAAAAAGCATGTAGCATGGTAAACAGCCCTAGGCAGGAGTTTAAGAACAAGTTTCTTTCCATTATCCTAATAACCTAAAAATATTTTGGATAAGTGGCATTCACCACTTGACCATAAGCTCCATGATATTGTTGGTTTTAAATATCTTATCTACTAATATATCCCCTGCATCTAGTACATAAGAGATGCCTAATAGGAAATCAATAAATATCTACAAGAAGAATGAACAGGAATTGGATCTTATTTTTTTCAAGTCATTTCATTTAAACAGAGACTCAGAATGAAGGAAAAAACACAAGTTTATTCCTATAATTGGGGGTCCAGAATACTAAGACTCAAATGAACAAACTTAGGCAGAGGATCTTAGAGCAACAGCACCAAGAAGCAGTAAGTGTGGACTTCTGCTTGGAAAACACTTTGCACTGGGTAGTTCTAAACAGATTACACATCAACAATGGTTGTACTGAGGCAAGAAGGCAGAAACAACTCAGAACCACGACCCAACAGATTAGAGTGTCAGAGGACATGTGAGTTTCTTAGCAAGTCTCTGTCTCAAAACTTCAGGAAAAAGATGAAATTTCTCAACTTAAGGAAAGAATAAAAATCATATGCTGGAGTTGCTAAGATGTATGGTAAGATCAAATCTCCTATTTGTGAAATTGTGAAAAGGAAAAAGAAATTCATGCTAGTTTTGCTGTCAGACCACAAACTGTAAAAGTTACGGCTACAGTGAGTTTTAAGTGCCTAGTTAAGAAGGAAAAGGCATGAAATTTGTGGGTGGAAGATGTGAACAGAAATAATTGTTGTTTTCTTAATAGTTATAGTTGTTAGTACCATGCCTAATTTATAAAATAAATTTATCATAGGTGTATGTGTATAGTAAAAATCATAGTATAAATACAGTTTGGTACTATCCATGGTTTCAGGCAGCCACTAGGGGTCATGGAACATATCCCCCGTGGATAGAAGGGACTGCTGTAGTCCAGTCAGCTAATTATCAACCTAGAGCCATGATTCTCAATCTCCTTATTAAAACAGATCTGGACCTCACACTCAGACTTTCTGAGTCCATAGGTCTGGAGTGAGGTCAAACAATTGGTATTTCTAATAAGGTCCCAGGTGATGATGTTGATGGTGCAGGCCCAGAGACCAAACTTTGAGAACAAGTAACTTATGGTATGCTATAAAAGCAAGATAACTTCCATGGAAGCATTTAAAGAGATTCACATATCCTACACAGGGAAAACTATTGAAGATCAGACCCAGGGTTTAATTATAAGGGTCACAGAGCTGCAAAGGAGACAAAATGCACAGTCTCAACAGAACTTTTATACTAAAGCCAGGACCCTGATAGGAAAACAGTCAGACGTTGAGACTCAGGATGGTGGAGATCTGCACAATTAAACCTCAAAAACATGAACTCCCAGATTTCTCTGAACCTTCCAAAGTGGCAGAAGTGGTCTATCCACTTATGCTGGAAGAGGAAAGCCTCCACCTGCCTGGAAAGCATGTAAACATGTTCCTTGCAGGATGATACAGTCCATCTCAAAATCTTTTCTTGCCCTTATTCAACCCTTCAGAGCCATAACTATGGTCCCTCCTACAAGAGAAAATAGATTGTTCTAAGATATGTAAGATCTGGCTGACATGTACCATTAGGATTTTTCTCTTAGATAAGAAACATAATATAAATATAAATATGGAAAAATATATGAGAACACTTTCCCAAAACCTAGGAATTAAACTCCTGGAAAAGAAAGATGGATCCAGTTCTAATATACTACAAGGATGTCTTATTAAAACTTGGACACAATTATATCAATAGTAAATACAATGGAGTTGCTACAGTTGCCTTGATGGAATATTGAGGTAACAGTCACAAGGATCAGAATTAGGAATGTAAGAATGGATTTATTATGTACAATCAGAGAACCTATCATCCAATTATACTCCCTGTTATGTCCCAGAGGACACACTATATTAAAAGAGTAGGAAATGTACTAGTTAAAGAGGAAAGATATCTTTGAGAAGCTTAATGTGCTCTGTAAATCAGGGTTGACAATAGAAGATACTTTCAGGGAACTGGGCTATCTTTTCTGACTGTAGATGATAGTCCACATGTGGATTTCATATGGATTCCAAATGAGCAGAATCCAGATGACAGCCCTTAACTCCCAGAAACCAGCCAGATATAACTAACACAATGGACAGCAGGGCTTGATCAGCAGCAAGAGTGACTTAATCCACAAAGATCTACAGTGATGACTATAAACTATAATTTTTCTAGGGGTGAGATAAATGTAGAGACAATTAGAAAATTGTGTGAGTGGATGAGTCAGGAAAAATCTAAGAGTTGGTGAAACAGAAATGAGAGTTGCAATGGAAAAATAATGTCCTTTTACTCAGTTTCCATAACTAAGCCTGTTCTTAGACCTATCCTATCAATTAAAGGGAACGGCTGGTCCTTAAGAACTTTGGAACACCATTGCAAGAATAGACAATAAATATTACACCTAACATCAAGGGGATCTGTGGCCATTTACCAGAGGAATTGTACAAGGGGAAAGAAGTATTGAAAGTAAAATTTTGAGGGCCATTAAACATAAGTTGACACATACCAAGCAAGGTACACAAAATGCCATCCTGAACCCAGTTAGAGTTGGTGTTTATAGAAGAAAGGAAATAAATGGAATTCTAACCTAAGTCCAACTTATAGTTAGTCCAGTGGTTTTGTGGACCTACCCTACTGTATTTCTCTGGTCCCTGAATGCATAATGGGGGTAGATATACTTAGCAACTGGAAGAACTCTCTGATTGATGCCCTAAAGGAGTAAGAGCCCAGAGAAAATCCATTAAACTGCCTTTCTTCAGCCAATATCAGAGGCAATAGTTTATCCTTGAGAAATGCACAGATTAGTTTGGCCTTTGAAACCAAAAGGATGAAGAATAAAAGGATGATGGCTTCCATTTACAAAAACCAGAGGTACTAAGGTAGATGAAAATGCATTACCTTAAACTTAACAAGTGGTTGCTCCAAATGTAACTGGTTTATCAATTGTAGAAGCTTAACCAGAAATGATTAATAAAGGCTCTGCATGTGGTTGACCTGTTGAGTGTATCATTTTCAATCCCTATTAGCAAAGACAATCAAAAGCATTTTACACTTACTGGGAGCAACAGTAGGACACGTTCACTGTCTCACCTTGGAGCTCTGTTAACTCTCTTTCTTTCTGAGAAAATACAGTTTGCAGGAATCTGGAGTGTCCTGATATTTCACAGAACATAACTGTTCCCCTATGTTGATGACAGCATCCTAATCATATCTAAACAGGAAATTACAAGTCTGAATATTCTATCACATGAAAGTCAGAGTGGAATACAAACCTTACAAAAATTTAGAGCCTTCTAGATTAGTGAAGTTTTTAGGTGTCCAATAATCTTTGGTGTGACGGTACATTCTCTTTAGTAAGAAAAATGTATTGCATTTGTACCTTTACCACAAAGAAAGAGGCACAACATTTGACGGAACTCAATGGATTTTGGAAGCAGCATATGCCTCACTTAGGTATACTGCTATGAACTATTTGTTGGATGGCTGAGAAGGCTATCAGTTTCGAGTGGAGCCCAAAGTAAGTGAGAGTTTTGTAGCAGGTATAAATTGTGATAAGAGCTGCCATATTGCTTGAGCCGTATAACAAAGTATGTTCATTGGTGCTAGAGGTATCTATAGTAGGTAAGGAATTTGTGTGGTATCTCTGACAGCTAAAAGAAGAGCTACATGCAGACTCCCAGTGTTTGGGACCAGGGAAATATCTTACATGAGAGAAAATTTCTTGTACTTAAAAATCAGCTATTCTGACCTAGGAGAGTGTTCAACTGGAGCTTCTCATCATGAGCTGGATATTGTCAGATCTACCAAATCATAAGGTCAGATTGATGCAGGAAAAAACCCATCATATAATTGGAAACTAAACATTTGCAATCAGGCCAGAGTATGTCCAGAAGACGTAAATTATCTAAAGTAGAGGCACAGAGAGTTATCACCTACCTCTTTTACATAGTGCTATACTCTCAAGTCATCCCTATGGCTTCATGGGGATTCCCAATTACCAGACTCTGGGGAAAGAAAAAAAACCTCAGAATTCTCACAAATAGTCAGCTATATATGTTATTGTAAGCCATAAGTAAAAGATGCTGCACTAGAGCCCAACTTGGCAATTGCCCTAAAGGGGAGAAGTGAGAGGCAATTCTTTCAGTGAGGAGAAATTTGTATGGCACACTTCAATGTCTACTTTGCATACAAGGAGAAAGGACCTGTGGTATGGATATGCACAGACTTCCGGCAAAAGGTAAAGGACTTGTTTTGTTGGTTAGAGGCGACATTGGAATAGACAAGGAGGTCTGGTGAAGACGAATGTGAATGGTTCTATAGGAGTAGGAACAAAGCCTGTGGACTTTTACATTACACACTAATGGCCGTCAGAGAGCATTTGCCATAGAAGAGGCAATCTCCAAACAAATGGATATCACCCAGCTTCTTTTCAGCCAAGCCATTTTTTGTGCAACTGACCCATGATGGAGTAGGTGTTGTTAAAAGAATGGAGGCTATGCATAGGCCCAATAGCACAGACTGTCTGATACCAAGACTGATCTAGACACTGCCACTGCTGAATTCGTGACCTATTTGATGCCTAGAGAAGTAAAGTTCAATTCTGAGCCCTTGGTGTAGTACCAGCTACCAAGGAAATCTATCTCTTGCTGGCAAGTTGATTATATCAAACCTTTTGACCTTTGACCATGGGGCAATAGTTCCCAGGGCATTGACATTTACTCCAGATTTGGATTTGTCTTGCTTGCCTGTTGTGATTTGTTCAGACCACCATGCCTGATTTACTGACATTTGATCATGCCTAAAATTACCTCAAACTAGGGATATATTTTACATTGATGGAAGTATGATAAAAGGTACTTGACCATTTGATCCACTGACTCTACAATACATATTGAAGATGGAGTTTGCCAGGAAGCTGACTCAGGGATGGAGATTAGCATATAGGAGTTTATTTGAGAATGTTTTTCAGATCACTGTCTTTGAAAGGGAAGGGAAAGGACCAGAATTGAGGAGAGAAGAGTCAAGTTGTAATGAACACTCTACCAAAATTCCACTAGGCCCTAAAGGGAGTCAACATCGGATGACAATTCAGAGATGTTCTGAGTTGAGGCAAGAGGGAAAGCTTTAAATCTCCTTGTAGATCAGTGTTGAATGCAGGCTACATAGAAAGGGACCATGTGTTTAGTGAGGCAACTCTCTTTAGCTGAGAAGATCCAGAAAGGGTTTTCAGAAGAGTTCTGTCTGCTAGTAGTACATCTAGGAGCTCTGGTAATAATGCCTTCATTCTGGAACAGGGATATGAGCAGTGTATTTTAGCTTTCAACACAAGCTACTCCTTTAACTGCTCAGATTTACTCATTTGTATAAGTTCTGTGAGAAGCTCCTACAGAATTCTAGTGGGCCTCTGTACTTCAGACTACTTCTCTTTCCACATAAAGTAGAAGACCTGGTGTACCAATTAAAATTCCGCTCATTGGGAGGGGTTTGCCTCACCCCTGTCTTTCAAGGTCTCTCATGAGTGGGACTATAATTCAGTCTTCATCCTTTTTTGACTTGCATGCACATACCGGGCTGATCTATTTATAAGCCACACTCAGGCTTTTGCCTTCTCCCTTAGCTTAGAACTCTTCTCCTAAGCAGGCGTAGGTGTGATCTGAGGAAGAGACATTGATACAAAAGTAACAGATAACATGAGGGTCTGAGCTGCTTGCTCATGTAGCTTGCTGCTGTCCTCTGGTCATCCTTGTGCTTAATACTGGATGTACGAATATCATGTCACAATGATTGTTGCTGTATCCACTGACCAATTTTACCAATGACTTGGTGAGTCAGAGGGCATTCAGTTCATGATGGGTAATTTTGGTTGTATGGTTATTTGATGTTCCATGGCCAGGTGTTTTTTTTTCTACCAGGACCAGCAGCACACTAGAGGATGTTATTCAAAAAGTGTATAACCCTCTGCTACAGATAACAGGATTTTGCTCCAAAACTCTTAAGGGTTTTGTTTTGACTTTCCCGTAAACTTGCCTTCAACTCCACTTGATGCTTTTTATACAGAACTTATACCTCTAATACTATAGGGTCTTACAAATCATATGCCCCAAGTTTCAGAGTGACTTACACCATAGCTTAGACCTGCTACAGAGCCTATTCTGACTGTGGAGCCCATTCAAAGCTGGCCACCTTCTGTTACTGGCAGATGGATTGGAGCAGTATTCCAGTGGTGTAAAATATGCTTACTACAAAACACAGCGAGGCCTGATAAGCACTTTGCTTCCTTTTTAGGATAGGAGATTCACGATGCCACAGTGTCTTTTACTTTGGGATGGAATGTCCCATAATGCCCCAGACCAATGAACAAACTTACATTGATGTGTTTGGCTTCTGAATCTTTATAGTTTCTCACTCACCATCTAGAGCATATGTGTCTTATCAAGACCTTCCAACTATTAACCAATTCTTGATCCTATGGTCTGAGTAACATGATGTCCTTGATATAGTTGACCACTGTGATATCCTGTAAGATGTGCAGCTAGTTCATTTCTCTTCAGTCTATATTATGACAGAAGGCAAAAGAATTAATATAGCCCTGGAGTAAAGTATGCTACGGTGAGCTCCAAGTGAATGGAAACTCTTTACGGTCATCTTTCTTGATAGGGATGAGAAAGAACACATTCACCAGATCAATGACTACATATCATGCTACCCAGTACCACGTTAATATGCTCTAACAAGGAGACACATCAGGCCCAGCTGATTCAATTGGGGCCACTACTTCTTGGAATTTGTGATAATCTGTTGTCAACCAAGATCTATATGATTTTCTTTTATTGTGGTAACATTGGTTTATAACACTGTATAAATTTCAGGTGTACATCATTATATATTTGGATTTCTGTGTAGATTACATCATGTTCACCACCTAAAGACTAGTTACAATACATCACCGCTCACATGTGCCTAATCACTCTTTTCACACTGCTCCGTCCCTCCTTCTCCTCTGGTAACCACCAATCCAATCTCTGTTGCTATGGTTTGTTTGTCATTGCTTTTATCTTCTACTTATGAGTGAGATCATAAGGTACTTGACTTTCTCCCTCTGACATGTTTCACTTAGAATAATACACTCAAGTTCTAACCATGTTGTTACAAATGGCAGGATTTCATCATTTCTTATGGCTGACTAGTATTCTACTGTGTATATGTACCACAACTTCTTCATCCATTCGTCCCTTGATGGGCATCTAGGTTGCTTCTAAGTCTTCGCTATTGTGAATAATGCTGCAATGAACATAGGGGTGCATGTATCTTTATGCATTCATGTTTTCATCTTCTTTGGATAAATACCCAGCAGTGGAATAGCTGGATCATATGGTAGATCTCTACTTAATTTTTTGAAGAATCTCCATACTGTTTTCCATAGTGGCTTCACCAGTTTACACTCCCACCAGCAGTGTACGAGAGTTCCCCTCTCTATACATCCTCTCCAATACTTATAGTTTCCTGTCTTGTTAATTATGACCATTCTGAAGGGAATGAGGTGATATCTCATTGTAGTTTTGATTTGCATTTCCTTAATAGTGAATGATATTGAACAGCTTTACATGTGCCTGTTGGCCATCTGTATATCTTCTGTGGAGAAATGTCTGCTCAGATCTTTTGCCCATTTTTTAATTGGGGTGTTAGTTTTTTTGTTGTTGAGATGTATGAGTTCTCTATATGTTTTGGATTTTAACCCCTTATCAGATAAATGTTTTGGAAATATCTTCTCCAAATTGTTAGGTTGTCTTTCTGTTTTGTTGATGGTTTCCTTTGCTGTGCAGAAGCTTTTTAATTTGAGGTAGTCCCATTTGTTCATTTTTCTATGGTTTTCCTGGCCCAGTCAGATATAGTACTTGAAAGTATGCTGCTAAGACTGATGTCAAAGAGGGTACTGCCTATGTTTTCTTCTAGAAGTTTCATGGTTTCGGGTATTACATTCAAGTCTTTAATCCATTGTGAGTTAAGTTTTGCATAAAGTGTAAGGTAATGGTCTATTTTCGTTCTTTTGCATGTGGCTGTCCAGTTTTCCAGCATCATTTATTGAAGAGACACTCCTTTCTGCATTGCATGTTCCTCTCTCCCTTGTAGAAAATTAGCTGTGCATATATGTGTGGCTTTATTTCTGGGCTCTCGATTCTGTTCCATTGTTCTGTATGTTGTTTTTGTGCCAGTACCATGCTGTTTTGGTTACTATGGCATTGTAGTGTATTTTGAAATCATGGATTGGGATACCTCCAGCTTTGTTCTTTTTTCTCAGGATTCTTTTGGCTACTTAGGGTCTTTGGTCATTCCATATAAATATTAAGATTCTTTATTCTATTTCTGTGAAAAAATATTGTTGGAATTTTGATAGGGATTGCATTGAATCTGTATATTGCTTTAGGAAGTATGTATTTTAACTATGTTAATTCTTCCAATCCAACAGCATGGAATATCTTTCCCTTTCTTTGTGTCTTCTGCAATTTCTTTCAACAATGTTTTATAATTTTCAGTGTAGAAATCTTTCAGCTCTTTGCTTAAGTTTATTCCTAGATATTTTATTCTTTTTGTTGCAATTGTGAGTGGGATTGTATTCTTAATTTCTCTTTCTGCTATTTTGTTGCTAGTGTATGGACATTCAACTGATTTTTGTATGTTGATTTTGTATCCTGCAATTTGACTGTATTCATATATTGTTTCTGAAAGGTTTTTGGTGTATTTTTTAGTGTTTTCTATATATAAAATCATGTCATCTGCAAATAATGACAGTCTCTTCTTCCTTTCCAATCTGTATCCCTTTTATTTCTTTTCTTGCCTGATTGCTCTGGCTAACACTTCCAATACGATGTTAAATAAGAGTGGTGAAAGTGGGCATCCTTGCCTTGTTTCTGTTCTTAGAGGGATAGCTTTCAGTTTTTCTCCATTGAGAATGATATTAGCTGTGGGTTTGTCATATATGGCCTTTATTATGTTGAGGTACTTTCCTTCTATCCCATTTTATTCAGAGTTTATATCATAAATGGATGCTGTATCCTGTTAAGTGCTTTCTCTGCATCTATTGAGATCATTATGTGATTTTTATTCTTCATTTTGTTGATCTTGTGTATCAGGTTGATTGATTTGTGGATGTTGAATCATTCTTGCATCCCTGGAATAAATTCTCCTTGATCAAAGTGTATGATCTTTTTGTGTATTGTTGTATTCTATTTGCTAGCATTTTGTTGAGGATTTTTGCATTGATGTTCACCAGTGGTATTGGCCTGTAATTTTCTTTCTTTGTGTTTTCCTTGTCTGGTTTTGGTATCAGGGTAATGTTGGCCTCATTGAACGAGTAAGGAAGCTTCCCTTCCTCTTCAATTTTTTGGAAGAGTCTGAGAAGGTTAGGTATTAAGTCTTTGCTGAATGTTTGGTAAAATTCACTAGGGAAGCCATCTGGTCCTGGAATTTTATATTTTGGCAGGTTTTTGATTACTGTTTCAATCTCCTTACTGGTGGTTGGTCTATTCAAATTCTCTATTTCTTCTTGATTCCATTTTGGAAGTTTGTATGATTCTAAGAACTTATCCATTTCTTCCAGATTATCCAGTTTGTTGGTGGATAGCTTTTCATAGTTTTCTCTTAAAACTTTTTACATTTCTGAGGTGTCCATTGTAATTTCTCCTCTTTCATCTCTGATTTTATTTATTTGAGCCTTCCCTCTGTTTTTCTTGGTGAGTCTAGCTAAAGGTTTGCCAATTTTGTTTATCTTTTCAAAGATCCAGCTCTTGGTTTCATTGATTTGTTCTATTTTTTTAGTCTCTATTTCATTTATTTCTGATCTGATTTTTATTATTTCCTTCCTTCTACTGACTTTTGGGCATTGTTTGTTCTTCTTTTTCCAGTTCTTTCAGGTGCACTGTTAGATTGTTTATTTCGGATTTTTCTTGTTGATGTAGGCCTGTATTCCTATAAACTTCCCTCTTAGAACCACTTTTGCTGTGTCCCATAGATTTTGGCATGTCGTATTTTCATTTTCATTTGTCTCCAGGTGTTTTTTGATTTCTTCATTGACCCAATTGTTGTTCAGTAGCATTTTTTTTAATCTCCACATATTTGCACCTTTTCTGATTTTTTTCCTGTAGTTGATTTCTAGTTTCATACCTTTATGGTCAGAAATGATGCTTTGTATTATTTCAACCTTCTTAAATGTATTGAGAATTGTTTTGTGGCCTAATATGTGATCAGTCCTGGAGAACATTCCAGGGCAGGCTGCCTGCCCTGGCTGAGCTGGATTAAATTGGTGCTCTAGTGGGTAGGTCAGTCCCTGGGGTAACAGGCCAGAGGAAAATTCAATGGCATCTGCCAGTGTCTATGTCAGCATGCTTGTACTAGGTGACAAAAATGGCTGCCATGAATGTCTCAGTCCTTGGAGAGGTCTCACCTGTCCCTGAGATGCACCCAGAGCCTATGAGGGGAGTCTCTTTTCACCAATGGACTGTGCACCTTTCTGTCTGGTGATTTTAGGTTGCTTTCCAAATTAGGTGAATTTGTGCATGGACCCTTTAAGAGCTGACTTTTTCCTGTTTATGTCCGATAGGTTTTCTAGGTGTATTCTCTGTTGTAGTTAATAGCCAGCAAATCTAGATGTTATGACACTCATATCAGTTGTACTGAATCCGAATTATGCCTATAGCAGTAATGCACCCCCATTCAGGTCCCCTATTCTCCAGGCAAGGCTGCATACCTTAGGATTGCTCCTGGCTGGCCATGAAGCTCCACAGCTCAAAATTGGCTTTTTCTCTCCAGAAAGGAATTTCTGCCTCTTCCACTCCAGTCAGCATTGTACCTTGTTGTGGTAGTTCTTTTTATCCAATTTTCAGTTCTCTCTCAGGGGTAATTGTTCCAAGAATAGTTGTACATTGGTTTTGCTCATGGGAGGAGGTGAGTTCAGAGAGCATATATGCTGCCATCTTGACACCAACCCCTCTCTGATTTGTTGAGTGGACAAATTTGTCAAGCAAATGGAGATATGGCAGGTACCACTACCCTTGTATCCCTTAGGATTATAAAGGAAATAAACAAAATAAAAGTAACTTTATAGCTATGAGAATAATTCAATACTCAGTATTAAAATTGGTGGGACATAGGGAAACCAAAACAGGAAAAATATGTACATATATTTCTTCAGTGATACCTTGTGGCACTTAGGCTTCTATGCTTCTCTTTTATAATCTTCCTCTAAAATTAATTTTCTATTATAATCCAAGTCCAACCCATTATTTTTTTTTGAAAACTAATTAGGAATACATATTGCATACACTAATACTTTTTAACCCACTAAATATATTCTGGTAAGCAATCTAAAGAAGGCCAAATATTGAAAGAATTTAATTCTGAATTCTGTATAATACAAAGTGACTGATTCATAAAATGCAAATATTTAATAGTAGGAAATTGATTGGGAAATTATGTACATATAGATTATATATATATTTATATGTACATATGTATATATATATATATACATGCACATAATTTTGATAACCCCAGTGAGCCTGTGGTTAAGATTCAGTGCTCTCCCCACCATGGCCAGGGTTCATTTCCTGGTCAGTGAACCACACCACACATCTCTCGGCTGTCATACTGTGACAGCTGCGTGTTGTTGTGATGCAGAAAGATACGTCATCAGTATTTCAAATACCAGCAGGGTCATCCTTGGTGGATAGGTTACAGCAGAGCTTCCAGACCAGACAGACTAGGAAGCAAGACTTTGTCACCCACTTCCAAAAAAGAGTCGCTAGGTGTCAGAATTGATTCAAAGACACTAACAACAAAGGATAATTTATATATAAATTATTTATTCATAAATGTTACAAAAGTCACATGGTAAGGAAGCATTATAATTTAGAAAATAATTTCATTCTACATATAAGATTTTACAATTCATAAAAATGTGCTATGCATAAAATAAACTTAAATGGAAATAAATACATTAAAATACCAGCAAGTGATTTTCTTTGAGATTATATCTAGGTTGATTCACAATTCAATTTTCTTTATTTTACCAAAAATGTTTGGCGAGAACATATTGTTATAAGTTGCATAAATCAACTTATTTTCAAAAACTATTCTGGCTCCATACCATTTCTATTAGTTCTACCTTGGCAAATTCAAGCTAATCTTAATCTTCAATGTGTTAATTTATATGTTGTGACTTGGTATGACGTATTTTTTAACCTAAGATCTTTAGCAGGTTTAGTTCAAACAGATTCATTATAAAAATCACGTACACCATCGGTGGACTCAGTCTGTGACCTGAGAACATTTAAAAGGAATGTGGGGTTATAAATTCATTTAGGCTTGTGCTCTCTTGATTAAACAACTCCAAAATTATTTTCATGATTTATGTTTATGACTATTATCTTCACCTTAGTTTAAAATTTGTGAGCCACTGTGTGTCAATATTACACTACCAGCACAGCTGGGAATAGACTTCACCTATTTCCTCTTTGGACACAATGACCAATTAAACTTGAGGGACTCTAGAATCCCTAGGGCTAAAAGAGGACACAGTATGGGATAATAGCAAGCCCTTTATTTAAAAGTACAACCTTCTCTTCATGACTCTACCAATGTTGCTAGTATCTATAAAATCAGATTCTCATTGTGAACTCCATTAGGAATCTGGCGAGAAGAGCCAGTGTCAGTCAAAAGTACCCTAGTGACTGAAGACAATATCTAAAGTACACTCTGACCTCATCATAAGGACTTTTTTCATATGTTCTTGATGCAGTCCAGGTTGCATGCTAATTTCATTCTCAATCTGTGGGCAAAGGGTAGTTGAATAAGAATGTCACAAGGATTGAAAGCTCAAAAAGTCATTGCATTTATCAACCGGTATTTGGACCAGATTTCTTTCAAAACATGACACAAAGAAAGGTATGAATATCTTTTTGACACTTAAAAAACAAAGATGAGTGATGTCTACTACAGAAAGTTATGTTACCATCAGCAGGAAAGGTCTCTCAAGGTCATCTTACCCACAACCTTGCCTCTGCTTTGCATCACATTAAATAATGAGTGTTCAAGTTGTTTTTGGGAATCTTGAAATAGATGTCAAGAATTTTTCAGTGATTCCAAAAATCCTTGTTATCATTTCACCCTTCTGAGTGAAACTTTTCGCATTATATCTCCATACTTAAAAAGAGTCATTGGGATTTTTTTTAAGCAAAAAAAGAATTAGTAGTATTTAAAGTTTCTTTTGATTAGTATAGAGTGTATAGACAGGAAAACAGTTAAGATGACAGTGGAATGAACATGTGCTTGTCAAGGGGTAACTTCCTTCTTCTGGTAATATAAAAGAGGAATTGATGGATGAGCTGACACCAGTGCAATATAAAGTGTAAGGAAGAGCAGAAGATGTGAAAAAAATAGAAGAAGAAAAAGAACAGCTGCTGAGGAGATTCCTCTTATTTCCTATGACCTTCAGATAACCCAATATCTCCTACTAACCATTGATTTAACTCCTATTTACTGGAAAACTATGTTCTCAGTATTATGCTAGCAACAATGAAAAAGGGACATATATATTTTATTTCATATGATAATATAAAATTATAATAAGCTTTGGCACCACCAATAGTAATTTGGTTGTCTGTTTTCTCATATACTTGCCAAGTTGAGATAGTAATAAATTGTTACTATTAACAATTACTACTAAAGATTAATGTTAATGATACTATTAGTGATAACTAGCTCACATTCATTAAATGCTTAATATATTTCAGGCACTTTCCTAAGTTCAAATGTGTATAAATTGTCTTATTTGAGCTTCTCAATAACTCTGGTTATCAATATAGAGATTTTTATTTTTAATGTGGCACAAGGATGTTCACCAGCTTGCCAAGAATAACACAACTCAGAAATAAAATGCTGGCAGATTGTAGCTCTAGCAGCAGTGTTCCTCACAGGTAACTGGTAAGGGTAATATTTTGTTTGTTTTTTATGTTGTTTTGTTTTTGCTGAGGAAGATAGCTCTGAGCTACTATCTGAGGCCAAGTCTCCTCTCTTTTTCGCTTGAGGAGGATTAGCTCTGAGTGAATATCTGTGCCAATGTTTCTCTCTCTTTTTTTTAATATGTTGGTTGCTGCTGCAGCGTGGCTGATGAGTGGTGTATGTCCCTGCCTGGGATTCGAACCCATGAACCTCGGCACCAAAGCAGAATGCGTTGAACGTAACCACTATGACACTGGGACCACCCAAAGGGTAATTTTTCTTACATTACCAAATGAATAACAACGTAAAATTTCATTTTTTTATTTGTGTTTCTTTAATGATGAGAAATTTGCATACTTTTTCTATTTTTACTTTTGCTTTATGTTTTTCCCTTCCCGTATTGCATATTTATATCCACTGCTCACTTTTTATTGGATTTTTGGCCTTTTCTCATAATTATAATGTAGTACTTCTTTATATTTTAATATATTAACCATTTTTTCCCTAAATACTGCAAATGTTTCCATTTTGCACTTATCTTTTATCTGTGTATATAATCATTTTTCACATGAAAATTTAATTTACAGGCACACTCAAAAAGGCAAATCTCACATCCTGTTGCATTTTTCCACTAAAGGTGTATTACTGTTATTTACCAAAGAATAATGTATGTCTGTAGCTAAAAAAGGCAAAATTAAAACCACATGTTATGAAAGGGTTTAAAAATCTTAGAACCATCTCTGTTCAGTCTCAGGATCAAGTTATACTTCATATATCAGTGTCTCTCACTCTGGAAAAGATATTATCGTCTGGTGTAAGGTGTTTCAACCCTTATTTTATCTTCCTTCTTAAGTCTATCTAGCAGCACTCTCTACTTTTATGCCTGTACATTCAAATGGTATGAGTCATATCTGTGACCTTGCATTTAAACATGCAAAGTATACTGAATAAATTTAGGTGGACTTGGGTCATATAACTAAATAACTGATAACTTCCACAGACTGAAGAAAATCAACTTGATTATTTGATATTTTTGTATTCCTATTTTCATTTATAACCACTGTTATGTTGTATGTAGTCAGTCTTGTGTTATCTGTATATTTGGGTAGAAATATGGCATAAAAAAAGACTGGCCTTTAAGTCTCGGCTTTGAGTCTTGGCCTCACCATTACTGAGTGTGCAAAATATTTATTCTCACTGACTTACAGTAGCAATAAAATGTAGATCATACCTATTTATCAGGGTTTTCGTGAGAATTAGAAAGGACGTATTTCAGGCACTGAGCAGTGTCTGTCACATGTTAGTCAAGCAACAATTACATGATCAGTTTTACAAGCTTCATCCCAATATTTGAAGATGAGAGAGTGTGTTACCTGTGTTCATCACTATAAATTACAAGTAAGCCATAATTTTATTATTTTGAATCGAAGCATTTAATACCCATGATATCTCTTTGTGGGAACGGATGCACACACGTCACTTGAGAGAAAGGGACAACTCAAAAAATCACATAAGATATAATTAAAACAAGTAAAATTTCTTTAGATCAACTGCGGATTTAGATGAAACTCTTGTAATCTCTATATTACTCAGGATTTTAAGCCTGAATTCAAAATAATTGGATTAAAAGCAGTATTTGTTATTAAAATTCTTATTGAGGGAGGTCAGGAAGTTAGAAAAGAGAGAAGAATTGAAATGTGTTGAGCACTTGCAGTTGTCCATGCTTTATGCATATAAGTTTATATACTTTGTCAAATAAATGTACTGATTTACTTCATAAGATAAGTCTAACACTACTGAAAACAGAACTACTTTTAACCACAAGACAACCATATTGTATTTTATAAGAGTTCTATTTAGTTGAGCATAAATTATACTTGGTATTGAATTATTCATTATAATTAATCTAAATTCAGTTCAGTTCCAATAAGAATATTGGATAATTACCTATTGACTATTTCCTACTTTTTATTTCTTTAGGAGTGAAAAATAGATGAGTC
Source organism: Equus asinus (assembly GCF_041296235.1). Classification (NCBI taxonomy): domain Eukaryota; kingdom Metazoa; phylum Chordata; class Mammalia; order Perissodactyla; family Equidae; genus Equus; species Equus asinus. The sequence goes on from NC_091797.1 coordinate 36,935,215, forward strand.
GTCATGAATTGGGCAAATGAGAGCTCCCCAAAAGAGTTTATACTACTTGGCTTTTCAGACAGGCCTTGGTTACAAATGCCCCTTCTTGTGCTCCTATTAATATCATACACAATCACCATCTTTGGCAATGTGTCCATCATGATGGTGTGCATTCTGGATCCCAAACTTCATACACCCATGTACTTCTTTCTCACTAATCTCTCCATCTTAGATCTCTGTTACACCACAAGCACAGTCCCTCATATGTTGATAAACATTTGTCGCAACAAAAAGACCATCAGCTATGGTGGCTGTGTGGCTCAACTCATCATCTTCCTGGCCCTGGGTGCTACTGAGTGTCTCCTCCTGGCTGTCATGTCCTTTGACAGATACGTGGCGATTTGCAGACCCCTCCACTATGTAGTCATCATGAATCATTGGTTCTGTTTAAGAATGGTATCCTTCTCATGGCTCATTGGCTTCAGTAATTCAGTGTTGCAGTCTTCCTTGACCCTTAACATGCCACGTTGTGGTCATCAAGAAGTGGACCACTTTTTCTGTGAGGTTCCTGCTCTTCTCAAATTGTCATGTGCTGACACAAAGCCTATTGAGGCTGAACTCTTTTTCTTTAGTGTATTAATTCTGTTAATTCCTGTGACTTTGATCCTCATCTCCTATGGCTTCATAGTTCAAGCAGTATTGAGAATCAGGTCAGCCGAAGGACGAAAAAAAGCTTTTGGAACTTGTGGGTCCCACATGGTTGTGGTCTCTCTCTTTTTTGGAACAGGCATCTACATGTATCTACAACCACCTTCATCTACCTCTAAAGACTGGGGAAAGATGGTTTCCCTCTTCTACGGGATCATCACACCCATGTTGAACCCTCTCATCTATAGCCTTAGAAATAAAGATATGAAGGAGGCCTTCAAGAGAGTGATGTGCATCACCTTTTTCTATAAGAAATGAGAAGTTCTCCATTGTGATGAGGATCTTCTGAGTCTCCTTCTTATCCTTGAAGGTGGTAATAATGGTTGAACTGATGTTCCTCTTTTCCAGGTCTTATGATTTCACTGAATTCTACCAACAGTTAGAAAAGTCTTCCTCTCTTCATGAAGCAATGCTGAGACCATAATATATCTCTTCTAAATTAAAAAATCCTTAGTTTTCCAGAAGTTTCTCCAAGGGACTCTGTTCCTTGAAGCCAAATCATGTTCCTATCAATGTTAGACTAGTCTGACACTTGCATGGTTTACCTTCCCCTTTATGTACTATTTTTCCTAGAACCATCTTGTCTACCATCTTAGTTGAGAATGTCCACATCGTTATGATTAAAGAACCAGTGACCCCAAGCCAAAAATTTTTCCGTCAGCACCCAAGTCCTCAACCACCTTACACTCTCACATCCCTTGATAAAATCCATCGTATGCACCTCCAGATCTGTTCCAAGCATGTAGTTCATCTCAAATCTAGCTGGCTTTAAACTAGCTAAATGTGTGCATCTCAGACTACAAACTTGAAATGTCAGTTGAGCTTCATTTCTAATTGTATTTTTAATTCATCCCTTATTCCCCATGGATAACATCTCTCCTTTTTTTCTCTTTTTGTCAAATCCTTATTTGTCCTAAGTTCTGCCCCAAGCATGCAGGATCTCCTCTAAATTACAAAGCTAATTATTTACAGAAATGTTATTAGGAATATTGTCTTTCTAATATTGATCTGAATTAATTCATTCTTTATTTGGATAGTCACTCCGTAAATATTTATTGTTCACTAAGATAGCACTAGACCAGAGGAAAAACAATCACAGTTTCTCTACTGACGAAATATCCTATTTCCTGGAGGAAATGACCTTTAAACTCAGACACTGAAATGACTGTTTGCAGTTAGTAATGTAAGGACATAGATGATACAAGATTTTAGGCAACAGGAAATGGGTTCCAAAACAAAGCTTTTCAGGAAGTATAAGTAATTTAACATGGTTAAAATATAGAGTACAAAACACATACAAAATGAGGCTGGAGATGTTAGCTGAAAAGTTTGGACTTTATCCAGTAAGCAAAACAGAATAATTTAAGCATAGAAGGTAGCAGTAGCAGTAGAAAATAACTAAAAACATAAGTACAGAATATAGTTCTTATATAACAATCCTCTGTTTACTAAATGTGACATTTCAAATAAATAAGAAAGGGAAAGACTTTAAATATATGGTGTTTAAAAAGTTGGCCTATTCAAAAAAGTAAAAAGAAATTCAAGACACTAAAAACAAATGAAAACAATTATACCACTAGTGCAGGTGCTTTTTTAAAAATTTCCAAATCTATATATACCATTGCTATCTCTTGTTGATATGTAACAAGCGTCTCAAACTGAACACATTCAGAAGCTGAACACCTGCTCTCTCTTTGACAGAAAGCCCTCTTCTAAAGTTCGCTATTTTAATGAATCAATTCACCACCTGTTTATGTAAGCAAATAACATAAACCATACTTTACACTATGCCCTCCACAATTTTCCATACCAAAACCATTTCTAAGATATATCAATCATTCCTCTTTTGTGTCTCCTATCTCTCCATTTCTTTCCTTCTTCACACTCTTCGTACCATCATCTTTTACCTAGACCTACCTTATTACCCAGTCTATCCTTATGCAATCTTCTGAACTCTGTGAGACAATTTAGAAAATACAGCCGGAGTGATCAGTTCAAATGCAAATATGATCATTTCATCCTCCCCAATTGCACTATAGGCTATCTGTGGCTATCCATTCCTTACCAAATAAAGACAAATATTCACCTCCTACCCATCCAGCACTCTCTGTCTCATACACTTACCACATTTTCTTAAAGCACAGGCCATTTAAGCATATTTATCCTTCTACCTGGAATAATCTTCTCAACCATCTTTAACTCATTACTAATTGTTCAGACTTCCTCATTTATTTGGGGAATCTTTTTTTGTCCCCCTGATTCAGTCAAAAACCCACAAATTTATTTGCTCATCATGTACCTTTCATTTGCGTCTTTTCACTTTTAAGTGATCATTTGGTCAATGTCTTTACCTACTACTAGACAGTAAGTTCCTGAGCACAGAAACAAAGTTTGTTTTTGCTCACCAAAGCATTCACAGCACTTAGTTTTTTGAGGCAGAAAATTAAAACACCGAGTTCTCAAAACTCTGGATAATTTTAGTTCATATGCAAATTTTCACTTGTTCTATGAAAAGAATTTTCAGAGATGTGAAACCCTCTGGGGCTAGGGACAGTGCTCATATAAAATTCCATGGTGGGATATAAACTTAAATTCTCAAAGGCTAATGAAATTGCATTTCCCTGTAAAAATGAAAATTTAATGACAATCATTATGGTTATTAATAATCTTTTCTCTTTAAAAATAATACAAGTGCATTGCCTATATTTTAGTAAAAATAAACATTTTTCTGGAAAAGAACTCATCCTTAAATTTACTATTTAAAGTTCACTATTGTTGGCATATTAGTTTATTCCTCTTTCCAGTCAATGGAGTTTTCTAATTTCTTTTTTGTTAATGTGCATTATATCCTAAGATCCAGGATTCATCAAAACATAGTTTAAGTAGCTGCAAATTAAGTTTTACCATGCAGTTATATTAAAATGTATTTAATCATTTTTCCCTTGTCAAATACTTGCATTCCTTGTTTTGATCATTATACATACCACTGTAAAGAAGTCAGCACTTATGAATCTGTGTCCATATGTCAGTTTATATTCTTAGGAACGGTAAGGTCAAGAGTTAGTAGATATTGGCAAATTCCCCTACAGAAATTTTGTGACGTTCCACATTCCACCTAGTATTGTATATATAGTCGTGCAATGCTTAACGATGGGGATACGTTCTTAGAAATGCATGGGTAGGCGATTTTATCATTGTACATACATCATAGAGTGCACTTACACAAATCTAGGTTATATGGCACTAATCTTATGGGACCACCATCCTATAGGCCATCCGTCATTGACCAAAGCATCATTATGTGGTGCTTGACTATAGGAAATGATAATATTTGCTTCATGAGCTCTTGCTAACTCTGGGAATTTTAACCTTTTGAGACATCTGTCAATTTTAGAGGCAAAAATATTATCAAGTACTTATTTTTGTATTTCCTTGAGAATTTTGGAAGTAGTATATTTTTAATACATGGTATAAACTAGACATGTTCATATATATTTGATTTTCTCTCTCCTTCTATGCAGATGGTAGAATTGCAGCTTCCCTGTCCTGTTGAATGTAGGCCTGGTTTGTTAATTTGCTTTGCCAATAAAATCTTGAGCAGAAATGATGTGGGTCACTTCTTGATGATCACTTTAATATCTAGTGTACACTCTGCTGTGATCTCTTTCCTTCAGCCAACCTAAGCAAGCAATTTTCCAGGGAGAGTTCTGAATCTAAGATTCAGGAAGATATGAAGTGGAACTTCAGCCTTTGGTGGACGAGTAGCATGAATAAGAAACAAACTTTTGTTATTTAAAGTAACTGAAGTTTTTGAGTTTCTTATTACTAAATTATAATGTTACTTATCCTAATTGCTTATAGAAAATTGATACCAGTAGGGATGTTCTGATGTTAAGAAAAAAATTAAAAAAGGAAACCTTGGCATAAAGTTCAGGTGGTAGGTGGTGAGGACATTGATATTAAAGATTGGAACCACAGTGAGTCATGTTATACAATAAGAAAATGTTTGGAAAAGTATCACTTGCAATAATTTGAAAGACAAGTAATGAACTCAATGTTTTTATCTCTAGATGAAGAAGCTGGAAAACAGTAAGCATTTGTTACTATTGGATACATTTGACAAGATATTACAAAAAAGATAAACTCAGAAAAAAGCATTTGTTTTCTAGTGGAAATAAAATAGCAAGACTCTAAAACTGCAAGCAGTTGGTGGCTTAGAATGGAAAAAAATTTTTTTCTACTTCCTAACAGTGATATATAAAATTAAGACACTTTTTGAGCAACAAAGGCCAATTAAAATATAATCTCTAGTGATAAGAATTGATTTAAGAACGTAGCAAATACACCTGTTGTGAAATTTTCTGAGTGGATTAAAACAGCACCTAATTTATCTTTTCAGTTGAAATAAATGATTCCAGGAAAAGATAATAATGGAAAAGTGAAAAGAGAATAAGCTTAATCTCACCAAAGGCTGATAGGCTCAAGGAACTTACAAATAAACAAATAGAGTCATGTCTTGATAAGAATTGTGGATGTGGCCACTGGAACACGGAGCAGACTAAGACCAAACAGATAAGAAGCTGACAGACTTTTAAAGAGAGTTATAATGCCAAATAAATCATGTATCTAGATTGAAGAAGTTTCTATTTGAGAATTAAAACAGCCCATCCAGGGGCTGGCCCCGTGGCTGAGTGGTTAAGTTCGCGCGCTCCGCTGCAGGCAGCCCAGTGTTTAGTTAGTTCGAATCCTGGGCGCGGACATGGCACTGCTCATCAGACCACGCTGAGGCAGCGTCCCACATGCCACAACTAGAAGAACCCACAACGAAGAATACACAACTATGTACCGGGGGGGCTTTGGGGAGAAAAAGGAAAAAATAAAAAGTCTTTAAAAAAAAAAAAAACACAGCCCTTCCACTCGCAACCTTCATTAAATAGGAAGGAGATTGAAAAAGCATACATATTCTCTTTTGCTCTCTTCAGATATAGACATTGAGGATAACAGACCTCCAAATGGGTAGAAACCAAGGGTTATGAAGAACAATGGACTGGGGAGCTCCTTCTAATGAACGGAATATAAGAACATTTCCAACTGCCCAGTAGTTGTCAGAATTTCTAGAGACGTATGACTTCTGTGTAGCTCTAAATTTTCTCTTTCTCAGCAGTAGTGTTTGTATTGGTCATCTTCTTCCAGTTCTGTCTATCAAGTTTTGAGCATGTGAAGGATGGATAACTTGTCTATTTAGCTCACAGATCTTTGAGCCAAGAGAATTCAAATACAGACCTAATGAAGAGATTGGGGGAATTAAGCAATGATTCTGAACTTTGAGTTGATCTTGTAATGGACAGAAATTTTTTATTTTTCTCCTTTTAGGAGGGAGCAGATGTACTTTGTATGTAGGAAAAGGAATAAACAAAGTATTTTGTGACTATAAGGCAGACTTTAGGCTGACCACAAATATCTGGTTTTCTCTCTCCTTCTGGGAATATGGTAGGATTACACTTTTCTCTCCCATTGAAGTTGTCACGGTCTGCAACTAGCTTTGGTAATAAGTGTGAGTGGTGATTATTAAACTTCTGAGAAGAAATTTGAAAAGCCAATGTGTGTTTTGCAACAATTACTTCCCTTTCACAACAATCTAGGAAATTTTGGATAGTGGCTATACCATCAGCTTGGATTCCTAATGGAGAATGAGATGAGAAAGAGCCCACAGATAACACTCAATGGACTTGAAACATAAGCAAAAAATAAATGTTTGTTGGTTTTGGCCCTATGATTCTGAGCTCGTTTATTAATATATATTAATTGGTCATTTCTGTTAAAAAATAATACTATGAAGGAATAATATTATTGCAGGTATTATTGCTTGCAGTTAAGTGGGAGGAAAAAGTCAAGAAATAAATCCATATTGAGAATGTGATCCTACTTTTTCATATAAATATAAGTGTAAAACAGTGCTAGAAATAAATTTTCCCATGAGTTAATCATGGTGAGTTAGGTGGTAGGATACCATGAAATTTTTGTTCTAGTCTTCATGTTTCTTTCTGCATTTTTAAATTACACCATACAATTACTTAACTGTTAGGAAAAAAACTCTAAATATTATAAAACTGGTGCTCTAAATCTAGTTCACCTTGGAGAGTTTTCTATTTACGTTTATTTAGTTTCTACTAAACACTATCTTAGAATGATAATAACCTAAATTTGAATTCTATTTGAGGTGAAAAATTAATAGTAGAACAACTATTAGACTAATGTAATTATAAATTTTGGAACTAATTTTAGAAACATCTACTCCAACCTTCAAGTTCATTGTCAAAATTTCCCAAAGTCTGCTAACAAAATAATTTTATAAATATTTATATATTACATCTTTAACAGTTTAAATAATAATATAAGGTGATTTGAGCCCTAAAATTCTGAAATATTTTGATGCTACTCATATCTACTTTAATATCACATACTACAGAAGAATTGAATGAAGGTGGTTAAAAATTATAAACTGATTCTGCCTATCAACAACCTTCATCCAATTCCATTTATGTACTGGAGATGTCATGTAGAACATGATGACTATAGTTAACACTGCTATATAGTGTATTTGAAACTTGTTAAGCAAGTAGATCCTAAGAGTTCTCATCACAAGGAAAAAAACACTTTTTTCTTTTTTAAATTATCTATGTGAAATGATGGACATTAATGAAACTTATTGTGGTAATCATTTCACAACATATGTAAGTCAAGTCATTATGCTGTGCACCTTAAACTTATATAGTGCTGTAGGTCAATTATGTCTCAATAAAACTGGAAGAAAAAAAATATCACACACTACCTTAATCTGAGACACTAAAATGTGTCTGCCCTCCTAAGATAAGTGCACCTCCAGAAAGAGGGATGCTATAGTCATTTATTTGCCTTGCATTTATTGATCACCTACAATATGCGTGGATTTTGCTAATTGCCGAGAATTCGTTAGTGAATAAGATAGGCACAATTCCTGTCTTCACAGAATCTTATTGTCTGGTGTGGGAATAAAATCATACTAAACATGTAATTACAAGTTGTAATAAATGCTATGAAGTAAAAATGAATAAAATAAAAAGTTATTAATTTAAACTAGGTTGAGAGTCAGCAAAAACTCTTCTGAGCACTTGTCATTTAGGCTCAGATCTATAAGCCATAAGAAATGAATTAAGTGAATATCAGAGGAAAACGCATTCAAAGCAGAAGAAACAGCCTGTGCTAAGGCCTTGATCTAGCAGGAAATGTATTGACCGTCAATGTTTCTCTGTATTTTTACCTTTTTATTTTTATATAATTTAATATATACATACACAGACACACACACACTTACAAACATATAATCACATCCACTACTAAAATGAAAAATCCCAAAGTCTCATCAAGTTCTAGAATCTGGAAACTCTGAATGACACATACTCCTCTATCAGTTCTGGACATCTTTGGTTCCATTATCTGGTGAACTGTAAACTAAAAAGTAAGTCAGCCCACCACATACACCATACAACAGTAGAGAGGAAACTGGAAAACTGCAAAAAAAAAACCCTTCAGAAAATGAGAAAATAGAAAACACAGACTCCATGGTCCATAGGAATTATAAAATACAACTGGAACAGAAGACAAAGATTCCCCTTTCTAACAATGGAATATAGCTCTCAATTATCCCACGGGGAAGGCACAGAGTCATCAGTAACCAGTAATACAATCTACCAGGGTTTAACATTCCGATTGTAAAATATTTGGGGTTTTTCCCTCCTATTATATATAGAACACAACCATTGCCTCCCCAAGGGTGATTACTCAAATGTAGTTCTGAAGAGCACTGTGAGAGATCAAGCAGATTAATTAATACTCCGCAAAGTGTTGTGATGTATGATACACGCACCATTGATCCAATATAAAACAAGGAATGATAATTTAGGTACTCCTCTTCATTGAGTGTTGTACATTTTTAGTTTTGTTGACCTGTTTCCTTCAATTCATTAACTGAATTAATCATGTGGCAAGAATTTATCATTCTCTATTTCCACCTCAGTTATGATGTATGATAGCAGAGGGACACAAATGCAATCAAAACATATAATTTTTTAAATTTAAAAATATAGTAGTTTCCTTTGCTTTGCAAGAGTTTTTTAGTCTGATGTAGTCCCATTTGTTAACTTTTTCTTTTCTTTCCCTTGCCGGAGTAGACATGGTATTCGAAAAGATAATGCTAAGACGAATGTCAGAGTGTACTGCCTATATTTTCTTCTAGGAGTTTTATGGTTTCAGGTCTTACATTCAAGTCTTTAATCCATTTTGAGTTAATTTTTTTGTATGGTGCAAGATAAGGGTCTATTTTCATTTTTTTGCATGATTTCACTCACATGTGGAAGATAACAAATACATGGATAAAGAGAACAGATTAGCGGCTACCAGAGGGGAAAGAGGTTGGGGGAGGGAGGACAAAAGGGATAAAGGGGCATATATGTATGATGATGGACAAAAATTAGACTACTGAGGGTGAGCACAATGAAGTATATTCAGAAATTGATACTAACAATGTACACCTGAAATTACATGATGTTATAAACGATTATGATCTCAATAAAATTACTTGAAAAACAGAATTAAAATCTTAAAAACTAAAAATATAATAGGCAAACATATATTGTATCATTAGGTAAAATTGAGTATACACAAAATAAGTCAAATTTATTAATCAGATTCAATGAATAAACATGGGGGAAGCAAATTTTAGACAGGAAAAAAATAAAAACAAAAAAAGGAGAAGCTGACTAAAATGCTAGAATGCAGCGAGTGGTAAGGAGAAAACTGGTAGCAAAGAGCAAACCTAAGATAATTGATGTGAACTTGCCTAGAAGGATCCCAGGATGTTTGATCTACTGCTAATTGTCAGACAAGAGAAAATAAAGCAATTTCTTATGGCAAGAAGGCCAACATAAATGACAAGCCCACAGAGAACATCATTCTCACAGTGAAAGTTCCAAGCTTTCCCTCTACGATCAAGAACAAGACAAAGGTGCCCACTTACACCACTTCTATTCAACATAATAGTGGAAGTCCTGGATAGAGCAACTAGGCAAGAAAAAGAAATAAAAGACATCTAAATTGGAAAGGAAGAAGCAAAATTGTCTCTGAAGATGATATGATCTTATATATGGAAACCATAAAGACTACCTACAACTGTTAGAGCTAATAAACATTTAGTAAAGTTGCAGAACACAAAACAGTATGCAAAAATTTCATTTCTATACATGAACAACCTGTCTGAAAAAGAAATAAAGCAATCTCATTTACAGTAGCATGAAAAGCAATAAAACTTTAAACAAGGAAGTGAAATTTCTGTACACTGAAAACTATAAGACACTGATGAAGGAAACTGAAGAAGACACAAACAAATGGAAAGATGTTTAAGAATAGAAAAATTAATATTGTTAAAAGGTCCATACTGGCCAAAGCCATCTATAGATTTAGTCCAATCCCTATCAAAATTACAATGATATTTTTCACAGAAATAGAAAAAACAACCCTACAATTTGAATGGAACCACAAAAGACCACAAATAGCCAAAGCTATCCTGAGAAAGGAGAACATAGCCAGAGGTATCATACTTCCTGATTTCAAGCTATACTACAAAGCTATAGTAATCAAAAAAATATGGTACTGGCATAAAAATAGACACACAGATCAAAGGAACAGAACAGAGGTCCCAGAAATGAACCCACACATACAGTCAACTAACATTTGACAAGGCAGCCAAAAATACTCAATGGGGAAAGGATAGTCTCTTCCTTAAATGGTGCTTGGAAAACCGGATATTCATTGTCCCCAAGCTATAAAACTACTAGAAGAAAACAGGGCAAAATATCATTGACATTGGTTTTGGTAAAGATTTTTTGGATAAGACTCCCAAAACATGAGCAAGAAAAGCACATGAAAAGAAGTGGTACTAAATCAAACTAAAATTCTTCTGCACAGCAAAAGAAACTTTTCAACAAAATTAAAAAGGGAACCTATGGAATGGAAGGAAATATGTGCAAATGATATACCTGATAAAGGGCTACTATCCAAAATATGTAAAAAACTCATACAACTCAATATCAAAAATAATAATAGTCCAATTTCAAAGTGGGCAAAGGACCTGAACAGACATTTTTCCAAAGAAGACATACAAATAATCAACAGGTACATGAAAAGGTATTAAACATCACTAACTATCAGGGAAAAGCAAATCAAAATGACATGTAGAAAAAAGTATGAAGTTTCCTCAAAAACTGAAAAACTACCAGATGATCCTACAATCTCATTTCTGGGTATATATCCAAAGGAAATGAATACCTATTTCAAAGAGATATCTGCACCCCCATGTTCATTGCAGCATCATTCACAATAGTCAAAAATTAGAAACAACCTGTGTGTCAATGGATGAAGAAAATGTGATATATACATAGATACGTGTGTATATATATATATATGTAGATAATGGAATATTATTCAGCCCTAAAAAAGAAGAAAATCCTGCCATTTGCAAAAATATAGATGAAACTTGAGGGTATTATGCTATGCGAAAAAAGTCAGAGGAAGACAGATACTGCATGATCTTACTTTTCTAAAACATTGACCTCATTGAAATACTTGAATCAGAGAGTATACTGATGGCTACCAGGGGATGGGATGTGGGAGAAATGGGGACATGTTGGTCAAAGATTACAAACTTTCAGTTATAAGATGAGTGAGTTCTGATGATCTAAGGTACAGCATGGTGACTGTAGTGAACAATATTGTACAGTATACTTGAAGTTTGCTAAGAGAGCAGATATTAAATGTTCTCACCACAAAAAAATGTAGCTATGTGAGGTGATGGATATTTTAACTAAGCTTAATGTGGTAATCATTTCACAATATATATGTATATTAAATCATCACATTGTATACCTTAAACTTACACAATGTTATTTGTCAATTATAACTCAATAAAGCTGGACAATAAAAAAGAAATCCAAAGTCAAAAGTCTTCAGAACCCACATTTTCAAACTTATAGGCTCCACGTTAAAAACCAATCAATGCAAAGCTTATTATTGCCACACATCCATTTGCACTATATGAATTAGTTAATTTCAATCATTCTGAAGTGAATTTATTGAGGCACTGAGAATAAGTACAATCTATTATTTTTCTTTTACAATAAAAGTTTCATTATAGCAAATTTTTGTTTGTCATTTTTCACTGTTATATTTGAAGCATCACGAAAAGCGACTGACATTATAGTGGGCACTCAACAAATGTTTACTGATTGAATGAAGTAAGGAAACAATGTATATTAATTTCTTCCTGACTCAATATTTTTATTGTTTAAAACAAATGAGGAACTTTAACATAATCAATGTTAGGTCAGGTAAAAAGTTTACACTGTGCTAGGCTATTGTGGGAGAAATATTTGAAAACCAGAGCCTCTTGGTTCCTTTAAAAATACATTAGAAGATGATTCCTTCTTCTTTCTCTGTAGAATGAAGATTTTTAAAATAACAAGAATCTCAAGAAATAATATCCTGAGAAAAATATTAAAAAAACAAAATTGTATCTTGGCATAAAAAATAATTGTCTTAAATTTTCTCTGATATTCAGGAAAATTATCTATGATATTATTGAGGTAAATTGAGTTTTCTAGGATTCTTGTAGTCTTGAGTCTATTTTCCATAACAAGGAAATAAAATTTATCCTTTTATTTTATTGTAGCAAGAAGAAAATTAGAAGGTAGCATAGCCACTAGGGAATTTCTGTAGTGTTTCTTGCCAAGGATTTTCCACTGAGGTTTGTTATCTGTCTGGAGAAAATGTCCCACAGCTTTATATAAAGAATGAGAACCCTTCCTTAACAACTAGTATTTTAGAATAAAATAGGTTTATACATCTAAACATAGTGAGGATCTTTCAAATCAAATAAACAAATAATATTAAGAACCTATGATAAGACACAAAGACACTGAACAGAGAATATTCAATCCTTATATCTAATTAACATTTAATTCTGGTGGAATGATCGGTGTAATTTTTTTTGCAAGAAAAGGAAATACTACCATTGAATATCAACACTAATTTAAGGTAGGTGTTATATGTGGGTGGGAGTGATCTGTTTAGCTTGATTGATTTTATCTTTTTGTACAACACCAGGAGTGTTGTGACCTCTTTATACAAATTTGCAGACTAAAGAGAAAGTGCAAATAAATTGACACCCTTAATGATAATATATCATCATTATAACTTAAAACACTGAATTACGTCTATTTAAAAAAATATGTAGGGATACAATTTGCATTAGTGGGCATTTGCATTAATTAAAATATATGTGCACTGGCATACAAATCTTAAAATTGTTAACGTCAGATTCAAGCTAAGCATAGTAATTCTGGGAAATGAAAGGGAAGAAAATGCAATCCTCATGAGACTTCTTATGGGGGGATAAGTACACTGTTAATATTTGCATACAACCTGAAAAATCTATCAGCAGATATACACTTGCAAACTGAGCACTATATTTCTTGAAAAATAACTAACCCAACATTAATGATTACACTTAATAAAATGTGGTCACACGTATTGGATTAATTAATCCTTACAGCACAACAAAGTAAGATAAGGGAGGTTCCAAATATTTAAGCAATGCATACCATTTGGTGTCTGTGTTATTAGCAGTGGACTGAATCCAGGTTTTCTGATTTCATATCTTGTTTTCTTTTCTACTGCACCAGTGTCTTTCAAACTTTTTACTGTTGCCTATTACAAGATATATATTTTACATTATAACCCAAGTCACACACATACACATAAACTCACACTTGTAAAGGAATCAAATACAATAAATCCATAAATAGCATATAACCATTAAATGTATGACAGTTTATAACTCACTGTGTGGAAAGCGCTAACCATTCCTCCATTTTATTCTTTTCTCTAATATAACAGCAATCGTGAGTTTCCCTTTACGTAATCATTATTCTACAAAAAATTTACTATATTGCATTTCTTAGGTAAAATATAGAGATTTGTCAGTCTTTCTTTTAGAAGCACTACAAAATTATAATTTAAATTTAAATTATAATTATTGGCATTTAGACATTTTTCATGCTTGCAAGTATCAGACCACTTCACTGGAGTTACACCACAGAGAAAATCGCTTCATAATTCACTTTAATTCAATGAATAAATTAACCATCAAGAAAATTCAATACTGAAATATGTCTTCACTTTGCCTTGAATCCGCCAACAAGATCAACAACAGTCATGAATCTAAGCAATGCAAGTTCTCCAAAGGTTTTCATTCTCTTGGGTTTCTCTGACCATCCCTGGTTGGAAATGCCGCTCTTCATAATCGTGCTTGTTGCTTACATCTGCACACTAGTGGGAAACATCTCAATTATTGTAATATCCAGGGTGGATCCTCATCTTGACAGCCCTATGTACTTCTTCCTTTCCAACCTCTCCTTCCTGGACCTGTGTTTTACCACGACCACCATTCCTCAGCTGCTGCTGAATCTCTGGGGCACAGATAAGTCTATCAGCTATGGAGGCTGTGTGACCCAGTTTTATATGTTTCACTTCCTGGGGGCCACCGAATGCATCCTTTTAGCTGTGATGTCCTTGGATCGTTACATGGCCATCTGCAAGCCCTTGAGGTACTCAGCTATTATGCATCAGCAACTCTGCATCTTCCTAGTGGCCGTGGCATGGCTAAGTGGTTTGGCTAACTCCTTGCTTCAGTCATCCCTCACCATCCAGCTGCCACTCTGTGGTAACAACAAGGTAGATGACTTCCTGTGTGAGGTTCCAGTGATGATCAAGATGTCATGTGTTGACACCACATTCAATGTAGCTATGCTCTCCATTGTGGGGGCATTCTATTCCCTGGTTCCCTTGTTACTTATCCTTGTTTCCTATGGGTTCATTGTGGCAACAGTGCTCAGAATTCGGTCCTCAGAGGGAAAGAAGAAGGCCTTTAACACATGTGGTTCTCATGTTATTGTTGTATCTCTCTTCTATGGGCCAGTAATTAGCATGTATGTACAACCTTCTGCTACTAACTCCCAGGACAAGAACAAACTCATGTCCCTGTTCTACAGTTTGGTGACTCCTATGCTTAACCCTTTTATCTATACTTTGAGAAACAAGGACATGAAAGGGGCAATGAGGAGGCTTCTTGTCTCATTGTACCATCAGGGAAGAGAATAAACATAGCTATTTTTATACTCCACACTCTCCATATAGCACTCAGAAGATCCCCTACTCTAAAATCACCTCTGGATTTAACCTCCTCCAAAACTGTTAGCATTCTTTTGTGGCTACTCTATCTACGTATATATTTACTTAACGCACTGCGGTGGTTTATTGGTTATCACTTCAAAGTGTGAATCCTAAGACTCAGTTTGTCTGCAATTTGCAAGAGAGTGAAGATCGTGTCATTAATTTCCTGTGTCTATCTAAAGATTCTACCGTAGGAATATGAAAAGTGAGCAATATATAAATGCTTATTGATTGACTTATTTACAGTCAGATTAAAAAACCCAAACCCTACCCTTTTATGTGACAATTTGAAAAACAATACAAGTAAGATGGACTGCAGTTTACCTGTTTCTTATTATGGATATGATGTAAGGGGTTAATATTTCATTTGCAAATCAATTCTTTTTATGAATTACCAGCAAGACCAGATGGGTTAATATCTTATATTCTATAACCAACCCTCTCAACCACATATTCACTCTCTGAATCTTTATAAACAAGATAATGCCAAAATAATGTCTGACTATCTCTTTCCTATAGGTCTCAGCGAGATTCCTTCCTATTGGGACATTTGACTGAAAGATATTCTATTCTTAATAATATCAACTCTTCTCATTGTAAATCTGTCATTTTCTCATACTTCTATACTCCCTACCTTTACAAAACTCTTACATTTTAACTTGTGTTTAGGGTAAATATTTAATTATTTTTCTAACAACTAAGTCTATTGATCTAAGGTCTTCACACATCTGCCCATCCTGGGTACCATGATGTGTTTGCACTGTTCACTTCCAAATAGCGAGAACAAAATCTATAGACTCATATTGTACAAATATAACACTAAGTATATTGATCACACTCAATAATTAATTAAATAAATGTATTCACTCTTCAGTTTATGCTTTGTGCTTTGCAATAAACTTTCCTTTGTAGACTTTAAGCGAAGGACACTAGTTTGCTCTTGAAGGAGACAAGGAAAATCACTCTCTGGGAGATAAGTGGATTCCCTGGAATGGCTGTAAGTGTGTTAAGGACTAGGTCTTCTCATCTCACTATGTACACCTCCTTCATAGTACTGACCACACTTGAAACTTTACGTTCCTTTAGATGATCACTTCTCTCTCCAAAAATACCATGAGGTCTTTTTTTCTCACTTGGTAACCTGAGTAGTCAGTACAATAAATGCTATAGAATAGGCTTTCGATGATTATTTTTTTAAATGAATGAAAAGTATTACCTACTGTCCTCATTGCCTACTGTTAAAACCTGTATCACAGGCTCATGCAAAAATGTGTCGTGTACTAAATGATGAATTTAAAGAAGAGGTTAGTAGCTGATGTTGAAGGCAATATTTTTCAAACTATCTTCTGATGCTGCTCCAGTAAATCTTAACAGTGGTTAAAAAAAAGAAAGTAATTCATATTCAAACAAATGTGGAAGGAGCCATATATTATTCTTGAAGCTGTAGAATTTTAGAAAAAAATTTAACATATTAAATGTTTGATAACTTCAAAGTAAACTGTTAAACCATTTTTAATAAAACACTTCCCAAACACCTTTTATTTTGATTTTATTGGCTTCTTTTTGAGAAGAAATAACATATAGCTTAGGAAATATAAATAACATAAAGTTTGGGAAATAACTGATTGGAAAACTCTGAATCTCAGAATTGGAACACACAGTGTAGATGAGCCGAGGGGAAGCAGAAAATCTCACTTTTGGGCTGGATGAATAAACAGCCTCTTATAAAAGATTTGTGGGATATTGAGAGAAAGCTGCCCATAATATCCCTCTATATCTTCCCAGGTGTCTGAAATCTCAATATTATTTATTCCTCTAGGATATAATTTTTGCAGGCAGTTAGTGCGTTTGCAACAGTACTTATTAGACTAATTATTTCATCTTAATTATGGTATATATATTTATATATAAGTGTATATATATATATATAAAATAGCAGCTGCCATATAGGAGATGATAACTTAGTTACTGCACCTTAGTTTAAGCAATAAAATGAATAATAGGGGGGCCGGCCCCGTGGCTGAGTGGATAACTTCACATGCTCCGCTGCAGGTGGCCCAGGGTTTTGTCGGTTCGAATCCTGGGCGAGGACATGGCACCGCTCATCGAGCCACGCTGAGGAGGCATCCCACATACCACAACTAGAAGGACCCACAACTAAGAATACACAACTATGTACCTGGGGGCTTTGGGGAGAAAAAGGAAAAATAAATAAATAAAATTTTAAAAAAATGAATAATAGGTTTCCTTTTTTACTGAATATACTTTCTCTTAAAAAGGTAACTCTTTAATATGTAGCTAAAATAATAAAATAAAGAGATGGTACATGATTTTAGATGCAATTTATACAAATGTTAATATTCATATCTATATAAATTATTTATCAGCAAATATATTGAAAGACATTTCTATAATGGATGTTTAAAAAGTGTCTCCATGTGACAAGTTTTCGCATGTATACGCGCATTTGATATACTGAGTCCAGCTTCCTAGAGGGCTGCTGTTCACCCTGGATACATACCAGACTCTTATCAAGTTTGTAAAAATCACAAACTTGACTCTACTGCAGACCTCCTATATCAGAATCTTGAAGAAAATCACGTACAGAAAACTAGTTTTTTTTTTTTAAAGATTGGCAACTGAGCTAACAAGTGTTGCAAATCTTTCTTGTTGTTCTTCTCCCCAAAGCCCCTCAGTACATAGTTGTGTATTCTAGTTGTGAGTGCCTCTGGTTGTGCTATGTGGGACATCACCTCAGCGTGGCTTAATGAGCGGTGCCATGTCTGTGCCCAGGATCCAAAGTGGCGAAACCCTGGCCCACCAGAACGTGTGAACTTAACCACTCAGCCATGGGACTGACCCCAGAAAACTAGTTTTTTTGTTTGTTTGTTTGTTTTAATGATTTTTTTTTCCTTTTTCTCCCCAAAGCCCCCCGGTACATAGTTGTATATTCTTCGTTGTGGGTCCTTCTAGTTGTGGCATGTGGGATGCTGCCTCAGCGTGGTTTGACGAGCAGTGCCATGTCTGCACCCAGGATTTGAACCAACGAAACACTGGGCTACCTGCAGCAGAGTGCGCCAACTTAACCACTCGGCCACGGGGCCAGCCCAGAAAACTAGTTTTGAAAACTTTCTCAGTAAAGTATGTTGTGCACCTAGAGTGAGTTAGGGCCATCACAGGAAAAAACAGTTTGAGATATCCACTAGAGACAGAAGTCAATCATGTTCTGATTAATGGAAAAATGTATATTGCAAAACAAGAATAGGATACAATTCTTGCCAAAAGTCTGAAGAATTCTAGATGCTCCAAGCTTAAAAGAAAGAGATACAAACCTGTAAGTGGCAAAAATAAAAACCAAAATTCTTAGTACATGCCAAAGCAGATGCAACAAGACCAATTTGAACATCTAAAAGAGGTGGCTTCTGGGGCCCGCCCTGTGTCCGAGTGGTTAAGTTCGCTCGCTCTGCTTCACTGGCCTAGGGTTTCTCTGGTTTGAGTCCTGGGCGCAGACATGGCACTGCTTGTCAAGCCATGCTGAGGCGGCATCCCACATGCCACAACTAGAAGGACCCACAACTAAAAATGCACAACTATGTACTCGGGGGCTTTGGGGAGAAAAAAGGGGAAAAAATAAAATCTTTAAAACAGGTGGCTTCCTGTGAAGTAAATGTTATGTGAAAGTCAGGTAAGTACTTCAGTCTGTAGTGAAACTCCCACTTATAAGCAAACAATTTCAAAAAAATGTTTTTCTAAAATTAAAATATGCTACAGTCATGCACCACTTAACGATGGGAAGAAGTTCTGAGGGATGTGTCATTAGGCAATTTTATCATTGTGTGAACATTATAAAGTATACTTACACAAGCCTAGATGGTATAGCCTACTATATACCTAGGCTATATGGTACTAATCTTATGGAACTGATCTTATTCTGTTTGACCTTGACTAAAGTGTTGTTATGCTGCTCATGACAATACAAAGAAACTGAGAACTAAATAGTTACTGTTGGTAACCAAGTTATCATCCTGGATAAGCAAAAGTAAGAAATACCTTAAAACAAAGCGAAAGCAAAAATAAAACTATGAGAAACTATGTGATAAAATATAGGATACAGAGAATAGGAACATAAAACCAATTGTGCACAACAGGAGTGGTAGTTGAATTAAAGTAACAAATGGAGGAGTAATAATTAAACAAATAGTAGGAAAAAAATTCCTAAGTTAGAAGTAATTACTTGGGTCCAAATATTAAAATGACTACCACGCTAGATCATAGCTAACAGAGGAAAAGTAGTAGACCTTGGACATATCCTTTTGAACTTCTTGAATTCTAAAAATGAAGGTGATATCTTAAGTGCATCCAAAGACACAGTTTGAATGATATATTAACTTATATCAGACCATCGCTCCCCCAAGAATATTTAGAAAACCTAGCTAAAGTACATAAAAGAGAATGACTAGAAAATCTGTATAATATTTTGTAAAATACATGAAAAGGAATTAGAGACACCAAGGTAGCCAGGACTTGAGGGGCCGAAATTCCAGAGAGAAGGGAGAGACACTGAGGAGAGACCAACTTTTTAAATCACCTGTCCTTTCAGGAAATTTGCCAATTCTTAAAAAGCGCATGACAAAGAGGTTAAGAAACTAGGTAAAAATTGGCATTTAAGTGACAAAGAAGATGAGAAGGATTTGGAATAACCACACAAGCCTAAGGAAACAAAAATGGGAATTCAGAGTGACCAAGGAAGCCAGATTAAGAAGTTAAAATTCCAAGTAGAAGTGACACACAGAGAAGTGAATCTGATATGTATCACCACTTATCAAGACATTTGTCATGTTTTTTGTATCAGCCATGCATCAGAACAGAAAGTGGTATCTAGCAGTCTAAGAAAAAGGACTTTCATTTTCTCAAGTACCAGGGAGATAAAACATGGAAAGTATGGCCCTTCTAAATATCCAAGACTTTCAGCTAGAATGACTGAAGGGCTGCAGCCTAAAAGTAAGCATAAACTGAATATAGACAAGCCCTAAAAAAGACGGAAACCCAGATTGTATAATCAGCTTTATTGAAATTAT
This sequence comes from Equus asinus, assembly GCF_041296235.1. Taxonomy (NCBI): domain Eukaryota; kingdom Metazoa; phylum Chordata; class Mammalia; order Perissodactyla; family Equidae; genus Equus; species Equus asinus. Next base: position 36,955,302 of record NC_091797.1, read on the forward strand.
ATAGAATAAACTACAACCATTTAAAGTGTACAATTCAATGTTTTTACAGTTGTATATAGTGAAACCAACACCACAATTAAGATGCATAACATTTTCATCACTCCCCTCAAAACTCTTTGTACCTCTTAACAGACCGTCATTCACTCCAACCTCAGACTCAGGCAACGACTAATCTACTTTAAGTCATTATTGATTAGTTTGCATTTTCTTGAATTTCCTATAAATGGAATCATAGTGTGTGTATTCTCGTAAGTCTGTTTTTTTATTCAGCAAAAAGATTTTGATATTCATCCAAAATGGTGCTTATGTCAATAGTTTGTTCCTTTTCATTACTAGCAGTGCAGTGTTCCATTATATATACATACTATAGTGTATCCATTATATTTGTTGACAGATATTTGTATTGTTTCCAGATTTGGGGCTATTTTGAATAAAATTACTTTGACTATTTAGGTACAAGTCCTCGTTTTAGCAAATATTTTCATTTATTTTGAGCAAATACTTACTTATTGAATGAATAGGAGATGAGGTAGTGTATGGCTAACCTTTTGAGAAACCACCAAACACTGGTTGCGTCATTCTCCATTCCTATCAGCAACGTATGAGACAGCTCCATCCATCCCATTCACAATTAAGGTGATTTGTTTCTACTTTAACTACCTACCAGAAGCAAAAGTAAATCCTCTCTGGGGAGGATAACAATACTTAGATCTCTCAAATGTTTTATATAAATTGTCTATCATTTTGAAATGGATGCTGGGGAAAGGAAAAGAAGAATAGGTTATTAACTAATTTCAATAGTGCTCATCCTACAAAACCAATAGATATTGCCTATAAAAAGAAATGGATATAAACACAACCATAAAAATATCTTCCTAATCATCAAAAGAATACAACAAAGAGAATGTAAAGAAAGTTAACTACATAGTAAAAGATTTTATATAACTTTTACGCATATATATTCATAAATTTATGTACTTATGTCATTATTTTACCTGACAGGGGATTTCTTGAAGACTACGTATAAGAGGCCATCTGTCTATGACTTGACCCCCAGCTTGATCAGTCAAAAAGCATTTTCCCTAGTGGATGTTTGTTGGAAATAATTACTAATGACTGCTTTAACTTTCTTTCAGACTAAGGCAATGGATAACAGTTGGGATAAACCATAAATTATTAAAAAGCTTAAAATAAAACTCTAAGGAATAAGATGTCCATATGGGGCTTTGAAAATCTTTGACAAATGCTTAGGAATTGAGAAGATCACACACATGCATAGCAATGTGGGAATATATTGGGCTCTGAGGATGCTCAGAAAAGACCTGAGAAGAACCTGAATTCTCATCTCTGGCTGAACTTGAAGATCTGTGCAAGAAGTAAGTGGAGGCTAAGGCAGAGATGCAATCTTCCTGACCCAGTGTTGAAGTCATGCCCCAATACACACACAGAGATCTTGAACAAAGACAGAAGGTTTATTAGTCCAGGCATTTAAGGAAATCTCTAAGCATTAGTTGTCCACTAAGATACCTGAGTAAGAATTTCACTGGTCACAAACCACAAAGAATACACACTTAGAGTTAGTTCCAAGATGTCACTAAACAAACAAACAGCAACTACAACAGCAAGCAGCAACAACAAAAAACCCTGGTGAGATGAAGAGAATACAATTTCCAGAGTTACCATTTATAATATTTAAAATACCTATTTTTCAACATAAAATTATGAGACAGACAAAGAAACAAGAAAGTATAGTCCAGACATTGGGTTTACTAGACAAAGAGTTTAACCAGCTGTTTTTTTAAATAGATTCAAATAACTAAAGAAAACCATGTCTAAAGAACAGAAAGAAAGTATGAGAACTATGTTTTACTAAATAGAGAATACCAATAAGCAGATAGAAATTAATTTTTTTTAAAAAATCTGAGTTCTGGAGTTGAAAATTACAAAATTTGAAGTTAAAAAAATCAGTATGGGAGCTCAACAGCACATTTGAGCAAGCAGAAGAAAGAATCAACAAACTTAAAGATAAGTCAATTGATATTATTTATTCTGAATAACGCAAAGAAAAAAGAATAAAGAAAAATGAACCCAACCTACAGAAATGTGAGATATCACCAAGCATACCAACGTACACATAATGGCAGTTCCAGAAGGAATGGAGAAAGGGGAAGTGTCATAAAAAATATTTGAAGAAATAATGGCTGAAAACTTCCCAACTGTAAAGAAAAAATGTTAATCTACACATTAAAGAAGTACAACAAACTCCAAGTAAGATAAACTCAAAAGATCCATCATAAACTGAGGAAGCTAAAGAAAGAGGGGATCTTGTATGCAATAAGAGAAGTGACTCCTTACATAAAAGAGATCCTCACTATAATTTAAAACTAATTTCTTATCAAAAACTGTAGAAATTAGAATATGGTAGGTAGACGTATTTATGTACTGAGAGAAAAAAATGTCAACCAGGAAATCTACAGTCAGAAAAACTATCCTTTTAAACTGGAGGAGAATTAAGACACTTCCACATAAACAAAGTCAAGAATTTATCATTAGCATACCTGCCTACAAGAAATATTAAGGGAAGTCCTTCAGGATAATATGAAATGACAGTAGACAGTAATTTGAATCCAGATGAACAAATATGTAGGTAAATACATATGTAAATATAATAGACAATATAAATATATTATTTGTTTTTAACTCTCTTTTCTTTCTATATTAACAAAAATGTCAAAAGACATATGGAAAACATACTAAAATGACAGTTGTGAATCCTAAGTAATCAGCAATTAATTAAATTATATGTCAATGAATTAAATACATCAATCAAAAGGCAAAGATTGGAATTCCAGTTTCTAGTACAAACAAGTAAGAAGTTTGGAAGTTGTTATTCCCATGCTCACAAGAAGAAAAACTTAACAAATTTAAAATTAATTTTTCTTAGGTACATTAGAGAATGAGGTCACCATGAAAATTGCTGCCTCAAAAATGAGAGACAGGTGAATACAGAGAATTGCAGCTTACCAAAGCAGAAGCCCAGGAGCAGAAACCCTGCATGGAATTAGTACCAGATTCATTTTACCCAGCAAATCATGTCAAGTTTTCAACAAAAAATTATAAGGCATGGGGCCGGCCTGGTAGTGCAGTGGTTAAGGTCACACATTCTGCTTTAGCAGCCCAAGATTCACCGGATCAGATCCTGGGTGAAGACATGGCACCGCTTGTCAAGCCACACTGTGGTAGGCATCCCACATATAAAGTAGAGGAAGATGGGCACAGATGTTAGCTTAGGGCCAGTCTTCCTCAGCAAAAAGAGAAGGATTGGCAGCAGATGTTAGCTCAGGGCTAACCCTCCTCAAAAAAATAATTATAAGACACACTGAAGGCAAAAAAAAACACAATTTGAAGAAAAAGAGAAACCATAAGACCCAGACTAAGACATGGCAGAGTTTTTGGAATTATCAGACCAGGAATTTAAAATAACTATGATTAATATGCTAAGGGTTCTAATGGAAAAATTGGACAACATGAAAGATGGGAAATGTAAACAGAAATAGAAATTCTAATAAAGAATCAAAGTAAATGCTAGAAATCAAAAACACTTTAAAAGAAGTGAAGAATACTTTTGAAAAGTACATCACTAGACCTGAAATGGCTAAAGAATCATTGAGCTTGAAGATATGTCAACATAAACTTCCCAAAATGAAAAGGAAAGAAAAACCAGAATAAAAAAACAAAAAAAATTCAAGAAATATGAGAAAATTATGAAAAATATATCATACCCATAATGGGAATATCACAGGAAAAGAGAGAAAATAAGAGAAAAAATATTTTAAGTAATAATGACTGAGAAATTTCCAAAATTAATGATAGATATGAAACTACAGATCCACGAAGCTCAAACATCTCCAAACAGTATAAAACCAAAAAGCCTACACCTAGGCGTATCATATTAAGCTAGAGCAACCAGAAAACAAAAGATAAAATGCCAGTATTACATCCTTATATATCAATAATCAGCCTAAATGTAAATGGATTGAATTCACCCACCAAAAAACACAGAGTGGAGGGATGGATTACAAAAAAAGAGCCAACAATATACTGCCACCAGGAAATCCATTTCATCTGTAAACACAAACATAGCCTCAAAGTGAAGGGCCAGAAGATGACACTTCAAGAAAATGGCAACCAAAAGAAACTGGGTGTAGCCATACTTATAACAGACAGACAAAATAGACTTTAAGTCAAAAAAGATAACAAGAGACAAAAATGGACATTATATAATGATAAAGAGGGAAATATATCAAGAAGACATATCATTTTTTAATCTATATGCAACTAACACAGGAGCATCAAAGTATGTAAAGCAACTATTAACAGACCTAAAGGTGAAATTGACAGCAAGGCAATAACAGGAGAGGATTTTACATCAACAGGACTTTACCCCACTAACATCCACAGATAGATCATCCAAACAGAAAGTTAACAGGAAAACATTGGCTTTGAATGAAACACTGGACTAGATGAACTTAATAGATATATAGAGAACATTCTATCCAAAAGTAGCAGAACAAACATACTTCTCAAGTTCACATCAAATATTCTCAAAGATAGACCATATGTTTGAAAACAAAACAAGCGTCAATAAATTTAAGAAGATTGAAACCATATCAAACATCTATTCCAACCACAATTGTATGAAATTAGAAATCAACTACAAGAAGACAGCTGGAAAAGTCACAAATATGTGAAGACTAAATAACATACTACTGAATGACTATTGAATCAATGAAAAAATCAAAGGAGAAATCAAAAAATACCTAGAGACAAATAGAAGTGAAAACACAACATACCAAAACTATGAGATGCAGCAAAAGATGTACTAAGGGGGAAGTTTATAGTAATTCAAGCATACCTCAAGTGAGAAAAATAAACAAACACTACACCTAAAAGAACTAGAAAATGAAGAACAAACAAAACCCAAAGTCAGTAGAAGAAAGGAAATAATAAAAATCAGAGCAGAAATAAGTGAAACAGAGCCTAAAAAGACAACAAATAGGATCAACAAAGCTAAGATTTAGTTCTCTGAAAAGTTAAGCAAACCCCAGAAATACAAAGGATTATAAGGGAATATTACAAAAAGCTATACAAAAACAAATTGGGTAACACAGAAGAAAGAGATAACTTCTTAGGTTCATACAATGTCCCAAAAACTGAATGGAGAAGACATAGAGAATCTGAGTAGATCAATCACTAGTAAAGAGATTGAAAGAGTAATCAAAAACCTCACAAAAAACGAAAGTCCAGGATCAGTCAGCTTCTCTGGTGAATTCTACCAAACATTATGAGAAGATTTAATAGCTATCCTTCTCAAATTTTCTAAAAAAGTTAAAGAGGAAGGGACATTTCCTAACTCATTTTATGAAGCAAACATTACCCTGATAGCAAAACCAGACAAGGACAACACAAAAAAGGGAAATTAGAGGCCAATATAGCTGATGAACACAGATGCAAAAATCCTCAAAAAAAATAGTAACAAATCGAATACAACACTACATTAAAAGGATTATACACCACAATCAAGTGAGACTTATTCCACAGATGTGAGGATAATTCAACATCCACAAATCAATTAATGTGATACACCACATTAACAAAATGAAGATTAAAAATCACATGATTGGAACTGGCCCCATGGTGGAGTAGTTAAGTTCTCATGCTCCACTTTGGCAGCCAGAAGTTTCACTGGGCTAGATCCTGGGGATGCACCCAGCATTACCCATCAAGTCACGCTGAGGGGACATCCCACATAGCAGAGCCAGAAGGACCTGTGACTAAAATATATACAATTATGTACTGGAGGTCTTCGGAGAGAAGAAGGAAAAAATAACAAAGAAGATCATCAACAGACGTTAGGTCAGGTGCCAATCTTTAAAAAAAAAAAAAAAAAGAGGTTTGCTTTAAAAAAAAAATCACATGATCATCTCCTTAGATGCAGAGAAGGCATTTTTCAACATTTATTAATCATTTTTTATAAAAACTCTTGATAAATGGGTACAGAAGAAAGTACCTCAACATAATAAAGGTCATGTATGACAAACTCACAGCTAACATCATACCCAATGGTGAAAAACTGAAAGCTCTCTCTCCAAGAACAATAACAAGATAAGGATGCCCACTCTCACCACTCTTACTCAACATAGTATTGGAGGTGCTAGCCATGGAGCTTAGGCAAGATAAAGAAATAAAATGCATCCAAATTAGAAAGGAAGAAGTAAAAGTGTCACTATTTTTGAATGACATGCTTTTATATATAGAAAACCCTAAAGAATCTACAAAAACACTATTAGAAATAGTAAAATATAGTAAAGTTGCAGGACACAAAATAAGCATACAAAAATAAATTGCATTTCTATACACTAACAAAAAACTAGCAGAAAAAGAAGTCAAGAATACACGGGCCGGCCCGGTGGCAGAGTGGTTAAGTTAGCATGTTCCACTTCTCGGTGGCCCGGGTTTGCCGGTTCGGGTCCCAGGTGCGGACATGGCACCACCTGGTACTCCATGCTGTGGTAGGCATCCCGAATATAAGGTAGAGGAAGATGGGCACGGATGTTAGCTCAGGGCCAGGCTTCCTCAGCAAAGAAGAGGAGGACTGGCAGTAGTTAGCTCGAGGCTAATCTTCCTCAAAAAAAAAAAAAAAATCCTATTTACAATCACAAAAAAAAAAGAATAAAAGACTTAGGAATAAATTTAACCAGGGAGGTGAAAGGCTTGTACATTTAAAACTATAAGACATTGTTGAAAGAAATTGAAGAAGACACAAAGAAATGGAAAGATATTTTGTGATCACAGATTGGAAGAATTAACATAGTTAAAATGTCGATATTACCTAAAGCAATCCACAGATTCAATGCAATCCCAATCAAAATCCAATGACATTTTTCACAGAAATAGAACAAAGAACCCTAAAATTTTTATGGAATAGCAAAAGATGCTGAAAACCAAAGCAAACCTGAGAAAAAAGAACAAAGCTACACGTATCACACTTCCTGATTTCAAAGTATACTACAAAGCTATGGTAATCAAAACAGCATGATACTGGCAGAAACATAAACACACAGAGCAAAGGAACAGAACTGAAAGCCCAGAAATAGACCCACACTCTTATTGATAGCTAGTTTTTGACAAAGGAGCCAAGAACATACAATGGAGAAAGGAAAGTCTATCCAGTAAATCGTGTTGGGAAAACCGGACAGCCTCATGCAAAAAAATGAAAATAGACGATTATCATACACCATACGTAAAAGTTAACTCAAAATGGATTAAAGAATTGAATGCAAGGCCTGAAACCATAAAACTCTTAGAAAAAAACATAAGGAATATGTCCTTTGACATTGGTCTTAGCAGTATCTTTTTGAAAATGTTTCCTCAGTCAAGGGAAATGAAAGAAATGAATGAATGGGACTACATCAAACTAAAAAGCTTCTGTACAGCAAAGGAAACCATCAACAAACTGAAAGACAATCTACCAATTAGGAGAAGATATTTTCAAATCATATACCCAATAAGGGGTTAATATCCAAATATATAAAAACCTCATACAACTCAAAAACAAACAATCTGATTAAAAAGTGGGCAGAGAATCAGAAGACATATTTCCAAAGAAGATATACAGATGGCAAAAAGGGACTTGAAAAGATGTTCAACATCACTAATTATTAGGGAAATGCAAACCAAAATCACAATCAGTCATCACCTCACATCCGTCAGATGGCCCTTATTAAAAAGTCAAGAAATAACAAGTGTTGGAGAGGATGTGGAGAAAAGGGAACACTCATACACTACCGGTGGGAATGCAAACTGGTGCAGCCACTATGGAAAGTAGTGTGGAGATTCCTCAAAAAGTTAAAAATAGAACTACCATATGATCCAGCTATCCCACTTCTGGGTATTTATGAAAAGAATATGAAAACACTAATTCGAAAAGATGTATGCACGCCTATGTTTATTGAAGCATTATTCACAATAGCCAAGACTTGGAAACAGATGAAGTGCTCATCAAGGACAAATGGATAAAAAAGGTGTGGTATATATATGCAGTGGAATACTTCTCAGTCACAAAAAAAGATGAAATCTTGCCATTTAAAACAACACAGATAGACCCTGAGGGTATTATGCTAAGCAAGATAAGTGAGACAGAGAAAGACAAATACCACATGATTTCACTCACATGTGGAAGATGAACAAGCATATGAACACATAGATACAGAGAACAGATTGGTGGCGACCTGAGGCAAAGGTTGTGGAGAGAAGGCAAAATGGGTAAAGTGACAGGTGGATGGTGATGGATGGCAACTAGACTTTTGGTGGTGAACATGCTGTAGTCTATACAGAAGTTGAAATATAGTGATGCACACTTGAAACTCAGCTAATGTTATAAACCAATATTACCTCAATAAAAAAAAAAGAATAGTCAAAGAGTTCTTGAAAAACAATAATAAAATTAAAGATCCTATCCCACATATTTCAAGGTATATCATAAAGCTACACTATTCAAGAAAATATGGTATTACAACAGCATAAAGAATCCATAAATAGACCCACATATAGATGGTCAAATAACTTTAACAAAGACATCAAAGAAATTCAATGAGAATATAAAAATGTTTTCAACATAAAGTGCTGAAACAACAGAGTATTTATACACTAAAGTAAAACCTCCAACTCTACCTCTCACTGGAGACAAAAAGTCAATTTGAGATGGATCATAGGCCTAAATACAAAACCTAAAAGTATAGAGCTAATAGAAGACACCATAGGAGAATATGCCTGCACCTTTTGCGTAGGCGAAGATTTCCCTGAGAACTCACAAGAAGTAAAAGCCATTAAAAATTATAAACTGGACTTCCCTATAACTTACCACTTCCGCTCGGGGCTGGCCCCATGGCCGAGTGGTTAAGTTCTCGCTCTCCACTTTGGCAGCTCAGGGTATCTCCCTTTTGGGTCCTGGGTGTGGATATCACATGGCTCATCAGGCCATGCTGAGGCAGCATCCCACATAGCATAACCAGAGGGTCTCACAACTAGAATATACAACTATGTACTGGGGGACTTTGGGGAGAAGAAACAGAAAAAAGGAAAAAGATTGGCAACAGATGTTAGCTCAGGTGCCAATCTTAAAAAAAATCAACTTCCTCTCTTCAAAAATCGTCATCAAGACAATAAAAAGACAAGCCATAAAATGGGAGATATATTTGCAGCACATACATATGCCCTAGGACTTGTATCCACCATAAATTAAAAAAAAAAAAATCCTCTCAACTCAATGACAGAGACAAGCAATCCAATTTTAAAATAGGCAAATGAACAGAGACTTCACAAAAGAAAACATACACATGATCAATGAGGACATTTTAAAAATGCTTAACACAATTAGTCATCAGGAAAATTAAAAGCAAAATCATAATGAGATGCCACTACACATCTACCAGAAAGACTGAAATCAAAAAGTCTGAAATAAAAAATCAAATGTTGGAAAGGATGCGGAGCAATCAGGCCTCTCTTACGTGCGGGTACAAATACAAAATGGCATAAACACTTTGGGAAATTTTTTCAGTTTTCTAAACAGTTAAACATACATCTATCCTATGACACAGCAATTCCACTCTTAGGTATTTATGCAAGAGATATGAAAATATTTGTCCACCAAAAAAATGTGTACAAGAATATTCACTACATACAGTATGATTCTAACTATATGACATTCTGGAAAAGGAATACCTATGGAGACTATAAGAAGATCGATGGTTGTTGGAGTGGGGTGAGGGAAATATGAATAGACAGAGCACAGAGGATTTTTAGGGCTGTGAAAATACTCTGTATGATATTATAATGATGTGTATATATATATCATTAAACATTTGTTCAAACCCATAGAATGTACAAAGTAAACTATTGACTTTGGGTGATTATGATGTATCAGTGTAAGTTCATCCTTGGTAAGAAAAAAAAAGTACCATTCTGGTAAGTGATGTTGATAATGGGGGAGGCTACACAGCAGGTATCTGTACCTTCCTCTCAATTTCATTGTAAACCTAAAACTGCTCTAAAAAAATAAAGTCTTTGAAAAGAAGGTTCATTGCAGCTCTATAATATCAAAGTCAAAAACAACTCAGATGTTGGGGCTGGCCCCGTGGCCGAGTGGTTGAGTTTGCGCGCTCCGCTGCAGGCGGTCCAGTGTTTCGTTGGTTCGAATCCTGGGCGCGGACATGGCACTGCTCGTCAGGCCACGCTGAGGTGGCGTCCCACATGCCACAGCTAGAAGGACCCACAACAAAGAATATACAACTATGTACCGGGGGGCTTTGGGGAGAAAAAGGAAAAAAAATAAAATCTTTAAAAAAAAAAAAAAACAACTCAGATGTTCATCAACAGGGTAAATTAACTGTGGTATATTTATGGAATACTGTATTACTCAGCAACAAAATAATATAAATATCAACGTGAATGAATGTCAAAAATATTAGACTAAGTGAAGGAAACCAAACACAAAACAAACATAATGTATGATTCCGTCTATTTGATATTGTAGAACAGGTAAAGCTAACTTATGGTAGTAACATGATCCCAATGATTTTTTATGAAGTCATGAGTGATTGGGAAGGAGCACAACTGAAGTTTCTAGGGAGTTGGAAATGTTCTGTCTTTATATGCATTCACCAAAACTGATTGCATGGTATATTAAACCTCTGAGAATTTAACTATGCACAAATATACCTCAAAGGAAGAGTTAAAAATTCTGTCCTCAGAGGAGTGTCATGTCTCTTAGACACATGAGTAGTTAAGTCTCTGAATCAAACTCAAGATTACACTTCGGACAGTTAAAAACTGACATTACTTCTAAATTTCATATAGATTTTCCTTCACAGTTTCTTTAACTTTTATCGTTAGCATTTAAATTTATGGGGTTTTATTGGGTTTTTTTTAAATTTTTTCCTTTTTCTCTCCAAAGCCCCCCGGTACATAGCTGTATATTCTTCGTTGTGGGTCCTTCTAGTTGTGGCATGTGGGATGCTGCCTCAGCGTGGCTTGACAAGCAGTGCCATGTCCGCACCCAGGATTCGAACCAACGAAACACTGGGCCACCAGCAGCGGAGCACACGAACTTAACCACTCGGCCACAGGGCCAGCCCCTAAACTTAGGTTTTGAGGGGCTCTCGTATATCCTTTATTTCTCCTCTTACCCACCTGGCACCATCTTTTCCCAAATACTTGCATTTGGAGCATACTGAACATGACACAGGAACCATTAAGCAAAGTTATTTCCAGATGTAGCAACAAGATTAAATTTATATCTTCTTCTCTGAATATAGACTTCAGGGAACTGCAGAAACCTCACTCATAGCTCCTATTCCATGACATCATCTTCTACTTTAAGGATTTTACATTTTCCTTATAGTTTAATTCAACAGCTTTATCAATATGTTAAGACACTTTGGCACTGGCCACACAATAGTAAGACGTCTCTATCCTTAAGTGCTAGTGACACAGAAACATTTGTCAATTTTGATACAATTATGTAGGTGGCACATTGACAAAAAATACATAGAGTGGGGCATGATTCCTTTTCTTAAGATGAACAATAATAGGGAGAGTGGAAGAGTTTGTGATATTTGAATCTGATTTAAAAAGTATGAGTAGCATTAACTGAAATTTCTGTAGAAAATTCATAGCATGGAAAGGCAGATGGAATAGGCATTTGAGTGTATTTGTGGCACATTATATGATTGTTGGAGTATAGGCCAGCTTGTAAAGGAGAAAGTAATCCAAAAGACAATTTTAATCCCAATTGTTAAAAATCTGCGGCTTCCATGCTTATAAATGTTCCCTGGTGAGTAATGACTTTTTGCTCTTTTCAAATTCTGTTCCTATCGAGTTTACCTACTATCCATTTGAAAAGGGTCAGAATAGTCTTATAATTTTTGTAATGGCCACATAGTAAAATGCTATTTCTTTCATACATGTTTGCATTTTCATAGCTCCACAAAAAAGGCAGACATACAAACACACACACATGCACATATCACTGATGATGGATTTTAGATTAGTGGTGATTAGTACCCATGACAGACTTTGAGACTTAATTGCACCTGCCCCCAGCCTCTCAAAATTAAACTTCACCAAAACGTGTATCCCTGCCCTATGGCAAAATAGTCTTGTGCTAATGGTCTCAGGTGGATTGTAGGCGAATATATCCTCAGAATTTATCATGACAACTATCAGAAGGTTCAATCTGTCGTAATATACAACACATGTGCCAGAAAACAATGCTGTATTTCAGGGGCTTGCCACTCCCCATTAAGAAATTTTGAGGAAAGAGAATGCCTGAACCCGTAACATAGGCAGCAGTTTCCTGAATAAGCCACTTATCTATGGAATATTGACTATTATCTAGAATGTCTATGAAGGAAGCAATCATTTCTGACTTGCTCAACATTTTATAACAGTGCCTGGCTCTTAGTTTACATTCCAGAAATATTTATGATTATATTGGAAAAAATGAATGTTGACAAATAAGTACACAGCTATGTCCAAAACGCCTCTCATCACTGTTTTCTTCAGTCATCTTCCAAAATCTGAAGATATCTTTGTCATCTATATTATTCCACACTGTTATTCCCGTCATGGTATCCCTTTCCTTTTCTATGCAGCTGCCTTCATTCCTCCCCAAACCTTCCACTGTGCCATTGAGATCTCCTGTTCCATGATTAATAAACTCACCTATATCCTCAAAGTATTTATACAACATTTTCTATACCTCCTAGAATTAAGTGAATTGAGACTCTCCCCTGAAGACACTGTTTCATCCACAACTCCCTTATGAGAAAATAACTCCAGCCTCAATATTTCAGAATGTGAGAATTGAACCAATGGCTTTATTCTACTTCTAGGTTGTTCTTCCCTCCACTCTTATTTTCAAAATACATAGATTCATTTGAAGCTCATGTCATTTGGCTGAGCAACCATCTAGGCTGGTATTCCCCACAGAATGGTCCTCAACAGCAGGCATCACAATTACTTACAGTGTTATTTAAAATGCCCATTCCAGGTATAATAAGATGTTTTAAACCAGAAATTCTGAATATTAAACCCAAGAATCTTAATTTTTAACAAGTACATCATGTGACTCTTATGAATTCTAAAGTTTTAGGAACTTTCTTCCTTTCTTTCATGCTGCTGTCATTTACTAGAATCATAACCTCTCTCCCTCTCATTCATATACATTTTGGAATCAGGCTCAGTTTTCCTCTATACCAAAGACTCTGGTATCATTCCAGCCTACATCAAAATTAGGCTGAATTTTGAATATGCCAGCGTCCCTGTTTCCATCTCCAGAGGAGTTACCACCTCTCATCACTATGTCCACACCACGAACCTAGTCATCCTCCAAAGCTGCTTCAGCTCTGCAATCCTAAAGCAAGATGCCACAAAATGACCTTCTGTCCCTTTAGTTTTCCTATTCATTATTCTCTTTATTCCTTACAACTGAGCAGAAGGATAACAAAATGATTTTACAAGTATTATTCTCTTATAGACAGTGAGAAATTATGTTACATCCTCACAGTAATTGTTCTGATATTATTTCTGACCTGTCTAGTGTTGGTCTGAGTTATTTAATACTCTTTTACTTTTGCAAACAGAAATTCAAATTTAGAAAATTTTTATATGAGATCTCTAAATGAGAAATAAGTGGTACAGTTCATCAGTACAGAAAAATGGGAGGGAATAGAGCCTGATCCTAGTTATATCTATACATGAAATAGGCATCAGTATATGGGAAGAACCTGACAATTGAATACAATTGGTTAGACAATCTATACAAGAGAGTCAACAATTTATATTCATGTGTTAGTGAAACAAACTAAAGTAGTGGAAACTTATAAGAAATAGTTAAAAAAGTAGCAATAGATAAATCTTTGGTAGATGATAGTCAAAAGTCAAAAAGTGTGTAGCATGGTCATCAGCCCTAGGCAGGAGTTGAAGAAGAAGTCTCTCTCCATTAAGGTAATAAATTAAAAGTATTTTGATCAATATCTGTATCCACCATTTGACCATAAGCTCCATGATGTTGATGATTTCATATGTCCTATCTACCATTCCTATTAGATGCCTAATAGGAAACAGATAAATATTTACAAGGTAAATAAATGGAAATTGAATTTGATGTTTTAAAAAAGCCGTTTGATCACAAAAGAGACTCAGAATGAAGAAAACGACACAAATCTATTCCTATAATTGAGGGTGCAGAATATCAGGGCTCAAACGAGGAAACTTGGACACATGATCTTAGAGCAGCAGCACCAGGGAGCAGTAAGTGTGGACTTCTACTTGGCAAACACTTCTGCACTGGATAGTTTTAGGCACATTACACAACAGTGGTGGTCATACTGAGGCAAAGAGGTAGAAGTAACTCAGAACCAAGACCCACTAGAGTGTCAGAGTACAGAAGATTTTCTTAACTTGTCTCTGTCTTAAAACATTTGGAGCCTTGTTGTCAATAGACATTTGGATGAAAGTACTGGATGTGCATGGAGGAAAAATAGAATGAAAAAAGAAAGGGAAAGGCATGAAACATATTATTTGGTCATTTATTTTGCAAGTTTTTGTTTCTTTTGTTCCCCCAATTCAACTGTATTACATGTTAAGACAATGTTAAGACGATGTTAAGACAATGACTATTAAATATATTTATTTCCATACCATACTGTGCCTAAATCAGCACCATGAAGAAAGTAAAGGCCTAACCAATGATTGATGAAAGGAACTGAAATCTCAGCTTGAACAAAACACAGCTCTTTCTCTCCTACTTCAGGGTTAGGGGGTATATCTTCAACTTTTTGTGATGACATTATTTTCTCTACTCAGGTTAAGAAACAGATCAACATGTGTCAACCTCTAGAGTTACTCTGGGAATCCCAAGTCTTCCTCCCCAGTCTCATTAGTGCCCCCTTTACCTCCTTGTTCCTTAGAGTGTAGATGAGTGGGTTAAGAATTGGGGTTACAACAGTGTAGAAAAGAGTGAGAAACTTGCCCCATTCGTGAGCATAATGATTCTTGGGTTGAAGATAGACAGCTGTAACAGTGCCATAGAAGAGGGACAGCACAAGAAGGTGAGAAGCACAGGTGCCAAATGCTTTCTTCTGTCATGTAGTTGACTTTATTCTCAGTACAACCTTAGCAATAGCACCATAGGAGGAAAGGATAATGATCAAGGGCACCACCAGAAGAATAATACTGGCTACAGACATCTGGATTTCATTGTAGGTGGTGTCTGCACTGGAGGCCTGAATCAGGGCTGGGACTTCACATACAATGTCATCTACCCTCTGGAGGGAGCAGAAGGGTAACTGGAGAGTAGCAGGTGACTGGATCAGAGACTGAAACAGGCCAGTTCCCCATGCAAGAATAGCCAACTGCAGACAAAGTTTTGGATGCATGACAGTGGTATATTGCAGTGGATGGCACACTGCCACACAGCGGTCCACAGCCATGACCATAAGAAGGACACATTCAGTGGCCCCAAGCCACAAGAAGACATAGAGTTGAAAGGCACAGCCAATATAGCTGATGGTCTTCTCTGGACTCCAGAAATTAACCAACATCTGTGGAACACAGCTGCTAGTGAAACAGAGATCTAGCAGGGAAAGGTTGGAAAGAAAGAAATACATTGGGATGTGGAGTTTTGGATCCTTCAAGGAGACAAGAATTATGACCATATTTCCTGCAATAGTCAAGCCATAAAAGATCAGAATTACCCAAAAAAGTATCTTTTCTAAATATGGCTTGTCAGAGAAGCCCAGGAGGATGAAATCACTGTGGCTGTTATTACAAATTGTGATCATAATCTTCTGGGTAATCACCTCTTTGAGAAATGGTTCAAAAAAGCCTGTGATGTTTCCAATACAGAGACAAGAAGAGGACAATATGACTTATTTGATTCCTTTGTACTCAAGGATGTTATTTTTATTTCCTATATTTTGAGAAAAAGATACAAGATTTAGTGACTTGTTTTAATCTTGTTATAACCTTGTTTGATACTCACCATTCATTTTCTCTATTTTTCTCTTCCTCTCTCAGATCTTCTTCATATTTTATATCTGATGAGAGCTATGCATTATAAATATTATGTAAAATATATATTAAACACCTACGAGCAAAAATCGCTTTGCAAAATATTATGAAATCATTCCATCTTTGCTCTCAAAGATGGCACATTTATCACATTATCACATAGTTTTTTATATAAATTACTGTTCCATGCATATTATTTTTCTGTCTTTCTCTATTCGTTTTGTTCTCTTATTTTTCTGTGTCTTTGTATCTCAATTTATCTGAATACATTTCTCCCATGTTTCTCCTTCTCCCTTTCATCTCCCCATCCCTCAATCTCTTTTCCTCTTCTCTTTTCTTTCTCCCTTTCTCTTCTTCATTCCTTCTTTCCACCTTCTCTATTGAGTTCTAAGCTTGAATTCTTCCTCACCACCTTGTGCTATGTGATCTTAAAAAAGATTTAAACATTTTGTTCTTATTTTAGTTTTCCCTTAGATTGTCTATTTGGAAAAGGTAGGAAAATCATAGAAACTACCTATGGTTGTTGGAGGAACCAAATATGAACACACAAAGAAATTACTAAAAAAATAATTCCTGGCTCATAGTAACTGTTCAGTGTATGTTAGCTATAATTATCATGATCATCTCATGGTCATGAGGATGATACTATCCAAATGATTGTTCCAGGTGCAAAACACCAAAATTTACAAGCAAAGTGTTGCAGAGAAATTCATTTGAAGAAATGAAATATTATATGTCTACACTATCTCCTTTGCAAAAGAATTGAAAAGTAATTATATTTCCCACCATTATAAATTATCCATCTTTATATTATAGAGCAGGAATATCTCTATTTACTGTCCTTTTCTTCCCAGAAAACATGAGATTACAAAAAAAAATTGGAGAATGTACTATCTATATTCATCTTTCCATAGATCAAAGAAATTTAAGGAAATTTTTTTTTTTACCCAATCGTTGGCATATTTTCTTAACATGGTAAAGCAAAGTGGCACCCTAGTTCCTTTTTCCTTCTTCTGTCTCAATTCTCTTCCATGGTTGTTGTCTTTTTTCGAACTCTGTACTCTGTTGCTTCACTTTTCTGCTTCTCTGTTCCCAACCAGTTTTTCTATTTGTGTAGCATGACAAAATCTGTTGGCTCTTCAAGTTGGTTTACGTAGCACTTTTCACTTTCCAAGTTTTTTTTTTAATTTACAATGAGCTTTTGCGGATAGAGTCACTGAAGGAAAATAATCAATGTTAATGGTTTGAAACAGATTTTATAAATCTATGTCCTCCACTGACTTATTTGACTGAAAATGTTTCCAAGAAATTTAAACTCTTGCCTCCCTTCTCTAACCCAAATCAATATGTTTGATGAAGTCTTATTTGTGCCAACATTTAAATTAAAGATATATATTTCCAAAATATTTTTCAGTGGACCGAATATTAAAGAATTAGATTAAATCATCAAAATTCTGAGGGTGAAAATCCAGATACTATTCCCATCTTTTTATTTATCATCTATCACTTTTTTCCAAATTGCTCCACAAACATAAAGCTTAGAACAGACAAGAATACTCTATCCAGCAAAGTTATCATTCAGAATGGAAGGAGAGATAAAGAATTTCCCAGACAAGCAAAAATTAAAGGAGTTTATCACCCAGAAACCAGTTCTGCAAGAAATGCTACAGGGACTTAAGTGGGAAAGAGAAGACCACAAATAGGAATAAGAAAATTATAAAAAAAAAACAACAAAAAACCCACTCAAAACAAACATAAAATAAAATCACTGGTAAAGGCAAAAATACAGTAAAGGTAGCAGAACAACCACCTATGAAGATAATATGAAGGCTAGAAGACAAGAGTACTAAAACTACGTGTTTCAATGATAAGAGGGTAATGGATAGATACACACAAAATAAGAGGTTAGATGTGATTTCAAAAACATAAAATGTGGGAGGAGGGGAGTAAAAGAGTAGAGCTTTTAGAAAGTTCAAACTAAAGAGACTATCAACTCAATATGCATTGCTGTATACGTAGAATATTATAAATGAACCTCATGGTAATCACAAACCAGAAACCTCTAATAAATACACAAATGAGTAAGAAAAAGGAAATCAAACATATCACCGAAGAAAGCCATCAAACCACAAGGGAAGAGAGCAAGAGAAGAAGAAAGAACCAGAGAACTACTAAAACACCCAGAAAAAAAGCAACAAAGTGGCAATAAATACATATTTATGAATAGCTACTTTAAATGTCAATGGACTAAATGCTACAATCAAAAGACATAAGGTGGCCACTGGATTAAAAAAACAAGACCCATATATACGCTGCACACAAGAGATACACTTCAGAACTAAAGACACTCACAAACTGAAACTGAAGGGGTGGAAAAAGATACTCTATGCAAATGTCAAAGAAAAGAAAGCTTGGGTAGCAATACTTATATCAGACAAAATAGACTTTAAAACAGAAACTGTAGCAAGAGACAAAGAAGGGCACTACATAATGATAAAGAGAACAATCCAACAAGAGGATATAACACTTGTAAACATCTATGCACCCAACACAGGAGCACCTAAATATACAAAGCAATTATTAACTGACATAAAAGGAGAAATAGACAGTAAACACAATAACTGGACAGCCACAGGCAAAAGAATGAAACTAGACTATTGTCTTACACTATGCAGAAAAAGCAACTCAAAATGGATTAAGACTTGAATGTAAGATCTGAAACTGTGCAACTTCTAAAAGAAAACATAGGTCTTACAAGCATTTTTTGAAATATCATATCTGATAGGACAAGGGAAACAACAGAAAAAATAATCAAATGGGATTGCGTCAAACTAAAATGCTTCTGCACGGCAAAGGAAATCATCAACAAAACAAAAAGACAACTTAATAATTGGGATCAGATATTTGCAAACCATATATCAGATAAGGGGTTAATGTCCAAAATATAGAAAGAACTCACATCTCAACAACAAAAAAGACTATCAACCCAATTAAAAAATGAGCAAAAGATCTGAAACAGAGATGTCTCCAAAGAAGATATAAAGATGGCCAACAGGCATAGGAAAGGATGTTCAACATCATTAACTATCAGGGAGATGTAAATGAAAACTACAATGAGATATCACCTCACTCCTCTCAGAATGGCTATAATTAACAAGACAGGAAACAATAAGTGTGGGAGAGGATGTGGAGAGAAGGTAACCCTCATCCACTGCTGGTGGGAGTGCAAACTGGTGCAGCCACTGTGGAAAACATGGTGGAGATTAGTCAGAAAATTAAGAACAGATCTACCATATGATCCAGCTCTTCCACTGCTGGCTATTTATCCAAAGACCATGAAAACACAAATGCATAATGATACATGCACCCTTATCCCTATGTTCATCACAGCATTATTCACAATAGCCAAGACTTGGAAGCAAACCAGGTGCCCATCAAGGGACAAATGGATAAAGAAGATGTGGTATATATACACAATGGAGTACTACTCAGCCATAAGAAATGATGAAATCCGTCCATTTGTGACAACATGGATGGTCCTTGACTGTATTATGCTGAGTGAAATTAGTCAGAGAGAGAAAGTCAAGTACCATATGATCTCACTCATAAGTAGAAGATAAAAACAATGACAAACAAACACATAGCAACAGAGATTGGATTAGTGGTTACCAGAAAGGAAGGGGTGAGGGAGGAGAGTGAAAAGGGTGATTAGGCACATGTTTGTGGTGATGGATTGTAATTAGTTTTGGGGTGGTGAACATGATGCAATCTACACAGAATTCAAAATGTATTATGATGTACACCTGAAATTTATATAATGTTATAAACCAATGTTACTACAATAAAAAAATTAATTAAAATAAATAAATAAAAGGCAAATCTTACCCTGCCAAAAAAAAAAAAAACATAGAACTGAAAAATGGAACTATAATCGATAGAGAGGAATTTTAATTAGAGATCCATAAATAAAACTTCTCTTGATAACCAGCAGCAGCAGCATAGCTATACTTGACTGAGATTTTACATGCTTGGAAATAAAGCTGAAAGCATGTAAAATCATTTAAAAATAATGCATTGTGTAAAATGGACCACTCAAGCCAGGATTCTAAGAAAACTTATGATGTGACCTAATATCTAGCATTTACTATATAGTCATACACTAGGGATGAATTCTTAATCTCAGCTGAATGCAGTCTGAACAACAAAATGATATATCATGCAGTAATTTATCTAAAGTTTTTATATCAGTGTATGTTTTGTTTTTACATAGCTTGCTTAAAGTTATTTCCTGAATATTCTGGTCCTATTCTTTCCTATCTATCCACCCTACTCTTACCGCTTATGATGAATCACGTTTGACTTTGTCCACACACTAGATGTAGATTCATTTGAAGTTCTCTCAATCAGTAGTTCTCATGCTTTCAAGATATTGATCTACAGGTAACTGCCAAGTGAAATTATTTTGCAAAGCATTAAGATGCACATGACCTCTCATTTCTCATATTCTTATTTTACTTAGATTTTTCTTTACTATGCATCACATTTTAGAAAATCCACATACAGTCACGCACTGCAAAACAATGTTTTCATCAACAACAGATGGTGTGTACAATGGTGGCCCCATAAGATTAGTACCACATAGCCTAGGTGTGGAGTAGCCTATACCATCTAGGTTTGTGTAAGCACACTCCATGATGTTCACACAATGACAAAGTTGCCTAATGACACATTTCTTAGAAGGCATCCCCATCATGAAGTTAAGAGTGACTGTATCCTCTCTGAGTCTTTCTTCTCTTTTCTGTGTTATTATTCTTATATTTTCTGTAGAATTTTTTCAAACTAGAGTGGAAATGTTCACTTTGGTCACGAATGTGAGTTTGATATTTCAGTAGAAGAATAAAGCTTGACATCTTAAAGAATCTCAGAGTCCTGTAGATTTTCCCATCTTCAAAACCAAGCTGCCTCCTATTCCATCTTGTGACTTTCATCCACTTCCAGTAACTTCTGGTTTGCGTTCTTTGTCTATTAGAATTTTCCTCTTTTCCTGGTTTACCCTTTTTTCTTTTGTAGTGGTGCCTATATGTCTCTATCTACATATATCCCTATCTATATATCTACAACTCCATCCGTCTATCTTATTTCTCTAAGTTCCTTTATAATTACTAATAATTGGAGGAGATTTATTTTTCCCTCCTGGATCAACTATTCTCAAAAGATTCTCAGGTAGAAGGAGAGAGTTTTAGTTTAGCTGATATTCACTATGCAAAATACAAGAATTCTCTTCATCTTTACTTCTGTTGAGATTGTCTTCTTGAAAATATCGATTTTCCCTGTGATTTTCCTTTAGTTCACCTCCTCTGCCTCTCAGAGCAGTATCTGGAGGAGTTTTTGTTGAGATCCAGGGTACCCCAATTCCTGTGGTTACAAATATGTAATGCAACCTTTATATCTCACCTTCTAAAGTAGATGCCTCTGGTGCCTGTGTATTTCATCTCCTCAGCCCACCTCTGATTTTAGCAGACCGGTGATGGAAAATTCTGTGTAAAATCAAATTCATCTCACACACCCTGGCAGTGATGTACTTCAAGCATGCTGTACTTGTCTTCTCTGTTTGCCCGAAGGCCTTTTCTGACACTGTGGGAGCCCACTTAGCACACAGAGAAGTGCCACCCAGAAATGCAAGAGATTTAATGACCCTAGGGGAAACTTTCAAACAAAGGAGGAGGGTAGCTAATGGATAAGTGTTCCAGAAACCCTTCCTTCAGGTGAAAAAATTCCGTATGCTTTTCATCAGGTCCTGGGAGAACTGAGTTTCCATTGCACACAACCTAGCTAATGCACTCTTATATTGTCTTTCTTTCTTAACTGCCTCATTCTTCCTGTTCCCTCACTCATTCTTCCTGAAGGCACTTCCCAAATAAGTTAATTGAAACTAATTTTTTGTCTCAAGCTCTGCTTTCAGGGAGATCTAAATAAAGTTGGTACTGAAAGCAGCTCTAGAAAGCAGACGCTTAGAAGAGAATTCAGGAAATGAATCACTCACCAGTCAGATTGCAACAAGCCCTCCACTGATAGGGGTAAATGGAATAGTGATAAATCTTAGCATGCTCTAACATCACTATTACTAATAGTCTTACCTGTTGTGGTTTGGGATGAGGTGCTGGTAGAAAGAGAAATATTGGGGTATATGGTAGATCTAGCCCTTGAAAGATATGGGGGTAATAATCAGAATATTGTCAACTTTGCTGGTTTTCACTGACTGTCTTGGAAGCCTTGAAGAAAAAGATTGGTATAGAAGTCCCCGCTTATCCACTATTTCACTTTCCATGGTTTCAATTACCCATGGTCCACTTCAGTACAAAGATATTAAATGGAAAATTCTAGAAATAAACAATTCATAACTTCTAAATTGCCTGTCATTCTGAGTAGTGTGATGAAATCTTACACCAGCCCACTTCATTCTGCTGGGGATATGAATCATTTCTTTGGCCAGCATATCAATGCTTTATACACTACCCTCCCATTAGTCACTGAGTAGCCACCTTGGTTATCAGATCCACTGTTACGTTATCACAGTGTTTGTGATCAAGTAACCATTCATTTACTTAATAATGGCCCCAAAGAGTAGTGATGCCAGCAATGGAGCTGCTACAGTTCCTTGATGGAATATTGAGGTAGGTGTCAGAACGATTAGAGTTAGAATGGATTTATTACGTACAGGCAGAGAACTTATCACCTAACTACACTCCCTGTGATATCCCAGAGGACACACTCTTTAATGAGAATATGGAATGTACTAGTTAAAGAGGAGTTTAATGTCCTCTGTAGACCAGGGTTGACAATAGAAGATGCTTTCCAAGAACTGGGCTCCCCACTGTGAATGGGGATGAAAGAATTCCAAATGAGCAGAATCCAGATGACAGCTCTTAACTTCCAGAAGCCAGCTAGATATAACTAACATAATGGACAGCAGGGCTGGATCAGCAGCAAAAGTGTCTTAATCCAAAAAGATCTATGGTAATGGCTAACAGACTATAATTTTTCCAGAGATGAGATAGATGTAGAGACAACTAGAAAGTTGTTTGAGTTTATTAGTCAGAAAAAAAATTAAGAGTTGGTGAAATGGCATTGGGAGCAGCAATGGGAAAATAATGACCTTGCACCCAGTTTCCATATCTAAGACTGTTCTTTGACCCATCCTGTGAATGAAAGGGAAAGACAGGTCCCTTGGAAGGCCACTGCAAGAATAGACAATAAATATTCCACCTAATATTTCCTCAAGGAGATGTGTGATCATTTACCAGAGTAACTGTACAAGGGTAAAGACAAATATTGAAACCAATATTTTGAGGGCCATTAAATATAGAGTCATAGTTGACACATACCAGGCAGGGCACACAAAATGCCATCCTGAACCACAAGTAGAGTGGGGGCTCATAGAAGAAAGGAGATAAATAGAGTCTTGGCCTAAGTAAAACTTATAGTAAGTCCGGTGGGTTTGTGGACCTACCCTATGGTATTTCTCTGGTCCCTGAATGCATAAATGGGGACAGATATACTTAGCAGGTGGAAGAACCCTCTCATTGATACCCTAAAGGAGTAAGAACCCAGGGAAAAATCTATTAAACTGCCCTTCATCAGTCAAGATCAGAAGCAGTAATGTATCCTGGAGAAAATACACAGATCAGTTCTGCCTTTGAAACACAAAGTATGAATAATAAAGAGATGATGGCTCCCACTTACAAAAACTAGAGGTACTAAGGCAGATGAAAGTACATTACTTTAAACTTAACAAGTTGTTGCCCCAATTGCAATCGGTGTATCAGTTGTAGAATCTTAACCAGAAACGATTAACAAAGGCTCTGCACATGGTTATTTTGTTGAGTGTATCATTTTCAATTCCCATCATCAAAGAGAATCGAAAGCAATTTTTACTTATGCAGGAAGGACAATAGGACACATTCACTGTCTCACCTTGATGCTCTATTAGCTCTCTTTCCTTCAGATGAAATATAGACTACAAGAATCTTGACTGTCCTGATAGTTCAAAGAACATAAACTATTCCCCTATGTTGATGACAGCATCCTAATCAGATCTAAGCAGGAAGGTGCAAGTTGCCTGAATAATCTATCAGATGAATGTCAGAGAGTAGAATATGAACCTTACCAAACTTTAGAGTCTTCCAGATTAGTGAAGTTTTTAGGTGTCCAATAATCTCGGGTGTGCTGGTACATTCTGACTAATATTAAGGAGAATGTATTGCATTTTTACCCTTTACCACAAAGAAAGAGGCACAGCATTTGATAGAACTCAATGGATTTTGGAGGTAGCATATACCACACGTGGGTATAGTGCTGTGAACTATTTGTTGGATGACTGAGAAGTCTCCCAGTTTCATGTGGAGACCAGAGCAAAAGAGGGGTTTATAGCAGGTATAAGCTCTGTTGAGAGTTGTCATGTTGCTTGAGTCATACAACAAAGTATATTCATTGGTGCTAGAGGTATCTTTAGTAGGTAAGGACTTTGTGTGGTATCTCCGACAAGCTAAAAGAAGAGATACATTCAGACTCCCAGAGTTTGGGACCAGGGAAATGGCTTGTGGGAGAGAAAATTACCTGTAAAAAGTAGCTATTCTGACCTAATAGAGACATCAAGTGATTATGTAACTGGAGCTTCCCATCATGCATTGGATGTTGTCAGATCCATCAACTCATAAGGGCAGATTGATGCAGCAAAAATCCAGCATATAATTGGAAACTAAACATTTGGAATCAGGCTGGAGCATGTCCAGAAAATGCAAACTATCTAAAGTAGTGGTCCAAACACTTATAACCTACTTCTGTTGCATCGGTGCTACACACTCCACCTATGGCCTAATGGAGATTCCCTATTGACCACATGCTGGGGAATGAAAACCCTCAGGACTCTCACAAGTAGTCAGCTTTATATGTTGTTGTAAGTCATAAGTAAACAGATGCTGCACTAGCGCTCAACTTAGTCACCCACAAGGACAGTAGTGAGAGGAATTTCTTTCAGTGGGAAGAACTGTACAGCTCACGTGAATGTCAACTTAGAATAGAAGGAGAAAGGGTTTGTGGTATGGATATACACAGGCTTCTGGGCAGAGGTAAGGACTTGTTTTGTTGATCAGAGGCCCGGAAAAGGCAACATGGGAATATCAAGAGACAAGGAGGTCTAGTGAGGGTGCATGTGAATGGTTCTATAGGAGTGAGAATAAAACACGGAATTTTATCTTGCATGTTAATGGCCACCAAAGAGCATTTGCCATGGAAGAGTCACCTCCCAAACAAATGGATGTCACCTAGTTTCTTTTCAGTCAAATCATTTTTTGTGCAATGTACCCATAAATGGTGGAGCTGTTGTGGTAAAATGGAGGCTATGCATAGGCCCAAGAGCATGAACTATCTGGTACCAAGACTGATGAATTCCTGAACTCTCTGATGCCTAGAGAAGTGAAGTTCAATGCTGAGGCCTTGGTATAGTATCAGCCACTGAGAAAAGTGGTCTCTTTGTGGAAAGTTGATTATATCAAACCTTTTGACCATTGACAAGGGAGCCATTAGTTCTTAAAGCATTGATGTTCTAGATATAGATATGTCCTACTTGCCTGTGGTGATCTGCTCAGACCACCATGCTTGATTTACTGACATCTGACCCTGCTTAACATTACCTCAAACTAGGGATATAGTCCGTATTGATGGAAGTATGATAATAGGCGCTTGACCATTTGATTCACTGACCCTAAAATACACATTGAAGACGGAGTTGCCCAGCAAGCAGACTCGGGGATAGAGATTAGCAGTTAGGACCTTTATTTGAGAATGCTTTTTAGATCAATATCTTTGAAAGGGAAGGGAAGGAAGCAGAATTGAAGAGAGAGAAAAGTCAAGTTGCAATGAAAACTCTACCAAAATTTCACTAGATCTTAAAGAGAGTCCTCAATGTTAGGTGATAGTTCAGAGATGTTCTGAATTGGGGCAAGAGGACAAGCTTTAAACGTCCTTGTGGTTCAGTGTTGAATGCAGGCTACATAGAAAGGGGCCACGTGTCTAGTGAGGCAATTCTCTTTAGTTGAGGTAATCCAGAAAAAGGACCTCAGATGAGTTTGTCTTCCAGTAGCATATCTAGCAGCTCTAGTAATAATGCCTTCACTCCAGAACAGGAATCTGAGCAGTGCATTATAACTTTCAACATGATCTATTCCTTTAACTGCTCAGATCCAGTCCTTTGTATAAGTTCTGTGAGAAGCTCCTACAGGATTCTAGTGGGCCTCCATAAATTTGGCAAACAGAAGAATACTGCCATTGCAACTGTTCTTACCACCACTGCAGCAGGTCTTTGATCCACAAATTATGTTCATATCTCCTTCTACTATCTATTCTGTATTCCCCTCAGCATTAGCTAGAACTTCTACTGGTCTCTGTGGTTTACCCACTAGCATTATTTAGAGGTATCTGAGCCTCTGATCACGATGCTTTCCTTAAGTCAAGCTCATTGCACTTAGTCATTTGCCATCGTATTTAGACAAAGTAGTACCCGTCTTAATATTCTTTCTATACTCCCTAGTGGAAGCATTTTTGTTTGGGAAAAGATAAACTCTAAGTTTTCAAAGCTCATAATTGTGAAGATAAGAAATACTTTCTCAAATGAGTTATTGGAAGTGATGATAAGTAGGGCAACTCCTGCTTCCTCCCCTTGGTTCCTAGACCCATGTACTCTTCCTTGTGAGAGCGCAGCACCACATAAATATAATTGATTTAAAGTATACACTGGGGTCCTGGAGGATGGCATTGCTTCAGACTGGCATTTAGATGTGTCTTAAACACGTCTCTCCATGATTCTAATAGATCGCTCTGAGATGGTGCAGTACATGATATAGCCGATGGATCTGATGGTCTTGTGTTCGCTCCCACACTTCCTTTGTTATTAAGTTGGCCTTTTGTCTAACACAGTGGTGTGTAGGATCTCATGCTGCTAAATCAAAGACTCCAATCCCTCAGATGGTAGTGCTGGCTGAGGACTTGTGGTCAGGAAAGGCAAACCCATACCTGGAGTGTGTGTATCCATTCCAAAAAAATCATTGCCACATCAAAGATGGAAGGCTTCCAATGTATTCAACTTAACACGACATTGCTGGTTGGTCTTTTGATGGGATACTGTTTTATCAGGGATATTTCACTGGTCTGTTACTGATGGCTGACTGGATATTTGGCAATGCTTATAGGGCATGCTTTTTAAACCCATACATCACTTCCATCCCTGTTACCATGGGTACTTCATTCCTGTGCCCATTGTACCAGTAATACAGGTTGGGGGACAAGGACAAATGACAGAAGCTTGACAATATCTGCTTGCCAAGTCATATTTTCTTCCTGATTGTTTCATTGCTTTCTACAGTAGCTTCTGTCTTGTGGGTTTTAACTCGATGCAAAGAAGGAAATTCTTGATATGCCCCATTCCATATGTCTATAAATGTTCCTCTGTTCCACACTTCTTTATTCAAAATCTATCTTTTTCCTTACAGCAATCCAAAAGCTTCCCAAGTCATTTTACACTCTTCATGAGTTATACATAGACTAACTTCAGACTACTTCTTTTTCCACTTAAAGTAGATGACCAAGTGTACCAATTAAAACTCTGCTCATTGAGAGGGTTTTCCCTCGCCACTATCTTTCAAGGTCACTCATTAGTAGGAATATAATTCAGTATTGATCCTTTTTTGACTTGCATACACATACCAAGCTGACCTATTCATAAACCAAGCTCAGGTTTTTTCCTACTCCATTAGCTTGGAAGTGTTCTCCCATGCAGGCATAGGTGTGATTTGTGGAAGATATTGATGCGAAAGTGATAGATATCATCAAGGTCTGAGCTACTTGCTCATGTAATTTGTTCCTGCCCCCTGGTCATCTTGTGCTCAATCCTGGATGTACCAATATCATGTTATGATGATTGCTGCTGTATCCACCAAACTAATGACTTGGTGGGTCAGAGAGTACCCAGCTCATGATGGGTAATTTTGGCTATATGGTTACTTGATGTTCGATGGTCTGTTGTTCTGTCTCTACCAGGACCCAGCAGCACACCTGAGTCTGTGTTTCAAAAGTTGTGTAATCCTCTGCTATAGGTAGCAGAGTTTTGCTCCGAACCATGAGGCTTTTATTTTTATTTTCCCATAAGCTCCACCTGATGCTTTTTAACCAGAACTTATGTCTCAAATACTATAGGATCTTCCTAAATGTATGCTCCTACATACAGGGTAACTTACACTATAGCTTAAACCTCCTACAAGCCCCTCTTTCTCTGGAGCCCATTCAAAGCTAGAAACATTCTGTGTTACCAACAGATGGATTGGAGCAGTATTCCACTGGTGTCAAATATGCTTAATACAAAACACAGAGAGGGCTGATAGGCACTTTGTTTCCTTTTTATGACAGGAGATTCCTGATGCAATTATGTGTCTTTTACTTTGGATTGGGTGTACTGTAATGCCCCAGACCAATAAACATCTGAAACTTGTACTGATGTTTCAGGATCCTGAATCTTTATAGTTTTTCACTCACAATCTAGAGTATATGTGTCTTATCAATAACTTCCATGTATTAACCACTTCTTGCTCATGTGGCATGATGTCCTTGATAGATACTAGTGTGAATGTCCTGCAGAATGTGCAGCTAACTCAGTTCTCTTCAGTCTATATAATGACAAAAGGCAAAAGAATTAAAATAGCCCTGGGGTTACGTATACTCTTCTCAGCTCCAAGTGAATGCAAACTCTTTCTCATCATCTTTCTTGATAAAGATGAGCCAGAAACATTCACCAGATCGATGAGTGCATACCAAGTCACCCAGTATCTGTTAATATGCTCTATCAAGGAGACTCATTCAGCCTAGCTGATTCAATTGGGGCCACTGCTTGTTTGATTTGTGATAATCTGTTGTCATCATCCAAGATCTATCCAATTTTTTCAATGGACAGACTGGTCAAGCAAACGGAGATATGACAGGGACCACAACCCATGCACCCCTTAGGATCGTAAAGGAAATAAAGAAAATAAGAAAATAAAAGCAAACTTATAGCCATGAGGAGAATTCAGTATTTGGTATTAAAATTGGTAGGGCACAAGAGAAAACAAAACAGGAAAAATATACACATATATTTCTTCAGTGATACCTTGTGGCACTCAGGTTTCTATGCTTCTCTTCTATAATCTTCCTCTAAAATTGCTTTTCTATTATAATCCAAGTCCAGCCAGTTATATTCTTTTCAAAACTAATTAGGAATATGATTTCTGTATAATACTTTTTAATCCATTAATTACATTCTGATAAACAATCTAAAGGAGGTCAAATATTGAAAAATTTTATTCTGAACAATCTATAGAATAAAGTGACTAATTCAGAAAATGCAAATATTTAATAGCAAAATTATTGGGAAAGTATATGCTTATAGATTATATATATACATGCACAGAATTTAGCTGGTCTAATAGTTAAGATTCAGTGCTCTCACTGCCACTGTCTGGGTTCGTTTCCTGGTCACAGAACCATACCACCCATCTGTCCGTTGTCTTTCTGTGGCAGTTGCCTGTTACTGTGATTTTGAAAGTTATGCCAAGGGTATTGCAAACACCAGTAGGGTCACCTGAGTGGACAGGTTTCAGCAGAGCTTCCAGACTAGACAGACCAGGAAAAAAGACTTGGCCACCCACTTCTGAAAAAGTTCGCTAGCAATCAGAATAGACTAAAAGACACTCACAACAAGCATATATTTTATATATTAATTATCAATTTATAAAATAATGTTATAGGGCTACAAAAATCACTTGTTAAGAAAATGTTATAATTTAGAAAATAATTGTATTCTACCTTTATGATTTTATAATTCATAAAAATACACTCTATAGAAAATAAAAATAAGGAGAAATAAATACATTAAAATACTAACAAGTGATAGTCTTTGAGATTATATCTAGGCTGATGTTCAATTAAATTTTCATTTTATTTTTATCAAAAATCTTAGGTGAGCACATATTCTTATAAATTGCATAAATCAACTTATTTTCAAAAAATATTCCTGTGCCAAGCCCATAGCATTATTCTTCCAGTTCTGCCTTGGTGAATTCATACTAATCTTAAACTTCAATGTGTTAATTTATATGTTGCAACTTTGTGTAATATAATTTTTTAAACTGTGGATCTCTAGCAGGTTTAGTCTGAACATATTCATTACAAAAATCAATGAACAATAGAAATACAACTTTCCCATATACACCATCAGTGGAGTCAGTCTTTGACCCTGAGACCATTTAAAAATAATTTGGGGCTATAAATTCATTTACCTTTGTGCTCTCCTGATAAAACAACTCTAAAATTATTTTTTAATGGTTTATGCTTCGTGACTATTTTCTTCACCCCAGTTTAAAATTTGTGAGCCACGTATGTGCCAGTATTATGCTACCAGTGCAGCTGAGAATAGAGTTCATCTATTTCCTCTCTGGACACAAGGACCAATTAAACTTGAGGGACTCTGGAATCCCTAGGGCTAAAAGAGGACACACATTGAATGAATATCAACCCCTTCATTTAAAGGTACAACCTTCTCTCCATGACTCTACCAATATTGTTTGTATCTAAAAATCACTTCTCACTGTAAAATCCATTAGAACCTGGTGAGAAGAGCCAGTGTTAGTCAAAATGCCCTAGTGACTGAAGACAATACCTATAAAAAAAAACTTTTAACTCATCACAAGGACTTTTTTCATATTATAGTTCTTGATGTGGTCAAAGTTAGATGCTAATTTCATTCTGAATCTGTGGGCAAATGGTAGTTGAATAAGAATGTCACAAGGATTGAAAGCTCAAAAAGTCATTGCATTTATCAGCCTGTATTGGGACCAGACCTCCTTCGAATCATGGCACAAAGAAAGGTATGAATACCTCTTTGACACTTAAAGGAAAAAAGATGAGTGATGTCTACTACAGAAAATTATGTTACCATGAGCTGGAAGGGTCTATCAAGACCATTTCACTCACATCCCTGCCTCTGTGTTGCATCACATTAAATAATCAGAGTGTTCAATTTGTTTCCTGGGAATCTTGAAATAAATGTCAAGCATTTTCAGTGATTCCAAAACTTCTTGTTATCATTTTGCTCTTTGAGTGAATGTTTGCCCATTACGTCTCCATTGGGAAGAAGAGTTAGTAGCATTTTTGTTTTAAGCAAAAAAAAGAATTAGTGGTATTTAAGATTCCTTTCGATTAGTACAGAGTATCTGAATAGTAACAGAATTAAGATGACAGTGGAATGAACATGTGCTTGTCAAAGGGTAGGTTCATTTTTCTGACAATGTAGAAGAGTAATTGGTGGGTGAACTGACACCAGAGCCACATAAATGTAAGGAAGAGTAGAAGATGTGAAAAAATAGAAGTACAAAAAAAACTGCAGCTGTGTAAACTCCTCTTATTTCCCAAGACCTTCAGATAACCCAATATCTCCTACTAACCCTTGACTTGACTTCCATTTACTGGAAAATAAGTTCTCGATATCACGCTAGAAACAAAGAAAAAGTTGCATATACATTTAATCATTTTGTATTATAATATTATAATAAGCATTGGCACCACCAATAGTAATTTGGTTGTCTTGTTTTCTCATACACATGCCAAGCTAAGATAATGATACATTATTACTATCTATGATTACTACTAATGATAAATGTTAATGATACTGTTAGTGATTACTAGCTCACATTCATTAAATGCTTACTGTGTTTCAGACAGTGTCCTAAGTTCAGATGTGTATGGATTGTCTTATTTGACCCTCACAATAACTCTCTTACCATCAGTACAGAAATTTTTCTTTTAAATGTGGCACAAGGATGTTCACCAATTTGCCCAGACTCACACAGCTCAGAAATCAAACGCTGGCAGATTTTAGCTCCAGAGGCAGTGTTCCTAACAGCTAACTTGTAAAGTTAATATTTTTAACATTACCAATGATAAGACAATGTAATATTTCCTTGTTGTTTTAATTTTTGTTTCTTTAATGATGAGAAAGTTGCACATCTTTTCTATTTTCACTTTTGGTTTCTATTTTTTCTTCCCCAAATTGCTTATTTACATCCATTGCTCACTTTTTATTGGGTTTTTGATCTTTTCTTATAATTACTATGTAATAATTCTTTTTACCAAGTAATTTTATTGAGATCATAATGGTTTATAATTGTGTAATTTGGGGTGTACATTATTATTTATCAATTTCTGAACATACTTCATCATGCTCACCCCCAGTAGTTTAATTTTATGGAGGGGATGGTGTAAGATACAGCTCATGGTCTCTGACTTGCATACCTAAACAAGAGGTGAATATATTTATTAAAATAGCTAGCTTTAGAAGAGGGCTCGTGGAGAAGGGAGATCAGGTGTTTGGTTTTTGGATATGTTGGGTTTGAAATGCTTATTGTATATTAAACAAGAGATGGCAATGGTATATACAGGTTTAGAAATTTTTAAAAGTCACCTGTACTAGTGCTCGTCTATCCTTTTCACCCACTCCCAAATCCCCTTCCACTCTGGTGGAACCACTAATCTGTTCTCTTTATCCATGTGTTTGTATTCTTCCACATATGAGTGAAACCATGCAGCATTTCTCTTTCTCTGTCTGACTTATCTCACTTAACATCATACCCTCAAGGTCCATCCATGTTGTTGCAAATGGGACAATTTTTCTTTTTTATGGATGAGTAGTATTCCATTATATATATACACCACATAGTCTTTATCTATTCATCTGTAGAAGGGCACTTGGGTTGCTTCCACTTCTTGGCTATTGTAAATAATGCTACAATGAACACGGGGGTGCATAAATCTCTTTGGATCATTGATTTCAAGTTCTTTGGTTAAATATCCAGTAGTGGGATAGCTGGATTATATTGCATTTCTATTTTTAATTTTTTGAGAAATATCCATACCGTTTTCCATACTGGCTGCATCAGTTTGCATTCCCACCAGCAGTGTATTAGCATTCTCTCTTCTCCACATCCTCTCCAACATTTGTTTTTTTTCCCTTGGTAATTATAGCCATTCTGACCAGTGTAAGGTGATATCTCATTGTGGTTTTGATTTGCATTCCCCTAATAATTCGTGATGTTGAACATGTAATAATTCTTTATATTTTATTAACCATTTTTGCCTTAATCACTAAACATTTTTCCATCTTGCCTTTATCTTTTCTTACTGTATACATCTTTTTTCACGCAAAAATTTTAAACTTACAGGTACTCTCAAAGAAGTCAAATCTGATATACTCTTGCATTTTTCCATTGAAGGTGTATTACTGTTATCGATCAAGAAATAATGTATATCTATAGCTAAAAAGCCAAAGTTATAACCACATATAATGGAAGGATTTACAAATCTTAGAACTGTTTTTATTCATTCTTATGTATCCCATGGTGAAGTTATACTTCATATGTGAATATTTCTCACTCTGGAAAAGGTATGCTACTCTGGTGTAAGATGTGTCAGTCTTTCTTATTTTATATCCTTTCTTAAGTCTGTCTAGCAGTACGCTATTTTTATGCCTGTACATTTAAATGGTGTAAGTTATATCAAAGACCTTGCATTTAAATGTGCAAAATAGACTGAATAAATTTAGATGTGCTTGGGTCATATAACCAAATAACTGATAGCTTCCAAAGACTGAAGAAAATAATTTGATTATCTGCCTTTTGGTGTTCCTGTTTTCATTTATAACCACCGTTGTGTTGTATGTAATCAGTCTTCTTGTGCTATCTGTATATTTGGGGGGAAATATGTTATAAAAAAAGGACTGGCTTTTAAATCCTGGCTTTGAGTCTTGGCCTCAGCATCACTGAGTGTGCAAATGATTTATTCTCGTTGAGTCATAGTAGCAATAAAATGTAGATCATGTTTATTTATCAGAGTTTTTGTGAGAATTAAAAAGGATGTATTTCAGGCACTGAGCAGTGTCCGTCACATGTCAGTCGAGCAACGACTAGACTATCAGTTTTACTATAATCACCAAGGTGTTTGAAGAGAGGGAGAGATGTCAAATGTGGTCATTGCCATAAATCAAAGCTAAGCCATAGTTTTACTACCTTGAATGAAGCATCTTATATCCATGATAGCTCTTTGTGGGAATCGACATGAATACATATCATTTAAGAGAAAGAGACAATTCAAAAAATCACATGAAGATGTTACTAAAACAAGCAATATTTCTTTAGATAAATTGTAGATTTAGATAAAAATCCTATAACCTCTATTTTACTCAGCATTTTCAGCCTGAATTAAAAATAATTGATTACAAGTAGTGTTTATTATTAAAATGCTTATTAACGTAGGTTAACAGGTAAGAAAAGGGAGAAGAATTGAAATGTATTGAGCACTACAACTGTCCACGCTATATGAATTTATATATTTTGTCAAATAATGTAATGATTTACTTCATAAAGTAAGTATAACACAACTTTTTGAAAACAGAA
Source organism: Equus asinus (assembly GCF_041296235.1). NCBI lineage: Eukaryota > Metazoa > Chordata > Mammalia > Perissodactyla > Equidae > Equus > Equus asinus. The sequence goes on from NC_091797.1 coordinate 36,989,966, forward strand.
CTACTTTTTTTCCTTCCCAAGTCCCCGGTACATAGTTGTACATTCTAGTTTTAAGTCTCAGAAGACTACTTTTAACCACAAGATAACTATATTGACTATAGTTAATTTTGGTGTTGAATTATGCATTATAATGAATCCAAATTCAGTTTGGTTCCAATAAGAATATTCAATAATTATCTATTAACTATTTTCTATTTTCAATTTGTTTAGGAATGAAAAATAGACGAGTCGTCATGAATTGGGCAAATGAGAGCTCCCCAAAAGGGTTTATACTACTTGGCTTTTCAGACAGGCCCTGGCTACAAATGCCTCTTTTTGTTCTCCTATTAGTATCATACACAATCACCATCTTTGGCAATGTGTCCATCATGATGGTGTGCATTCTGGATCCCAAACTTCATACACCCATGTACTTCTTTCTCACTAATCTCTCCATCTTAGATCTCTGTTATACCACAAGCACAGTCCCTCATATGTTGATAAACATTTGTCACAACAAAAAGACCATCAGCTATGGTGGCTGTGTGGCTCAACTCATCATCTTCCTGGCCCTGGGTGCTACTGAGTGTCTCCTCCTGGCTGTCATGTCCTTTGACAGATATGTGGCGATTTGCAGACCCCTCCGCTACATAGTCATCATGAATCATTGGTTCTGCTTAAGGATGGTGGCCTTTTCATGGTTCACTGGCTTCAGCAACTCAGTGTTGCAGTCTTCCTTGACCCTTAACATGCCACGCTGTGGTCGTCAGGAAGTGGACCACTTTTTCTGTGAGGTTCCTGCCCTTCTCAAGTTGTCATGTGCTGACACAAGACCTATTGAGAATGAACTCTTTTTCTTTAGTGTATTAATTCTGTTAATTCCTGTGACTTTGATCCTCATCTCCTATGGCTTCATAGCTCAAGCAGTACTGAGAATCAGGTCAGCCGAAGGACGAAAAAAAGCTTTTGGAACATGTGGGTCCCACATGGTTGTGGTGTCTCTCTTTTTTGGAACAGCCATCTACATGTATCTACAACCACCTTCATCTACATCTAAAGACTGGGGAAAGATGGTTTCCCTCTTCTATGGGATCATCACACCCATGCTGAACCCTCTCATCTATAGCCTTAGAAATAAAGATATGAAGGAGGCCTTCAAGAGAGTGATGAGCATCACTTTTTTCTATAAGAAATGAGAAGCACTCCATTGTGATGAAGATCTTCTGTCTCTCCTTATCCTTGAAGATGGTAATAATGCCTGAACCAATTTTTCTATTTTTCAGGTCTTATGATTTCGTTGAATTCTACCGTTAGAAAAGTTTTCTTTCTTCAGGAAGCAATGTTAAGACCATAACATACCCTTTCTAAATAAAAAACTCCTTAGCTTTCCTTAAGTTCCCCTAATGCACTTTGCTCCTTGGAGCCAAGTCATGCTAATTTCCTCCTATCAATGTCAGACTAGTTAGAACACTTGGATGGTTTACATTTCCATTTATATACTATTTATTCCAGAGCCATCTTGTCTACCACCTTAGTTGGGGATTTCCACATCTTTATGGTTAAATAACCAGTGATCCCAAGACAAAAATGTTCCTTTCAGCACCCAAGTCCTCAATCACCTTACACTCTCACATCCTTTGATAAAATTCATCAGATGCGCCTTCTAGAACTGTTCTAAGCATGCAGTCAAACCCAGCTGGCTTTAAACTAGCCAGGTGTGCGCATCTCACACTGCAAACTTGAAATGTCAGTTGAGTTTCATTTACAACTCTACTTTTTTTTTTTTTTGCTTTTTTGCTGAGGAATATTTTGCCTTGAGCTACCATCTGTTGCCAATCTTCCTCTTTTTCAATGTGAGCTGCTGCCACAACAAGGCCACTGACAGACAAGTGATGAAGGTCCATGCCCTGGAACCAAACCTGAGTAACTGAAGTGGAGTGCGCTGATCTTAACCACTATGTCACCAGGGTTGGCCTTCAAACTCTATTTTTAATTCCTCCTTTTATTTACCATGGATAGCATTTCTCCTGTTTTTGTCTTTTTGTCAAATCCTCATTTTTCCCAAGTTCTGCCCAAAGCATGCAGGATTTCCCCTAAATTATAAAGCTAATTATTATAGAAATGTTAATATGAGTATTTTTTTCTAACGTTGATCTGAATCAATTCATTTTTTGTTTGAGCAGTCATTCAATAAATATTTATTGTTCACTAGGTAGCACTAGACCTCAAGGAAAACAATCATAGTTCCTCTACTGAAGAAATACTCTAGTTCCTGCAGGTAATGACCCTTAAACTCAGACACTTAGGTTGTTATTTACAGTTAGTCATGTAAGGACATAGAGGAGGCAAGATTTTAGGCAACAGAGAAAGGATTACAAAGTGTAGCTTTTCAAAGAATACAAGTAAGTTACTATGCTTAAAATACTCAAACACATGCAAAATGAGGCTGGAGATGCTCGCCAAATAGTTTGGACTTTATCCAGTAAGCAAAGAAAAATAATTAAAGTATAGAAGGGAACAGTGGCAGTAGAAAATAACTACAAACGTAAGTACAGCATTTGGCTGTAATATAATAATCTCCTGTTCACTAAATGAGACATTTCAAATAAATGAGAAAAGGAAAGGCTTTAAATATATGGTCTTTAAAATGTTGGCTTTTTCAAAAAAAGTTAGCAATTCAAGACACTAAAAAACAAATGAAAGCAATTATATCACTAGTACAGGTGACTTTTAAAAATTTCTAAACCTATATACACCATTGCCATCTCTTGTTTAATATGCAATAAGCATTTCAAACCCAACATATCCAAACACCAAGCACCTGATCTCCCTTCTCCGCAAGCCCTCTTCTAAAGCTAGCTATTTTAATGAATATATTCACCTCTTGTTTAGGTATGCAAATCAAATACCATGAGCCATAACTTACACCATCCCCTCCATAATTTTCCATATCAAAACCATTAACAAGACATATTAATAATTTCTCTTTTGTACCTTCAGTCTCTCCATTTCTTTCCATCTTCACATTCCTAGTATCATCATCTTTTACTTAGGCCTACCTTATTACCCAATCCATCTTTGTGCACTCCTCCCAACATTCTGCAATACACATTATAAAATACAACCAGAGTGATCATTTCAAATGGAAATACAATTGTTTCACTCTCCTCATCTGCACTATAGATCATCAGTGGCTTTCTGTTGCTTACCAGATAAAGATAAATGCAGTCATACACCGCATAATGACGTTTTGATCAGTGACAGACCGCGTATACATTGGTGGTCCCATATGATTATAATGGAGCTGAAAAATTGCTATTTCCTAATTATGCCTTCACCATCATAACGCCACATAACTGAAGAAGAGACAAGAGAAAAGGAAACTGCAGGAGAAGAAAAGAAGTACCCTCAAGAAAATTCACAGTGAAAGGCTTAGCAGAAGCTTTTGCAGACCTCTACAAGCTCCTTCAAAAGTTTGAAAATATGGACCCCACCCTTGAAATATTTTCATTAATGAAGAAGAATGCGCATTGTGCATTATCTGCTTACAAGTAAATCTATGGTAAAAAAAAGAAACCAAACAAACCACCGTGGACATATTTCTGAAAAGAATGACATCTCCTCAAGAACAGCCTCAGGCTTGTCCTTCAGGAACTATTCCAGAAAAAGACATTATTATCACAGGAGATGACAGCTCCATGCATGTTGTTGTCCCTGGAGACCTCCTAGTGGGACAGGATGTGGAGGCAGAAGACAGTGATATTGATGATCCCGAACCTGCGTAAGCCTAGGCTAATGTGTGTATGTGTCTTAGTTTTTAACAAAAAAGTTTAAAAATTAAAAATAGAAAAAAGCTTATAGAATATGTATATAAAGAAAGAAAATTTTTTTGTACAGCTGTACAATACGTTTGTGCTTTAAGCTAAGTGTTATTACAAAAGAGTCAAAGTGTTTTGAAAAATTAAAAAATTTAGGGGCCGGACCTGTGGCCTAGTGATTAAGTTCACGCGGTCCGCTTGGGCAGCCCAGGATTTTGCGCTTCCGATCCTGGGCGCGGACCCAGCACCTCTCATCAGGCCATGCTGAGGCTTCACCCCACGTGCCACAGCTGGAAGGACCCACAACTAAAAGTATACAGCTGTGTACCGGGGGGCTTTGGGGAGAAAAAGGAGGAATAAAATCTTTTAAAAAAATTAAAATGTTTGTAAAGTAAAAAATTATAGTAAGTTAAGGTTAATTTATTATTGAAAAAGAAATTTTTTTATAAATTTAGTACAGCCTAAGTGTACAGCGTTTATAAAGCCTACAGTAGTGTGCAGTAATGTCCTAGGCCTTCACATTCTCTCACCGCTCACTCACTGATTCACCCGGAGCAACTTGCAATCCTATAAGCTCCATTCACGGTAAGTGCCCTATACAGGTGTACCATTTTATATTTTATACCATATTTTATACTATATTTTTACTTTTCTATGTTTATATATATTTGAATACACAATTACCATTGTGTTACAATTGCCTGCAGTATTCAGTACAGTCACATGCTGTACAGGTTTGTAGCCTAGGAGTAAAAGACTATACCATAAAGCCTAGGTGTGTGGTAGGTTACACTATCTAGGTTGGTTTAAGTACACTGTATGATGTTTTACACAATGACAACATTACTTAAGGGCGCATTTCTCAGAATATATCCCATTGTTAAACACTGCATGACTATTCACTTCGCAGTCATACAGCCCTGATCCTTGCACTTATCATATTTCCTTAAATCCCATGACATTTAAGCATACTTATTCTTCTACCTGGGATACTCTTCCCATCCATCTTCACCTGGTTACTAATTGTTCAGGCCCCATCATAAATTTAGAGAATCTTTTTTGGTCTCCCTGATTCAGTGAAATACCCACAAATTTACATGCTCATCAGGTACCTCTCATTTATGGCATTTCCACTTTTAAGTGATCATTTGGTAAATGTCTGTATCTACTATTAGACTGTGAGCTCCCGGGCACAGGGACAAAGTATGTTTTTGCTCACCAAAGGATTCATAGCACTTAGTTTATGGAGGCAGAAAAATAAAACACCAAGTTATCAAAACTATGAATAATTTTAACTAATATGCAAATTTTCACTAACTCTCTGAAAAGGATTTTAAGAGATGTGAAACTCTGCAGCTAGGCACAGGGCTCGTATGAAATTTCACAGTTAGATATAATCTTAAATTCTCAAAGTCCAAAGAAATTGTGTTTTTCTATAAAAATGAAAATCTGAGTATCACATATGGTTATTAACAAGCTTTTCTCTTTTAAAAATAATAAAGTACATTGCAAACCGTTTATGGAAAAGAACTCATCCTTAAATTTACTACATTCAAAGTTCACTATAGTTGGCATACTATTTATTCCTCTTTTCTGTCAATGGAGTTTTATAATCATTTTTACGTATTTTTTATTATATTCTGAGAATATATCCTGCTCTCTCTTCTTTAAAACATAGTTTAAGTAGCTGTAAATTGAATTTCACCATGCAGGTATGTTAAAAAGCATTTAACTATTTTTCTGTTGTTGAACATTCAAATTCCTTGTTTTGATTATTATAAGTACCACTGCAAAAAATTCTGCACTTATGAACCTGCGACCATATATGTCAGTTTATTTTCTTAGAAATGATAAGACCTAAGAGTTAACAGATATTGACAAATTTCACTACATAAATTTCATAGCATTCCATTTTTCCACTAGCATTGTATATAATAATTGAGAATATTTGCTCCATGACCTTTTGCTAACCCTGGGAATTTTCATCTTTTGAGACATTTGTCAATTTCAAAGGCAGACATATTATCAAGTTCTTATTTTTTTATTTCCTTGAGTATTTTGGAAGTAGTATATTTTTCACACATGGTATAAACTAGCGATGGTCATATATCTCTGATTCCCTGTCTTCTTCTAGACAGATGATAGATTGAACTTCTCTATCCTGTTAAATGTAGGCCTATCTTTTTAATTTGCTTTGCCAGGAAAATGTGAGCAGAAATGATGTGGGTCACTTCTTGATGACTTTAATATCTAGAGTATACTCTGCCATGACCTGTTTCCCTCTGTCAACCAAAACAAGCGATGTTCCAGGGAGAGTTCTCAATCTGCCTGAATTCTAGATTGTGGACAATATGTAGAACTCCAAACTTTGCTGGACAAGTAGCATGAATGAGAAGTAAACTTTCGTTATTTAAAGTGACTAAGATTTTTGAGGCTCTTATTACTTTGTTATAATGTAGGATTTCCTAACTAATTATAGAAATTGGTACCAGTAGTGGAATTCTGACGTTAAGAAAAAAGAATTAAAATAGGAGACATTGTCATAAAGTTCAGGCGGCATATGGTCAAGACATTGGTATTAGAGATCGGAACCATAGTGATCCATGTTATACAGTAGGAAAATATTTGGTAAAAGTGTCACCTGCAATAATTTGGAAGGCAGATAATGAACCCAATAACTGTAACTCTAGATGAAGAAGTTGGAAAACGTAAGTATTTGCTGCTGTTATATATATTTGACAAGATATTACAAAAAATATAAACTCAGAAAAAACTTTGTTTTCAAGTGGAAACAAAATAGCAAGACTAAAAATTCAAAAACATGATAGATTAAAAAGAAAAATTATTTTTCTAGTTCCAGGAAGTAATATATAAAATTGAAGACATTCTTTGTGCAACAAAGGCCAATTAAAATTTAATCACTAGTGATAAGAATTGATTTAATAATGGAGCAAATAAGCTTTCCCAATTCATAGCTGTAACTCTTCACAACAACTGCCCAGTAGTTTTCAGATTTCTACAGACCTGTGACATCTGTGTATCTCTAAATTTTATCTTTCTGAACAGCAGTGTTTTTATCAGTCATCTTCTTCCAGTTCTACCTATTAAATTTTGAGCATATGGAAAACAGATAACTTGTCTATTTAGTTCACAGATCTCTGAGCCAAGAGAATTCAAGTACAGACTAATGAAGAGATTGATATATATACCACATCTTCTTTATCCATTCATCAGTCAACGGGCACTTGGGTTACTTCCACATCTTGGCTCTTATAAATAATGCTGTGATAAACATAGTGATGCATAACTCTCTTGAATCATTGATTTCATGTTCGTTGGATAAATACTCAGCAGTGGGATAGCTGGATTATACAGTATTTCTAATATTAACTTTTTGAGAAATCGCTACTGTTTTCCATAGTCACTTCACTAGTTTGCTTTCCCAACAGCAGTGTATGAGGGTTCTCTTTTCTCCACATCCCCTCCAATACTTGTTATTTCTTGTCTTGTTAATTATAGTCATTCTGATAGGTTTGAGGTTATATCTCGTAGTTTTGATTCGCATTTCCCTAATAATTAGTGATGTCGAATATGTTTTCACCTGCCTGTTGGCCATCTGTATATCTTTTTGGAAAAATATCTGTTCAGAGACTCTGCACATTTTTTGATCAGGTTTTTCATTTTTTTGTTGTTGAGTTGTATGAGTTCTTTAAATGTTTTGTAAACTAATCCCTTGTTGGATATATGATTTGTAAATATTTTCTCCCAGTTGGTGTGTTATCGTTTCATTTTCTTCATGGATTCCCTTGCCTTACAGAAGCTTTTTAATCTAATACAGTCCCATTTGTTTATTGTTCCTTTTGTTTTCCTTGCCTGAATATACAAGGTAATCAAGAAAATACTGCTAAGACCAATGTCAAAGAGTGTAAAGCCTAAATTTTCTTCTAAGAGTTTTAAGATTTCAGGTCTTACATTTAAGTCTTTAATACATCTTGAACTAATTTTGGTATATGGTGTAAGATAATGGTCTACTTTCATTCTTTTGCATTTGGCTGTCAAGGTTTCTCAGTACTATCTATGGAAGAGAGTTTCATTTCATCATTGTATGCTCTTGACTTCTTTGTCAAAGATTAGCTGTCAAAAATTAGATGTGTACTCATTTCTGGGCTCTCAATTCTGTTCCATGGGTCTGTGTGTCTGTTTTTCTGCCAATACCTTCCTGTTTTGATTACTATACCTTTGCAGTATAATTTAAATTCAGGGATTGTGATACCTCCAGTGTTGTTCTTTTTTCTCAGGATTGTTTGGGCTATTCAAGGTCTTTTGCTGTTCCACGTAAATTTTAGGCTCCTTTATTCTATTTCTGTGAAGAATGTCATTGGGATTCTGACTGAGATTGCATTGAATTTGTAGATTGCTTTATGTAATATGGACATTTTAACTATGTTTATTCTTCCAATCCACAAGTATGGAATATCTTTCCATTTCTTTATGTCTTCTTTGATTCCTTTCAATAATTTCTTGTGGTTTTCAGTGTATAGTTTTTTCACCTCCTTGGTTAAATTTATTCCTAGATATTTTGTTCTTTTTGCTGCAATTGCAAATGGGATTGTATTCTTGACTTCTCTTTCTTCTAGTTCATTATTAGTGTATAGAAATGCAATTAATTTTTATGTTGATTTTGTATCCTGCAAATTCACCGCAATTGTTCATTATTTCTAATAGATTTTTGGTGGATTCTTTAGGGTTTTTTTATTTATAAAATCATATCTTCCACAAATAGTGAGAATTTAACTTCTTCCATTCTTATGTAGATCTCTTTTATTTCTTTTTCTTGCCTAATTGCTCTTGCTAAAACTTCCAGTACTATGTTGAATAAGAGTGGCAAGGGTGGGCACCCTTGTCTTGTTCCTGTTCTCAGAGGAATGGCTTTCAGTTATTCTCTGTTGAGAATGATGTTGACTGTGGGTTTGTCATATATGGCCTTTATTATAATGAGATACTTTTCTTCACATCTATTGAGATGATCATGTGATTTTTACTCCTAATTTTTTAATGTGATGTATCACATTGATGTATTTGGTGATGCTGAACCATCCCTGCATCCCTGGAGAAATTCCACTTGATTGTGGTGTATGATCATTTTAACGTATTGTTGTATTCAATTTGCTAATATTTTCTTGAGGATGTTGCACATATGCTCATCAGAAATATTAGCATGTAATTCTCCTTTTTTGTGTTGTCCTTGTCTGGTTTTTGTATCAGAAAAATGTTGGCGTCATAAAATGAGTTGCATAGTGTCCCATCATCTTCAATTCTTCAGAATAGTTTAAGAAAGATGGGAATTAAATCATCTTTTACATTTGGTAGACTTCACCAGAGAAGCCATCTGGTCCTGGGCTTTTGTTTTTTGGGAGGTTTTGATTACTGTTTCAATCTCTTTTTTCATGGCTGGTCTATTCAGATTCTCTATTTCTTCTTGATTGACTTTTGAGAGGTGATATGAGTCTAAGAATTTATCCACTTCTAGGTTATCTAGTTTGTTGGCATATACCTTTTTGTAGTATTGTCTCATAATTCTTTGTATTTCTGTGGTGTCCATTGTAATTTCTCATCTTTCATTTCTGATTTTATTAATTTGTCTTTTCTCTTTTTTTCTTGGTGGATATGGCTAAGAGTTTGTCAATTTTCTGTTCTCATAGAATTAGCTCTTAGTTTCACTGATACTTTCTGTTCTGTTTTGTCTCTATCTCATTTATTTCTGCTCTGATTTTTATTATTTCCTTCCTTCTACTGACTTTTGGCTTTGTTTACTCTTTTTTTTCTAGTTATTTAAGTATAGTGTATTCTTTATTTGAGATTTTTCTTGTTTGTTGAAGTAGGCCTGTATTGCTGTAAATTTCCTTCTTAGTACCACTTTTGCTACATCCAATAAGTTTTGGTATGTTATGTTTTCATTTTCATTTGTCTCTAGGTATTTTAGGATTTCTTCTTTCATTTCTTCATTGACTCAATAGTTGTTCAGTAGCATTTTGCTTAATCTCCTCATATTTGTTACTTTACCAGGTTTTTTCTTATAGTTGATTGTTAATTTCATAGCATTGTTGTTGGAAAATATGCTTGATATGATTTCAATCTTCCCACATTTATTGAGGCTTGCTTTGTTTCCCAACATATGGTCTATCTTTGAGAATGTTCCATGTGCTAAATGTATAAGAGATTTCAATTCACAGTGTGGAAAGCACTAACATACATCCTACTGTATTTTTAAGTATTGATGCCTTTAATGACCTTCTATCACCAGGTTGTGCATTCAATTATTGTTTGTCTTGTTCTTCAACTACCAAACTTTTTTCAAGGAATAATTTCCTTTCAGTTGCATGTTTTTTTCTAAGACAAAAGTTTTATGTTGGTAAATTCATTTTAGGATTTGAGGCATAGGCCTATGGAGAAGCACTATGTCTTGTTGTTTCTATGCAAACCAGACCAATCCAGATGGAGCACAATGACTTCTGAACTTACCCAAATTAGCTCATAAATTTGACCAGAGCATGGCCAGCGCCAGCAGACTATAGATGAAAGAAATGAATACATCTGGTAAATCAGTATGGGTGGTTATTGAGAATGATTCCTCCATTTTACTCTTTTCTCTAATATAAGAGTAATAATGAATTTCCCTTTACTTAATCACTATTCTATAAAAATTTGCTATATTGCCTTTCTTAAGTAAAATATAGAGATTTGTTAGTCTTTCTTTTAGATGCACTATAAAATAATAATTTTGGCATGTAGACGCATAATTTTTATGCTTGCAAGTATCAAATCACTTCACTGGAGTTACATCACAGAGAAAATACCTTCATAATTTACTTTATTTCAGTGAATAAAGTGACCATAAAGAAAATTTAGTGCTGAAATACAAGTCTTCACTTTGCCTTGAATTCACCAACAAGATCAACAACAGTCATGAATGCAAGCAATTCAAGCTCTCCAAAGGTTTTCATTCTCTTGGATTTCTCTGACCATCCCTGGTTGGAAATGCCACTCTTCATAATGGTGCTTGTTGCTTACATCTGCACACTAGTGGGAAACATCTCAATTACTGAGGTATCCATGGTGGATCTTCATCTTGACAGCCCTACGTACTTCTCCTTTCCAACCTCTACTTCCTGGACCTGTGTTTTACTACAACCACCATCCTTCAACTACTGCTGAACCTCTGTGGCTCAAATAAGTCTATCAGCTATAGAGGCTGTGTGATCCAGTTTTATATGTTTCACTTCCTGGGGCCCCCCAAATACATGTTCTAAGTTGTGATGCCAGTGGATCATTACATGGCCATCCGGAAGCCCTGGAAGTCCCCAGCTATCATGCATCAGTGACTCTGCATCCTCCTAGTGGTCATGGCTTGGTTAAGCAGTTTGGCTACCTCCTTGCTTCAGTCATCCCTCACCATCTGGCTGCCACTCTGTGGTGACAAGATAGATGACTTCCTGTGTGAAGTCCTAGTGATGATCAAGATGTCATGTGTTGATACCACATTCAATATAGCTATGCTCTCCATTGCAGGGACTTTCTAGTCCCTGTTTCCCTTGTCATATATCCTTATCTCCTATGAATTTATTGTAGTTACAGTGCTCAGAATAGGGCCCTCAGAGGGAAAGAAGAAGGCCTTTAACACATGCGGTTCTCATGTGATTGTTGAATCTTCCCTCTATGGGCCAGTAATTAGCGTGTGTGTGCAGCCTTCTGCTGCTAACTCCCAGGACAAGAACAAACTCACGTTCCTGTCCTACAGTTTGGTGACTCCTATGCTTTACCTTTTTACCTATACATTGAGAAACAAGGACATAAAATGGGCAAAGAAGAGGCTTCTTGTCAGAATGCACCATTGGGGAAGAGACTAAACATAGCTATTTTTATACTCCACATAGCACTCAGAAGATCCCCCGCTTTAAAATTACTTCTTAATTGAACCTCCTCCAAAACTACTAGCATTCTTTTGTACCTATCCTATCTGTATATCTGTTCATTTAACACACTGTTGATCATTTCAAAGTGTTAAGCCTAATCCTCAGTTTTTCTGCAATTCGTATTGAGTGATCACCATGTCATTAAGTTCCTCTGTATCCATCTAAACATTCTACTATACAAATCTAAAAAGTGAGCAATAAGTAAATGCTTATTGACTGACGCATTCACTGTTGACCAAGGGAAAAAAATCAAACCTTATCATTTTATGTTATATTTTTTAAAAATTATACAAGTAATATAGATTGCAGTTTACCTTCCTGTTATTATGTACATGATTTAAGGATTAATCTTTCATTTGCTAATCAACTCTTTTTATGAATTACCAGCAACACCGAATGGCTTGATACCTCATATTCTATAACCAACCATCTCAACCACACATTCAATATCTGATGCTTTATAAATAAGATAATTCAAAAGTAATATCTGACAATTTCTTTCCTATAGGTATCAGTGAGAAATCCTTCCTTTTGAGGCATTTGACTGAAGTAACTATCTTTAGGTTCCCCGAGAGAAAAGAGAAAAATTGTAATAAAACATTTCCACAGAGAACTCTGTCCCAAGGAACTTATTCAGCTAACTCATTTGGGATACCATAAATGGCCTGTTTGAAAATAATGCCCAGGAGTCTCAGGAATATAATACAAATAGCACACCCACAAAACATTCTTGATGTTACTGTCTTCCTAACCCATGCTTTTTTCTCTTTGGCAGCATTGTATCAAATGCAAAACTCACATTTCCGAAGGTAATTCTTAAATACTCATCTGTGTACTGCAGTTTCTCTATCCTTCTCTGAAAGTTTGAAAACTTCAAGTGTATTCCTTCATAATTCCTTTTTATTGAATATTTATCAAAATAAGGTGAGTAGAAAGACTTTGTTTTAAAGGCCACACGTTCTTAGAGGAAGTGGTATGTGTGTACATCATAGTACCTTATATACATAGGAAAAGCAGAGAGCATTTCATTTCTGGGAGCATTTTCTAAATTTTAGAAATACCTAGTTGAGTGGCTGTAGAAAGCAACTAGATTTTTCTTTGTAATCAGTCTCTCTGTCTCTCATTTAAACCAATTTAAAACAAATTTAAAAGCATTTAAATTTCATTGAACACTCTGACAGATGTTAGATACCTGAATAAAGTGATGTCTTCATTCAATCATGTAAACTTTTTAAATATATGATCAAAATTTGAAGGATTGACATGCCCACAATTTTTATCCAGATATTTCGATGTCAGATAAAAAAATTTTGTTTTGTATGCTTTTTCCTACATATTAAGCTAAAAAGCACTCTAAATATAAATAAAATACAATGTGATGAAAATGATGTATAAATAAGATAGACTAGCATAAAAATGTGACTGGAGATACAAAGGAGGTGTCAAAAGGAATACATAGAGTCTGGCACTTTATTAAATGACTTTAAACATTTGTGGATAAATAGAACCCTATGTAGTGAAATAGTGATGAAAAATCACTAGAAGTAGATCAAAAAGTAGGTTAAAAAAGTCAGAGATTCTAGGAGCTAAAAGTAATGAAATACCATGAGAATGACATGGAAAATATTTAGAGATGTAAGCTAGAATATAGAGCTTAAATATACTTCATGATTAAATCACATTAAGATACGTGTTGTGGAATCTCCAGGGAAATATCCAGAGAAATGGAGGAGCCTCTTAGGTGATCACCATTCACAAATAAAACCACTCTTACTAAGGTGAATAACATGAAAGAAATTGAAAATAATTCAAATTTAATAAAATTGCTGAAAGCATAATTGACTGAATGCTGTCATTAGAGTTAGATAGATCAGAATCTTTAGAATATTTATTTTAACTAATAAATTAATTCATACCTTTTTTTCATATTCCACCTTCTAAAACATAGAATTTTCTACCTGAAAAAGAACTTAGGCCAAGATATGTTTCTAAATTCAGTATACTCATATAACATCAAGTCAAACAAGGTGTAGGGGACACACTCATTCAGGAAACATCCCTACATCCCGATTTCTTTGGAATCTTGAAACTGAATGTACAGTCTTATTACGTTACTATCTCATCTAAGGAATTGATTGCTTTTTGATCTTTAGAATCTCTCCAGTCATTAGCAGCGAATAGGAATGAATGATTAACAATATCCCAAGAAAAGGAAACTAAAATTTCCTTTGTAACAGGATTTGGGGACGGGTACTAAATGATTTAACGTGTAGCAAATACGTACTGTAGTGTTTGGTACACAGGATTCCTTAAGGATTAGTTGGAATTATTGTTATTGTTTTATTATTCTACCACACATTTCTCACCTAAGGGTAGTGTGTAATCAAAGGGAAACATTTACATCTTAGCTCTGAATAGCTTTGTGTGACACCTCACAGGGTGGCTTTGAGGACTTAATGAAACAGAGAACGCCAAAACTGTGCTTTATAACCTTACGAATATAATCTGTTGCCTTTAAACTGCTAATTGGCTGAGAAGTTAACTCAAGATTTTGTCACTAGGAAACACTACCTTAACTTCCTGTCTGAATATCCCTCATCTAACAAATGATTGTACATTTCATAAAACACACTTCATCACTAAAGTAAAAGTATAATCAAAAACGCCTCATTACCTAATTAATCTTTCTCAAATATTGTTTTAATTAGTTAGTTGATTTTGTTATTACAATGTGCCTTTTAGCTAAAATAAGAAAAAAGGAAAAAAAAGGAATCTACCCTGAATATGTAAAAATCATATGAAAAAGTCTCTGGTCCTGAATTGAAATATCAACTTTTCCCTGACACCAGTTCTCACTAGTTAAAAGAAGTAATTAGTGGCCGGCCCTGTGTTCAAGTGGTTAAGTTCCCAAAGCAGAGGCTTTGGATGCTCAGGGTTTCTCTGGTTCTGATCCTGAGTGCAGACATGGCACCACTCATCAGGCCATGCTGAGGCGACGTACCACATGCCACAATCATAGGCACTCACACCTAGCATATACAACTATGTACTGGGGGGCTTTGGGGAGAAGAAGAAGAAAAAAAGATGTAATTATAGCTACATACAATCAAGTGAATCATTGATAACTGTTCAAACTCATATAAAAATATATAAAATATATATAATATAATATATAAAATATATAAATACAAGCCCACTCAATAAAGGAAAATCCCTACAACACAAATTAAAACTTAACATGAAAAAATAAAATGCCTAATTTGAACGAAATAGTTATGCAAGAAAAAAATACATCCCAAAACAAATTCTTGAGTATGGGAAAGCGTTTGTCATAGTGCAACTCTCCTGTTTTATGCTTCAGGAAAATGACGTGAAAGTGTTTAAATTTCTTGCTCAATTCCATAATACAAAGATGGACTTGTTTCAAATCAGCCTTCTGACTCCTCTTGGAGATGATATGATTATTCAATTAAAATAATATAATTGTATCTGGAAAAGATTATTTTCATGATTCTTATAGCTCCAGGTTTTCTCCTCCTCCTCCTTCTACTATGGATGCTCAACACTTTTACCTTCTTGATATTTCAGTAACGCCTTGTAGCAGTGCTTCTGAAAATCAGCCATCTGATTCCTGGGCCTCATGCCACACCTACACTATCAGCTACCTGGAGATAGGAACCAATAAACTGCATTTTAACAGCCTCCTCAGCTGATTTTTATGCAAGCCATGACTTATAAACCATTGCTTTCAAGTTTCCTAAACGAAGTCATTTCTACTTGTCATTTAATCCTCACCATAACCAAGGAAATGCTTATTGTTATCCTTATTGTTATTGCTATGCTTATTGTTATCCTTATTATACAGAAGAGGAAGTTCAGTACCAGAATGGTTAGGTTACTTGTTTAAAGCAATTTGCTTTATTTTGTAGCATCATAAGGGAAGTAAGGTCACCTGGTGTCAGATCCCTTTTATCATTTCCCCCACAACTTACTGTAACCTATATTCTATGACTGGATGGCCAATGCATAGTTATGTTTTGTCATTTCTATAACTCTTTCTACCTTTCCCGCCACTTCCCTACTATAGGTGAAACAAATTGAAGATTATGGCACTAATTAACAAAAGCCATCCTGAAGAATTTATTCTACTGGGCTTTGCTGACCGTCCTTGGCTAGAGCTTCCTCTATTCGTTATTCTTCTTATAACATACCCCACGGCCATGATGGGAAACATAGCCATCATTCTGGTGTCCAAGCTAGACCCCCGTCTGCACAGCCCCATGTATTTCTTCCTCACTAACCTCTCCTTTTTGGACATGTGCTATACCACGAGCATTGTCCCTCAGATGCTGTTTAACCTGGGAAGCGCTAAGAAGACAATAAGCTATATGGGGTGTGCAGCTCAACTTTATTTCTTCCACATAATGGGGGGCACAGAATGTCTGCTTCTGGCTATCATGTCTTTTGATCGCTATGTGGCCATCTGCAAGCCTCTACACTACACCCTCGTCATGAATCAGCGTGTCTGTATCCTATTAGTGTCCACTGTGTGGCTGTGCGGAATGATCTACGCTGTCTCAGAGGCCACTGTTACATTACAGTTGCCACTGTGTGGTCTCAATACCCTGGATCACTTGTTGTGTGAGATTCCTGTTCTGATAAAGACTGCCTGTGGTGAAAAGGGTATTAATGAGCTCACACTCTCAGTGGTATGCATTTTTATGTTAGCGGTTCCGCTATGCTTAATTATTGCTTCTTACACTTGTATTGGACATGCTGTATTTAAAATGAAATCATCTGAGGGAAGGAAAAAAAGCTTTGGGACCTGTTCTTCCCATCTCATTGTCGTTTTCTTATTTTATGGCCCGGGCATTAGCATGTACCTTCAGCCCCCCTCCTCCATCTCAAGGGACCAGCCCAAGTTCATGGCTCTCTTCTATGGAGTGGTGACTCCTACACTCAACCCTTTCATCTACACCCTGCGGAATAAGGATGTAAAGGGGGCACTAGGCAAACTGGTGAGAAGCATTTTCACTTCCAAGTGGTAGTTGGTAGACATCAAATGAAATTACTTAACATTTAGAGTAGGTTTACAGGGTTTCTCTAATAACTCATTCTTCTCTCATATTTTCCTAAATTTAATATTAAACATTCTTGTTGCAAAATAAGTCATGCTTCTGATATTCTTTATAATGGTGTTAGGTAAGGATGACACTTGGCTAATAGGCACCAGTAAGGGCACTCAGTTTGTGAAAATGTATTTATAATAGTTCTATACTGGTTGGTAGATACTGAAATAGTAATAGCATTAAATATTAAAAAATAAAGAGAAGTAATAATATGAACTATAAGATAAAGTCATTACTTCAAGCTAATCGTCTTAAAATAGCATGGCAACCATTCATCTCCGGAGCATCATCGGAGATAGGCAACCATTCCTATCTCCACTCCTATCACAGAGTCACCTTAGAAATATTCCGTCACTCTCTGCAAGACTGGCCAAGTCTAAGAGGACAGCATGGCTACACTGCACATCCAGTGTGAGGCACTCTATGTTTTAGAACAACCCTGAGTCTTGTAAGTTTATCAGCCTTAATTATTTGGAAGCTATCGCTTCTTAAAAAACACATCGTTACTCTTGTTTAACAAAAAAGTGTGCAATGTCTTGTATTTTTAATTAAAGAATTCATCTTTCATATTAAAATGAACAAAATACAGGTACAAAAAAGTATCAATATGTTTCTTAGTGTTTTTTTTAATATCATAAGCATGAGTCCTCTGAATCAGTAAGAGAAGAAGAAGTAATATTAATAATAAACCAAAACCTGGAAACATTTTTGTGCATAAGTAGAGCAAACAGGAATGTCTTTTGAAACTGCACAAGAATCAATATGAGAAAAAATTAATTTGTTTTTCTAGAATGGAAAGCAACCTGATTGCTACAACAAGAAGTGCATCTTTTTGTTGATGTAAATTTTGAATGTAAATGATGCTCAGAATCTGTATCAATAAAAGTCATAAGTGCTAAACTAAGTTCTAGGACTTAACATTCCACTTAAAACACTGTCATAAAATTAGTTACAATTTTTGAGAGCAAATTAATGAATTTTAGTTATTTAGTGTAAATTAATATGGAGAGAATTCAACATGATGTCATGTATTGATTAAATGAACACTTGTAAGAAAAACAAAAGGTCATTTGGACTTTTCTGGAATGTCTTCTGGTATGATCAAGATCAAGGCAAATTACTGGGTGGAAAATTGCATGTTACCCCAAGAAATAACTAACTGCAACCCAGATCTACTTTTTGAAAAATAATAGATCATCCAGGGCTTGGTCCAGTTCTTAAGAGAAATTGACTTTGGTGGCTTAAGTTGGGAAAAATTGTAAGGAACTTTAAAATTTGAATGATTGCTGGCCAAATTCCAAAAACTGTTTTAAAATTTCACACATACACATAACACACACACAACCATGCAAAGAAAAATTCTGTAATATTAAATAATACCTCTGATCATTTTTGTTAACTGATTTTGTTAAGATATCCTTTATCTCACGTAGTCATACATACCAAGGAATAAAATAATTTTTAGTTTTGGGGGCAAACCTCAGCAAGTTTTGTGTCAAAATCTTAGCTTTTGGGATTGTTTAGGGCCACTCAGACTTCTTTCTTAAATTATCTGCTACCTTACAGACCTGTAAAGATGACTCATTTCAGAATTGTAAGTTTCTTCCAGACTATGTGAAATATCACAACTTCCTAAAGGAAATAAATAAAACTTTCAGATTAAGAATATTGAGAGTAGTGGTAGGGAAACTCATAGAAATGTTTTATTTGTACTAGACTACTTTATATTTCCAGGTCATATATCTTCAGTATATTCCAGCATGAAGGATACTTTTGTTAACAGTTGAGAAGCTCTGTTGAAGGGAAGCACAAATTATATTTGAAGGTTAGCATGTGCTCTATCCTGGGCATAAAGCATGAGCAATGTTAAGATTGCCTTTTCAGTCATGTAGAGAAAGGCAAGTACTGTATCATTTCATTCATATATGGAAGATAAACAAACACATAGATACAGAAAACAGACTGGTGGTTACCACAGGGGAGGGGAGAGTGGGCATGGCAAAAGGGTGAAGGGACACATTTGTATGTGACAGATGGCAACTAGACTTTTAGGGGAGAACACAATCTACGAAGAAGGCTACATATATTGATGTACACCTGAAATTTATATAATGTTGTAAACCTATGTTACCACAGTAAAATTAAAAAAGGAAAACAGAAAAACATAGCCTTTTCAAGGAAGGTGATCAAAAAGTTATCTTATTTTCCCAAGAAAGCAGCATTTTCCTGAAGAACAAATGGAAGACGGCAAAGCATTTTAACCCCTGGTTCTAAAAACACTGAAAACGCAGGCATGCATTTGGGAAAGTCTTTAAAGCAGAAAACAAGAAGGTTTAACACTGATTTTCTCCACACTATGGACGTCCTTAGATCTGCATACCATAGTACTTCAAGGCAAGAAGTGTATTCTGCTCTAAGGAAGATGATTAAAATAAATGCAAATCAGGATTCTGGTTCAAAAAATGCCTTATGATTATTCTAAATCAAAGTCTATTAAACTGTGATGCTCTGAATTCCAATGACTTAGAGGAAGCCCAAAGATCCCTGGAGTGTGAGGGTAGGGCGCAGAAGGGTTGGGTAGAGTGGAGTGGGTAAAATATGTCAGATGGACAGTAGTATTCTGTCCAAATATGATAAAAGAAGTAATCATTATGCTTTATTTTCATGTTATCAAAACAATAGCATATGTTGACTATCTACTCAAGTTTTTACCTGAGCAAAAATATGTATATAATACATATAAACACAAAATGAAACAAATACATGGCAAGAATTCAACTAATCACTTAAGAATTTGCTCCACATAAAACTTAAGTCTGAATGTCTCTATGTTTGTTAAGAATGGGATAATACCAAAAAAACATTTTTAACCTTTTCTGGTGTGTTAATTTTTAACTATTGATCTTGAGGTCTCAGTGTCTCATGTATATAGTTTGATTATTTAACATGAAGAGGTAGGGAACTGATCTCAATAATTACTGAGGTTTCACTGTATTTCAAAAAGAAGGATATTAAATCCATTGCATTAAAGGTCTGTAAACTTATGTCCCATTACTCTTCCTTTTCAATTATCGTATTGTGCACCTCCCCTAAAACTGCCATCTCCTCCTAGGCTGACCACAATACATGCTGCAACACTTCCATTTCCTAAACTTTTTTCATTTTCAATTCATTTGTGTTATTGTTTACTTTTGCTTTCAAAATGCCTCCTCCAATTTTCTACCTCTGTAAGGTTTTCCTTAAAAAAAACTGTAATACAGAAAGTTATGTGCTAAAATGCACATTCAGAAATGTCCTTTTGCCCTCTTAACAAATTTTGAAGTGCACAAACTCATGTTAAATGTTCTTATCAACAAAAAAAAAAAGAAAAAGAAAAAAAGGAGTACAATAAATCATTTAGAGGTGGTGGGTATGTTTAGTATCTTATTTGTGGGGATGATATCATGCATCTGTCCAAACTCACCAAAATGTTACATCAAATAAGGGCAACTTTCTGTATAATAAGTATACCTCTAAAGATGGGGAAAAAAGAGATGAGCTTCTGGAACAGAGGAGGAAGACTAGCTAAATGCCAAGACATTTGGAAGAATTAAAGATATTTCCTAGTAACAAGTGGCAAAAATGGATATATTAAGCAGTTTGTAGGAATATGCCAGTTGCTGAGGGAACGCCATAATCAAGGTGATGTTTAAGAAGGAGAACTCACAACTATTGAAAAGCTGCCACGAGTTCGTGCACGTGCTCAACATTGTGTTTTAAATCTTATTTAATCTTCAATAACCTTTCAGTTTTAAATCTTATTTAATCTTCAATAACCTTTCAAGGTAGGTGTTCTCCAGGTATGATAATGAATTTCTGTTCATTAATGCATGATTTTCAATAGTTTATGTCAGAACTGAAATTTGAAAGCCTTTCAATTACCAAAATCCATGTTTTTACCCACCTTATAAGTTATTTGCAAAAGTGATGCACATTTAAGATGATGTATGTAAATGATGAATAATTTAATATGTTTCAAGTGAAAATTTCATGGAGAATATGTAATATTGAAAGGGAGATATACATTGAACCAGAACTAGGGACCAGAACCAAGGATAATATTAAAGAATGTTTATTTCTATAGGTGAAGACACGTTATAGGATTTTAAGTCCTTGGAAGATAAAAGACCTTTATTTAATAAGATCACATTTAGGAAAGTGAAAATGATTTGTAATAGGAAAACATTGTACTTGACTAGTTGAAGTTTCTGCAACTTCTGTGCAGTAGATAGCATGCTCAAAGAGGATTTGACTAAAAGGATAAGAATTCTTAAAAATTTTGTAGTATTTCTTTTTTGGAGACATTAAAGAAATTCAATAACTTGATATTATGATATCTTAGAATAAAAGATTTGACCATAGACTATATTAATATATTATATGATAAATATTTTAACAAGAATTGGCACTTCATTCAGCTATAATTAACAAATAAATTGTATATATTTAAAGTGTACAATGTGATGCTTTGGAATAGTATACTTTGTGAAATGTTTACCACAATAATTAGTTAAAACATCTATCACCTCCCATAATTACCTTTGGTGTGTTTGGTAACAATGCTTAAGGTTTACTCTCTTAGCAAATTTCAGGAGCACAACATACTATTATTAACTGCAGTCACTATGCTGTACATTAGATACCAAGAACTTATTCACTTTATAAATGAAGGCTTGTACCCTTTGACCTGCACCTTCCCATCCTTCAACCCCCAGGTTCCAATATTAGCCATTCCAACAGACGTGAGGTGATATCTCATTGTGGTTTTGATTTGCATTTCCCTGATGATTAGTGATGTTGAGCATCTTGTTTTATACCTGTTGGCCATTTGTATGTCTTCTTTGAAAAATATCTATTCAGCTCCTTTGCCCACTATTTAATTGGGCTATTTGGGTTTTTGCTATTATATGAGTTCCTTATATGTTTTGGATATTAACTCCTTACCAGACATATGCTTTGCAAATATTTTCTCCCATTCCATAGGTTTCTTTTTCATTATGTTGATAGTTACTTTAGCTGTGCAGTTGAAGGTTTTGAACATCACTTTCAAAGTGTATTTTCTGTCTGTCAAAATGCATGACTTGGGGGTGGTTAAAGATGGTGGCATAGGATGACCCTGAACTCACCTCCTCCCATGGACACACCAAGTCTACAGATACATGTAGAACAATTACCTCTGAAAAAGACCTGGAAACTACAGGGCCACATCAGCATGGCTAAGAGAGGCAGAGACACTGTCTCACCAAAATCCCCACCTCAGCATGCTTACCCACCATTGAGAGTATCTCTGCCTCTCCTACCTGTCTTGATGTGGTGTTTTTATCCTTTGTTTTGGAGGAACTGTTCAGCTAGTTTTGAGAAATGTAACTAACCCAAACAAGATATCAAAAAGAAAAGAGAACTTCAAAAGGTGAAGATAGCTTAAGGAGCCTATGAGACAATATCAAGTGGAATGACACTCAGATTACAGAGGTCTCAGAAGAAGAAAAGAGAAAGAGGCATAAAACTTATTTGAAGAAATAATGGCTGAAAAGTTCTCTAACCTGGGGAAAAAAACAGATGTCCAGATCCAGTAAGCCCAGAGAGGTCTAAATAAGGAAAACTCAAAGCAATCCACCCCAAGACTCGTTCTAATGAAAACATCAAATGTTAAAGTCAGAATCTTAAAAGCAACAAGAGGAAAACAACTTGTTATATTCAAGGGAACCCCCACAAGACTATCAGCAGACTTTTCAGCAGAAGTTTTGCAGGCCAGAAGGATGTGGCACGATATTCAAAGTGCTGAAAGAAAAAACCTGACAATCAAGAATATTCCACCCAGCAAGGTTATCATTCAGAATTGAAGGAGAGACAGAGAGTTTTTCAGACAAGCAAAAGCTAAAGAGGTCATCACCACTAAACGGGCCTTACAAGAAAGGTTAAAGGGACTTCTTTAAGCTGAAACCAAAGAGAACTAATTAGTAACAAGAAAACATATGAAAGTAAAAATCTCACTGGTAAAGGTAAATATGTAGTAAAGGTAGTAGATTAATCACTTATAGTATGAGAGAGAGGTCCAAGACGGCAGTGTAGGAAGACCCTGAACACAAATCTTCTCATGGACACAGTGAATCTGCACCTAAGTATAGAGAAATATCTCATGAAGAATTCAGGGCTGAATGAAGAGCTTCTGTAAAACAAACAATAGAGAGACCACATAGAGACCTATAGGAGAGACATGACCGGTATTGATGGGCACCACACTCCAGATGCAGCAACTTGAAGTAGGGAGGGATATCACTGAGGGGACTGTGCAGTCTCACAAGCCCAGGTTGGATGTTTGAGAATACAATCAATTTACATTGCATGATTATTGATATATGAGGCCTTAATACTGCTGTTTTATCTCTTGTTTTCTGATTGTTCTATGATTCCATTGTTTCTCATCCTTTTTATTTTCAACTGCAACTTCATTTTGGTGGTTTTCTGAGGAGGTTTTCTCTCTTTTTGTGAATTGTGGCTCTGCTCTGATATTTTCATTTAGTGGTTACCATGATATTTATATAAAAGATCTCATAGATGAAATAGTCCATTTTCTCATAGCCTCTTATCTTCAATAACCTAAGCAGGTTTCATCCCTCTCCCCTCCCCTTCTGAGTTAAGGCTGTTACAGATTGTTCTGTTTTTAATGTGAGTTTGTGACTAAGTTGAAGTGTTTGTTACTTTTGATACTTTCTTTCCTTTTACTTTTTGTTATAATTGAGTATTTGGCTCCTTATTCTGACAGACAGCTGCAGTTTTCTGATTATGTCTATTTATCTCCTTGCTCAAAGCTTTGTAGGCCTTTGCCTCAGTTTTGGTTTACCTGGGAAAGCTTTTATTTCTCCATTATATCTGAAGTAAAGTTTTGCTGGATAGAGTATTTTTGGCTGACAGTTTTGTTTTTGTTTTTAAGGAAGATTAGCTCTGAGCTAACATCTGCTGCCAATCCTCCTCTTTTTGCTGAGGAAGACTAGCCCTGAGCTAACATCTGTGCCCATCTTCCTCTACTTTATATGTGGGACGCCTGCCACAGCATGGCTTGATAAGCAGTGCCATGTCCGCACCTGGGATCCAAACCAGCAAACCCTGAGCCTCCAAAGCAGAACATGTGAACTTAACTGCTGCACCACCAGGCCAGCCCCTTTGACTGACAGTTTTTGTCTTTCAGTATTTTGAATATATCATTCCATTCTCTCCCAGCGTAGGGTTTCTGCTAAGAAATGCTCTGAAAGCCTGATAGGGTTTCCTTTGTAGGTTATTTTCTTCTGCCTTGCTGCCCTTAATAAGTTTTCTTTGTCACTGACTTTTGCCAGTTTTACTACTATATGCCTTGGAGAAGGTCTTTTAGCATGGATGTAATTAGACATTCTATTAGTTTCATGTATTTGTAAGTCCAGTTCCTTCCATAGGTTTCGGAAAGTTCTTAACTATTATTTCTTTGAACAAGCTCTCTGCTCCCTTCTCCCTCTTTTCTCCCTCTTGAATACTTATAATCTTTATGGTGCTTTTTCTAATTGAGTCTGATATTTATCAAATAATTCTTTTGTTTTTTAAAAATCTTAGTTCTGTCTCCTCCTCCACATGTAGAATGTCTATATTTTCATCCTCTAAATCACTAATTCTTTCCTCCATAACATCAGCTCTATTTCTTAAGGATTCTAGATTATTTTTTATTTCATTAATTGTGCCCTTTATATCCATAATTTCTGTTTGTTTTTTTTTCTTATAGTTTCAATCTCTTTGGTGAAGAGATTCATTTTATTTCTGAGCTCATTGAACAGTCTTTCTGTGTTCTCTTGTATTTCGAGTTTCTTTATGACAGTTATTTTTAATTCTCTGTCATTTGGTTTGTAAATTTCTGTGTCTTCAGATTTTGTTTCTGGAGAACTGTAATTTTTCTTCTAGTCTGAATTGCTGCTGCAGTTTCTTATGGTGTTTGATGACCTAATCTTTTGTTAGGGCATTTGTGGTAGTATTAGGTCACAGATTGCACCTGTTACCACTAGGAGGAAGAAGGATCAGTGTTTCTGGCCCCACTGCATCTGCTGGAATCTGTGAGGGTACTATGGGTGCTTTTGCCAGATTGGCGAGCTTTCAGGCACTTCTGTGAACTGTGCTTTATGGGTGGGGCTTCCTCACTTGACCAAGCTAGGGCCACTCCCTGGGGTTGCAGGAGTACAGTGGACTCCCCTTCCCCACTAGGAAAGAGATCATGAGTGGGTCAAGAGTTGCCACTGCCTCTTCCTACAGTCACCCTGATGCATGTTCCTACTGTTGGAGTGCTTGCACCAGGTTGTAAAGTGATCATGCACATGCACAGGGCTGCCAGGGGACAGCAGGAAGTGCTCACCTATCTCCACCACTTCCCAGAGGGCAGGTCTATCCACCCTCACACAAAGGGAACAACTCACTCTGCCATGTTGCTGACGTCACTCCTGGATGACATAATTTTATAGAAAGAAAATCCTAAAGATTCCACCAAAAGACTCTTAGAACTACTAAACGAATTCAGTAAAGCTTCAGGGTAAAAAAAAAAAAATCAATATAAAAATTTCTGTTATATTTCTATACATAATTTTGAAATTTCAGAAAGAGAAATTAATAAAACAGTCTCATGTACAATTGCATAGAAATGAATAAAATACATAGGAATAAATTTAACTAAGGAGGTAAAAGACTTGCACACTGAAAACCTGAAAACATTGATGAAAAAAATTGAAGAAGACACAAATAAATTCAAAGATATTCCATGCTCATGGTCTGGAAGAATTAATATTTTTAGAATGTCCACATTACTCAAAGCAACATACAAATTCAATGAAATCTCTATCAAAATTTCAATGATGTTTTCACAGAAATAGAACTAACAATCCTAAAATTTGTATGAAACCACAAAAGATCCAGAACAGACGAACCAATCTTGAGAAAAAAGAACAAAGCTAGAGGCATCACACTGCCTGATTTCAAACTATATTACAAAACTACAATTATCAAAACAGTATGGTATTGGCATTAAAAAAAAAAACACGTATACGTCAACAGAACAGAATAGAGAGCCCAGAAAGAAACCCATGTACATATATTAAATTAATTTATGACAAAGGAGGCAAGAATATATAATAGGGAAAGGGTGATCTCTATAATACATGGTGTTGGGAGAATTGGACAACCACAGGCAAAAGAATGAAATTAAGAGTACTATCTTACACCACATACAAAAATTAACTCAAAATAGATTAAAAACTTGAACATAAGACCTGAAACCATAAAACTGCTGGAAGAAAATAGAAGTGGTAAGCTCCTTGATGTCAATCTTGGTGATGATTTTTTGGATGTGACCTCTAAAGTAAAGGCAACAAAAGCCAAAATAAACAAGAGGAGCTACATCAAACTGAAAAGCTTCTGCATAACAAAGGTAGCCATCAACAAAATGAAAAGGCAACCTACTGAATGGAAGAAAATATTTGCAAACCAAGTATTTGATAAATTGTTAGTATCCAAAATATATGAAGAACTCACACAAATCAATAACAAAAAAATAAATAATTCACTTAAAACATTGACAGAGAATCTGAATGGATGTCTTTCCCAAGAAAACATACTGATGGCCAACAGGCACATGAAAAGATGCTTACCATCACTAATCATCAGGGAAATACAAATCAAAACAATGAGATATCACCTCAAACCTGTTAGAATGGTTATTATCAAAAAGACAAGAAATAACAACCCTTGGCAAGGATGTGGAGAAAAGGGAAATCTCATGCGTTATTGGTTGGAACATAAATTGGTTCAGCCACTATGGAAAACAGTATGAAAGCTTCTCAAAAAATTAAATATAGAACTATCATATGACATAGTAATTCTACTTCTGTGTATTTACCTGAATAAAACAAAAACACTAATTCAAAAATATATATGTACCCCTATGTTCATTGCGCCACTATTTACAATACCCAAGATATGGAAATACCCTAAGTGTCCATCAATGGATTAAAGGATAAAGATGTGAGGTATATGTATACAAAGGAATATTGCTCAGCCATAAAAAGATGAAACCTTGTCATTTACAACAACGTAGATGGACCTTGAGGGTATAATGCTGAATGAAATTTCAGACATAGAAGGACAAACAACATATGGTTTCATTTATATGTGAAATCTAAGAAATAAGACAAATGAACAAACAGAAGAAAACAAAACTCATAGATACAAAGAACAGATTGGTTGTTGTCAGAGAGGAGGGAGTTAGGGAGGTGGCCAAAATGGGTGAAGCAGGTCAAGAGGTACAAACCTCAGTTATAAGGTAAATAAATCATAAAGATGTAATGTACAGCATATTGACTATAGTCAATAATATTGTACTGTATTGCATATTTGAAAGTTGCTAAGAGAGTAAATCTCAAAAGCTTTCATCAGGAGAAGAAAAATTTTGTAACTTTCCATGGTAATCAATGGTAACTAGACTTATTGCAGTGATTATTTCAGTGTACACATATATCGAATCATTATGTTGTACACTTTAAACTAATATACTGTTATATGCCAATTATACCTCAATAAAAAAATGCATGGCTCATTCTGAATATCTTTAATGTGATTTTTAAGTCTTCAGTGATTTGGTGTTCTTCAAATAACATCATTTTTATTTTGTTTTCTTCCAGGTGAAAAGTCTTTTTTTTTTTTTTTTTTGAGGAAGATTAGCCCTGAGCTAACTACTGCCAGTCCTCCTCTTTTTTGCTGAGGAAGCCTGGCCCTGAGCTAACATCCGTGCCCATCTTCCTCTACTTTATATGTGGGACACCTACCACAGCATGGCGTGCCAAGTGGTGCCATGTCCGCACCCAGGATCCGAACTGGCAAATCCCGGGCCACCGAGAAGCAGAACGTGCGAACTTAACCACTGCACCACCGGGCTGGCCCTGGGTGAAGAGTCTTTAAAGAAGCATAACTCAGGCCGGCCTGGTGATGCACCAGTTAAGTTCACACACTCCAATTCAGGGCCCAGGGTTCACTGATTTGGACCCCGAGCAACGACCTATGTGTCACTTATCAAACCATGCTGTGGCAGGCATCCCACATATAAAACGGAGGAAGATTGACACAGGTGTTAGTTCAGGGCCAATCTTCCTCAGCAAAAAGAGGAGGATTGGTGGCAGATGTTAGCTCAGGGCTAATCTTCCTAAAGAAAGAAAGGGAAGGAAGGAAGGGAGGGAGGAAGGGAGGAAATGAGGAAGGGAGGAAGGAAGGATGAAAGAAAGAAAGAAGCATAAATCAATTTCTTCTAAACTCTTTTTGACTGATTATTGGGTGGCACTCCTTTTCTGATTTCTTTGTTCTTCCTATTCTAAGTCCCTGTCATCCATTTTTTCTTCTCTAAGTACAGTAAGAAAGAGTCATCAATTGCTCACTCAGACTGATTTATCAAAAACTTTATTTTTGCTTCTACTGGAGCAGAAATTGTTATGGCAAATTCTTTTTTCCTTATTTGCATACTGTGGGCTTTTAATGATTAAAACACCCAAATATAGCTGCACTTATCACCCCCTCCTACATTAAATCTATTGATCTGGTTGAGTCTCATGTCTCCAGGCAACACTGACATGGCCTCATTCAGCCTCCCCAGGACTTACATAAAGTAGAACATCCAAGCAGTAAGTGGGTCCACCATAGAACCAGATCTCCCTCAGATTGCCAGGATCCTCCTATTTCACAACAAACTGAAGAGAACTCTAGAAGTCTTCTGCTTGTAACCTAACTCAGCACCTGGCAACCAGGAGAGACCATCAATGGGGTGGCCATGGGGGAAGATAGACAGTGCTTCTCAAACATTTTCATGTAATAGAAGACATAAGGTAGAAATGTACAAGCTGCTCTTAATCAAAGGAGGCTGACCACAAGAACTCTGTCTCTTCTAGGTCCTACCTAGTAACTCCAAAGTCTGAGAGGTTCAATGTCTTTCCACATCTGTACAATTCAAGGATCACTGTTTCAGGCACTTGGCAGTTTAAAACTTAGATGCCCACACCGATAGTCAAGGTATTCTTAATGTAAACACATCTTTATGAGGCCCACTAGGCCTAATATTCAAAAAAAAATCCAAGATTCCTCCCTTCATCAACACATGCTTGTTTTGACTCTGGTTAGACCACCAGTGTAGGCATGAGAAAGTCAAATTCTTTTAGTCATTAACTTAACCCGA
Source organism: Equus asinus (assembly GCF_041296235.1). Lineage (NCBI taxonomy): Eukaryota > Metazoa > Chordata > Mammalia > Perissodactyla > Equidae > Equus > Equus asinus. The sequence continues at coordinate 37,019,127 of NC_091797.1, forward strand.
ATTTCAAATCTAAAAACTCATGAAGAATCAAGGTAATTTAAAAAGTCTTCAAATTTCAAGAATATACAATCCTGCCATAAATAGCTACCAAACCCATATTTAGTAAGTATTCTTCAATGTTGTCCCATTCTCAAGCACAATACAAAAACTCTCTATTTCTTGGAAGAGTAAAAGAAAGTAATGTTTTAACTAATCAAGCATTTGTCAACCATATTAAAATCTCTTGGTTTTGTCTACTCCATGCATTTCTGGTGAGTTGTTTATTAGGCAACCCATTTCTGTGTTCAAAGGTGTGATCACGTGACCTACAATAGGAAAATGTCTCTTCCATGGGAAAGTGTGAGATTAGTCAAAATCACTTTGCTCTGACAGAAATTAGGATAATGTTCTAAGAACTATGGGGACATAGCAAAAGGGTATATAAGACAACTGGACGTGGTCCTCACAGGTCAAATAGTGGCAGTTTCAGCAACAAAATAATAATATATCAAAAGGAAATCCATAAATTCAAATTAAAATAGGTAGGTAAATGTGAGATAGATAGATAGATAGATAGATAGACAGATAGATGATAGATGATAGATGATACATACATACATGCACAATACATATATACATATACACATAGATAGGGTAAAAAGTGAAGCTATTCCTTCCAGTAGAATGACAATTCTGTTAGTTTCCCGTCGCTGCTATAACAAATTATTGAAAACTTATTGGCTTTAAACAACACAAATTCATAATCTTATAGTTACCTATCAGAAAACTATAGCGGGTCAACAGGGCTGAGTCGTTCTTCAGGCTTCAGGAGAGAATTTGTTTCTTTGCCTTTTCCAGCTTCTGGAGGCCACCTACATTCCTTGGCTCATGACTTTTCTTCCACCTTTAAAGTCAGCAGCATGGTATCTCCTCTTCTCTCTAGCCTCCTGCCTCCCTCTTGTCAAGACTCTTGGGATTATATTGGCTCACCTAGATAGTGCAGGATAATCTCCCCACCTCTTATTCACATCTACTAACGCCCTTTTGCCATGTAAAGTAATATATAATCACAGGTCCCAGGTATTAGGACGTGCATTACTTGACAAAAGAGAAAGAGGAGGCATTATTCAGCCTATCACACTACAAAATAAATGTATCGTGAATGACACAAATTTGAAAGTCACCATTTGGCAACCAGTATGGTAATAATTGTTTCTGGGAAGAATTAATAAGGGATGATTGGTACTAAAACTAGTAGGTGAAAGTTAAATGAAAACAGAATTCCACCTAGTCTTAGTGTATCTCCCCACAAAATACCTATAAATTACCAAAGGAAACACAGTGACCTTATGATAGAGAAGACTAGCAAACACCACTTTAACCAAGTGATGAAAATATCACCAGTAACTCAATACATGAATACCATATACTTTCTAATATGATGCATCGAGAAGGATGCAATATCACTTCTGTGGTATTCATGCCCAAAAAATTAATAAATTGAATCTAATCATGCATAAACACCAGGCCAATTTAAATTGAAAGATATTATGCCAAATAAATGGCCTGTACTCTTCAAAAATGTTAAGCTCATTAAAGACAAGGAAAGACTAAGGAAAGGTTTCAGATTAAGCAGGACTAAGAGATACAACATTGAAATCCGATTTGTATTCCTCGATTAGATCTTTCCTTTAGGGTATACTTCCAGGAGTGCTTAGGGGTAAATGTGCATTATACACTGTAATAATTCAGAAATATATTTAAAATGCATATTAATATTATTATAGATAGAGAGTGATAAAGCAAAAATGGTAAAATGCTAACATTTGTGAAATCTGGAGAAGATTCTATGGTAAACCTTTGTATTGCTTTTCCTTTCTGTAGGTTTTCTTGTTGTTGTTGAATTATACATGGAATATGGTGGATTTGAACTCAACATTTATTATGTTTGAAATCACATGATGTTGTCATAACATATGATAAGGAGTGAACTTCCAGACCCACATTTGTAAAATAGACATAGAAGATGTGAACTTCAGGCCAACAGAACAACAGAGAATGAGTGTATCTGGGATGGAAGCCAGAGCTAGTTTCTGTGATTACCTGGATGATATATTTGTGCCCATAATCCTGCACCACTGAGACACAATAGGAAGAGATAATTGAGCATGAGTACAGGGAATATGCTGCACAGGACTAAGTATAAGATGAAGTGGACAGAGTTTGAGAGACATCCATCTGAAGGAAGAGGAGAAATTTACTGGGGTAAAGAAGAAGCTAGTGCTTCAGTGCATTTAGCCTCCATTCTTAGCTGGGAAAAGGCTGGCTTCATTGTTAGTTCTTCAGTAAAGTTGCCTGTGGCCCAAAACCATACGTGCTGTGCCAGTGCACCAAATGTTGGTCAGAGGTTTAGGATCGGCAATGGGAGAATCTCAGAGCTTGTAGCTTACCTTGAGTGTTTTTGATGAAAAGAAGGGAGCTTAGAGCTAAAAATCTATTGCCAGTACCCTGATTTTGTCTAATAAAAGTTGCTTAAGTTAGACAAGTCACGTATCTCCTTCCCTGCAGCTTCCTCATTCACAAAGTGAGAAAAATTTATACTGATAGCCCTGCCTGCAATAAAATTGCGCTGTTTGTGTAGTGGTTTAAAAAGTACAATACAAAAAAAATAACATCTCTGTTAATCTTTGGAGGAATTTTTGGTAAATAGTGTCTTTTTAGATTACAAATTAAATAGAATACCAGCCTGATGAAGCTAGGATTTAGCATCATATGTGCTATAATTATAGCATTTCAAAGGAAATAAAGTTTATACGTATAAAAGAGAACTCATAAGTTTTGAAAGCACAAGAGGGAGAAAAAGAAACATAAATTGAAAAGTTTTAAAAAATTTAGATGGTCAAAAGAACAGGATGCTTCATAAGGTGTCCCAAACTATAAGATTTCCATAGCGCAAGATGGTTCAAAGAACTAAAATATGTTTTTTAGGTTCTTAAAAACTTTTTGCTCTATGATATTTTACTATATGTGGTCCCAATTACTTAATGACAGTTTTTTAAATACCTGATTCTTGGTTCTTCATTTCTTGGACAGCATGTTAAGGACAAAGGAACATACTCCATATTATTGTTCAACTAGTCATTCTCAACTGGTGGAACCCAACCAGAAGTCAGATCAATGAATCCTCTTGATTCAGCCTCTTGAGATACAGCACATCTACAGGGTAGAAACATACATAGTAGGGTAGAAAATTGGATCTGGGGCAGAGTAGAGGGTGTGGAAAACATGTAGCAAATATACAATGTGGAAAGCACACCCATATGATAGTAGTGGTTACTACTAGGGAAAGGAGAGTGATTATGGACAATAGGAGGGGGTTGTCAAATGACAACCTATACATTTGTACCTACTATTTGTATATTTCAATTTGTTTTTAAAAATAATATATTCATGGACTGTGTGTAATTTTAAAAATATTAATGTTCATCTACATATATGATTAATATTATGTGGGCTATGTGTGTGCGTATGGCTACAGAGAGGAAGACAGAGAGAGACTGCCATTTAGTCATTTCGTTATAGAATCGTTACATATTTTGAAAGTTTTGTTTTAAATATCACTTGATTCTTTCTCATTGGAAAGACCACTTATTGTTTTTTCTTCTCATCCCAACTCATTTTGTACTCCTTTGTTGCATGACCAGAAGTAATTGAATTTTATGTGAGATATTTCACAAATGAACAAAATAAGATGTTCAAGTAACTCACATTTAAACTCGCCAGATTCATTTGTTGAAATTAGGTTTACTCTAATTGTATTCTATTTAAAATTAGTGTCCAGTGTGTTAGAAACTCAAATGAGTCTATTTTAAGGCAAATCTAACAGAAGAGACTTGCTACCAACCTCAAGTCACTAGGTAACTAATTGCAATTAGAAGCACGTCCATAGAGAACTCTGTCCCAAGGAACTTGCTCAGCTAACTCATCTGGGGTAAGCATAAATGGCTTGTTTGAAACAGCACCCAAGAGTCTCGGGAATATAATACAAATAGCACACTCACAAAGCATTCATGATATTATCTACCATAGTCTTCCTAACTCATGCTTTTTTCTCTCTGGCAGCATTGTATCAAATGCAAAACTCACACTTCTGAAGATAATTCTTAAATATTCATCTGTGTGCTACAGTTCTGTGTCCTTCTTTGAAAACTTGAAAACTTCATGTGTAATCCTTCATTCCTTTTTATTGAATGATATTTATCAAAATAAGGTGAGTAAGAAGATCCTTGTTCTAAAAGCCGCACATTCTTAGGGGAAGGTGGAATGTGTATACATCATAGTTCCTAATATACATAGAAAAAGCACAGAGCATTTCATTTCAGGGAGCCTTTTATAAACTTTGGAAGTACCTAATTCAGTGGCTATACAAAGCAACTACATTTCTCTTTTTATAATCAATCTCTTTGGTTCATATTTAAACCAACCTTAAAAGCCTATAAATTTCAATAAATACTATATAAGAAAGATGAAAAATATTTGAACGAAGAGTGAAGCTTTCATTCAGTCATGTGAAGTTTTTTTTATACATGGTCGAAACGTGATAGACAACTTACCCACGTGTCTCATCTGAATATTTTGATGTCAGATAAAAATAACTTTTAATAAAATACTTTGCATGATGAAAATGATATATAAATGAGATACACATAGAATGAAAATGTGAGTGGAGATACAGTAGAAATGTCCAAAGGAATAGAGTTTGGTATTTTATTAAAGTGATTTTAACATTCATGGATAAATGGATCACGGATAAATAGAAATAGTAATGAGAAATCACTGCAAGTAAAAAACCCAAAAGTCCTGGGATCAAAGAGCTAGAAGTATTGAAACATCATGAGAATGGCATGGAAAAGATTTAGATATCTAAGGACAGAATTATAGCTATTAAATATACATTCATTGTAAATCACATTGATTAAGCACACCTGCAGAAGTGTATCTAGGGAAATAGAGAAATGAAAGAGCCTCCCGGGCTGATCACCATTCACAAACAAAATTACCCTTAGTAAGGTGAATAAGATGCACAAAATCATAAATAATACATTTATAAAATTTAATAAAATTACAGAAAACATACTTGACTGATCACTGTCGTTAGAGTTAGATAGAATTAACTAGGGAGAAATTCATGAAGAATCAGATTTAAATTACTCTTTAAAACACTGAAAAATATTTCATAGTGGAAAAATCTAAAAGGTGAGTATAATGATGTTATATGTATAAATAATACATATCTTTTATGTCAGTTATTTAATAATATGAGTAGATTGCAATTTTTAGAATATTTATTGTAGCCATCAAATTAATGCATATGTTTTTATTTTGTATCTCATCTAAACATAGAATTTTCACCTGAAAAAAACTTATGCCAATCTATCCTCCCAAATTCAATGTGCTCATGTAAGATTCTGAATAATGTCAAAGTCGATTAAGGTATAGGGAACACATTCATTCAGGAAACATCCCTACAGCACTGATGCTTTCTTTGAATCTCTAAACTCTGAATTTATAATCTCATTATCTCACTACCTTATTTAAGGAACTGACTGATTTTTGATCTTTAGAACTTCCTTAGTTATTAGCAGACAGTAGAAATGAATGATTAACAATGTCTTAAAATATAGTAACTAGAATTGCCTGTTTTATAGGGTCTGGGGATGGATATCAAATGATTAATGGGTATGAATTCTTGCTGTAATGTTTGTCGCACAGTACTCATTAAGGATTTGTTGGAATTATTACTATCTTATTATTGTATTGCACACTTCTGACCTAGGGATATCATGTAATCAAAGGACAACATTCACATCTTACCCCTGAGTAGCTTGATGTGACACCTCACAAGATGCCTTTGAGGATTTAATGAATAGAGAATGTGGAAACTATGTCTTGCAACCCTACAAAATTAATGTTACCCTTTAACTGCTAATTGACTGATTGGGTAACACAGAATTTGGTCACTGGGATGCACCATCTTAACTTCCCTTCTGAATATCCCTCATTTTACAGAAGATTATAAATTTCATGAAAGATACCACAGTACTAAAGTAAAAATAAAGTATAAACAGAAAACATTACCTAATTAATCTTTCTCAAAATACGCTTTACAGCTAGCTGATTTTGTTGTTACAATGTATCTCAGAGCTTATATATATATATGTATATATATATACATGTTTTAAATATCTAAAATAATTTGTGGGTATGAATAAGCTTCTGGTCCTAAATAGCAATATCGACTTTTCTCCTAAACCAGTTCTCTAGGGTTAAAAGATGTATGTGCAGCTACATAGAATCAAGTGAATTACTAATAACTGTCCAAACTCTTATGTTAAAAAAATGATACACTCACTCAATAGAGAGAAATTAATAAAAGATAGATAAATTAAAATTTAACATAAAAAATCAAATGCTCAGTTTGAGTTTGAGTTTGAGAAAACATCAGATCTCCTAGTTTAAACTTCAGAAACTGATGAGAAAGTGTTTAAATTTCTTGATCAAGTCCAAATTATTGAGATGGTTTTTTCTAAAACCATCCTTCTTACTCCCCATGGAGATGATGTAATAATTCAGCTAAATGTAATTGGATCTTGCCAAGGTTATCTTGATTCTTAGAGCTCCAGGTTTTGTATTCCTCCTTCTACTATGGATACTCAATAGTTTTACTCTTTTTAATGTTTCAGTAATGCCTTGCAGCAGCATTTCTGAAAACCAAACATCTGATTCCTGGCCCCATGCCACATCTACAGTATCAGACACCTGGAAATAGGAACCAATAAACTGCATTTTAACAGCCTCCTCAGCTGATTTTTGTGCTAGGCACGCCTTGCAAACCATTGCTTTGGAGTTTCCAAAACAAATTTGTTTCTACCTGTCATTTAATCATCACTATAACCCAGGAAATACTTACTGTTATACTTATTACACAGAAGAGGAAATTCAGTTTCAGAATGGTTAGGCTACTTGTTTAAGGTAATTGCCTTTATTATGTAGCGTCATAAAGGGAAATTAAGTCACCTGGTGTCACATCCTTTTTACCATTTCCCCCACAAGTTACTGTAATCCATATTCTATGACTGGATGGCCAATTCATAGTTATGCTGTGTCATTTCTCATAACTCTTTCCACCTTTTCTTCCATTTCCCTACTATAGGTGAAACAAATTGAAGATTATGGCACTAATTAACAAAAGCCATCCTGAAGAATTTATTCTACTGGGCTTTGCTGACCGTCCTTGGCTAGAGCTTCCTCTATTCATTATTCTTCTTATAACATACCCCACGGCCATGATGGGAAACATAGCCATCATTCTGGTGTCCAAGCTAGACCCCCGTCTGCACAGCCCCATGTATTTCTTCCTCACTAACCTCTCCTTTTTGGACATGTGCTATACCACAAGCATTGTCCCTCAGATGCTGTTTAACCTGGGAAGCGCCAAGAAGACAATAAGCTATATGGGGTGTGCCATTCAACTTTATTTCTTCCACACAATGGGGGGCACAGAATGTCTGCTTCTGGCTATCATGTCTTTTGATCGCTATGTGGCCATCTGCAAGCCTCTACACTACACCCTCGTCATGAATCAGCGTGTCTGTATCCTATTAGTGTCCACTGTGTGGCTGTGCGGAATGATCTACGCTGTCTCAGAGGCCACTGTTACATTACAGTTGCCACTGTGTGGTCTCAATACCCTGGATCACTTGTTGTGTGAGATTCCTGTTCTAATAAAGAATGCCTGTGGTGAAAAGGGTGCTAATGAACTCACACTGTCGGTGGTATGCATTTTTATGTTAGCTGTTCCGCTATGCTTAATTCTTATTTCCTATGCTTGTATTGGACATGCTGTATTCAAAATTAAATCTTCTGAGGGAAGGATAAAAGCCTTTGGGACCTGTTCCTCCCATCTCATTGTCGTTTTCTTATTTTATGGTCCAGCCATTAGCATGTACCTTCAGCCCCCCTCCTCCATCTCAAGGGACCAGCCCAAGTTCATGGCTCTCTTCTATGGAGTGGTGACTCCTACACTCAACCCTTTCATCTACACCCTGCGGAATAAGGATGTAAAGGGGGCACTGGGCAAACTGGTGAGGAGCATTTTCACTTCAAAGTGATAGTGGATGTCAAATGAAATTATTTAACAATAAGAGTAGGTTTATTGGGATTTCTCTAGTAACTCACTCTTGTCTCCTATTTCCCAAAATCTCATGCTAGGTGTTCTTCATGCAAAATAACTCACGTTTCTCATATTCTTTATAATGGTGTTAGGTAAGGATGATACTGGGCTCAGATTCACTAGTAAGTGCACTCTGTTTCTGCAAATATATTTAAAATATTTCTATGCTGGTTGGTATACTGAATTTAGTAACTGCATTAAATAGTAACAAAAGAAGTAATAATATAAATTATAATATAAGTTCATGAGTTCAAGCAAATTTTCATAAAATAACATGGCAACCATTTATTAGTGGACTTCCTATCACAGTGTCACCTGAGAAACACTTCATCATTCTCTGAATGAGTGGCCCATGTCTAAGTGGACAGCATGGCTGCAATGAATATCCAGTGTGAGGCACTCTATATTTTAGAACAACCATGATCTCATAAGTTTATCAACCTCAATTTATGTAGAGTCTATTTCTTCATAAAATATTCATTGTTACTCTTGTTTAATGAACAAATGTTCAGTGTTTCATAATTTAATTAATTTGTCTTTAAATATTAAAATGAATAAAATATAGGGACAAAACGTGTGGATAAGTTTCTTAACATTCCTTTATCATAAATGAGAGCCTTCTGTTTCAGTGAAAGAATAAAGAAAGGATATTAATAATGAGCCAAAATCTGGAAATATTTCTGTGCCTAACTGAAAAAGCCAGAAATGCCTTTTGAAATTGTAGAATCAATATGAGAGGGGAATCATTTGTATTTCTGGATAGGAAAGCAATTTGATTATCTCAACAAACAATATGAGTATCTTTTGGTTGATGTAAATCTTGGATGAAAATGAAGCTCAGAATCTGTATCATGAAAAGTTAAAAGCACTGAACTTACTTCTAGGATTCACACCTAAAACTTAAAACGTTTTCATAAAATTAGTTACAATCTTGGGGAGCAAATTAATGGTTCTTTATTGTTACTTGGTGTAAATTAATATTGCGAGAAATCAGCATGGCATTGTGTAGTAAAGAAATGCACAATTGTAAGGAAAACAAGATGTCATTTGTGCTTTCCTGGCATGTCTTCTGGCATGATCAATGGAATTATTTCAAGGAGAATTGTATGTTATATTGAGCAAGAGTCAACTAAAACCCAGATTCATTCTGAAAAATAGTAGAGCATCAGGTGCTGGTCCAGTTCTTGAGTCAGATGGACTTAAGTATATTTACTTTGGAAAAATTCTAAGTAAGTTTAAAATTTGGCTAATTGCTGGCTGATTGCCGGAAAACGTTTTTAATTTTTACTCACACACACACACAAAGAATCATGAGAATAAAATCTCTGTGATGTAAATAATATCTCTGATCATTTTTGTTGATCATTGTTAAGATATTCTTCATCTAACTTAGTCTTGCAGGCAGAGAAATATAGCAATTTTCAGTTTGGGGGGCAAAACCAGCAATATTGTGTCAAAATCTCAGCTACAGACTGTAGACTGGCTAAAGTTGTTCTGGCTGCTTTCTTAAATTATGCTCTTTCCTGGACTCAGTAATGTGTATACTTCCTTCTAAGCCTTTAAAGGTTACACATTTCAGAAGTGTGAATATCATTTAGGCTCTAAAAAATTAGGACTTCCTAAGTGAATTATATACAAAAACCTCAGGATCAAGAATACTAAGATTAGTGGTAGGAGGAAGTTATAGAACTGTTTTATTTGTAGTATATGACTTCACAATTTCAGGTCATATACGTTCAGTATATTCCAGCATGAAGGATACCTTCATTAACCATTGAGAAGCTTTGTTTATTATATTTGAAGGGGAAAGTGTGTTCTACCCTTGATATAAAGCATGAGAAAACTTCAGGTTGCCTTTAAAGAAGGTAATCAAAAATTTTTTTTCCAAATATGTGACCTCTTCCTTAAGAACAAATGGACAACAGCAAAGCATTTTAACCCCTAGTTCTAAAGATAACAAAAATGCAGACATGCATTTGGGAAAGTCTTTAAGACAGATATCAAAAAAGTTTAACAATGATTTTCTCCACACTAGAGATATCCACAGATCTGCATAGCATAATAACTACAAAGCGCTAAGTGTATCTTGCTCCAAGGGAGACGATCAAAATAAATGCAAATCAGGATTCTAGTTTAACAAATGCCTTATGACTAATACAAGTGCAATATCTTTTCAAACTGTGATGCTCAGAATTTCAGTGCCTTAGAGGAGTCCCAGAGGCCAATGGGCCATGAGAGTGGGGTGGACAAGGGTTAGATATATGGAATGGGGAAAGTATGTCAGACTTCGTCTGAGAAGCAGACTCTAGATAGAAAAATGGATAACTACTGTCTTAATCTGATATTAATCTCAATCTGATATTATATCTGATTGTTGTTTATTTTCAAAACAACAGCACATTTTGATTAAATGATGAAATTTTTACCTGAGCAAAAGTATTTATACAGTAATCTTAAACACAAAATGAAAACTAAGGGTCTGGCCTGGTAGCTAGCGGTTAAGTTCATGCACTCCACTTTAGTGGCCTGGCGTTCGCAGTTTTTGGATCCCTGGTGTGGATCTATGCACCACTCATCAAGCCATGCTGTGGCAGCACCCCACATACAAAATAGAGGAAGATGGGCGTATATGGTAGCTCAGGGCTAGATCTTCTTCAGCAAAAAGTGGAAGATTGGCAATACATGTTAGCTCAGGGTGAATCTTCCTCACAAAAAGAAAGAAACCTAAATGTGCATTGAAAAGTTAATCACTTAAGAATGTATTGTACATAAAACTAAAGTCTCTATGTTCATTAATATTGGCATAATGTGAAAAGGAAAAAAATGCTAACCCTTTCTGGTGTGTCAGTTTTTAACTATTGATCTTGATGTCTCAGTGCCTGGTACTGTGGGAAGCATTCCCCCAATCTAGCTGCCATTGTATTGTGACAAGGTCTGGCAATGGAAGGAGAATCGTGCAAGGCACTTCTCCAGGGAACATAATTCTTTAAGCAGAGTCCTTTGTCCTCCTTTCTAAAGCCTATTACTGATTAACGTCTTCCCCCTGTCCTGGAAGCCTTGTAAAAACAGGCAGAACTAGCAATAAACATATCTCAAAGAACAAACAGCAACCCCCAAGGATGAGGGGGTCTATATTCCGTTAATTTATATACTCGCTGTCCTCCTAACTTCTTTGAAGACCCTGAAACTATGTAACCTCTTCCTAAACAATCGATATGTATGCTGCACATCTGGTACGTAGATGACCACCTTTGATTATCACCTTTAGTCACGCACTGCCCCTCACCTACTGTTCCCATGACGACAATAGTTAGACCACCTCGTGTGATCTTTTCCTATATAAGTGTACCCTGTCCCCGAAATAAAGTGGACTTGCTTGCAACTGCATCGAGTCTCACGTCTAGCACTTACACTTTTGCTGACGCCATCTCTCCCGTGGGAACCTGGACTCTGCCAGGGCTGGACTCCAGCATGGTACATACAGAGTTTAATTATTTAACATAGAGAGTTAAGGAATATATATATTAAGATTTCATCTTTCTTTGTTTTTTGCTGAGGAAGATTTACCCTGAGCTAACATCCACTGCCTATGTTCTTTTTGTATGTGAGTTGCCACTACAGCATGGCCACTGAGAGACGATTAGTGTAAGTCTGCATCCAGGAACAGAACCTGAGCTTCTCAAGTGGAGCGTGCCAAACTGAACCACTAGGCCACTGGGGATGGCCCAAGATTTCACTTTTATTATCAAGTGAAACTAAGGTTTCACTCTTTTTCACACAGTAAGAAAGTAAATCCACTGCATCAAGGGGTCTCTAAATATATTTCTCATTACTCTTCCTTGTCAACCACCACATTGTGCACCTCCCCGAAAACCACCATCACCTCCTAGGCCAACCACAATATGTACCGAATACTTCCATTTCCTAAACTCTTCTGCATTTTGTCTCTTCTGCATATTTGTTTATTTTTGCTTTCAATAATATCACCTCCAATTTTCCACCTCTCTAAGGCCTTCTTTAAAATTAATTATAAAACAGAATTCAATAAGTGCTAAAAGGCACCTTCAGTAATGTGCTTCTTCTCTCTTAACAAGTTTTTAAGTGCACAAACTCATGCTAAGTATTCTTATCACAAAAAAAGCAGGGAGCACAAGAAGTCTTTTGGAGGTGATGGATATGCTTATTACCTTGTTTGTGGTGATGATATCATGGACATGTGCATATGTATGACCTCATCAAAATATACAGATTAAATATGTGCAACTTTTTGTATATAGTATATAGCAATAAAGTTTTATAAAAAGAACATGAATTGAGAACAGAGGAAGAAAATTAATTAAATGTGAAAAAGAAAGAAGAAGAATTAAATCTATTTTCCAGGAGCAGGTGCAAAAACTGGAATATTTAGTAGGAGAATACAGGAATATATCACTGATCAGAGGAACACCATCTTCAAGGAGATGTTTAAGAAGGAGAACTCACAAATATTGAAAAGCTGCTATCAGTTTGTGAATGTGTATTCACTAGACCCTTCGTATTTAATCTTCAGTAACCCTGCAAGGCAGATACTTTCCACAGTTAATGGACAATTGAACTCACACACATTAATTCTTGAGTGCCAGTAGTTTATTTCATAACTGGAATTTGAAAGCCTTTCAATTACCAAAAATCCATGTTTTTTTCCACCCTATAGCAAAGCCTTTGCAAAAAGGATGGACATTTAAGATTATCCATCAAAATGATGAGTAATTCAACGTCTTTCAAGCTGAAAATTTCATAGGGCAGTATATATGTAATATTGACAGGCAGATATATATTGAACAAGACCCAGAGACCAGAAGCAAGGATAATATTAAAGATTGTGTATTTCTATGGATGAAGAAATGTTACAGGACTTTAAGTCTTATGCAAGAACTCTCCATTTAATAAGACTACATTTAGCAAAGTGAAAAATTATTTGAAATAAGAAAACACTGGAAATTTGACTAGTTAAGATTACTGCAACAACCTATGGAACAGATAATGAGGTTCTTCACTAGGATAGGAGAAATCAAACATAGAAGAAGAAAACAGTGTGAAACATTAATGAAAGAGGTTGACTTGGAAGTTTATTGGATGTGATTCCTTTGGGAAAGAGACAAGCCAAAGTTAATGGTAATGTTTTAAGTCTAGAGGACTGAATAGGAGGTATTGATTTATCAAGGAAATTAATATCAAGAAAAGTAGCTTATGGAACAGAAATTTAAAAGTACTCTAAAAAATGAGTCAAATTCCAAGAAACATGTAAATAAATGTTTTGTTAATTATCTACAAGAAGAAAGGGACTTCAACTGAAAACAGACAAAATAAAATGGTTTTACAAAAGAGGACTAAAAGCATGATTTTTAAAAGTTTTATAATATTTCTTTCTTTGGAGACATTAAAGAAATCCAATAACTTTACATGATTTTATGATATTATAGGTTAAAAGGTTTAAGCATACAATATATTAGTATATTATATGATAAATATTTTAAGAATCAATACTGGGAAGTTGAAGGTTGGAGAACAGTAGTTTCTGCACATACTTCTAGCTCTCAGAGTTTGTAATTATCTTCCCCCAGGAGAGTTCTCCAGTGAAATAACAGTACTTATGAAAATCACCTATAAGTCTCAGATGTAAGGTTCTTTATGTATATGTGTTCTCTCTATTGGGATAATGAGGAGGAGTAAGGAGCCAAATGAGCAGTGGAGGGAAGAGTGTTGAAATGCTTTGTCAGGAAAACTACTTTAAAATTTGCTTCTGAAATTTCTTGTTATTATCCCAGTATTTTTCTATTGAGCAAATAGAATAGTTAACCACACCATTGAGAGCTGAGATCCTTCTACTCTCAGGGGATTCATTATCTCAGATTGCTATTTCTTAAGTGCAGGAAGTCATCTAGGCATCTTTCTCTACATTCCATCAGAAACTATCTTGAAAGAAATAGTACAAACTAATGACTGAATCTAACTGAGCTTACTAAGTGAGTCTTAGGAGAAAGGGTACATTTGAAAAGTCATATTAATGAGGCTATTAAGAATTAATCTTGACTGCTCATCTACACACATTAAAATCTTCATTAGTACATAGTTATTATGTAACATTATACTCAATGGTAAAAGTCTGGAAGCTATCACTCTAAGAGCAGGAACAACACAAGGATGATCACTCTCACCACTCTTACTCAACAGTGTATTGGAAGTCCTAGTGAGAGCAATTAGGTAGGAAAAAGAAATAAAGGTATTTGTCACAATTTGCCAATGACTTGATTTTATATAGAGAAAACCTTAAAAAACCTAACAAAAAAATTATTAGAAGTAATAAATGAATAGAGTAGAGTTGCAAGGTACAAAATCAACATAAAAAGTCATTTGGGTTTCTATACATTAAGAAAAAAATACAGAAAGAGAAATCAAGAATGTAATCCATTTAGAAGAGCAACAATAAGAATAAAAAGCCTAGGAAGAAATTTAACCAAGGAGGTGAATGACCTGCACACTGAAAACTAAAAGACATTGTTCAAAGAAATTAAAGAAGACACAGTAAAATGGAAATACATTTCATGTTCATGGATTGGAAGAATTAACACAGTTAAAATATCCATATTACCTGAAGCAAGCTGCAGATTCAACACAATCTCTATCAAAATTCCCAAAATATTTTTCACAGAAATAGAGCAAAGAATCCTAAAACTTACGTGGAACAACAAAGGACCTCAAATAGCCAAAGAGATCCTGAGAAAAAAGAGCAAAGCTGAAGGTCTCATGCTCCTTGAGAAATAAATCGACACATTTACGAACAGCTAATTTCCAACAAATGAGCCAAGAACATACAGTGGAGAAAGGAAGTCTCTTCAAAACATGATGTTGAGGGAGTGATGTCAGGATCATGGCAGAGTGAATTTGCATGGGGCTCTTTCCCCTCCAACATACAACAAAAAGGGGCAACCATATTCCAACAGAAGACATCCTAAGAACACAAAAGCCTCAGAGAGACACGCAGCCACATGACAGAGGGCAGAAAGGCTGGAGCTGCCATCAGAGGAGCTGGTATAGAGTAAGAGAGATCTTCACTCCCTCCCCTAAAGTCTGCCGTCACTGCCATGGGAGGATCCATGAAGGAAGTAGTGGGGGAGGGGTCATGCATCTGTGGGATCACCCAGGACTCCCTAGGGCCCTTATGGCCTAGAAAGAAGCCCTCTAACAGAGCTAAAGCTTCTGTGGGGTGTGACCTTACCAAGCCAAGGCCCCAGGAGACCAGATAGGGAGAGCTGATTGAGAAACTCCGGACTGCATGCAGGAGAAAGCATCCCTCCCCAGACCTGCTCTATGCCATCTCTGCTGAAGGTGGAGGGCTCAGAATACGTGGCTCTCGACCCCCACCCAGTGGCAATAGGCTGTAACTGCAACTGAACAATATCAGAATGAGAAAGAACCGACATTCCAACATCAGACACTACATCAAATCTCCAGACCAGAGAGAAATGACAAGAACCAGGAACTCAGTCCTGAGGACAAGAAATATGTAAGCTAAATGACAATGAATTCAAAATAGCTATGATCAAAAAACTCAACGAGGTAAAAGAGAATGTAGAGAAACAGTTCAACGAGTTCAGGAGCTACTTCACAAAAGAGATTGAAACTATAAAGGAGAATCAATCAGAAATATTAGAGATGAAAGACACAATGGAAGAGATAAAACAAACTACGGATTCCTTGAATACTCGAGTGGACATCATTAGCGTAAACGAAGATAGACATGTTGAAATGCTCCAGACAGAGGAGAAGAGAGAACTAAGACTAAAAAGAAGTGAAGAAAGTCTCTGAGAAATAACTGACCCTATGAGGAAATGCAACATAAGAATTATAGGTATTCAAAAAGGTGAAGAGAAGGAGAATGGAGCAGAAAGTGTGTTCAAAGGAATAATAGCAGAGAACTTCCAAAATCTAGGGAAAGAGAGGGAAATATGTGTGAAAAAAGCTTCCAGATCTCCTAGATTTGTCAATGTAAAAAGACCTACTGCAAGGTATACAGTAGTAAAACTGAAAAAAATGAATGACAAAGAAAGAATACTCAGGGTAGCAAGGCAGAAGAAAATAACCTACAAAGGAACCCCTATAAGGCTTTCAGCAGAGTTCTCTGCAGAAACCTTACAAGCTAGGAGAGAATGGAATGACACATTCAAAACTTTAAAAGACAAGAATCTTCAGCCAAGAATACTCTATCCAGCAAAAATATCCTCCAGATATGAGGGAGAAATTAAATCTTTCCCAGACAAACAAAAGTTAAGGGATTTTGTAGCCATGAGACCCTGACTACAAGAAATCCTCAAGAAGGTCCTCATACCTGAAAAAAGAACAAAAGGGAGAAAGGGGCCACAAAACACAGAGTAAGGAGATAAATAGTTAGACAGAATCAGAATAGGATAGCAAATATTCAACTATAGCATTAGGCTAAAGGGAAGGGAAACACCAAAAACAAAGACAATCTTGTCACTTTAACCACAAACTCACAACACAAGTTGGAATAAGATTTGAGAAAAACAACTTAGGAGGGGAGGAGGAAAGGGACTGAATTGGTTTAGACTAAAGAAATAAGAGGCCATCAGAAAATGGACTATCTTATACATGGAATTCTGAATATAAACTTCAGGGTACCACTAAACTAAAAAGCAGAACAAAGACACAAAAAACAAATAAGGATAAAACAAAGAAACACATCATAAAAAACTACATAATTCAATGGGTAGACCAAAACACACAGGACGAGAAACAAAGGCAAACCTGAAAATGAGTGATATACTGACAGCATTAGGCCATCATACATCAATAATCACTCTAAATGTAAAAGGATTGAATTCTCCAATAAAAAGACACAGAGTGGTGAGATGGCTCAAAGAACAAGATTCAACAAGTTGCTGCCTCCAGGAAACATACCTCAGCTCCAATGACAACCACAGGCTCAGAATGAAGGGGTGGAAGATGATACTCCAAGCTAATGGCAAACAAAAGAAAGAAAGTGTCACAATACTTATATCAGACAAAGTAGACTTCAAGATATGGCAGGTAAAGAGAGCCAAAGAGGGGCAGTATATAAGGATCAAAGGGACACTCCATCAAGAAGAAATAACACTTATAAATACCTATGCACCCAACACAGGAGCACCAAAGTTCATAAAGAAACTGTTAACAAACCTAAAAGAAGATATTAATAATAACACAGTAATAGTAGGGGACCTCAACACTCCATTCACATCAATGCATAGATCATCCAGACAGAAAAGCAACAAGGAAACAGTGGAATTAAATGAAAAGCTAAGCTTGTTGGACTTGATAGACATATATAGAACACTCCATACAAAAACAGCAGAATACGCATCCTTCTCAAGTGCGCACAGAACATTCTCATGGGTAGACCACATGCTGGGAAACAAGGCAAGCCTCTATAAATTTAAAAAATCTAAATAATAACAAGCATCTTTTCTGATCATAATGCTGTAAAGCTAGAAGTTAATTACAAGAAAAAAGCTGAGAAAGGGACAAAGATGTGGAGACTAAACAATATGCTATTGAGCAAGCAATGGATCATTGAAGAAATTAAAAGAGAAATCAAAACATATCTGGAGACAAATGAAAATGATAACATACCATACCAACTTACATGGGATGCAACAAAAGCTGTATTAAGAGGGAAATTCATTGCAATACAGGTACACCCTTAACAAACAAGAAAAATCTCAAATAAGCAATTTCAAATTACACCTAACTGAATTAGAAAAAGAAGAACAAACCAAGCCCAAAGTCAGCAGAAGGAGAGAAATAATAAAAACTGCAGCAGAAATAAATGCTATTGAAACAAAAGAGGCAATAGAAAGGATCAATGAAATAAAGAGCTGGTTCTTTGAGAAGATAAATAAAATTTACAAACCCCTAGCCAGACGTACAAAGAAAAAAAGAGAGAAAGCTCAAATAAACAAAATCAGAAATTAAAGAGGAGAAGTAACAACAGACTCCACAGAAATACAATGGATTATAAGAGAATACTATGAAAAACTATATGCCAATGAAATGCATAACCTAGAGGAAATGGATAAATTCTTAGACTCTTACAACCTCACAAAGCTGAGTCAAGAAGAAACAGACAATCTGAATAGACCAATCACAAGGAAAGAGATTGAAACAACAATCAAAAGCATCCCAAAGAATAAAACCCCAGGACCAGATGACTTTCCTGGGGAATTTTGCCAAACTTTTAGAAAGGACATAATACCTATCATTCTCAGCCTATTCCAAAAAATTAGGGAAGATGGAACACTTTCTAACACATTCTATGAGGCCAACATCACTCTGATACCAAAGCCTGACAAGGACAGCACAAACAAGGAGAACTACAGGCCAATATCACTGATGAACATAGATGCAAAAATCCTCAACAAAATTTTGGCAACCCGAATTCAGCAATACATCAAAAGGATCATACATCATGATCAAGTTGGATTCATACCAGGGACACAGTGATGGTTCAACATCCATAAATCAATCAACATGATACATCACATCAACAAATTGAGGAATAAAAACCACATGATCATCTCAATAGATGCAGAGAAATCATTTGACAAGGTCCAACAGCCACTTATGATAAAAACTCTTAAGAGAATGGAAATAGAAGGAAATTACCTCAACATAACAAAGGCCATATATGACAAACCCACGGCGAACATCATACTTAATGGGCAAAAACTGAGCACCATCCCCCTGAGAACAGGAACAAGACAAGGATGCCCTCTATCACCACTCTAATTCATCATAGTACTAGAGGTTTTGGCCAGAGCCATTAGGCAAGAGAAAGGAATAAAAGGAATCCAAATAGGGAGTGAAGAAGTGAAACTTTTCTCTGTTTGCAGATGACATGATCTCATACGTAGAAAACCCAAAAAAATCCATCGGGAATCTACTAGAAATAATTAACAACTACAGTAAAGTTGTAGGGTACAGAATCAACTAACAAAAATCAGTTGCCTTTCTCTACTCCAATAACGAACTTACAGAAAGAGAACTCAAAAATACAGTTCAATTTGCAATTGCAACAAAAGAATAAAGTACCTGGGAATAAATTTAACCAAGGAAGTGAAGGACTTATACAATGAAAACTATAAGATATTACTGAGAGAAATTTATAATGACATAAAGAGATGGAAAGAGATTCCTTGCTCATGGATTGGAAGAATAAACATAGTTAAAATGTCCACACTACCAAAAGCAATCTACAGATTTAATGCAATCCCAATCAGAATCCCAATGACATTCTTCATGGAAATAGAGCAAAGAATGCTAAAATTCGTATGGGGCAAACAAAGATCCCAAATTGCTAAGGCAATCCTGAGAAAAAAGAACAAAGCTGAAGCTATCACAATCCTTGACTTCAAAATTTACTGCAAAGTCATAGTGATCAAAACAACATGGTACTGGTACAAAAACAGGCACACAGATCAGTGGAACAGAACTGAAAGCCCAGAAATAAAACCACACATCTACCAACAGCTAGTCTTCAACAAAGGTGCCAAGAACATACAATGGAGAAAAGATAGTCTCTTCCATTTGGATAATTCAGGTTAACCTCCCCAACCCAATATCCTTAATTTATTTACATCTATAACAGTTCTTATGCTATGCAAGACCACATATAAGCACAGAATCCAGGGGTTAGGATGTGGAAATCTTGAGAGAAGAGAAGGAAGAGGCATTATTCAACTACTAAACCAACTAAAAAATGCACAAGCAGAACTTGTTTTATTGCACTTCACTTTACAGTGCTTTGTAGATATTCAGCTTGTTACAAATTGAAGGTTTTTGGCAACTCTGCATAGATCAATTGTCTTGGCACCATTTTTCCAGCAGCACTAGCTCTCTTTGTGTCTCTGTGTCAAATTTCAGTAATTCTCACAATATTTCAAACTTTTTCATTATTATCTTATTTGGTATAGTGATCTGTGATCAGCAATCTTTAATGTTACTATTGTAATTGTTTTGGGGAGCCACAAACTATACCCATATAAGATGGAAAACTAAATTAATAAATGTTGTGTATGTTCTGACTACTACACTACCCAGCCATTCCCCTATCTCTCTCACTCCCCTTGGGACTCCCCATTCCCTGAGACACAACAATATTGAAATTAGGCTAATTAATAACCTACAACAGCCTCTAAGTGTTTAAGTGAAAGGAAGAGTCACACGTCTCTCACTTTAAATCAAAATTTAAAAATGATTAGGCTTGGTGAGGAAGGCATGTAAAAAGCAAAGATAAGTTGAAAGCTAGGCCTCTGGTGCCAAAGAACCAATGAAGTTGTGAATGCAAAGAAAAAGTTCTTGAAGGAAATTAACAGTGCCACTCCAGTGAACACACAAGTGATAAGAAAGCAAAATAACCTCATTGCTGATATACAGAAAGTCTTAGCAGTCTGCATAGAAGATCAAAACACCCACACCATATCCTTAAACCAGAGTCTAATCCAGAGCAAGACCCTAACTCTCTTCAATTCTGTTAAGGCTGAGAGAGGTGAGACATCTGCAGAGGAGAAGTTTGAAGCTAGCGGAGGTTGGTTTGTGAGGTTTAAGAAAATAAGCCAGGACTGGCCCAGTGGTGTAGTGGCTAAGTTCACTCTCTGATTTGGAGGCCTGTGGTTCATGACTTCAAATCCCAGGCACAGACTTAGCATCACTTGTCAAGCCACACCGTGCCAGCATCCCACATAAAATAGAGGAAGATTGGCAAAAATGTTAGCTCAGGGCCAATCTTCCTCACAAAAAAAGAAAAGAAAAGAAGCCATCTCCATAATATCAAATTGCAAGGTGAAGCAGAAAGTGCTGAAGAAGCTGCATCAAGTTATCCAGAAGACCCAACTAGCATAATTAATGAAGGTGGCTACACTAAAGAACAGATTTTTAATGTAAATGAAACAGCCTTCTATTGGAAGAAGATGTCATCTAGAACATTCATAGCTAGAGAGAAGTCAAGGCCTGGCTTCAAAGCTTCAAAGGACAGGCTGCCTCTCTTGCTAGGGGCTAATGCAGCTGGTGACTTCAAGTTAAAACCAATGCTCATTTACCATTCCAAAAACCCTAAGGCCCTTAAGAATTATGTTAAATCAACTCTGCCAGTGCTCTAGAAATAGAACAACAAAGCCTGGAGGACAGCACGTCTGTTTATAACATGGTTTACTGAATATTTTAAGCCCACTCTTGAGACCTACTGCTCAGAAAAAAAGATTCCATTCAAAATCTTACTGCTCATTGACAATGCGTATGGTTACCCAAGAGCTCTGATGGAGATGTACATGAGATTAATATTGTTTTCATGCCTGAAAACAGCATTCATTCTGCAGCCCACGGATCAAGGCGTAATTTCAACTTTCAAGTCTTATTATTTAAGAAATATATTTCATAAGGCTATAGCTGCCATACATAGTGACTCCTCTGATGGATCTGGGCAAAATAAATTGAAAACCTTCTGTAAGGGATTCACCTTTTTAGATACCATTAAGAATATTTATGATTCATGGGAAGAAGTCAAAAGATCAACATGTTAATGGAGTAAAGGAGTTTGGAAAAAGTTGATTCCAGTCTTCATGGATAACCTTGAGGGGTTCAGGACTTCAGTGGAGGAATCAACTGCAGGTTTGGTGGAAATAGCAAGAGAATTATAATTAGAAGTGGGGCCTGAAGATGTGACTGAATTGTACACCTTAAACTTATGTATGTTACATATCAATAATATTTCAATAAAGCTGGGGAAAAATATAACTAAATAAAACTAGTGGATGAAAGTTAGTGAAAAACAGAATTATGTCTAATTTCAACATCCTCTCCACAAAGTACTTATGAACTACCAAGGGAAATATATTAATATTCCAGTAGAGAAGCCTGGCAGACACCATGTTAACCAAGTGTTCAAAGTTTATATCACCAGTAATGGAATAAATAAATACTATGTATCTTTTAATAAAATGCACTCAGGAGGACACAATATCACTTCTGTGACATTACTTTTAAAAGTGAATAATCTAATTAAGCATAAACACCAGGCAAACCTAAATTGAAAGATAATTATGCATAATAAATGGCCTGTACTTGAAAAATGTTGAGCTCATTAAAGACAAAGAAGGAGAAATGGTTCCAGATTAATGGAGACTAAGAGACATAACAACTAAATCCAGTTTGTGATTCTGGATTCGATCTTTTATTTAGAATATATCCACAGGAGCACTTAGGGATAGGTGTGCATCATACTATATAATATTTCAGAAAAATATTTAAAATACATATTAATATTATATTATTACAGACAGAGAAGGAAAGTGTCCATGGTAAAATGTTAACATTTGTGATATCTGGTCAAGGTCTAAGGTAAGTCTGTGTACTGTATTTCTTTTCTGTAATTTTGCTGTTGAATTACAATTGGAATATGGTATATTTGATTTTGAAAAGTTATGTTTGAAGTATTTGATATTGCCATAACATATGATAACCAGTACCTTCCACTCCCATATTTGTAAAATAGAGATAGATGTGAACCTGAGGCCAATAGAAGAACAGAGAATGGAGTGTATCTGGGCTGAAAGTCAGAGCTAGTTTCTACAATTACCTGGATGACATATTTGTGCCCATAATCCTGTACTACTGAGACACAATAGGAGGAGATAATTCAACAAGTGTATAGGGAATATGCTGCACAGGACTAAGTTATACGATGAAGTGGACAAAGATTGGGAGACATCTGTCTGAATGAGGAGAAATTTACTGGGGTAAAGAAGCAGCTGCTGCTTCAATGTATTTTGCCTCAATTCTGAGCTGGGAAAAGGCTGGCTTCATTGTTATTTCTCCAGTAAAGTCGCCTATGGCCCAAATTCATGTGCTCTGTCAATGTCAATTCACCAATTCTTGGTTTAAGCTTTAGGGGTTGGTGGAAAGTTCTCAGAGTATCTATCTTACCCTCTGTGTTGTGGACCATAAGAAGGGAATGCACAGCTAAAACCTACTAGCATTACACTGATTTTCACACACAAGTTGTGTTTTAGGGAGGACTTTTGTCTTTTTCTTTTTTGCTTTATATTGAGGTAAAATTGGTTTATAACACTATATAAATTTCAGCAGTACATCATAATACTCCAACTTCTGTATATAGTGCATCATATTTGCCACCAAATGTCTAGTTGGCCATCTGTCACCATATTCATGTGCCCATTTACCATTTTCACCCTCCCCCTTCCTCCTTCCCCTCTGGTAGCCACCAGTCTGTTCTCTGTATCTATGTATTCACTTGTTTATCTTCCATACGTAAGAGAAATCATAAGGTATTTGCCTTTCTCTATCTGACATTTCACTTACCATAATATCTTCAAGTTTCATCCATGTTGTCACAAATGGCAAGATTTTATCTTTTTTATGGCTGAGTAGTATTGCATTGTATATATATACCACATATTCTTTATCTATTCATCCGTTGATGGGCAGTTAGTTTACCTCCAAGGCTTGGCCATTGTGAAAATGCTACAATGAACATAGGGGTGCATATCATTCTGAATTATTGATTTCACATTCTTTGTATAAATATCTAGAGTGGAATAGCTGGGTCATATGGCAATTCTATGTTAAATTTTTTGAGGAATCTCCAGACTGTTTTCCATAGAGACTGCAAATTTACATTCCAACTAGCAGGGTACAGGGGTTCCTTTTACTCCATATCCTCTCCAACACTTCGTATTTCTTGTCTTTTAAATAATAACCATTCTGACAGGCATGAGATAA
Organism: Equus asinus; assembly: GCF_041296235.1. NCBI lineage: Eukaryota > Metazoa > Chordata > Mammalia > Perissodactyla > Equidae > Equus > Equus asinus. The sequence goes on from NC_091797.1 coordinate 37,043,170, forward strand.
TATTTCATTGTGGTTTTGATTTCAACTTCCCTAAAAATTGATGAGGTTGAACATCTTTTCATGTACCTATTGGCCATCTGTGTATCTCCTTTAGAAAAATGTCTGTTCAGATCCTCCTCCCATTTTTTGATTGGATTGTTTGGTTTTTGTTCTTGAGTTCAATGAGTTCTTTATATATCTTGGATATTAACCCTTTATCAGATATATGATTTGCAAATATCTCCCTCTATTTGGTAGGTTGTCTTTTCGTTTTGTTGATGGTTTCCTAGCCATGCAAAAGATTTTTAGTTTGATGTGGTCTCATTTGTTTATTTTTTCTTTGATTTCCCTTGCCTGAGGAAACATACCCAAAAAGGTATTGCTAAGATTGATTTCAAAGAGTGTACTGCCTCTGTTTTCTTCTAGGAGTTTTATGATTTCACATGTTACATTCAAGTCAATCCATTTTGAGGTAATGTTTGTGTATGATGAAAGATAGTGGTCTACCCTTATTGTTTTACATGTGGCTGTCTAGTTTTCCCAACACCATGTATGGAAGAGACATTCCTTTCTCCGTTGTGTGTTCTTTGCTCCTCTGTCAAAAATTAGTTGTCCATAAATGTGCAGTTTCATTTCTGGGTACTCAATTCTGTTCCATTGATCTGTGCATCTGTTTTTCTACCAGAACCATGCTGTCTTGAATACTACATATTTTTAGTATATTTTGAAATCAGGGAGTGTGATACCTCCATCTATGTTCTTTTTTTCTCAGGATTGCTTGAAGTATTTGGGGTCTTTTGTTCTTCCATATAAACTTTAAGATTCTTTGTTCTATAGTTCCATGAAAACTCAAACTATAAAATGGAACTAAAAATTGAGATTCTGACTGATATTACATTGAATATGTCAAGTGCTTTTGGTAATACGGACAATTTAACTATGTTAATTCTTCCAAGCCATGACTGTGGAATAACTTTCCATTTCTTTGTGTCTTCTTCAATTTCTTTCAACAATGTTTTATAGTTTTCAGGGAAGAGGTTATTTCACCTCCTTTATTAAAATTATTCTGAGATACTTTATTGTTTATGTTCTGATTTTAAGTGGGACTGTATTCTTGATTCCTCTTTCTTCTAGTTTGTTGTTAGTTTATAGAAAAGTAACTTATTTTTGTACATTGACTTGTACTCTGCAACCTTACTGTATTTTTTAATTACTTCTAGTAGTTTTTTGGTTGACTCTTTAGGGGTTCTAAATAGAAAGCATGTCATCCACAAATAATGACAGTTTTACTTCTTCATTTCCAACTTGCTAACCTCTTATTTCTTTTTCTTGCCTAATTGCTGTGGCTAGACTTCCAATACTATGTTGAATAAGAGTGGTGAGATTGGGCATGCTTGTCTTCTTCCTGTTCTTAGAGGGATAGCTTTCAGTTTTTCACCATTGAGTATGATGTTGGCTGTGGTTTTGTCATATATGGCTTTTATTATATGGAGGTACTTTCCTTCTATATTCATTTTATTCAGAGTTTTTATCATAAATGGATGCTGAATCCTGTCAAATACTTTCTCTGAATCTATTGAGATGATCATGTGATTTTTATTCTTCATTTTGTTAATATATTTTTTGCACATTGATTGATTTCTGGATGTTGAACAATTCTTGTATCCCTGGAATAAATCCCACTTGATCATGGTATATGATTTTTTTTTTCAGATGTACGTCATATTTCAAATTCTGTATACATTACATCATGTTCACCACCCAAACACTAATTATAGTGCATCCCTTCACATGTGACCCTAATCACCGCTTTTGCCCTCCCCCCTCCCACCTTCCCCAATGGTAACCACCAGTCCAATCTCCAATGCTATGTGGGTTTTTTTGGTCGTTTTTATCTTCTACTTATGAATGAGATCATACGGTATTTGACTTTCTCCCTCTGACTTATTTCACTCAGCATAATACCCTCAAGGTCCATCCTTGTTGTCACAAATGGCTGGATTTCATCATTTCTTATGGCTGAGTAGTAGTCCATCATGTATAAATACCACATCTTCTTTAACCATTCGTCCCTTGATGGGCACCTAGGTTGCTTCCAAGTCTTGGCTGTTGTGTATAATGCCACAATGAACATAGGGGTGCAAGTACCTTTATGCCTTTGTGTTTTCAAGTTCTTTGGATAAATACCCAGCAGTGGAATAGCTGGATCATATGGTAGATCTATCGTTAATTTTCTGAGCATACTCCACACTGCTTTCCATGGTGGCTGCACCAGTTTGCACTGCCACCAGCAGTGAGCAAGGATTCCCTTCTCTCCACACCCTCTCCAACATTTGTTGTTTCCTGTCTTGTTAATTACAGCCATTCTGACTGGAGTGAGGTGGTACCTCATGTAGTTTTGATTTGCATTTCCCTGATAGCCAATGATGTTGAGCATCTTTTCATATGCCTGTTGGCCATCTGTATATCTTCTTTGGAGAAATCTCTCTTCAGATCTTTTGCCCATTTTCTAATTGGATTGTTGGTTTTTTTGTTGTTGAGCTGTATGAGTTCTTTGTATATTTTGGATATTAACCCCTTATCTGACATGTGGTTTGCAAATATCTTCTCCCAATTGTTAGGTTGTCTTTTTGTTTTGTGGATGGTTTCCTTTGCTGTGCAGAAGCTTTTTAGTTTGGGTATATGATCTTTTTGATGTATTACCATATCCAATTTCTTAACATTTTGTTGAGGAAATTTACATCTATGTTTATCAGCATTACTGGCCTGTAATTTTCCTTTTTTCTGCTGTTCTTGTTTAGTATAGTAACAGAGCAATGTTGGCCTTATAAAATGAATTAGGAAGCTCTTCTTCTTGTTCAATATTTTGGAAGAGTTTGAGAAGGATAGGTATTAAAATTTCTAGGAATGTTTGGTAGAATTCACCAGAGAAGCCTTCTGGTCCTGGACTTTGGTTCTTGTGTGGTTATAGATTGATGTTTCAATCTCTTTACTAGTCATTCATCTATTCATATTCTCTATTTCACCTTGATTCAGTTTGGGGAGGTTGTATGATTCTAACAATTTATCCATTTCTTCTAGGATGTCCAATTTGTTGGCATATAAGCTTTTCATAATATTATATTATAATATTGTGTATTTCTGTGGTGTTCATTGTAATTTATCCTCTTTCATTTCTGATTTTATTTATTGGAGCCTTCTCTCTTTTTTTAATGAGTCTAGCTAAGGGCTTTCCAATTGTTTTTATCAATACAAGGAACTGGCTCTTAGTTTCATTGGCCTTTTCTACTGTTTTTTTAGTCTCTGTTTCATTTTTTTCTACCACATTTTTTAAATGTTTTCTTCCTTCTACTAACTTTGAGTTTGTTTGCTCTTCTTTTTATAGTTCTTTTAAGTGTAGTGTTAGGTTTCATATTTGAGACTTTTTTCCTTCAGTTCAGCCTATATTACTATATATTTCACTCTTACTACTGCTTTTGCTGTATCCCATAGGTTCTGGTATATGGTGTTTGCATTTTCATTTGTATGTTTTCTATTTCTCCTTTGATTTATTCATTGATACAATAGTTGTTCAGTAGTATGCAGTTTAATCTCCACATATTTTTCACTTTTCCAGCTTTCTTCTTTTAGTTTATTTGGAACCTCAGGTAACAGGCACTGCTGCTGCTGCTGGGGGTATCAACATCTTGACTGAAGCCCCCACTGCTGGGAGGGCCAAGGTGGAGGTACTGCCACCAGGGGAACAAGAGGCAGCTGGGTTGCATGTGCTGCAGTGGTTCCTCTAGCTTCCAGGAGCACAGGCTGCCTTGGTTCCTGGGGCTTCTGTTCATGGAAGATATCACCATTTTTGGATCCTCTGATTGCAGATGAAGTCACAGTTCCTGGAACTTCTGGTATTTGGAGCTGTTGCCACTTCTCACCTCGTTCCACCTTCTCCACAAAGTCCAGTCCACCCACATTCACAAGTATAGATGTATGAATCTCTCAGGCATTCTGTTGTGCTATGCAGAGGATCCTTTGCTGGTCCAAGGATGTCCTACTGGTTGTAACTTAGAGGAGAGATACGAAGGGTGTAACTCACTCTGCCATGATGCTGATGTCACTCCTTGCAAGTTGTTTAAGCTTAGACAGGACACAAATCTTCTTCACTGTAGTTTCCTCATTTAGAAAGTGAGAAAAAATTATACCTCTTATCCTGCCTATGATAAAATTGCATAAGGTTTATGCATTGTTGAAAAAGTATAGGGGCTGGCCCCATGCCTTAGTGATTAAGTTCAGTGTACTCTGCTTCAGCAGCCCAGGTTTGGTTCCTGGGAGTAGACCTACACCACTCCTCAGTGGCCATGCAGCTGCAGTGACCCACATACAAAATGGAGGAAGACAGGCACAGATGTCAGCTCAAGGCAAATCTTCCTCAGAAAAAAAAAGTACAAAATGATAAAAACAATAATATCTGTGTTAATCGTTGGAAGAATTTTTGGTAACTGATCTTTGCTTTAGATTATAAATCATATAGAATATCATGCTAATGTGGCTAGGAATTAACACCATACATGCTAGAATTATAGCATTCCAAAAAAACAGTCTACACATATAAAAGGATATTTATATCTTTTGCAAGAAGAAAAGAGAATGGGAAATTATTTTTTTAAGTTAAATAGTGAGAAACTAGGATATCACGTAAGGTCTCCTAAAAAGATAAGATTTCCATAATTCAAGATGATTCAAAGAACTAAGCTGTGTATTTTAAGTTTTTATAAGGTTTCTTGCTTTGCTACAGTTCACTACATGTGGTCCCAATTATTTACTAAAATTTCTTTATATACGTGATTCTTGCTTCTTCGTTTCTTGGACAGTAGATTAAGGGCAAATGAATACACTCCATAGTGTTGTTTATGCTTAGTTGCAGATAAAGGAGGAATCAGACACACACAAAGGAGAAGTCAAGATCAGTAGAATCAATGTAATTACAAGCCACACGAGAAATCGAGAGGAAGTATAGGGATGTGTTTTTCATTTTAACAATTTAGATAATAGGGTTTGAAGCAATCATATCTAAACTTTAAAGGCCTCATAAACTACAACTGACATTTTGGTTACCATACAAAAGTGAAGCATTGCCAAGATTTTATTTTATATTTTACTAAAGAAATTCCTTTAACCATTATTCTATTCTAGCTGAATATAGCTACCAGTTGAAAGTGTTATAGACATAGTAGACTTATTTCATATGGAGATGTTGGCAATAATATAGGTAACAAAACTGTTACTTTTATTAAAAATATATTTCTTGATTTGGAAAACATATATGTTGACTTTAATGTCATTACTAACCTCAAGTACTCAAATTAAAGCAAGCTTAAAAAAGAAAATAAACTGAGGCTGGTTCAGTGGTGCAGCAGTTGAGTTCACGTGTTCTGTTTCAGCAGCCTGGGGTTCGCCAGTTAGTATCCCGGGTGTGGACCTATGCACCACTTGTCAAGCCATGCTGTGGTGGGTATGCCACATATAAAGTGGAGAAAGATGGGCACAGATGTTAGCTCAGGGTCAGTCTTCCTCAGCAAAAAGAGGAAGATTGGTGGCAGATGTTGGCTCAGAGCTAATCTTCCTCAAAAAAAGAAAAGGAAAAAGAAAAAAACCTAACATTTTCTTACAGCTTTTGTCACAAAATTTTCCATATATATTTTCACAGAATTCTTTCAAAGGCACATTGGATTTATCAAGTCATTTTCAAAGCCCAGTACTCCGTCTGCCTCAGATATTCTTTACTGCTCCTTACGTGATGCAGGTGTTTCAAGCACTTACTTTACTTAACTACACCTAGCCTATAATGTTCATTACTTTGCAAGCTCTATGTCACAGTTCACAAGTCATTTCCACTTCCTATACACTTCTCACTGCCTTGAAAAACAGAGAAATATAAGACTCTGACTTCTGCTGCATTACTTCAGAGCCTTTCTTGCTGTGATTCATAAAACATTTTCTTATTATTGATAAAGGAACATTAAAGGATATAAGGCCAAATTTTTCTCAATGTTAACTACTATTCAAAATATAATAACTGTTGGAGAAAAGATTTAAGGTATTTCACTATATCTTTAACTTAACCAAAGATAGAAAAAAATTTATGATGAATTCTGCCTTAAAAGCAAGTAATTAAGAGCTGACCCCAACAGTCTATTGGTTAAAGTTTGGCATGCTCCACTTCTGCAACCCAGGTTTGGTTCCCAGGCACAGAATCATGCCACTCATCTGTCACTAGCCTTGCTGTGGTGGCAGATCACATAGGAGAAATAGAAGGACTTACAATTAGAATATACAACTACATACTAGGGCTTTGAAGAGGGGAAAAAAAAAGAGAGGAAGATTGGCAACAAATGTTAGCTCAGGGTGAATCTTTCCCATGAGGAGTAAGGGAAAAAAAGATCATTACTTAATTTTTAAAAATTCAAGAAATTAAAGTACATATTTTAGGCTTTATAAAATCATGTATAACTTTCCAGAGGAATCATATCTGCTCTTTATCAATATTTACAACATTCCATGCCTTATTTTCAATTAAGAAAAGGATGCTTTTCTTAAATTAGATTTGTTCCACTGAAAAAATTTAATGCTGATATTTGACTTAATTTTACATGGCTGTTTTCTCCGTTAGAGATTGATTGGTATTTAGGCAGGCTTATTTACTTCATATTTGTTACCAAGACCTCTGTGATCTTGTGAGAAAACATGTTTAATAAGTGCTCATAGATTGAGAAATGAAAGAGTGGTTTATGAGTGGATGAGTGGATGAACCGTTAGTGAAGAGATGCTCCATTATGTTGTTAATGTTACAAGTATATGGGCTCACTCCCACTCCATCAGTCTCTTTACTGCTCCTCTTATATCCTTGTTTCTAAGGGTGTAGATTAGAGGATTGAGGCTAGGGGTGACAACAGTATAAAAGAGGGCAATGAACTTGCCTTGATCTTGAGAATTTCCTGATGGTGGCTGGAGATATATGTACATGGCTGGAATGAAAAAGAGGGATACAACCGTAAGATGGGCTCCACGTGTCCCAAAGACTTTCTGAAGTCCAGTTATTGCCTGCATCCTCAGCACAGCCCGGGCAATGGCACTATAGGAGCTTAGAATGAGGATGAGAGGTATAAGAACAAAAATGGAGCTCATGACCATGAGAGTCAGTTCATTAGCATGGGTATCAACACATGACAGTCACAGTAGTGCTGGAACTTCACAAAAGAAGTGGTCCACTTGGCGATGTCCACAGAGTGGTACCCAGAAAGTAAAGGAGGAATGAAGGGCTGAGGTGGTAAACCCACTTAGCCAAGACGCCACAGCCAGCAGATGGCAGAAACGAGGGTGCATGAGGACTGTGTAATGCAAAGGTCTACATACTGCTGCATAACGGTCATAGGACATCACTACAAGTAGCACACACTCTGTGGTTCCCAGTGCAAGGGAAAAATAAAGTTGAATCATACAACCGGCATAAGAGATGGTTTTCTCTGGGCCCCAGAGGTTGACCAGCAACTGAGGGATGGAGCTGGTGGTGTAGCAGAGATCCAGAAAAGAGAGGTTTGAGAGGAAGAAGTACATGGGAGTGTGGAGATGGGAGTCCAGGTATGACAAGATAATGATGAACAGGTTACCTATCAATGTCGTCAAGTAGAACATCAAGATAACCACGAAGAGAGCTACTTCCAAGCGAGGCCAATTAGAAAAACCCAATAGTATAAAGTAGCCTTCAGAACTTGCATTGATTCTTTCCATTGTCATACATTTCTTGTTACCTGAAGAAAGAATCACTTACACTCAAGAAAAGTTAGGTTGTGCTCCAAGAATCATAAGGACACATGAAAAAGAAACAGAAACCAGTTTGAAGGGCCTACCACTAATCAATTCTAGAACAATTTGGGCATTTAGAGAAACTATGATCCTAATGAAATGAAGAAATAAGACTCTACAAGCTCATATTGACATATAAAAAATAATAAAGAGAGAAATAGTGGAGAAGAGAAAGTTATTTCTCTTGGTAGGATCCTAATTTAAAAATATACAAGTGTGGAGTTAGAAAAATATAAATGGATGCTAAAAACTGCTGACTAAAAATATGATGAGAAACAAGATATTTACATAATCTGAAATATCTCCCCTCAGATTACTTGTTAACTACAGAATGAAAAATAGTAAACTTTACAAAACAAAAACCTCCTGGGCATCACTGTTGCTTCATAATTAATGTTAACATTACCAATGTTGAGACACACCAACATCATATGCTCAGTGATATGATGTTTTGAACAGGACATAATGTCACTTCAGTGATATTCCTGCCCAAAATACACAGCCTGGTTCTAATAGTGAAGGCACATGAGATAAACTCAAATTGAGACGAGTTGTACAATATAACTGGTCTATACTCTTCAAAAACATCAAATTCAGTGAAAACAAATAAAGGCTAAGGAACTGGTCCAGATTAAAGGAGAAGAAACAGACATCTCTAAATGAGTGATAATGGATTTGGAAAACAATAGCTATTAACAACATTATTGAGACAGAGAAATATGAATATGGACTATGAATTAGATAATAATATTGCATCCATATTAAATTTACTGATTTTGTTAACTGTAGAGAGATTATGTAAAATAAAGTCCCTGTTCTTAGGAAATAAACACTGAAGTATTAAGGGATAAAGGAACACATCTCCAACCTACTCTCAAATGGTCCAGAAAAAGAGACGATTGATAGATGACACAGATATATCATACACAGATAGATAGGTAATAGAATAAATCTTTTCCAGCACAAAGTAAACTATTGCTGAATCTAGTTAAAGTGTTAATGTAGTTCTTTCTACCACTTTTGCAAATTTTCTGTAAATTTTACCAAAATAAAAAGTTACAAAAAAGTAAATATAAATTAAAATTTTTCACCTTTATATTTCATCCAGATATTTGCCCTCTTATAGAAAAATGACTTCTTAACTGTCAAATTCTTCTCATTCATCCTGAAGTGACATCTCGGTAAAGAGTAACTTGAGAAATTCCTGACGTAGCTATAGAAGAAAATTTCCATGGAAAAAATCATCTTTGTTTTTTCAACAAATACCTTTGGTTTTCGTTCAGCATTTTCAGGGCATTTCCATTTATGTGATTATAGAAAACAGAATAATTGCAATCCCAATAATCTTACACATAGATGAAAGGACATGATGAACAATATCAAATTTATTAGTGATTTCAAAATGTTTATATAAGATGAAAAATACCAAGCTTCAGTTAAATATTCTTATAGAAAGAACTTCATCATCTTATTAATTTACTTACACTCACAGCTTATTTCTAAACTGAAAACTAAGATACAAATAGAAGTACAAAAAAAAAAGATACACAGACATATACATATCAACTTATGGATATTTATGCTATGAACAAAGATTAAAATCTTAGTTCAGATGAATAGATCTGTGAAAAAGAGTAGGGGAATACAGATAGAATACTTCTTAAGGGACATATGAATATAAGTGCATTTAAAAACCGAAATTTTTAGGGAAAGGAAGGTATAAATTTACTGAGAGAGGAAAGAAGGAAGGAAGAAAGTGAGGATGGAGGAAAATGGAGAGTAACCTAATTATGATGCTTAAAGTTGAAGTGTGCATATGTATGTGACAGGGCTGAGAAGCCGGCACCACAGAACCTGAAGAAGGTTTCTACATTTTTTTCTTTTTCTCCAGGACAATAACTGAGATAGTATTTAAATTTGGAGTATAATTTATAAATTCTATATATAGTTTTATTTGTCATCTTAAAGAATAATTCTGAATATTTATTGAACCCACTAAATGGCTGTTTATCATATAATATATTGTGCCTAGTGAATCTTCTATTTCTCTCTTGTTAAAAAAAAAGTTAAGGGGCTGACCTTGTGGCCTAGTGGTTAAGTTCATGCGCTCCGCTGCAGGCGGCCCAGTGTTTTGTCATTTCGAATCCTGGGCGTGGACATGGCACTGCTCATCGAGCCATGCTGAGGCGGTGTCCCACATGCCACAACTAGAAGGACCCACAACTAAAAATATACAACTATGTACCAGGGGGCTGGGGGAAGAAAAAGGAAAAAAAATTAAAAATTAAAAAAAAAAAGTTAAGTACAGGGGCCAGCTCAGTGGCATAGTGGTTAAGTTTGCATGCTCAGCTTTGGCAGCCCAGGGTTCACAGGTTTAGATCCCAGGCATGGACCTATACACCGCTGATCATTCCATGCTGTGGCAGCATCCCACACACACATTAGAGGAAGATTGGCACAGATGTTAGCTCAGAGACAATCTTCCTCACCAAAAAATAAATAAGTACATTTCCTAAATAGATAGAACTCTTTGATCACTCTTGTTCTCTTTTATGTTTTCAATCTGTCATAGGAAAGATTAATACTACCTTTTGTGATGTAGCTATTGTGACAAGACATAGTAACCCACCATAGTAACTCTCTGTGAATCCTTTGCCTCATTCTACTTTGTCACATCACTTCTGCTTCCCTCCTTCCACAGCCAATTCTTTCTCTCACATTTCCTAATAAACTGTGGGAGAAAAAGAAAGAAACCACAGCACAACCACCTGTGGTTACTTCTTTTGGGGTCTCTTAGTTGCTCACGTTCTATAAGTGAAACTCTTGAAAAAGATGTTAGAAGAGGCTAATTGGTTGAGTTCCAACAGGAAAGTTACAAACAGTTAGTTTGGCCCCAGGGCTGGAAGAGTGATTCAGGCCTTGTAACTGTTAATCATTAACTAGTTGTTACACTAATGTAGACTACTTTGTACAGCTCAGAAACAATGCAGGATAATCAGACACTACATTGATTTAAAAGAAAAATTTTTGTAATTAAATAGAAGTTTAATATAGAGAATTAGTAAACTATGGAAGAAGAGTAATTATAAAGATGTAACGAGAACTCTACATGATACCTTGGACTGAAGGACAATATCCAAGAAAAGACAAACTTGAAGGGACGTTTGCTCCCTAAGGCTGAGGTTCAGACCTTATCAAAGAAGGTGTGGTTACAGCCCACTGGATGGTGAAGAAGATCGCTGTAGCTAAATCAAAAATTGGCAATGGTCAAATAGTAAATCAGAAAGATTATCTCACTTAGAGGTCACAGCCATTTGAGGGGTGATGAAAAAATCCCAAGATTTTTTTCCCTAGAATAGGAGATAATACCTTGTGAGAAATATGAATCCAGATTTCGTCTTTCCTTCTTCTAATGCAGATATAGTTTTCTTCTTCCTTAAACAGTTGCCTGAATAACTTAGTACATTAACTAAAAAAAAGTGGCAGCTGTGAGATCTCTTCCTCTGTTGTGTAACTCAGCCTTCAGCATTTTTATAGAAATTAAAAAGGGACACGACATAAAGGACAAAAAATACCAGTTGTAAGTAGACAAAAGTAGGAACTTTATGGTTTCATTTTCTTTTTATTGGAAGAGAGGGAAATAAAGGCCTTATGAAATGTTGCTTTTATGGGTTATGGAATGAAATATCTCCTCTCTTTTTTGAAATAAGGCATTATGGAGGAAAAGTGATGGAAATGAGTCTCCTTTCCTTATCCTCAAATCACTGGCCAACTTATTTCTTCTTACGTTAGTCCTTTTACACTCTTACCTAGTGCATAAGTAGAATTCAGATGACTTCCTTCCCTTCTGTCCTTCCTGTGTCTGTCCACATTCCCTGTAGTATTTGTCTTCCCGATCTATGCTCCCATTATGTGTGGACTGATCAGATGCCTGGTTTTCCTCTCCTTGAAATCACCAACTAAATGGCTGCCTACACTATATATTCTAATTTACTACATCAAATTAGGAAATCAGAATCTGAAAATTATTATGATCTTCATTGCTACAGAAGAGTGAGTCCTGTGTCTACCAAAAAGATTTGGTTTTAGCTGGAAAGAGGAACTCATTAGAGCGTTCAATATATCAGGGGATGAACTCTTTTTCCTCAAGCAAATGGAAACTTTATGGAAACAAAAGAATAATGTGACTTGCTTCCCTTGACTGGGGCCATTGGGAAGGTAAATCCCAAAGTGGCAATTATTGCCCTTCGTGGAGTTTTCCTAGTCAGAACAGGTTCTCAACAATGCCTTTAACGTGATACCACACTGTTGTAGTAGGAAAACAATGAATTTATAGACCAACTATCACTGATAAAAATGCCTTAAACTGTGTTTATAAGGAAGAGAATGGGTTGTCCTGAATTACCTGAAATTTCTTCCCCAATTCCTCATCATGCTAAGGGCCAAATTTGAGGGATAGCTTGTCAGAGCTAACCTAATTTGGGGAAGAAAGAAAGCATGAAACACTTTTAAAAATGCAATACATAAAGACTAAAATGTATATCTTTGCCTTATTGATTTGAGTTAATTGTATCTGCCTGAAATCTCTAAAATTCAAGGCCAAGTTTAGCCCTGCAAAAAGATTGAAAATAATCTTTGAAGACCTTTCAAACTATTATTTAGAAGGTAACTACCAAAACTCAGAAAACTTAAAAAACTATTTAATAATTCCAAAACATTTTCCTCAATAATTTCCCTTGGCATCTTGTCAAGAGTTTTGCCATAGATATATAAACAAAGGATATTAGCTTTGATTGTTAGCCTACATGAAATAATTGACTAGTAAAAAAAGAAAAAGTATATCATGAGTTTATAAATTAATGAACATCTTTAAATTGTAGTGTTATTTCTAGCTAATATATTCTATTCGTAGCAAAGAAAATCTTAGTTAGGATATCATATCAAATTATAATAAGATTACATTATAAAAATTGTAATTTTTAGACAGCAATTGGGCATTTTCCTTTCTCTTTAAGAGAAGTACCAGAAAATAGTCTTTATATTTCAGTGGTCTTGATTGTTGTGAAGACTCAATAAGAAAACTATATAAACATTTCCCACAGTGCTTAATACATAATTATTCAATATATGTTAGCTGTTATTACCATGAGAATAAATTTTAATTGGAACTGATATTCAACATGCAAGTCTACTTTAATTCTTTGTTTTCTTTATTTTAGACATTAAAAATCTCAAAAATAAAACCCCTGTGTTCCCACAACTCAGAATCTTCAACTATTTCTCTCGTTATATTTACTTCCAGGATTTTTTAGTATATAGAATATCACAAAGTCCATGTCCTCTTTAACTACTATTCTCTGATCTGACACCCAACCCAGACACAACCACTATCATGAGCTTAGCATGTATCATTCCAGTTCACTTTAATATATATTAAATAATAAATATTTAAATTGAAATGTTAATATTATTAAAGAGTTATATATTCATAGCTTCAATTTTTTTATTTTGAAGAAGAATTTAACCAATGATACAATTCTAGCAGAAATAACTCAGTTATCAAAATCTGGGAAATGTCTGACAACCTGAGCTATAACCAGGCTACAATATTCTTCATGCTGTGGTCACTATGCTTGTAAGAGAATTTTTAGCCTCTGTCAATCCACGTGGTGCTAGCAAATGTTAAAACTTTTATGTGCAATATTATCAACTTGTTGTTGGGAAAACACAGATGGAATAAAATGATGTAATTAAAGCAAAATATTTCTAAAGCAACAGCTCTCAGCTTTTTTCTTTTCCCCCAACACACATGAGAGATGAAACAAACTGAAAGTATGTGACTTTCAAAGGCTTTTATGGAAGAAAGATGGACTCTGACTTTTGGTAATTTTCAGAGTCCATACACACTCTCAAAGATAAAAAGCCAATGCAAAGCATTTTAACTGTAAGATTATCATAGGCCATAAGGCACAAGTCATGTATAAGGGATCAGAAGGGACAAATGACATTGATTCATCTCTGTAGGCTTCTGGTAAATTGAGTGTTTTATTTGAGAAGAATGTGAATTGCAGTAGATTATACACTGTTAAAACATCATGGATGGAGCTTCAGTTGGAGTTGAGTTCTAGGCACTGGTGCTTAGTTATTGCTGCGTATGATTTCCTTCTTTTCCCATTCCTTTCATCTTCATCAACTGCCAGAAACTCTATACACTCCAAGGGTGAGAACACATATCAGTGATGTCAAATATGATAAAATGACTGAGGTTGCAGTAGAATAGGACTTAGAGTTACTGAAATGCTGGAAGAAGCTGTTCATTCTCATCTTATCAGGATAAATGTTAAGAATAATTTTTAAAAGTATAGATGAATTAGAAGAGTATAACAAAAATAATCCTGTCATCTGCTTTCTATGGTATTGCCTGGTCATTTATAAGGTTATTTGGTTCACATATGAACTGCATCCTATAAGGTCAAGTTTATGAGAATTCATTATTTATTTAAAGTGACCATTAGAGTAATCTTGGTTTTCCCTGATTCAGAGTCAGAATACCAATGGCTTGTAGGAAGACATCTTTGGTTGCATATGAGTGAAAAAATGAAAGATTTGAATCTCTCCCAATTAGAAAAAGAAAAGATGGAGAATATTGAGTTTTCTTCCCCTTGTACATATTCAGATTTTGAAAATACGTTTTATGCACCTGACAAAATGAAGACAAAAAATGTTAGTAATTATTCATAGTCCACATTAAGACAATCCCCTCCCCCAATGCCACAAAATTTTGTGCATCTCAGATCTCACAATTGTTTAATGTCTCTTTGCTGAAACTCCTAGTCAAATATTTACCTCCCCCCTAGGGTCATACCATTTTGGAGTTGTCAATTGTGCCTTCTTCATAAACACTCATCTTCCTCCCAAGAGATAAAGCAAGGCAACAAGGAATGAAAAAAACAATATGAGATCTTTAGAAAGCTGTATCCTGGTAGATTTCTCTTACTATCCCTGGTCTAGAACTAATTCCCCTTATGATTGTCTTCACATTTTATCTGTTCACTCTCCTAAGAAACATGAATATTTTCTTGCTGTCACCTCTAGATTTTCAGCTTCTCATACTAATGTTGTCTCAGGGAGTCACAATTCATTACTAGATGTGTATTTCACCACAGGCTCCATACCTCCAATGTTGTATAATCTTATCTGGGACACAGATAAGACCATAACCTATCTAGGTTTGTCATCCAGCACTACCTTTTTCTGACACTGGGAATGGTGAAATGTATCCTCCTTACCGTCAAGACATGACAAATATGCTGCATCTGCAAAACCCTCCCCTAACTAGCATTCTATACCCACATATTTGGCAATGCTGTTGTATCGGTACCCTAGACCCACATGCTTCCCTATTGTGTATGTACTACAGTCCTTAAGACTTTTGTCTTCACAACCCTTATTATCCTTGTGGCCCTCAGTCTAACCATGATATCCTATAGGGACATTGCATGTGATGACTTGACATTTCATTGTCACCTGCTGGAGGAAAGAAAATCTTCAACATTGTATTTCCCTATCATGTGTCTCTCTTACACTACCACAAAATAGAGAGAGAGAGAGAAAGAGGGAGAGAGAGATAGGTATATCATATAGATGATAGATAGAAAGATAATAAATTAGGATGATGGATAGACAGATAGATGGGAGATTATAGAGATAGATATCTCTCTCTCAAACAAACTTTATTGCCAAGACAAGCTCAAGTTCCTTACTCTCTTCTATAAAATTGTCACCCTCAGCATCAATCCTCTCATTAACACATTGAGAAACTAGGATGTGAAGTTGTCTATGAAAATAAGGCCTGAGAAGAGGTAGGTGTCTATTTTTAGAACCATTTTTTAATCCATGAATTACATAGACTGCCAGATTTAGTATGATAAAGATAGCTCTGGGATGGACAGATCAAAAAGGCCCTAAATGGGGCATGTAATGATTTCCTTATCCATTACAAGAAGCATACTATCCCTGAGTTTATTGTCCCTCAGGCCTAGTTTCAGGGACTCTGTCCATTGGTCAATAAAGGATTCTGATTATGGAGATTGCAATGAATACCCACACTCGTAGAAAATTTACCTATGCTGTAAACACTAGATTTTTCTGCTTTGACTCTGCTCTCAGGGAAAATTCTTTAGCCTCATGTGAATGACGTAAAAGTGAGAGAGAAGATAGAAATGATGTAAAATAACCAAATATTTTTAGATTTATATGAAATTATCACCTCAATGAATCCCTATTCTCACATATCTGTTTTCTTATCAGTCCTTTAGGATAGCACCCACTGTGACACTTCCTTCAGTCGGAGAAGAAATCACAAAAGAGACTAGAAAATATTTACAAAGGAAAATTATAAACAAAGTGAAAATGAAAAAGCCAATCAGAAATGAAGAATACAGTATTGAAAATGAAAAATTCACTACACAGACTCAATAGCAGAGTAGATGATACAGAAGAATGGATCAGCGAGCTGGATGACAGACTATAGGAACAGAAAAAAGAATTAGACAAAATGAGAACAGTCTAAGGGAACTCTAGGACAACATCAAGTGCACCAACATTTGTATTATAGGTGCCCCAGAAGGAGAAGAGAGAGACAAATGGGCCAAGAATCTATTTGAAGAAATAATAGCTGAAAACCCTTCCTAACCTGAAGAAGGAAACAGACATCCCTGTATAGGAAGCACAAAGTGCACCAAATAAGATAAACCCAAAGAGGCCCAAACCAAGACACATTATAATTAAAATGTCAAAAATCAAAGATAAAAAGACAATCCTAAAAGTTGCAAGAGAAAGGCAAGTTACATGAAAAGGAAACCCCATAAGCCTATCAGCTGACTCTCCAGCAGAAACCTTACAGGCTAGAAGGGAATGGCAGAATACATTTAAAGCGCTGAAAGGAAAACATCTACAGCTAAGAATACTCTATCTGGCAAGATTATCATTCAGAATGGAAGGTGAGATGAAGAATTTCCCAGACAAACAAAAATTAAAGGAGTTTATTTCCAAGCAATCAGTTTTACAAGAAATACTAACAGGACTTTTTTAAGTGGGATACAGATGACCACAAACAGGAATCATAAAGGTATCCCAAAAACAGGCAATAAAATCACTGATAAAGGCAAAAAAACAGTAAAGGTAGCAGATCAGCCACCTATGGCAATAATATGAAGGTGAAAAGACAAAAGGACTAAAATTACTTATTTCAATGATAAGATAGTAATGGATACACACAAAAAAAGAGGTTAGATATGATATGAAAAACATAAAATGTGGATGGAGGAGAGTAAAATAGTAGAGCTTTTAGAAAGAGATCAAACTAAAGAGACCATCAACTTAATATAGATTTCTATATACATAGGTTTTTATATATGAAAGTCATGGTAATCAAAAACCAGAAACCTATAATAAATATACAAAAAATTAGGAGAAAGGAATCCAAACATGATACTAAAGAAAGCAAAAAAAAAAAACACAGGGAAGAGAGCAAGAGATGAAGAAAGTAACAGAGAAGAACTACTAAAACACCCAGGAAAAAAGTAACAACAAAATGGCAATTAGTATATACTTATTAATACCTACTTTAAATGTCAATAGGCTAAATGCTCCAATCAAAAGGCATAGGGTGGCTGATTGGATAAAAACACAGACTCATATATATGCTGCATACAAGAAACACACTTCAGACCTAAAGACACTCACAACCTAAAAGGGAGGGGATGGAAAAAGATATTCCATGCAAATGACAAAGAAAAGAAAGTGAGGGTAACCATATTTATATCAGATAAAATAAACTTCAAAACAAAAACTGTAACACAAGACAAAGAATGACAATACATAATGATAAAGGGAACAATTCAACAAGAGGATATAACACTTGTAAATATCTGTGCACCCAAATAGGAGCACCTAAATATATAAAGCAATTATTAATGGACATAAAAGGAGAAATACACAGTAACAAAATAAGAGTAGGGGACTTTAACACTCCACTTACACCAATGGATAGATCATCCAAGAAGATCAATAGGGAAGCATTGGCATTAAATGACACATTAGATCAGATGGACTTAGTACAGAAATTCCATCCAAAAATCACAGAATCACAGTCCTTTCAAACACACAAGGAACATTCTCAGGATTGATCACATATTAGGCCACAAAGCAAGTCTCAATAAATTTAAGAATATTAAAATAATTTCAAACATCTTTTCAAACCACAAAGGTATGAAACTAGAAGTCAACTACAGGAAGAAAATCAGAAAAGCCACAAATATGTGGAGATTAAACAAAATGCTACTGAACAACAACTGCATCAATGAAGAAGTCAAAGGAGGAATAAAAAAATCCCTGGAGACATATGAAAATGAAAATATGATGTGCCAATATTTAGAAGACACAACAAAAGCAGTCCTAAGAGGGAAGTTTACATCAATTCAGGCCTACTTCAACAAATAAGATAAGTCTGAAATAAACAATCTAACAGCGCACCTAAAGGAAATGGGAAAAGAAGACAAATAAAGCCCAAAATCAGTAGAAGGAAGGAAATAACAAAAAACAGAGCAGAAATAAGTGAAATAGAGACTAAAAAACAATAGAAAAAATTAATGAAACTAAGAACTAGTTCTATTAAAAGATAAGTAAAATTGAAAAACCTTTAGCTAGACTCACCAGGAAAAAAAAGAGAGAAGGCTCAAATAAAGAAAATCAGAAATTAAAGAGGAAAATTACAACAGACTTCAGAAATAAAAAAAGAGTATAAGAGACTACTATGAAAAGGTGTACACCAATGAATTGGATAATCTAGAAGAAATGGATAAATTCTTAGAATCATACAAACTTCCAAAACTGGATCAAGAAGAAATAGAGAATTTGAATAGATCAATCACCAGTAAGGAGATCAAAACAGTAACAAAAAACCTCCCAAAAAATAAAATTCCAGGACCAGAAGATTCCCTGATGAATTCTACCAAGCATTCAAAGGAAACTTTATACCTAGCCTTCTCAAACTCTTCCCAAAAATTGAAGAGGGTGAGACACTTGCTAATTCATTCTATGTGGCCAACATTACCCTGATACTAAAAATAGAAAAAAGCAACACAAAAAAGAAAAATTAAAGGACAATACCACTTGATGAATACCAATGCAAAAATCCAAAATATAGCAAATCCAATACAAAAATACATTAAAAACATCATATACCATGATCAAGTAGGATTTATTCCAGGGATCCACGGATGGTTCAATATCCACAAATCAATCAATGTATTAGACCACATTAACAAAATGAAGAAGAAAAATCACATGATCATCTCAAAAGATACAGAGAAAGCATTTGACAAGATTCAGCATCCATTTATGATAAAAACTGAATAAAATCGGTATAGAAGGAAAGTACCTCAACATAATAAAGGCCATATATGACAAACCCACAGCTAATATCATTCTCAGTGGAGAAAAACTGACAGCTATCCCTCTAAGAACACAAACAAGATGTGGATGCTCACTTTCTCCACTCTTATTTAACATAGTAATGGAAGTCCTAGCCAGAGCAACCAGACAAGAAAAAGAAATAAAAGTGATCCAAATTGGAAAGGAAGAAGTGAAACTGTCACTATTGCAGATGACATGATTCTATATACAGAAAACCCTAATGAATCCACAAAAAATCTTTTTAGAAATAATAAATGAATAGGCTCAAGTTTCAGGATACAAAATCAACATACAAACATCAGTTGCATTTCTATACACTAAAAACGAAATAGCAGAAAGACAAATTAAGAATACAATTCCATTTACAGTTGCAACAAAAAGAATAAAATAACTAAGAATAAATTTAACCAAAGAGGTGAAAGATCTATACACTGAAAACTATAAAACATTGTTGAAAGAAATTAGAGGACACAGCGAAATGGATAGATATTCCATGCTCTTGGATTGGACAAATTAACATAGTTAAAATGTTCATACTTCCTAAAGCAATCCACAGATTCAATGCAATCTCCATCAAAGTTCCAAAAACACTTTTCATAGAAATAGAACAAAGAATCCTAAATTTACATGGAACAAACACCAAAAGAAATCCTGAGATAAAAGTACAAAGCTGGAAGTATCACACTCTCTGATTTCAAAATACATTACAAAGCTATAGCCATCAAAACCCCATGGTACTTGCACAAAAACAGACACACAGATCAATGAAACAGAATCAAGAGCCCAGAAATAAACCCACACATCTATGGACAGCTAATTTTCGATAAGGAAGCCAAGAATATACAATGAAGAAAGGAAAGTCTCTTCAATAAATGATGTTGGGAAAACTGGACAGCCACATGCAAAAGAATGACATTAGACCATTATGTTATACTATACACAAAAATTAACTCAAAATGGATTAAAGACTTAATGTAAGACATGAAAGCTTAAAACTCCTACAAGAAAATATACGCAGTTCATTCTTTACTTTTTGAATATGTCTCCTCAGGCAAGGGTAACAAAAGTAAACATAAACAAAAGGGACTACATCAAACTAAAAACCTTTTGCATAACAAAAAAAGGCCATCAAGGGGACAGCCCCATGGCCAAGTTATTAAAAGTCCCATGTGCTCCGCTTCAGCAGCCCAGATGAGTGGGTTTGGATCCTGGGTGTGAACCTACTCCACTCATCAGCCATGCTGTGGAGGCATCCCAAGTACAAAGCAGGGGAAGATTGGCACAGATATTAGCTCAGGACTAGTCTTTCTCAAGCACAAAAAAAAGGAGGAAGATTGGCCCCAGATGTTAGCTCAGGAGAAATCTTCCTCACCAAAAAAAAAAAAAAAAAAAGACATCAACAAAATGAAAAGACAACCTGCCAACTGTGAGACGATATTTACAAAGCATATATCCAATAAGGGGTTAATATCCAAACTATATAAAGAACTCATGCCACTCAATCACAAAAAATAATCTGATTTAAAAATGGGCAATAGGAGACAGCCTGTGGCCTAGTGGTTAAAGTTCATGCACTCCACTTCTGTGGTCCAGGGTTCACCAGTTCAGATGCTGGGCACAGACCTACACACTGCTCATCAAGCCATACTGTGGCAGCATCCCATATAGAAGAAGTAGAATGACTTACAACTAGGATATACAACTATGTACTGGGACTTTGAGGAGAAAAAATAAAGGAAAATTGGCAATAGATGTTAGCTCAGGGCCAATCTTCCTCAACAACAAAAAAATGGGCAATAGACATTTTTGTAAAGAAGACATACAAATGGCCTCTGGGTGCATAAAAAGATGATCGACATCAATAAACATCAGGGAAATGCAAATCAAAACCACAATGAGATAGCATCTCACACCTGTTAGAATGGCTATTATCAGAAAGGCGAGAGATAACAAGTCTTGGCAAGAATGTGGAGAAATGGAAATTCTTGTGCACTGTTGATGGTAAGGTAAACTGGTGCAGCCACTGTGGAAAACAGCATGGAAATTCCTCAAAATTTAAAAATAAAACTACTAAATCATCCAGTTAGCCCCTCAATATCTGTTGCTCCTTCCATGATGGTTTTATAGTTTTGCTTATTACTACACATTATTTCACTACATGGACTTACAACATTTTTTAGCAGTACTCCTATTGATGAAAATTATAATTTTTAGTTATAATTTTATTAATTTAAATCTGTAATGAATATGAATAAATATTTTTATAATATATTTATTTATGAATAATAGATATAACTCCCTTTTGGAAACCAGGAAAGGGATAAATAGCTATAGGAAGGATGGGGTTCAGGGTAGGAGATATGGGATAGGGCACATGGAGCGATTTCTGTGTAGCACAGGAGGGTGGCAGGGCCCACCTCCAATGTTGAAAAATATCTATTTGCCTCTTGATAAAATTTTCATGAGGTGGAGCACAAGGAAAGTGGGGTGGAGGAGCCAACATCAAGATTTGAGGCTGAGGGAGCTGGAGGAGGGGAAGTGTGACTAGGGGAACCCTACTCCTTTAAGTCTGTCAGTCCACAAATATTGAGGGTTGGGAGCCAAAGCTTCAGCCTTTAAATTTTCTCCAGAAAAATATCAAGTCCCCTGGCAACCTCCTCTTACTCCCTTTCTAGAGAGGATATGGGGGTGTCAACAGGAGGGAGAAGTTGGCATCCTAGTATACATACCAGCATCTAGTATATATACTCCTGGGTATATATCAGAAAGAAATGAAAACAGCATATCAAAAAGAAATGCATCACATGTTCATTGCAGCATTATTCACAGTAGTCAAGACATGGAAACAACCTAAGTGTCCATCTACAGATGAATCGATAAAGAATATGTGGAGGTGTGTATATATATATATAAGTATTATATATGTGTGTGTGTGTGTGTGTGTGTGTATATATATATATATATATATATGATAGAATATTATTCAGCCACGAAAAAGAGAAAAACCTTGCCTTTTGTGACAAAATGGATGGACTTTGAGGGCATTATGCTAAGTAAAATAAGTCAGACAAAGATAGATACTGTATGTTCTCACATTTATGCAAAATCAAAAAAGGCCGAACTCATAGAAATAACAAGTAGAATGGAGGCTACCAGAGGCTAAGACTGGGAGAGATGAAGAGATGTTTGTCAAAGGGTACAAACTCCCAGCTACAAGTAGAATAAATTCTGGGGATCTGATTTACACATGGTGACTATAATTAATGACCATGTATTATACACTTGGAAGCTGCTAAATGAGTAAATCTTAAATGTTCTTACCACAAAAAAAGAAACTTGTAATTATGTGAGGGGATGGATGTGTTGACCTTATTGTGGTAATCGTTTTGCAATACACACGTGTGAATCATCACACTGTACACCTTAAACTTATATATGTTACATATCAATAATATCCCAATAAAGCTGGGGAAAAATTAAAAATATAAATAAATAAAACTAGTGGGTGACAGTTAAATGAAAAACAGAATACTACCTGTTTTCAACATTCTCCACACAAGGTACTTATGAACTACTGAGAGAAACATAGTAAGTTTTTAGCAGAGAAGACTGACAGATACCATGTTAACCAAGTGTTCAAAGTTAATATCACCAGTTATGGAATAAATAAATACTATGTACCTTCCAATGTGATGCACTCAGGAGGACACAATATCACTTCTGTGGCATTACTGTCAAAAACGGATAATCTAATTAAGCGTAAACACCAGGCAAATCTAAACTGATAGATAATTATGCATAATAAATGGCCTGTGCTCTTCAAAAATGTTAATCTCATTAAAGACAAAGACTAAGAAATGGTTCTACGTTAAAGAACCTACATTACACTAAGAGACATAACACCTCATTTCAATTTGTGATCCTGGATTAGATCTTCTCTTTAGGATATACCCATGGGAGCACTTAGGGGTAGGTGTTCATCTGTAATATTCAAGAAAAATTTTTAGAATGTATATTAATATTATATTATTACAGACAGAGAATGGTAAACCAACCATGGCAAAATGTTAACATTTGTGAAATATGTTAAGGCCTAGGGTAAGTCTTTGCACTATTTTTCTTTTTCATAAGTGTTACTGTTGTTGTTGAGTTACACATGGAATATGGTGGATTTGAACTGAAAATTTATTATGTTTGAAACCATTTGATGTTGTCATAGTATGTGATAACCAGTGATCTTCCAGCCCCACATTTATAAAATAGGGATAGAAGATGTGAACCTAAGGCCAAAGAAGAACAGAGAATGAGTGTATCTGGGCTAGAAGCCAGAGCTAGTTTCTGTGATTATCTGGATGACACATTTGTGCCCATAATTCTGTATTGCTGAGATACAAGAGGATGAGATAATTAAGCATGTGCGTAGGGAATATGCTGCATAGGACTAAGTATAAGATGAAGTGGACAAAGATTGGGAGACACCTGTCTGAATGAGGAGGAGAAATTTACTAGGGTGAAGAAGAAGCTAGTGCTTCAGTGCACTTAGCCTCCATTCTTAGCTGGAAATGGCTGGCTTATTTGTCAGTTCTTCAGCAAAGTTGCCTGTGGCCCAAATTCATGTGTGCTGCGCCAGTGCACCAAATGTTGGTTGGCAATGGGAGAATCTAAAAGCTTCTAGCTTACCATGTGTGTTGTTGACCTAAGAAGAGACTTCAGAGCTAAACATCTATTTCCATTACCTG
Organism: Equus asinus; assembly: GCF_041296235.1. NCBI lineage: Eukaryota > Metazoa > Chordata > Mammalia > Perissodactyla > Equidae > Equus > Equus asinus. Next base: position 37,067,214 of record NC_091797.1, read on the forward strand.
ATTTTGTCAAATAAATTTTGTTTAACTTAGACAAGCCACGTATCTTCTTCCCTGCAGCTGCCTCATCTACAAATGAAGAAAAATTTATACCTATAGTCCTGCTTGTAATAAAATTGCATGGTGTGCAAGTGGTTTTAAAAGTACAAAACAATAAAAACAATAATATGTGTTAATATTTGGGTGAATTTTTGGTAAATAATTTCTTTTTAGATTACAAATTAAATAGAATACCATGCTGATGTAACCAGGATTTAGCATTATAGGTGCTGTAATTATAGCATTCCAGAGGAAAAGAAAGGCTATTCATATAAAAGAGAACTCATAAGTTTTGAAAGCACAAAAGGGAGAAAAAGAAAAGGAAATACAAAAATATTTTTAAAATTTAGATGGTTGAAATAACAAGATGCTACATAAATTGTCCCAAACAGATTTCCATAGTGCAAGATGGCTCAAAGACCTAAGCTAAGTTTTTTAAGTTTTTAAAAGTTTTTGTTTGCTTTGTGATGGTTCACTATAGGTGGTCCCAATTGTTTACTGAAAGTCTTTTATATACACGATTCTTTGTCTTTCATTTCTTGGACAGCAGGTTAAAGACAAAGGAATATACTCCATATAATTGTTCAACAGGTGATTCCCAACAGGCTGTACCTAACCAGAAGTCAGATTAAGGAATCCTCTTGCTTCAGCCTCTCAAGATGCAGCACAGAGTACAAAGATGCATAGTGGGATAGAGGTGGGGTCTGGGGCAGAGGAGAGGGTGTGGAAAAGATCTAGCAAATGTATAACATGGAAAGATACACACCCATATAATAGTCGTTACTGTTACAGAAAGCAGAGGGATTATGGACCATGGGAGGAAGTTGTCCAGGGAACCCTATATTTTTGTACCTACTATTTGTATATTTGCATTTGTTTTTCAGAATAATATATTCATGGGTTGCATGTGTCATTTTTAAAATATTAATATTTGTCTACATATCTGACTGAAATTAGGTGGGGTATTTTGTGTGTGTTAGGGAGCGAGAGAGGGAGACAGAGAGAGAGAGGCTGCCATTTAGTCCTTTTCTTATAGAATCTTTAAATATTTTGGAAATCTTGTTTTAAATATCACTTGATTCCTTCTCATTTGAAAGACCACTTATGGTTTTTTCCTCTCTTTCCAACTCATTTTGTGATCCTTTATAGCATGACCAGAAGTAGTTAAATCTTATGTGAGATAGTCCACAAATGAACAAAATAAGATAGTCAAGGAACTCACGTTTAAATTTTCTAGAATCATTTGTTTAAACTAGCTTTGCTCTAATTGTATCCCATTTAAAATTAGTGTCCAGTGTATTGGAAACTCAAATGAGTTTATTTTAAAACAAATTTAACAACAGAAGAGACTTGCTACCAACCTCAAGTCAGTAGGCAGCTAATCGCAACAAGAAGCATGTCCGTAGAGAACTCTGTCCCAAGGAACTTGCTCAGCTAACTCATCTGAGATAAGCATAAATGGCCCATTTGAAACAATGCCCATGAGTCTCAGGAATATAATACAAATAGCACACCCGCAAAGCATTCTTGATATTATCTATTATTGTATTCCTAATTCATGTTTTTTTTTTCTTTTTGGCAGCATTGTAACAAGCAAAAAACTCACATTTCTGAAGACGATTCTTATATACTCATCTGTGTAGTACAATTTCTCCATCTTTTACTGAAAGTTTGCAAACTTTAAGTGTACTCCATAATTCATTTTTATTGAATAGTATTTATCAAAATAAGGTAAGTGAAAAGACCCTTGCTTTAATGCCTCACATTCTTGGGGAAGTTGGAATGTGTGTACATCTAGTTTCTAATATACATGGAAAAAGCAGAGAGAACTTCATTTCTAGGTGCCTTTTCTACGGTTTGGAAATACCTAGTTCAGTGGCTATAGAAAGTACCTAGATTTCTCTTTTTGTAATCAATCTCTCTGTCTCTTATTTAAACCAAACTTAAAAGCATTCAAATTTCAATAAACACTACGTCTGACAGATGAAAACTACCTGAATGAAGTATGAAGCCTTCACTCAATCATGTGACGTTTTTAATACATGGTCAAAATTTGATAGACAACTTGTCCATGTTCTCATCCAAATACTTTGACATCAGATAAAAATAACTTTTATTTCTTATGATATATTCATATGTATAAAGCTAAGGAGTACTGTAAACAGAATACTTTATGTCATGAAAATGATGTATAAATAAGATACACTAGAATGAAAATGTGAGCGGAGATACAAAAGAGATGTCAAAAGGAATAGAGTCTAGCATTTTATTAAAGTGATTTTAAACATTTGCAGATAAATAGATTTATGGGTGAATAGAAACAGTGATGAAAAATCACTGGAAGTAAAAAATCTGAAAGTTGTGGGATTAAAGAGCTAGAAGTAATGAAATATCATGAGAATGACACGGAAAGATTTAGAGATCTAAGCACAGCATTATAGATCTTAAATATACTTTCTATGTAAATCACATTGATTAGGCACACCTGTAGTGTTGTGTTTAGGGAAATGAACAGAGACATGAAGGAATCTCTGAGGTGATTAATATTAACAAACAAAATTACCCTCAGTAAGGTGAGTAATATGCACAAAATCATGAATAATGCATTTATACAGTTTAATAAAATTGCAGAAAACATCCTTGACTGAACACTGTCATTAGAGTTAGATAGAATTAATTATGGAGAGTCAAATTTTAAATTACTCTTTAAAAAAACAGAAAAATAGTTCATAGTAGAAAAATGTAAAGGGAGAGTATAATGATGTTACATGTATGGACAATATATATCTTATGGGTCAATTATTTAATAAAGAGGATACATAGCAATTTTTAAAATATTTACTTTAACGATCAAATTAATTCACATTTTTATTTCATATCTCATCTAAAACAAGAATTTTCCCCTGAAGAAAAAAACTTCGGCAAAGATATCTTCCTAAATTCAATGTGGTCATACGACATTTTGAATAATGTCAAGGTCAAATAAGGTGTAGGAGACACACTCATTCAGGAAGCATCCCTACAATGCAGATAATTTCTTTGAAATCTCTAGATTCCAAATTTATAGCCCCACTATCTCAGTACCTTACTTGAGAAATTGATTGATTTTGATCTTTAGAGTTCTCCAATTATTAACAGACAATAGGGATTAATTATTAACAATGTCCTAAAATATGTATGCTAAAATTTCCCCTTTCATGGGGTCTGGAGTTGCATACTAAATGATTAATGGGTGTAAATTCTTACTGTAGTGTTTGGCACACAGAACTCATTAAGGATTAGTAGGAATTACTATTATTTTATTATTGTATTGCACACTTCTGACCTAAGAGTGGTGTGTAATCAAAGGGCAACATTCACATCTTACCCCTGAGTAGCTTTATGTGACACCCCACAGGATGGCTTTGAGGATTTAATGAGATAGAGAATGTGGAGACTATGCTTTGCAACCCTACAAAATTCATCTGTTACCCTTCAACTGCTAATTGACTGATCGGGTAACACAGCATTTGGTCACTGGGATGCACCATCTTAACTTCTCATCTGAATATCCCTCATTTTACAGAGATTATAGATTTCATGAAACACACTTCATCACTAAAGTAAAAGAAAAATATAAACAAAAAATCTCAATACCTAATTAATCTTTCTCAAAATGTGCTTTACACAGCAAGTTTTGTTGTCACAATGTGTCTCATAGCTTGAGAGATATATATATCTCCAAATGGATAAATAGAAATAGCGATGGAAAAATCACTGGAAGTAAAAGATCCAAAAGTCTTGGAGTATATATGCATGTTCTCAGTACGCAAAATAATTTGTGGACATGAATAAGTCTCTGGTCCTAAATTGGAATATTGGCTTTTCTCCTGACACCAGTTCTCTGGAGTACAAAGATGTATTTGTAGCTACATACAATCAAGTGAATCGCTGATAACTTCCAAATTCCATTATTGTATTCCTCCAAACTCATATAAAAACAGCATGTACACACACTTGATAAAAGGAAATCCTGACAAGATAGGTAAATTAAAATTTAACATGAAAAATCAAATGCCCAGTTTGAATGAAATAGTCATGCAGAAACAGTACATCCAAAAAAAATTCTAGAGTGTGGGAAAAAATCAACTCTCCTAGTCTATACTTTAGGAAACTGATGTGAAAGTGTTTAAATTTCTTGATCAACTCCAAATTACTAAGATGGACTTCTTTAAAACCAGCCTTCTTACTCCTGATGGAGATGATGTAATTATTCAAATAAAATAATATAATTGGATCTGGACAAGACTATCTTGATGATTTTTACAACTCCAGGCATTCTCCTCCTACATTTTACTATGGCTACCTCAATACTTTTACTCTTCTTAATGTTTCAGTAATACCTTGCAGCAGTGCTTCTGAAAAGCAACCATCTGATTCCTGGGCCCCATGCCACATCTACACGATCAGCCACCTGGGGATGGAAACGAAACCAATGAACTGCTTTTTAACACCCCCCTCAGCTGACTTTTATTCAAGCCTTGCAAACCATTGCTTTGGAGTTTCCAAAACAAAGTTGTTTCTACTTGTCATTTAATCCTCACCATAACCAAGGAAATGCTTATTGTTATCCTTATTTCACAGAGGAGGAAATTCAGTTTCAGAACGGTTAGGTTATATGTGTAAGGTAATTGCCTTTATTTTGTAGTGTCATAAAGGGAAATTAAGTCACCTGGTGTCAGATCCCTTTTATCATTTCCCCCACAAGTTACTGTAACCCATATTCTATGAATAGATGGCCATTTCATAATTATGTTTTGTCATTTCTCATAACTCTTTCTACCTTTCCTGCCACTTCCCTACTATAGGTTAAAGAAATTGAAGATTATGGCACTAATTAACAAAAGCCATCCTGAAGAGTTTATTCTACTGGGCTTTGCTGACCGTCCTTGGCTAGAGCTTCCTGTTTTCATTATTCTTCTTATAACATACCCCACGGCCATGATGGGAAACATAGCCATCATTCTGGTGTCCAAGCTAGACCCCCGTCTGCACAGCCCCATGTATTTCTTCCTCACTAACCTCTCCTTTTTAGACATGTGCTATACCACAAGCATTGTCCCTCAGATGCTGTTTAACCTGGGAAGCACTAAGAAGACAATAAGTTATATGGGGTGTGCCATTCAGCTTTATTTCTTCCACACAATGGGAGCCACAGAATGTCTGCTTCTGGCTATCATGTCTTTTGATCGCTATGTGGCCATCTGCAAGCCTCTACACTACACCCTCGTCATGAATCAGAACATCCGTATCCTATTAGTGTCCACTGTGTGGCTGTGCGGAATAACCTACGCTGTCTCAGAGGCCACTGTTACGTTACAGTTGCCACTGTGTGGTCTCAATAAATTGGATCATCTGGTGTGTGAGATTCCTGTTCTAATAAAGACTGCCTGTGGTGAAAAGGGTATTAATGAGCTCACACTCTCAGTGGTATGCATTTTTATGTTAGCTATTCCGCTATGTTTAATTCTTGCTTCCTATGCTTGTATTGGACATGCTGTATTCAAAATTAAGTCTTCTGAGGGAAGGAAAAAAGCCTTTGGGACCTGTTCCTCCCATCTCATTGTCGTTTTCTTACTTTACGGCCCGGGCATTAGCATGTACCTTCAGCCCCCCTCCTCCATCTCAAGGGACCAGCCCAAGTTCATGGCTCTCTTCTATGGAGTGGTGACTCCTACACTCAACCCTTTCATCTACACCCTGAGGAATAAGGATGTAAAGGGGGCATTAGGCAACTTGGCAAGGAGCATTTTCACATCCAAATGATAGTTGATGGACATCAAATGAAATTATTTAACAATGAGAGTAGGTTTATGGGGGTTTCTCTAATAACTCATTCTTGTCTCCTATTTCCCCCCATCTCATGTTAGATGTTCTTCTTGCAAAATTAGTTATGCTTCTGATATTCTTTATAATGGTGTCAGACAAGGATGATACTTGGCTAATATACACCAGTAATGGCACTCTGTGAAAATATATTTAAAATAATTCTGTACCACTTGGTACATACTGAAATAGTAACTACATTAAATAGTAAAAAAAAAAATAATAAAGTAATAGTGTAAGTTGTAATATAAGCTCATGAGTTCAAGCTAATTTTCATAAAGGAAGATGGCAACCATTTTTTAGTGGACTTCCTATCACCACGTCACCTGAGAAACACTTCATCACTCTCTGCAGGATTGGCCCGTGTCTAAGTGGGCAGCATGGCTACAGTGAACATCCCTTGTGAGGCACTCTACACGTTCGAACAACCATGAGTCTCATAAGTTCATCAACCTCAATTTATATAGCAGCTATTGCTTCATAAATATACATTGCTACTCTTGTTTAATGAACATGTGCAGAGTTTTGTAATTTAATTAAAGAATTTACCATTAAATATTAAAATGAATGAAACATAGGGACAAAATATATGGATAAGTTTCTTAAAGTTCCTTTTTAATGTTATAAATGTGAGCCTTCTGTTTAAGTGAAAGAACAAAGAAGTGATATTAATAATGAGTCAAAACCTGGAAACATTTCTGTGCATCATTGGAATAGCCAGAAATGCGTTTTGAAACTTCAGAATCAGTCTGAGAAAGAAATCATTTGTATTTCTGAATAGGAAAGCAATTTGATTACTTCAATAAACAATATGAGTATGTTTTTGTTCATATAAAGTTTGGATGCAAAGGAGCTCAGAATCTGTATCAAGAAAGGTTGAAAGTGTTAAATTTACTTCTATGATTCACACCCAAAATGTAAAACTTGTCATAAAATTAGTTAAAAATTTTAGGAGCAAATTAATGACTTGTTATAGTTATTTGGTGTAAATTAATATTGTGAGAAGTCAACATGATGTTGTGTATTAAATAAATGAACACTTGTAAGGAAAACAGGAAGGCATCTGGGCTTTTCTGGTATGATTAATTAACAAATTATTTCCAGGAAAATTGCAGGTTATCTTGAACAAGAATCAAGTGTAGCCCTGATCCACTCTGAAAAATAACAGATTTTCTGTGGCTGGTCAAGTTCTTGAGACAAATGGACCTAAGTGTATGCAGTTTGGAAAAATTCTAAGTAACTTTAAAATTTGATCAGTTGTTGACTGATTGCTAGAAAATGTTTTTAATTTTTACACACACACACACATCAAAATAAAGTTTCTACTATGTAAAAGAATATCTCAGATCATTTTATTAGGTAAGACATCATTTGTCTAAGTTAGTCTTCCCAACAGAGAAATACGGTAATTTTTAGTTTGCAGGGGGCAGGGCAAAATCAGCAAGATTTGTGTCAAAATCTTCTCTATAGACTGCTTAGAGTTGTTCTGACTGCTTTCTTAAATTATGCTGCATCCTGGACACAGTTAATCTGTATACTACTTTCTAGGCCTGTAAATATTGCACATTACGGAAGTGTCAATCTTATTCAGACTCTAAAAAATTAGGATTTCCTAATGGAATTATATGCAAAAATCTCAGGATAAAAGATACTGAAAGTAGAGTTTCACTTTATTTCACACAGAAAGTAAATCCATTGCATTAAAGTATCTCTAAATCTGTTTCCCATTGTTCTTCCTTTTCAACCACCACATTGTGCACTACCCCTAAAACCATCATCACCTCCCCAGTCAACCACAGTATGTACTATAATACTACCATTACCTAGACTCTTCTGCATTTTCTGTCTTCTGTGTATTTGTTTATTTTTGCCTATAATAGTATCACCTCCAACTTTCCACTTCTTTAAGGTCTTCTTTAAAATAAATTATAACAATGAACGCAAGAAGTGCTAAAATGCACATTCAAGAATGTGCTTCTTCTCTCTTAACAAGTTTTTAAGTGCACAGATTCATGGTAAGTGTTCTTATCACAAAAAAAAAGCAGAGAGCACAAGTCTTTTGGAGGTGATGGATATGTTCACTATCTTTTTTGTGGTGATGATATCATGGATATATGCACATGTATAAACTCATCAAAATGTACACATTAAATATGTGCAATTTTTGTATATAAAGTATATAGCAATAAAATTTTTAAAAAGAATGTGAATCTGGAAGACAGGAAAAAGACTAAAATGTGAAAAAAAGAGAGGAAGAATTAAATCTATTTTCTAGGAGCAGGTGGAAAAAACTGAATATTTAGTAAGAGAATACAGGAACATATTACTGGTTGAGGGAATGCCATAATCATGGAGATGTTTAAGAAGGAGAACTCACAACTATTGGAAAGACGCCATCAGTTAGTAAATGTGTTAAACATTTTTTTATTTTAAATCTTAGTTAATCTTCAATACCCTGCAAGGTAGGTATTTTGTGCAGTTAATAGATGATGAACTTGGACTCATTAATTCTTGAGCATCTATAGTTTATTTCAGAGCTAGAATTTGAAAGCCTTTCAATTACCAAAATTCCACATTTTTTTCTGCCCTAAAGCAAGCTATTTGGAAAAATGATGGACATTTAAGATTATTCATCAAAATGATGAATAACTCAATATGTTTCAAGCTGAAGATTTCATGGGGCAGAATGTATGCAACATTGAAAGGGAGATATATATTGAACAAGAAATAGAGACCAGAAACAAGGGTAATATTAAAGACTATATTTCTATGGGTAAAGAAATGTTATGGAATTTTTAAGTTTTATATAAGACCTCTCTATGTAATAATACTTCATTTAGCAAAGTAAAAAATGATTTGAAATAAGAAAACACTAGAAACTTGACTAGTCAAGCTTACCACAACAATCTATGCAACAGAGAATGAGGTCCTTGACTAGGGGAAGAGTGATAAAATATAAAAGAAGAAAACAGAGGTGTGAAACACTGATGAAAGAGGTTGACTTGGAAATTCATTGAATGTGATTCCTTTCGGAAAGAGACAAGCCAAGTTAATGGTGATGTTTTAAGTCTAGAGGACTGAGCAGGAGGTGTTGACTTTATCAAGGAAATTAATATCAAGAAAAGTATCATTTGGAGCAGAAGTTTAAAAATATTCTAGAAAATGAGCCAAACTCCAAGAAAGATGTAAATAAAGGTTTTATTAATTATCTACAAGAAGAAATGAACTTCAGTTGCAAAAAGAAAAGATAGATAGGTTTTATGAAAGAAGATTTGAGTAAAAGGATGAAATTTTTTTAATTTTGTAATATTACTTTTTTTAGAGACCTTAAAGAAAGGCAATAACTGTATGTGATTTTATGATATTATAGGATAAAAGGTTTAAGCATACAATATATTAGTATATGATAAATAGTTTAAGAATTAATACTGAGAAGTTGAAGATTGGACAACTGTAGTTTCTGCACAGACTTCTAGCTCTCAGAGTTTGTAATTATCTTCCCCCAGAAGAGTTCTCCAGTGAAATAATGGTACTTAAAAAAACACCTATAAGCCTCAGATTTAAGGTTCTTTATGAACGTGTAATGTTCTGTCTGTATTGGGAGAGTGAGGAGGATTGAAGGGCCAAATGAGCAGTGGGGGCAGGGTTATTGAAACTATTTGGCAGGGAAACTATTTTACAATTTACTTCTGAAATTTCTTGCTATTATCTCAATATATTCCCATTGAGAAAGCATTATAGTTAACCACACCATGGAGAGTTCAGCTTCTTCTAGTCTCAGGGGATTCATTACCACGGACTGCAAATTCTTAACTGAAGAAAATCATCAGGACATCTTTCTCTAAATTCCATAGAAAACTATCTTGAGAGAGAGAGTGCAAACTAATGACTAAATCTGAGTTTACTAAAAGAGTCTTAGGAGAAAGGACACATCTGAAAGGTCACTTTAGTAGGGTTATTAATACTTAATCTTGACTGCTTATCTATGTACATCAATATCTTTGTTAGTATATAGTTATTATGTAACATCACACTCGATGGTGAAAATCTGAAAATTATCCCTCTAAGAACAGGAACAAGACAAGGATGATCGCTCTTGCTACTATTATTCAATACAGCATTGGATCAGCTATACAAGAAACTAGCCAGATCAACTATACAAGAAAAAGAAATGCAGGGTATTCAAACCAGAAAGGAAGAAATAAAACTGTCACTATTTGCATAATACGATTTTATATGTAGAAAACCCTAAAGAATATACCAAAAAAAAATATATTAGAAATAACAAATGCATACCATAAAGTTTCAGGGTACAAAAGCAAGATTAAAAATCAATTGCATTTCAGGGCCGGCCTGGTGGCATAGTGGTTAAGTTCACACATTCTGCTTTGGCATCCCGGGGTTCACTGGTTCAGATCCCAGGCGCAGATCTGTGCACTGCTTGTCAAGCCATGCTGTGGCAGGCGTCCCACATAAAATAGAGGAAGATGGGCATGGATGTTAGCTTAGGGCCAACCTTCCTCAGCAAAAAAGAGGAGGATTGGCAGCATATTTTAGCTCAGGGCTAATCTTCCTCAAAAAAAAAACTCAGTTGCATTTCTATACACTAACAATGAAAGAACAGAAATAGAAGTATACAATCTCATTTACAATCACAACAATAAGAATAATATATCTAGGAATAAATTTAACCAAAGAGGTGAAAAACTTGTACACTGAAAACTATAAAACATTGTTGAAAGAAATTGAAGAACACAAAGAAATGGAAAGTTATTCCATGCTCATGGAATGGAATAATTAACATAGTTAAAATGCTCATATTACCTAAGGCAATCAACAGATTCAGTGCAATCCCAATCAAAATCCCAATGACATATTTCATGGAACTATAGAACAAAGAATCCTGGGAGATTGGTGTCAAGATAGTGGCATAGGCAGACTCTGAACTCACTTCCTTCCATGAACACAACCAAGTCACAACTATTCTTGAAACAAATACCCCTGAGAGAGAATTGAAAACTGGATAAAAAGAACCCCTGCAACAAGGGATAGTCCTGACTGAGGCAGAAGAGGCAAAAATTCCTTTCTGGAGAGAAAAAAGCCACCTTCAGAAGCCATGGTGCCTCACAGCCAGCCTGCAGCAATCCTAAGGTATGCAGCCCTCCCTGGAGGAGTGGGGGTCCTGAGCAGGTTACCACTATAAATATCCTTCAGACTCAGCACAACTGAGACTAGTGTCGTAATATCTGTCTTTACTGATTATTAACTACAATGGGGACTACCCCTAGAAAAGCTATCATATAAGTGTGGAAAAGCCAGCTCTTAAAAGGCCTGTGCATAAATTCAAACATTTTGGAAAGCAAGCTAAAATCACCAGAAAGAAAGGTGCACAGTCTTTTGGTGAAAAGAGACTCATCTGATAAGCTCTGGGTGCATCTCCCTGAGAGATGAGACCTCTCCAGGGAGTGAAACATAGGTGGCAGCCAATATTGTGACCTTGTTACAGGTGTGCTGACACAGACGCTGGCAGACACCATTGGAATTCTTCCCCTGGCCTGTTAGCCCAGGGCCTGTCCTGCCCACTTGAGTGCCAATTTAATCCATCTCAGTCAGGGACTGATGTAGGGACTGGACCCACCCAACAGCAAGCCCTTGGGCAACTATTGTTACATTTCTATACACTAACAATGAAATAGTAATAATAGAAATTACAAATACAATCCTATTTACAATTGCTACAAAAAGAATAAAATATTTAGAAATAAACTTACCAAAGAAGTGAAAGAAAGACTTGTACACCAAAAACTATAAAACATTGCTGAAAGAAATAAAAGACACAAAGAAATGGAAAGATATTCTGTGCTCCTTGATTAGAAGAATTAACATAGTTAAAATATCCATATTTCCTAAAGCAATCTACAGAGGCAATGCAATCACTATCAGAGTTCCACTAATGTTTTCACAGAAATAGAACAAAGAATCCTAAAATTTATATGGAACAAAATGACCCCCAATAGCCAAAGGAATCCTGAGAAAAAAGAACAAAGCTGGAGATATCACACTCCCCGACTTCAAAATATACTACAAAGCTATAGTAGCCAAAACAGCATGGTACCGGCATGAAAACAGACATGCAGATCAATGGAACAAAATTTAGAGCCCAGAAATAAAACCACACAACTATGGACAGTCAATCTTTTACAAAGGAGCTAAGAACATCAAATGGAGAAAGGAAAATCTCTTCAATCAATGGTGTTTGGAATATTGGAGACCCACATGCAAAAGAATGAAAGTAGTCCTTTATCTTACACCATACACAAAAATTAACTCAAAATTGTATATATACAAAATGGAATACTACTCAGCCATAAGAAATTATGAAACTGGCCATATGTGTCAACATGGATGGACCTTGAGTGCATTATGCTAAGTGAAATAAGCCAGAGGCAGAAAGTCAAATACCATGTTATCTTACTCATAAGCAGAAGATAAAGACAACAAGAAACACGTAGAAACAGAGATTGGATTGGTGGTTACCAGAGGTGAAGGGGGAAGGGAGGAGGATGAGAGGGGTGATTAGGCACACGTGTGTGGTGACGTCTTATACTTAGTCTTTGGGTGGTAAACACATTGTAATCTACACAGAAATTGAAACATATAAGTATGTACACCTGAAATTTATATAATGTTATAAACCACTGTTACCACAATAAAAATAAATTTTTAAAAATGGATTAAGGACTTGAATGTAAGACCTGAAACCATGCCATCTCTAGAGGAAAACATAGGCAGTACACTCTTTGGCATTGGTCCTAGCAGCATATTTTCAAGTACCATGACTGACCAGGCAAGGGAAACAATAGAAAAAATAAACACATGGGACTACATCAAACTAAAAAGCTTCTTCACAACAAAGGAAACCATCAACAAAACAAAAAGACAACCTAACAATTGGGAAAAGATATTTGCAAACCATACATCCAACAAGAGGTGAATATCTAAACTATATAAAGAACTCATACATCTCAACAACAAAAAAACTAACAACCCAATTAAAAAATGGGCAAAAGATCTGAACAGACATTTTTCCAAAGAACATATACAGGTGGCCAACAGGCACATGAAAAGACATTCAACATCACTAATTATCAGGGAAATACAAATCAAAACTATGATGAGATATCACCTCATGCCCATCAGAATGGTTACAATTAACATGACAGGAAGGTTATGTCGGAGAAGATGTGGAAAAAAGGGAACTCTTATACACTGATGGTGTGAGTGCAAACTGGTGCAGCCGCTATGGAAAACAGTATGGAGATTCCTCAAAACTAAGAATAGAACCAAGATAGGATCCAACTATTCCACTGCTGGGCATTTATCCAAAGAACATGAAAACATGAATGCATAAAGATATATCCACCCCTACGTTCATTGCAGCATTATTCACAATAGCCAAGACTTGGAAGAAACCCAGCTGCCCATCAAGGGACGAATGGATAAAGATGTGGTATATATACACAACAGAATACTACTCAGCCATAAAAAAGGATGAAATCTGGCTATTTTTGACAGCATGAATGGACCTTGAGGGTATTATGCTAAGCAAAATAAGTTAGAGGGAGAAAGTCAAATAACATATGATCTTGCTCATGAGTAGAAGATAATAACAACAACAAACAATCATATAGAGACAGAGATAATGACAACAACAAACAATCATATAGAGACAGAGATTGAATTGCTATTTACCAGAGGGGAAGGGGGGAGGGAGGAGGGTGAAAAGGGTGATATGGTTCATGTGTATGGTGATTGATTGTAATTAGTCTTTGGGTGGTGAACATTATGTAATCTACACAGAAATCAAAAAATAATGATGCACACCCAAAATTTATATAATGTTATAAACCAATGTTATTGCAATAAAAAATAAAAATATGTGTTCCTGAGAAAAAAAATTCCAGGGGCATTTTTTACAGACATTTAAAAAATCCTAAAATTTGTATGGAACCACAAAAAACCATGAAGCTAAAGAATCCTGAGAAAGAAGAACAAAGCTGGAGGCATCATACTTCCTGATTTTGACTATACTATAAAATTACATGGGCTTCATTACTGTTCCAAGTAAATCAGAATGTGTGTTCACTTACCTTTGTACCAATCACACTAAAAAAAATGCAAATTTGGCATGCCTCTTATGAATTCCTAATTTGAGTAAGATGCTCTAACCCATTTTTAGGTAACCCATGAGGCTGCAGTAATGAATGGTGGGGCATGGTGAGATACAGCAAGAGAAGGCTCTACAACAGGCCCAGGCTGTGGTATAAGGTTATGACAAGTGTTATGACTATAGTGACTATATTTATCTGTTTATACATAATTTTCAATAATATTCCCTTTACTCTCAAAAGTGTCCTAGTTTAGCTGATAAATCATCTGGTCACCTAAAAGATCCAAGGCACATGAAGTGTCTATGGAAGATAAGAATCCTATTAGGAGCCTCTGGCAAGTTCCAATGGGATAATAGAAGCTCATTTTGACAGCCAGTTTCTACTCAAAAAGGAACTTATAGGTTACTATTCATCTCTCATCAGACTAAAAACCTAAAAGGCCACTAAGTAACTAGAGCACTTGAACTGCCTCTCATGAAATGAGTATTATCTGATCTACCAAAATTATAAATCAGACATGCGATGCCACATTTAACTTTTAAATATAAATGTCACACACAGATCAGACCTGAGCAGGACAGAAGGCAACGTATAAATCATTTGGGTATGACATTCCAACGCGTCTGTTAGGCACAAGTAAATTGCATGTGCCCAATTCTGCATTTTTCCTCCCTTCCACAGGTCCCAAGGGCACTCTAAATATCATGTACACTCAACTGCATCTCAGAGTCTTATTCCTAGATTAACTTGGGACGACAGGTGACAAATGGGATTGAAACCATTTTGTATGACCCACAAACTTTTTCTCTTAAACATTTATGCAGTACTGCTGCTTTGCAGTAAACAGTAAAGAGTTCAAGACTCTTCATGAGCTAATCCTAGCTTTACCAATCAATGCCACTACCTATGACTTAATATATCCTTTGCTTAATTCTTTCAGTGGTCAGTTCAAATGCCTTATCTCCACGAAAAAGTGATTCCTTAGTTTAAAAATAGTCTCTCCAACCTCCTTGTATCCCATTTGATATTTTGTATGTACCACTAACAGAACAGTTCTCATTTTCTAGCTTTTATTAATATTATTTTAATATATTTTTGTTTCCTGCGAGATTGTGAGCTCTTGAAGGTAAGAAAGTATCTTCTTCCTATTCCCCTTGGTTTCTATTGAAGATTAACATAAATCAAATTGCCTTTCAAATAAGTAACTGATTTTAACTGAATCATCAATTAATTCGTTTTGATTCATGCACCTATCCATCTTTCCTTTTGTCCAGTGTTGTTCAAGATTAGAAGCAAACTTATTACAGTTAGCACATTGTATACATTCTCCATCACTCCTGCTGAGCATGTGATAAAACTGTCTCAATTCAATATAAACTAGGTTGTGCAACAGAAATATTCAATGAAGGATAATACAGAGCAATTTTTAAAAATGTTGTGACAAAAATGATACTTTCAAATAGTTGGAACAAAAGTAATGTTTTTTCTTCAAATGTTAGTCACAAATTGCAGGGTTGTTATGGGAAATTCTAAAATAATCAGGAGTTTCCTTTGCGGAGTTCTAACAGTAAGGATAGTGTGATATGTTTGTGAAACTTCTCTTCTGAAATAATCAAAAGAAGTGTGTAATCTCCATTCTTTTATCATATGCAACTTTCTTTTAAGGGATTTCTTCCTCTCATAATTTTTTATTCCCTACCCACTTGTCATTGCTGTTTAATCTTCACAGCAATGTAGAATCACTGAGTTCTTTCTAAGAAAATTGAAATTTTCTATTAATCTGAGATAACCATCTGTACTCAAGAATCCTAGACATAATGGAAAGGATAGAGAGTGGTCATTCATAAACTATAGGGACAAAAATTAATTCTATGTGATAGCAAATACTCCAGAAAAAAGTAAAACTACTTTTTAATAAAGAAGTTGTAAAGTACAGTTGATAAAAATGTTAGATACCATTTTTTGCTTGAAATTTGATTATACTTTTGTCTTAAGCACATAGCTTCATATGGCATTTCTCCAGTCAATAGTGATTTAAATTGGCTGATTTTTATATTTCTATTATTATTATATGCTTCCACATAATTTGGTTGCGTATCTGGCAACATGCTAAATGGCTTCTCCTATTTATATTCTTAGAATTTCTGGCGAATAATTAGTAAAATACATTCAATATATACATTTATTTTGCATTTTTATGGTTAGTCATTTCATAGAATATTCTTTTGACATTTATTCTTCATTAAATCTTTAAGATGAAGAATTATATTTAATATTTTAACTTGCCCAAGTCTGTCCAACTTTAGAATTTGTATGACTATTTTAAGCCTAGAATCCAGAGAAATTACTTCTGAAGGTAGAAATAATATAAATGTAGGGTGAGGGTCATTATAGCAATATTATAAAATATGTTGATTAACAGTTCCTATATTAGTTTCCCAGGGCTGCCATTACAAATTACCACAAACTGAGTGACTTAAACCAACAGAAATGTATTCTCTCATAGCTATGGAGGCTAGAAGCCTTAAATTCAGCTGTTGGCAGGGTCATTCTCTCTCTGAAGGCTCTAGGGAAGAATCCTTCCTCATCTCTCCCTAGTTTCTGTTGGTTCCTGGCAATTTTTAGTGTTTCTTAGCTTTTAGATGCATCACTCCGCCTCTGCCTCCATTGTCACTTGGAGTTCTCCCTGCATATCTCTCTGTGTCTTCACATGGCTATCCTCTCTCTCTGTGTTTGTCTCTTCTTATAAAGACACAAGTGATTGATTTAGGGCCCACCTTAACCCAGTATTATCTCATCATTGCCTATAACTTAATCACCATCTGCAAATACCCCATTTCCAAATATGGTTATGCAGTGAGCTTCTAGAGGAACATGATTTTGGGGGTGACATATTCAACCCACACCACATATCATAGAAATCATACAGTATTTTTCTTTCTCCATATGACTTATTTCACTCAGCATAATACCCTCAAGTTCTATCCATGTTGTCACAAATGGCAAGATTTCATCTTCTTTTACAGCTGTGGAGTATCCCATTGTATATATATATATATATATATATATATATATATATATATATATATATATATACCACATCTTCTTTATCCATTCATCCATTAATAGTCTATTAGGTTGCTTCTACTCTTGGCTTTTATGAATAAAGTTGCATGAACCTAGGGCTAGGTATATATATTTGAATTAGTGTTTTCATGTTCTTTGAATAAATGCCCAAAAGTGGAATAGTTGGATCAAATGGCAGTTCTATTTTTAATTTTTTGCGGAATCTCCCTACTATTTTCTATAGTGACTGCACCAATTTACATTCCCACCAGCAGTGTATGTGGGTTCCCTTTTCTCTATATCCTCTTCAACACTTGTTATTTCTTGTCTTGTTAATTATAGCCAATCTGACAGGTCTGAGGTGATATCTCACTGTAGTTTTGATTTCCATTTCCTTAATAATTAGTGATGTTCAACATCTTTTCTTGTGTCTGTTGACTATCTGTACGTCTTCTTTGGGAAAATGTTCACATTCTCTGCCAATTTTTCACTTGGGTTGTTTGCTTTACGTTGCTGAGTTGTGTGAGTTCTTTATATATATTGGATATTAACGCCTTATCAATTATATGATTTGTAAATATCTTCTTCAAACTGGTTGTCTTTTGTTTTTGTTGACAGTTTCCTTTGCCATGCAGAAGCTTTTTAGTTTGATGTAATCCCATTTGCTAATTTTTTCCTTTTGTTTCCCTTGCGTGAAAAGACATATTTAAAAAGATGTTGCTAAGATCGATGTCAAAGACCATACTGCCTATGTTTTCATACAGGAGTTTTATGGATTCAGGTCCTACACTCAAGTCTTTACTCCATTTTGAAGCAATTTTTGTGTATGGTATAATATAGTAGTCTAGTTTCATTCCTTCCTTTGCACGTTGCTGTCTAGTTCTCACCATTTATTGAAGACTTTCCTTGCTCCATTATATGTTCTTGGATCCTTTATCAAAAGTTAGCTGACCTGGGGCCCAGTGGCATAGTGGTTAAGTGCACATGTTCTGTTGTGGCAGCCCATGGTTTGCAGGTTTGGGTTCTGTGTGTGGACCTACACACCATTCATCAAGCCATGCTGTGGTGGCATCCCTCTTACAAAACAGAGGAAGATTGGCACAGATGTTAGTTCAGGGACAATCTTCCTCACAAAAAGAAAAAAAGAAAATTATCTGACCACAAATGTGTGGGTTTATTTCTGGGATCTCAATTCTGTTCCATTGATCTGAGTGTCTGTTTTTCTGACATTACCATGCTGTCTTGAATATTATACAATTGCCATGTATTTTGGAATTAGGGAGGGTAATAACCCCAACTTTGTCCCTTTTTCTCAGGATAACTTTGGCTATTTGGGGTCTGTTGTTGTACCATATACATTTCAGGATCTTTGTTCTATAGTTCCTTGGAAAATGTCGTTGGGATTCTTATTGGGATTGCATTGAATCTGTTGATTTCTTTAGGTAATATGGACATTTTAACCATGTTAATTCTTTCATTCCATGACCACGGAATAGCTTTCCATTTCTTTGTGCCTTCCTCCATTTCTTTCAATAATGTCTTACAATTTTCAGTGTAAAGGTCTTTCACCTCCTTGGTTAAATTTATTCCTAGGTATTTTATTCTTTTTCTTGTGATTGTAATTTAGATTATATTCTTCATTTCTCTTTCTACTAGTTTGTTGTTACTGTATATAAAAGCACCTGACTTTTGTATGTTGATTTTGTACTTTGCAACTTTATTGTATTTGTTAATTATTTCTAATAGTTTTTGGTGGATTTTTAGGTTTTTCTATATATAAAATAATTTCACCCATACCTAGTGACAGTTTTGCTTCTCCCTTTCCAATTTGGATAATTTTATTTCTTTTTTTGCCTAACAGATCTGGCTAGAACTTCTAATACTGTGTTGAATAAGACAAGTGATCCTTGTCTTGTTCCTGTTCTTACAGGGATAGCTTTAAGTTTTTCACCATTGAGTATGATGTCAGCTGTGGGTTTGTCATATACGGCCTTTATTACGTTGAGGTACGTTCCTTCTATACCTATTTTATTGAGAATTTTTATCTTACATTTATGCTGACTCTTGTTAATGCTTTCTCTACATCTGTTGAGATGATCATGTAGTTTTTATTCTTCATTTTGTTAATGTGGTTTCTCACATAGACTGATTTGCTGATGTTGAACCATCTTTGCATCCCAGGAATACACTTGATCATGATATATAATCCTTCTGATGTATTGCCGTATTTGATTTGCTAATATTTTGTTGAGAATTTTTGCATCTATGTTCTTCAGAGATACTGGCCTGCAATTTTGTTTATGTTGTCCTTGTCCAGTTTTGATATCAGGATAATGCTAGCCTCATAAAATGAGTTAGGAAAATCCCATCCTCCATTTTTTGGAAGACTTTAAGAAGATAGGTATTGAAACTTCTTGAATATTTGGTAGGATTCACCAGAGAAACTGTGTCATCCTGGACATTTGTATTTGGGAGGTTTTTGATTACTGTTTCTTTACTAGTGGTTGGTCTACTCATATTCTCTATTTCTTCTTGATTCAGTTTTGGGAGGTTGTGTGATTCTAAGAATTTATCCATTTCTTCTAGATTATCCAATTTGTTAGCATATTGCTTTTCATAATATTCTCATAATGCTTTGTATTTCTATGATATCCATTGTAATTTATCCTCATTCATTTCTGATTTTCTTTATTTGAGATGTGTCTCTTTCTTTCGTACTGAGTCTGTTTAAGGGTTTGGCAGTTTTGTTTATCTTTTCAGAGAACCAGCTCTTAGTTTCATTGACTTTTCCTAATGTCTTCTTAGTCTCTATTTCATTTATTTCTGCTCTAATTTTTTTTATTCCTTCATTCTACTGAATTTGACCTTTGTTCTTCTCTTCCTAGCTCTTTTAAAGATAGTGTTATATTTTTTAACTGAGATTTTTCTTGTTTGTTTAGGTAGGCCTGAATTGCTATATTCATTCTTCTTATTACCACTGTTACTCCATCCTATACGTTTTAGTATGTTGTGTTTTCATTTTCATTTTCTCCAAGTATTTCTCAATTTCTCCTTTGATTTCTTCATTGATCTAGTAGTTGTTCAGTTACATGTAGTTCAGTCTCCACATATTTGTGACTTTTCCAGCTTTCTTCTTGTAATTGATTTCTAGTTTCATAGCATTGTAGTCAGAAAAGATGCTTATATCATTTCAATCTCCTTAAATTTAGTGAGACTTTTTTGTTTTCCAACATATGAGGTCTATCTTTAAGACTATTCCATGTGTGCTTGAGAAGAATGTATACTCCACTGTTGTGGGATGAAATGTTCTATATATTTATTAAGTCCATCTGGTCTAATGTGTCATTTAAGGCAAATATTTCTTTCTTGGCTTTCTGTCTGGATGATCTGTCCATTGATGTAAGTGGAGTACTGCAGTCACCAATATTGTTGTGTTACTATCAACATTTCTCTTGAGTGTGTTAATAGTTGCTTTATATACTTTGTTTCTTTTATATTAGGTGCATATGTATTAATATATGTTATGCCTCATTGCTGGGGGATTGTCCCCTTTATCATTACATAATGTCCATCTTTGTCTCTTGTTATCCTTTTTGGCTTGAAATCTATTATGACTGATATAAGTATGGCTACACTCTCTTTCTTTTGGTTGCCATTAACTTGAAGTGTCATCTTCCATCTCTTCACTTTGAGCCTATGTTTGTCTTTAGAGCTGAGATGGGTCCACCAGAGGCAGCATACTGTTGGGCTTTATTTTTTAATCCATTGAGCCACTCTGTGTCTTTTCATGGGTGAATTCAATCCTTTTACATTTAGGGTGATTATGGATATGTGAGGAGTTAATATTGCCATTTTATCTTTTGATATCTGGTTCCTCTACATTTACATTGTTTCTTTTTCCTATGTTCCTGCCTGCCATTTCAGTTTCATGGTTTTCTGTGATGTGTTTCTCAGTTTCCTCTTTTTTATGTTTTGTGACTCTGCTCTGAATTTTTATTTTATGGTTACCATGAGGTTTGTACAAAATATTTCATAGATGAGCTAGTCTTTTCTGCTGAAAGCATCTTACCTTCACTTGCCTATGTGGGTTCTGTTCTTTTCCTCTTCCTCTTGCATGATTTTATTGTTACAAATTATCTGTTTTGCATTGTGAATTTTGTTAGCAAATTGAAGTAATTACAGTTATTTTTCATGGTTTATTTCACTTTAACCATATAATTGTTTACTAACCTATACTGATATAGAGTTGCAATTTGCTGATCCTGTGTGTCTATGTATCATGTTGCTTAAAGCTTTGTATACCTTTGCCTCTTCATTTCATGTATGAGAGCTCTTTTACAGATTTCTTGTAAGGCAAGGCTAGTGACAATGAATTCCCTCAGCTTTTGTTTGTCTAGGAAAGCTTTTACTTCTCCTTCATATTTGAAAGATACTTTTCTGGATAGAAAATTCTTAAATGACAGTTTTTATCTTTCAATATTTTGAATATACCATTCCACTCTCTCCCTTCTTGTAGAGTTTCTGCTGAGAAATCTGTTGACAGCCTAATGGGAATTGTTTAGTAGGCTATTGTTTTTATTTCACTGGCCTCCCTTAATATTCTTTGTTTGTCATTGATTTTTGACAGTTTTAATATAATGTGTCTTGGCTGAAGTCTTTTTGTGTTGAGATAATTAGGTGTTCCATTATCTTCATGTACTTGTATATCCAGTTTCTTCCCCAGGTTTGCAAAATTCTCAGCTATTATTTCTTTAAATAAACTCTCTGCTCCCTTCTCCTTCTCTTCTCCTTCTGGGAGTCCCATTATCCTTATGTTGCTTTTCCTAATTCAGTCAGATATTTCTTACAGAATGTCTTCATTTTTTTAAATCTTAGTTCTCTCTCCTCTTCCTCCTGAACCATTTCTACATTTCTATCTTTGACCACACTAACTCTCTTTTCCATGTGATCTTCTCTATTTCAATGCTTTCTACTTTATTCTTCATCTAATTTATTGAGCTCTTTAGCACCAGAGTTTCTCTTGGGTTCTTTTTTAGAGTTTCAATCTTTGGAAAAGTACTCCTTCTGTTCATTAATTTTATTCCTGAGCTCACTGAACTGTCTTTCTGAGTTTTCTTTAGCTCATTTATTTTCTTCATGGTGTCTATCTTGAATTCTCTATCATTTAGATTGCAATCTTCCATGAATTCAAGTTTGATTTTTAGAAAACTGTCATTTTCTTTTTGTGGTACAGTGTTACCATAGCTTTTCATGATGCTTGATGAGTTGTTCCTCTGCTGGCACATTTGTAGTTGCAAACACCTTGTTTAAGCTTAAGAAAGTCATGTATCTTCACTGCAATATTCTTATTTACAAAGTGAGAAAAAAAACTTATACCTGTCATCCTGCCTGTGATCAAATTGCATAAGGTTCACATAAGTGGTTTGAAAAGTATAAAAACAAAAATAGCTGTGTTAATCATCAAAGGAATTTTTAGTAAATGATCTTTGTTTTAGATTATAAAATAAATAGATAATCAAGCCAATGTGGCTTGGAATGATCACATATGCCATAATTATATCACTCCAAAAAAATCATCTACACATGTAAAAGGGTATTTATATGTTTTTCAAGAAGAAAAGACAAAGGTAAATTTAAAAACTGCATTATGTTAAGCGAAATAAGTCAGTCAGAGAAAGACGAACTCTATATGACTCCACTCATAGGTGGAAATTAGTATATTGAGAAGGAGATCTGATCGGTGGTTACCAGGGAAAAGGGGGGGTGGGGGGAGGGTACGGAGGGGGAAGTGGTGTACCCACAATATGACTAACAAAAATGTACAACTGAAATCTCAAAAGGTTGTAATCTATCATAACATTAATAAAAAAAATAAATAAATAAAATAAAAAATAAAAAAAATAAAAAAATTAAAAAAAAAAAAGAATTACATAACGAGAGACTAGGATACTAAATGAGGTGTCCCAAACCATAAGATTTCCATAGTGCAAGATGGTCCAAAGAACTAAGCTATGTGTTTTAAGATTTTATGGTTTTTTGCTCTGCGATGGTTCACCATATGTGCTGCCAATAGTTTACTAAAGTTTCCTTCATAAACAAGATTCTTGGTTCTTCATTTCTTGGACAGTAAGTTAAGGAGAAGTGAATACACCCCATATTATTGTTTATGCCTACTTGAAGATAAGGGAAGACACAGAAAGGAGAAGACAAAGTCAGCAGAATCGATGTAATTGCAAGCCACACTTGATATTAAGGGGAATTTTGAGATGTGTTTTTCATTTTAGTAATTTAGGAAATATGGCATGAATCAATCATATCTAACCTTTAAAGCCTCAAAAACTACAACTGACATTTTGGTTACCATACAAATCTCAAGTGTTGCCAAGATTTTATGTTGTATTGAATTGCCCCTTATCCATTTTTCCACTCTAGCTGAATATGCCTGCTAGTTTAAAGTGTTATATACATAGCACACTTATTTCTGGTTGAGATAGTTGGCAATAATATAGGTAACAAAACTATTACTTTCATAAAAAATACATTTCTTTATTTGGAAAATATATAAGTTGATCTTCATAATATACTTACTAACTGCAAATATTCAAATTAAATCAAGCTTAAAAAGAAACAAATAACATTGTCCATACAGTTTTTATTATAAAGTTATCCCGATATATTTTCAAGTAGTTCTTTTAAACACCCTTTGGATTTATCAAGAGTCACTTTCAGAACCCAGCACTCTGTCTGTCTCAGATATCCTTTTTGCTCCTTAGCTTATGCAGGTGCTCCAAGTACTTACTTTACCTAACTATATCTAGTTTATAATGTCAATCAGTTTACAATCTCTATATCACAGCTTCACAAGTTATTTCCACTTATAATACACTTCTCATTGCTTTGGAAAAAAAGAAATATGAGATGCTGACTTCTGCTGCAATACTTCAGAGTCCTTCTTGCTACAATTTATAAAAGTTACTTTCTTTTTTTAAAAAAAAAGATTTTATTTTTTTTCCTTTTTCTCCCCAAAGCTCCCTAGTACATATTTGTGTATTTTTAGTTATGTGTCCCTCTAGCTGTGGCATGTGGGACACCAACCCAGCATGGCCCAATGAGTGGTGCCATGTCTGTGCCCAGGATTTGAACTGGGGAAACCCGGGCTGCTGGAGCAGAGCATGCGAACTTAACCACCCGGCCACGGGGCTGGCCCCTAAAAGTTACTCTCTTACTATTCAAAATTGCATGTTAAAGAATACAGACAAAAGTCCCTCAATATTATCTAAAATTCAAAAAAGAGTAACAGTGTTGGAAAAGAGATTTAAGATACTTCACTATGTCTATGACTAAAAGATAGAAGACAAACTTTATGATGAATTCTGACTTATAAGCAAGAAATTAAAATACATATTCTATGTTTTTAAAAATTAAGAATATCTTTCCATAAGAATTACACCTGGTCTTTTATTAATATTTACAACAAATTCCATGATTTTTCAACTAAGAAAAGAGTACCTTTGTTTTATTAGCTTTATTCCACTGGAGAAGAAATGTAATATTCATGTTTGATCTAAATTTTACACGGCTGTTCTCTCCAATAGAGAATGGTTGGTATTGAAGCAGACTGTGTTTACTTCATATCTGTTTCCAAGAACTCTGTTACCTTTTGAGAGTAGATGCTCAATAAGTGTTGATAGAGAGAGTGAATGAAAGGGTGGTTTATGAATGGATAGTTGGACGAACAATTGGTGAAGAGATGCTCTATTATACTGTTAATGCCACAAGTATGTGGGCTCACTTTCACCCCATTAGTCTTTTTACTGCCCCTCTTACATCTTTGTTTCTGAGGGTGTAGATCAGAGGGTTGAGGCTAGGCGTGACAACAGTATAAAAGAGGGCAATGAACTTGCCTTGATCTTGAGAATCTCCCGATGGTGGCTGGAGATATATGCACATGACTGGAATGAAAAAGAGGGCTACAACCATAAGATGGGCTCCACAGGTCCCAAAGACTTTCTGAAGGCCAGTTGTTGACTGCATCCTCAGCACAGCTTGGGAAATGGCACCATAGGAGCTAAGAATGAGGATGAGAGGTATGAGAACAAAAATAGAGCTCATGACCATGAGGGTCAGCTCATTAGCATGGGTATCAACACACGACAGTCGCAGCAGTGCTGGAACTTCACATGAGAAGTGGTCCACTTGGTGATGTCCACACAGGGGTACAAAGAAGGTAAAAGAAAAATGAAGGGCTGAGTTGGTAAACCCACTTACCCAAGAAGCCACAGCCAGCAGATGGCAGAAACGAGGGTGCATGAGGACAGTATAATGCAAAGGTCTACATACAGCTACATAACGGTCATAAGACATTACCACCAGTAGCACACACTCTGTGGTTCCCAGTGCAAGGACAAAGTAAAGTTGAATCATGCAACCAGCATCAGAGATGGTTTTCTCTGGGCCCCAGAGGTTGACCAGCAACTGAGGGATGGAGCTGGTGGTGTAGCAGAGATCCAGAAAAGAGAGGTTTGAGAGGAAGAAGTACATGGGAGTGTGGAGATGGGAGTCCAGGTATGACAAGATAATGATGAACAGGTTGCCTATCAATGTCATCAAGTAAAATATCAAGATAACCACAAAGAGAACTACTTCCAGATGAGGCCATTTAGAAAAACCCAGCAGAACAAAGTAGCCTTCAGAACTTGCATTGATTTTTTCCATCATCGTTCATTTCTTGTTACCTGAGGAGAGAATCACATACACTCGAAAAAAGTAGGGAAATCCCTCAAGAATCATAAGGACACATGAAAAAGAAACAGAAACCAGTTTGAAGGGCCTACACTATTCGATTCTTGGACAATCTGGGCATTAAGAAAAATGATGATACTAATGAATTGAAAGAAATAAGACTCTACAAGCTCATACTGACATATAAAAAAATAATAAAGAAATTGTGGAGAAGAGAATGTTATTTCTCTTGATAGGATCCTAATTTAAAAATATAGATGCAATTGTGGAGTTAGAAACACATAAAGGGATGCTAAAAACTAGTGAATGAAAATATGATCAGAAACAGGATACTTACATAGTCTGAACTATCTCCCCACAAATTATTTGTTAACTATGAAATGAAAAATAGTAACCTTGACAAAACAAAAACCTCCTGGGCCTCATTGTAGCTTAGTAATCAATGTTAACATCACCAATGTTGAGACAAACCAACAACAAATGCTCACTGATATTATGCTCTGAACAGGACATAATGTCACCTCAGTGATACTCCTGTCTAAAATGCACAGCCTGATTCTAATAATGAAGACACATAAGACAAACTCAAATTGAGACAAATTGGACAAAGCAGCTGGCGTGTATTCTCAAAAACATCAAATTCAAGGAAGATAAACAAAGGCTAAGGAACTGGTGCATATGAAAGGAGATCAAAGAGACATGACATCTAAATGTGTGATCCTGGACAGGGGAAAAAATAACTAATAACAACACTACTGAGACAATTGGAGAAATATGAATAAAGACTATGGATTAGATAATAATATTGTATCCATATTGAATTTTCTGATTTGAACCATACAGTGGTTATGTAAAATAAAGTTTTAGGAAATAAACAATGAAGTGTATAGGGGTAAAGCGACATGTCTCCAACTTACTCTCAAATGGTCCAGAAAAACAGATGCCACATAGATGAAAGGTAGATTAATAGATAGATAGACACATAAATAGAGAGAGAGAGAAAAGGAGACAGACAGAAAGATGATAGATTAAATCTTTCCAGCTACAGTGTAAACTATACCTGAATCTGGGTAAAGGGTTAATGGTGGTTCTTTGTACCACTTTTGCAACTTTTATGTAGATTTTAAATCTTACCAGAATAAAATGTTAAAAATGTAAATGTAAAATAAATTTTGGTGGGTTTTTTTAGTTTTTGTAATTATTTTATTGAGGTAACATTTGTTTATAACTGTGTAATTTCAGAGGTACATCATCATATTTTGGCTTCTGTTTAGACTGCGTCACTTTCACTACCAAAAGTCTAGTTTCCATCTGTCAGCATACACATGTGACCTTTTACCCCTTTTCCCTTCCCCTACCACCTTCCCTCTGATAACCATCAATCTATTCTCCTTCTCTAAGTGTTTGTTTGTCTATATTCCACATATGTGCGAAATTATGTGGTATTTGTCTTTCTCTGTCTGACTTATTTCACTTAGCATAATGCCCTCCAGGTTCATCCATGTCACCGTAAATGATACAATTTCATTTGAACCACAGAGCCTGAAGAATATTTCTACCTTACTTCTTTTTCTCTAGGACAATAATTGAGACAGTATTTAAATTCTGCACAAAATTTATAATTTCTACACATATTTTTAAACTCCAACTTAAACAAGAATTTTGAATATTTATTAAAACCATTAAATGTCTGGTTATCATGTAATATATTGTGCCTAATCTTACATTTCTTTTTTGTTAAGAAAATTAAATACATTTCACAAGTAGTTTAATTTCTAGGTGATTCATTTTCTCTTGTAGATTTATGATCTTTCATAGGAAAGCTTTATACTGCCTTTCGCAATATAATTATTGTGACAAAGCACAGTAACCCACCATTTAAATGTCCCTCCTCCTCTCTGTGAATGCTTTGCCTCAGTTCAACTTTGCCAAATCACTTCTGCCTCCCTCATTCTACAGCCAGTTCTTTCTCTCACACTTCCTAATAATCTATGACAAAAAAAGAAAGAAATCACAGTAGAGCCACCTTTAGTTACCTCTTTTGGGGTCTCTTAATTGCTCACGTTCTTTAAGCGCTGCTCTTGAAAAAGATGTTAGAAGATAATTGGTTGAGTTTCAGCAGGAAAGTTAGAAACAGTTCCTTTGGTCCCAAGGCTGGAAGAGTGATTCAGGCCTTTTAACTCTTAATCAGTAACTAGTTGTTACACTAATGTAGACTACTGTCTAGAGCTCAGAAACCATCCAGTGTAATCAGACAGTACATTGCTTAAAAAGGAAACTTTTGTAATTAAACAGAAGTTTAGTATAGAGAATTATTAAACTATGAAAGGAAGTAACTATAAAGACGTAAAGAGAAATCTACAGTATATATTGACTGAGGGACTGTATCCAAGAAAGGACAAACTTGAAGGGAGATTTTTCTCCCGATGCCTGAAGTTCAGACCACATCAAAGAAGGTGTGGCTGCAGCCCACTGGATTGTGAAGAAGTTCACTACGGGTGAATCAAAAATTAGCAATGGTCAGGGGCCAGCCCGGTGGTGCAGTGGTTAAGTTTGCAGGTTCTGCTTTGGCAGCCCGGGGTTCTCCGGTTCGGATTCAGGGTGTGGACCTACACACTGCTTGTCAAGTCATGCTGTGGCAGGTGTCCCACATATAAAGTAGAGGAAGATGGGTATGGATGTTAGCTCAGGGCCAGTCTTCCTCCGCAAAAAGAGGAAGATTGGCAGCAAATGTTAGCTGAGGGCTACTCTTACTCAAAAAAAAAAAATTAGCAACAGTCAAACAGTAAATCATAAAGATTACTTTACTTAGAGCTCACAAACATTTGAGGGATGACGCAGAAAACCCAAGATTTCTTTTTTATTTTCCTAAAATAAGAGATAATACCTCATGAGAAATATGAATCCAAATGTTCTTCTTCTGATGCAGATATAATTTTCTTCTTCCTTATACATCTGCCTGAATAACTTAGTACATTAACAAAATTAAAGTTGCAGCTGTGAGATATCTTCCTCTGTTGCATGACTTATCTTTCAGAATTCTCATTGAAGTTAGAAAGGCAATGAGTTAAGGGACAAAAAAGATAAAGGATGTAAGTAGAGAAGAGCTAGGAACTTTATGATATCATTTTCTTAAAAGGATACATGGAAATAAAAACTTTCTCCAAGGTTGTTTTTGTGGACTATAGAAGGAAATACTTCCACTCTCTTTGTGATATAATGCATTATGGAGGAAAAAGTGGCGGACATACATCTCTTTTCCTTATCCTCATATCGCTGGCCAACTTGTTTTTTTCTTACATTAGTACTTTTTATACTCTTACCTACTGCTTAAATAGAACTCAGACAACCCTTTTCCCTTTGGTCCTTCCTGAGTCTGTTCAGATTTCCTGTAGTATTTGTCTTCCCGATGTATACTCTCATTATCTGTAGACAGATCGGATCTCTGGTTTTCATTTCCTTGAAGTCACCAACGTAAATGGCTGTCTATATCATATATTCTAATCTACTACATTATATTAGAAACAGAGTCTGAAAATTTTTATGATCATAATTACTGCAGAATAGAGAGTCCTGTGTCTACCAAAAGGATTTGGGTTTAGCTGGAAGCAGAAATTCGTTAGAGCATTAGGTGTATCAGGTGTGGATTCCTTTTCTTAAAGCAAATGTAGACTTTATGGAAACAAAAGAACACTGCAACTTGCTTTCCTTGACTGGGACCATTGGGAGGGTAAATCCCAATGTGGCAATTATTGCCCTTCAGGAGTTGTCCTAATTAGAACAATTTCTGAAGAATACCTTTAACATGATACCACACTGTTGTATTAGGATAAAAATGAATCTGTAAACCAACTGTCACTGGTAAAAACAGGTTAAACTGTATTTATAGGGAAGAGAATGGGTTGTCCTGAATTACCTGAAATTTCTTCCCCTATTCCTCATCATGCTAAGGGCCAAATTTGAGGGACAACTTGTCAGAGGTAGTCTAATTTGGGGACGAAGGGAAGCAAGAAACATTTTTAAAATGAAATACATAAAGATTAAACTGTTATTTTGCTATTAATTTGAGTTGCATCTGCCTGATATCTCTGAAATTCAAGGCCAAGTTTAGCCCTGCAAAAGTATTGAAAATAATCTCTGAAGACCATTCAAACTACCTCTTATAAGGTAACCAGCAAAACTCAGAAAACTTAACAAAACTCTTTAATATTTCCAAAACATCTTCATCAATAATTTTCTGTGGCATCTTCTCAAGAATTTTGCCAGAATGCATAAGCAAATGAAATTAGCTGTGATTGCTAGTCTATACCCAATAATTGACTTGTAAGACAGAAAAAAATATGTCATGAGTTTATAAATTAATGAACACTTTTAAATTGTTACATTGTTTCTAGCCATTATATCCCATCTGTAGCAAAGAAAATCTTGGTATGGAAATTATATCATATCATAATAAGATTCCATTATAAAAACTGTAATTTTTAGAGAGCGATCAGGTATTTTCCTTTGTCTTTAAGAGACGTACCAGAAAATAGTCTTTATGTTTCAGTAGTTTTGATTATTGTGAGGACTCAATAAGAAAATTATATATAAACATTTTCCATTGTGCTTATCACATAAATATTCAATACGTTAGCTGCTATTACCATTAGAATGAATTTTAATTTGAACTGATATTTTTAAAAACAATTTTACTTTTGATCTTCATTATTCTTTATTTCAGATATTAAAAGACATTAAGAATAAAACACCAGGTGCTGGCCCTGTGGCCAAGTGATTAAGTTTGCGTCCTTGGCTTGGGCAGCCCAGGGTTTCTCAGGTTTGGATCCTGGGAGCAGACGTGGCATCGCTCAACAAGCCATGCTGAGGCAGCATCGCATATGCCACAACTAGAAGGACCAACACCTAAAAATATACAACTATGTACTGGGGGGCTTTGAGGAGAAAAAGGAAAAAAGTAAAAAATAAAACACCAATGTTCCCACAACTCAGAATCATCAACTATTAGTTTCTTCATATTTATTTTCAGCAATTTTAGCACATAAACTATCAAAGATAAAGTTCACATCTCTTTTAACTACCATTCTTTGACCTAACTTCAAACCCAGAGACAGCCACTATCATAAGCATGACATGTATCATTCCAGTTCACTTTAATATATATTAAATATTATTAAATAATAAACATTTAAACATTGATATTATTAAAGAGTTATATATTCAGAGTTTAAACTTCTTTATTTCATTGAAGAAGAATTTAACCAATGATATGGTTCTAGCAGAATTCACTTAGTTATCAAAATTTGGAAAATACATGACAATCTGGGTTATAGCCAAGCTCTAATATTCTTCATGCTGTGGTCACTAGGTTTGCAAAAGAATTTTTATCCTCTGCCAACTATTGGGTGCTAGCAAATGTTAAAGTTTTTATATGCAATATTATGAACTTGTTGTTAGGGAAACATGAATGGCATAAAATGATTTAATTACACCAAAGTATTTCTAAGGCAACAGCTCTCAGCTTTTTTCTTTTCCCCCAACGCACAGGAGAGATGAAACAAACTGGATGTATATGACTTTCAAAGGGCTTTATAAAAAAAAAATATGGACTCTGACTTTTGGTAATTTTCAGAGTCCATACTCACCCTCAAAGATACCAAACCAATGCAAACCGTTCTATTTATAACATTATCATAGACCATAAAGCACAAGTTATGTATGAAGGATCATAAGGGATAAATGGCGTGAATTCATTTCTGGAGGCTTCTGGTAAATGAATGTTTTATTTGAGAAGAATGTGAATTAGAACAGGTTATAAACTATTAAAACATTATAGATGAAACTTCAGTTGGAGTTGAGTTTTAGGTATCGGTTAATTTTTATTGATGGATATGGTTTCCTTCTTTTCCCATTTCTTACATATTCATAAGATGTCTGTAAACCTACACACTCTTTGGGTGAGAACACATACCCAGTGATGAAACATATATAATGAAACCATTGAGGTTGGGGTACAATAGGGCTTAGAATAACTGAGTTGCTGGAAGAAGCTGCTCTGTCTCATCTTCTCAGAATAAATGTTACATATAATGTTAAACAGAATAGATGTAATTAGAAAGGTATACCAAAATAATCCCATCATCGGCCTTCTAAGGTGTTGCCTGGTCAATTATAAGCTTATTGAGTTCACATTTGGACCAGACCCAATAAAGTCAAGTTTAAAAAATTAATTCTTTATTTAAATTGATCATTAAAGTGATCTTGGTTTTCCCTGATCCAGAGATAAAAACCAGAATGCCAGTGGCCTGTAGGGAGACATCTTTGGGTTACATACGAATGGAAAAATGAAAAATTTGAATCTCCCCCAATTACAAATAGAAAAGAAGGAGAATATTGACTTATCTTCCCCTTGTACATATTCACTCTTTGAAGATGCATTTTGTACACCTGGCAAAATGAAAAGAAGACAGAAAATTTTAGAAATTATTGATAGTCAACCCTCAGAATATCAACTCTCAAAAAGATGATGTGCATCTCAGATCCCATAATTGTTTAATGTCTCTTTGATAAAACTTGTAGTCAAATGTGAACTTCTTCCTCCACAGGGTCATTCCATTTTGGAGCCACTCATCTTCCTGCCATGAGGTAAAGCAAGGCTACAGGGAATGAAAAAGAACAATATGAGATCTTTAGAGAGCTATATCCTGGTAGGTTTATCTTATTATCCCAGGTCTACAGCTAATTCTCCATACAATTTTCCTCACATTTTACCTGTTCACGTTCCTGGGAAACATGAATATTTTCTTGATTTCACCTCTAGATTTTCAACTCCTCATACCAGTGTTGTTTCAGAAAGTTACCCCTTCATTACTACATGTGCGTTTCACCACAGGTTTCATCCCTCCAATGTTGTATAATCTTATCTGGGGCACAGATAAGACCACAACCTGTCTAGATTTGCCACCCAGCACTGTTTTTTCCTCACACTGAGCATGGTGAAATGTATCCTTTTGTCTGTCAAGGCATATCACAAACATGCTGCACTTTGCAAATCTCTGTACTAACTGGCATCTGTACCCGCATAATTGGCAACACTCTCATATTGGTACTCTAGATGCACATACTGCTCCACTGTGCGTATACTATGGCCCCTAAGGTTTTTGTCTTCACAATACTTATCATGCTTGTGTCCCTGACTCTATCCATCATTGACTATAAGTACATTGCAAGTGGTGACTTGACATTCATTAAATCAACTGCCAGAAGGAAAGAAAACTTTCCACATTTATATTTCCCTATAGTGTGTCTCTCCTATGTTACCACAAGATAGATAGTGTAGATAGACAGACAGAAAGATCATATATAATAGACAGATGGATAGATAGAAAGCAATACAGCAGATTATAGATATAGATATAGATATAGATATACCTCCAGCAAACAAACTTTATTTCACCAAGAGCAGGGTGAATTCCTTACTCTCTTCTACATAATTGTCACTCTTAGTGTCAATACCCTCATCAATACGTTGAGAAACAAGGATGTGAAGGTTTCTATGTAGATGAAGTTTAAGAAGGGATAGGAGTCTATTTTTAGAGCCATTTTTTAATCCATGCACTACATATATTGCCAGATTTAGTATGATAAAGGCAGTTCTGGCACTGACAGATAAAGTCCTTTAATGGAGCATGTGATGAGATCCTTGTCCTTTACAAGAAGTGTAGTATTCCTGTGTTGGTTGTCCCTCATGCTTACTTCCAGGGACTCTAAAATACCGATTGATCCATAAGAGACTCTAGTTCTGGAGATTTCATGACCTGCGCTTATAAAAAATACTGCCTTTACTGTAAACACTAGATTTTTCTGCTTTGACTCCGCTATCAAGGCGAATTCTTTAAACTTGTGTGGATGATATAAAAGCTACAGAGAAGATATAAATGGTGTTTAATAAGCAAATATTTCTAGATTTATATCAAGTTATGACCTCAACTGTAACCCCTATTTTCCTGTATCTGCTTTCTTATCAACCTTTTATGCTATAGATCTTTCATCCCCTAGTTTAAATTTATTCCTAGATATTTTTTCTTTCTGTTGTGATAGCAAATGTGATTTTATTCTTGACTTCTCTTTCTGCTAGTTTATTATTAATGCACAGGAATGCAAGTGATTTTTGTATGCTGATTTTGTACCTTGAAAATTTTCTGCAGGTATTGATTATTTCTAATAGTTTTCTGGTGGATTCTTTAGGGTTTTCTATGTATAGAATCATGTCACCTGCAAACAGTGAGAATTTTGCTTCTTCCCCTCCAATTTGCATCCCTTTTATTTCTTTTTCTTGCCTAATTTCTCTGGCCAAATCTTCCAGTGCTATGTTGAATAAGAGTGGCGAGAGTGAGCACCCTTGTCTTGTTCCTGTTCTCAGGAAATGGCTTTCAGTTTTTCACTATTAAATATGTATTGGTTGCAGGTTTGTCATACATGGCCTTTATTATGTTGAGATAGTTTCCTTCCATACCTATTTTATTGAGAGTTTTTATCATAAACAGAGGTTGGATCTTGTCAAATCTTCTCTGCATCTACTCAGATGATCATATGATTTTTATTTCTTATTTTGTTAATGTGGTGTATCACAGTGATTGATTTGCAGATTCAACTTACAATCACAACAAAAAGAATAAAATACCTAAAAGTATTTTAACCAAGGAGGCGAAAGACCTATACACTGAAAACGTTAAGACATTATTGAAAGAAATCAAAGAAGACAGAAAGAAATAGAAAGTTATTTCATGCTCATGGATTGGAAGATTAAACAAAGTTAAAATGTCCATACTTTTGTTGTTGTTGTTAAGAAAGTTTCACCCTGAACTAACATCTGTTGCCAATTGTCCTCTCACTTTTTTTTCCTTCCCAAAGTCCCAGTACATAGTTGTATATTACAGTTGTAAGTCCTTCAACTTCTTCAGATTTGCCACCACAGCATGACTACTGACAGGTGAGTGGTGTGGTTCTGCACTGGGAAACCAAACCTGGGCTGCCAAAGGAGAGCAAGCAAAACTTTAACCATTAGACCTTCAGGGCTGGCTCCAAAATGTCCATATTACCTAAAGAAAACTACAGATTAAATTCAATCCCAATCAGAATTCCCATG
This sequence comes from Equus asinus, assembly GCF_041296235.1. Lineage (NCBI taxonomy): Eukaryota > Metazoa > Chordata > Mammalia > Perissodactyla > Equidae > Equus > Equus asinus. The sequence continues at coordinate 37,102,242 of NC_091797.1, forward strand.
ACATTCTTCATGGAAACAGAAAAAAGAATCCTAAAATTTACATGGAACAACAAAAGATCCCCAATAGCCAAAGGAATCCAGAGAAAAAAGAACAAAGCTGGAGGAATCACAATCCCTGACTTCAAAATATACTACAAAGCTATAGCAATCAAAAAAGCATGGTACTGGCACAAAAACAGACACAGAAATCAATGAAACAGAATTTAGAGTCCAGAAATAAGACCACATGTTCATGGACAGCTAATCCTCAACACAGGAACCAAGAACATACAATGGAGAAAGGAAAGTCCCTTTAATAAATGGTTTTGGGGAAACTGGACAGCCACATGCAAAAGGATGAAAGTAGACCATTATCTTACACTATACACAAAAATTAATTCAAAATGGATTAAGGACTTGAATGTAAGACCTGCAACCATGAAACTTCTAGAAGAAAATATATGCAGTATGCTCTTTGACATCAATCTTAGCAGCCTATTTTCAACCCATGTCTGACTAGGCAAGTGAAATGATAGAAAAATAAACAAATGGGAATACATGAAATTAAAGCTTCTTCACAGCAAAGGAAACCATCAACAAAACAAAAAGAAAACCCACCAACTGGAAGAAAATTTTTGCAAATGATATATCCATTAAGAGGTTAATTTCCAAAATATATAAAGACCTCATGCAAGTCAACAATGAAAATACTCTGATCAAAAAATGGGCAGAGGATCTGAACAGACATTTTTCCAAAGAAGATATACAGATAGCCAACAAGCACATGAAAAAGTGCTCAATAGCACTAATTTTTAGGGAAATGCAAATCAGAACTATAGGAGATATCACCTTACACCCATCAGAGTGGCTATAATCAACAAGACAAAAAATAAAAAATGCTGGAGAGGATGTGGAGAAAAGAGAAACCTCATACATTGCTGGTGGGATTGCAAACTGGTACAGCCTTAATGGAAAACAGCATGGACATTTATCAAAAAGTTAAAAATAGAAATACCATATGACCCAGCTATCCCATTAATGGGTATTTATCAAAAGAGTATGAAGCCAACAATTCAATTTATGCAAGCTTAACTTCATCGCAGCATTATTCATAATAGCCAAGACTAGAAGCAACATAAGTACCCATCGATGTGTGAATGGATAAAGAAGATGTAGTATATATATATATATATAATGGAATACTACTCAACCATAAAAGAAGAAAAAATCGTGTCATTTGCAACAACATGTACGGAACTTGAGGGTATTATGACAAGCAAAATAAGCCCAAAGTAGAAAGACAAACACTGGATGATTTCACTCATATATGGAAGATAAACAAACACGTGAATAAGAAGAACAGATTAGTGGTTACCAGAGAGAAAGGGATGGAGGGATGGCAAAAGGGGTAAATGGGCATATGTGTATGGTGTTGGATAAAAACTAGACTACTGGTATTGGACACAATGTAGTCTATACAGAAACTAATGTATAATTATGTACACTTGAAATTTTCAAACCATATTACAAAAATATAGTAATCAAAACAGTATGGTATTGGCATAAAAACAGACACATAAATCAATGTAACAGATTGAGAACATGTAACAATGTAACAGAATAGAGAACCCAGAAATAAACCAATACATATATGGTCAATAATTTACAGCAAAGGAGTCAGAATATACACGGAGAAAGGATAGTCTCTTCATGAAAAGGTGTTGGCAGAACTGGACAGCCACTTTCAGAAGAATGAAATTGGATCCCTGCATTATACCATGCACAAAACTCTACTCATAATGGATTAAAGACTTAAATTTAAGACCTGAAACCATAAAACTCCTAGAAGAGATATAGAGAGTAAGCACCTTAACATTGGTTTTGGCAATGACTTTTTTGATGTGATACTAAAACAACAGTCAACAAAAGCACAAATAAACAATGAGACTACATCAAACTAAAAAGCTTCCGCAAAGCAAAAGAAACAATCAATAAAATGAGCACATGGAATGGAAGGAAATTTTGCAAACCATATATCTTACAAGGAGTTAATATCCAAAATTCACAAAGAACTCATACAACTCAATAGGAAAAACATAAACAATCTGATTAAAAAATGTGCAAAGGACCAGAATAGACATTTCTGCACAGAAGACATACAAAAGCCCAACAGGTACATGAAAAGATGCTCAACATCACTAATCATCAGGAAAATGGAAATCAAAACCACAATGACACATCACCTCACACAAGTTAGAATGTCTATTATCAAAAGAACAAGAAATAACAAGTATTGGCAAGGATGTGGAGAAAATGAGAACCCTGTGTACTGTTAGTTGGAATGTAAATTGGTGCAGCTACTATGGAAACACTATGGAATTCCTCAAAGAATTAGAAATAGAACTACCATATGATCCATCAATCTAACCTCTGGGTACAGATCCAAAGGAAATGAAAATAGGATATCAAGGAGATTTCTGCACTCTTATGTTGATCGCAGCATTATACACATTAGTCAAGATATGGAAACAAGTTAAGTGTCCGCCAACAGATGAATGAGTCAAAAAATGTGATATATGTATACAATGGAATTTTATCGAGCCATGAGAAAGAAGGAAACCCTGCTGTTTGTGACAGCGTGGATGGATCTTGAGGGCATTAAGCTAAGTGAAATAAGTCAGACAGAGAAAGGAAAATACAGCATGGTATTACTTATATAGGTAATCTTAAAAAAAGAAAAAAAAGATGAAACTCATAGAAACAGAGATTATAAGAGTGGTTGCCAGTGTCCGGAAAGTGAAGAAAATGAGGAGAGGTTGGTAAAAGGGTACAAATTTTCAACTATGAGATGAATAAGGTCTGAGGATCTAATATATAACATGATGTCTATAGTCAATAACATTGTATTGTATAATTAAAACATGTTGAGAATGGAACTTAAATGTTCTCACAAAAAAAGATAAACATGTGAGGCGATAAATGTGTTAATTAACTAAATGGTAGGGAATCCTTCCACATTTAAAGAAAAAGACAGAAAAGTCCAAATATAGATGCACTTGCCACCATCTTTTAGGTTAAGGCTTATTAATGTGATGCTAGTCTCATGTCTCCTGGCAACGCTGGTATGGACTCACTCAGCTACTCCAGGTCTTGTATAAAATTGAACTTCATAGTAGTAAATTGATCCTCCATAGCACCAGATCAGCCTCAGATTGCCAGGACCATCCTAGTCCACAACAGACTGCAAAGAACACTAGGAGTGTTCTGCTTGGAAATAAATCAGCCCCTGGCAACGGGTAGAGACCATCAGTGGAGTGGCAGTGGGGGACACTAGACAATGCTTCCCGAATGTCTTCATGTCATAGCACGCATAAGGTGGAAATGTGCAAATCTGCTCTTGGCTAAAGGACACTGACTACAGGGACTCTGTCCCTCTCAGGCCCTACCCAGCAACCCCAAAGTCTGAGACAATGCATGTACTTTCATACATATACAATTCAAGGATCACTGTTTAAGAATCTTGGCAGTTCAGAATTCACAAGCCCACATTAATAGTCAATGTCTCTTAATGTAATATTTCAAGGACCAACTAGGCCTCATCTTCAAAAAAAGTCAAAGATTCTTCCCCTCAGCAACACATCCCTGTTTCATTATTGGTTAGATCATAAGTGTAAGCAGGGAAATTTGAATTATCCTTGTCACTAACTAATCAGCGTGAATTTCAATTGTAAAACCTCATGAAGGACCAAGGTAATTTGAAAAGTCTTCAAATTTCAAGAATTTGAAATTTCAATCTGCCATAAATGGCTCCCCAAACCATACTCAGTCACCACTCTTCAATGTTGTTCCATTCTCAAGCACACTACAAAAATGTTCTGTTTCCTGAAAGAGTAAAGGAATGCAATGTCCTAACTAACTAAATATTCGTCAACAATATTGCCATCTCCTGGTTTTGTCTAGATGATGAATTTCTAGTGAGCTGCTCATTACAGTGCCCCCATTCTCTGTTTATGGGGGTGGTCATGTGACCTAAGATATGCAAATTAGTCTTTCTATCTCAATGGAAAATCTGAGATTAGTCAAGTTCACCTTATTAGAATGACAGATGATAAATTTTAGTTACAAATATTATATAATGTATAATATGTATTATAATATATAAAATATATATTATATGTATATTAAAAATGAAAGCTGTTCCTTCCAATAGAATGCCAACTATGTTAGTTTCCCATTGCTACTTCGATATATTACCACATATTTAGTGGCTTAAAATAACACAAATTAATTATCTTAGAGTTCTGGAGATAAGATTAAGATGAGTCCACAGGAATGTATTCTTCTGCAGGCATTGGAAGAGAATCTATTTTCATACGTTTCCATCTTCTAGATGCCACCTACATTCCTTTCCTCCATCTTTAAAGTCAGCAGCTTAGTATCTTGTCTCCTCTCTGACATCCTGCCTCTCTCTTAGAAGAATCCTTGTGATTATAATGACCAACTTGGATAATCCAGATTAATCTTCCCAATTCAATATCCATAATTTATTTATATCCGTATACACCATATAAGACAACACGAAATCACAGACATCTTGAAAAGTGTGGACATCTTGAAAGAAGACAAGGAGGAGGCATTATTCACTTACCAAACCAACTAACAAATTTTCCACCATTTTATTGTACTTCACTTTATTGTGCTTGACAGACATTTTTTTACAAATTGAAGGCTTATGGCAACTCTGTGTCAATCAATTCTATTGGTGCCATTTTTCAAGAAGCATTTGCTCACTTAGGGTATATGTATCATATTTTGGTAATTCTCACCATATTTCAAATGTTTTTGTTATTATATTTGCTATGGTGATCTGTGAGCAGTGATCTTTGATGTTACTATTGTAATTCCTTTGGGAAGCCATGCACCACACCCATATGGGATGACAAACTTAATGGATAAATGTTGTGTGTGTTGGGACTGCTCCACCAACCAGCCCTTCCCCCATTTCGCTCCCTCTCCTTGGGCCTCCCTATTCCCCGAGACACAACAATATTGAAATTAGGCCAATTAATAACCCTACAATTGCTTCTAAGTGTTCAAGTGAAATGAAGAGTTGCACATCTCTCACTTTAAATCAAAAGCTAAGAATGATTAAGCTTAGAGAGGAAGGCACTTCAAAAGCAGAGATAGGCCAAAAGCTAGTCCTCTGGTGCTAAACAATTGGCAAAGTTGTGCATGCAAAGAAAAAGTTCTTGAAGGAAATTAAAAGTGTTACTGCAGTGAACACTCAAATGATAAGAAAGCAAAAGAGCCTTACTGCTTTTATGGGGAAAGTTTTACTGCTCTTGATGGAAGATCAAACCAGCCACAATGTTCTCTTAAGCCAAATCCTATTGCAGAGCAAGGCCCTAACTTCAGTTCTATGAGGGCTGAGAGAGGTGAAGAAGCTGCAGAGGAAAAGCTTGAAGCTAGCAGAGGTTGGTTCCTGAGGTTTAGGGAAAGAAACCATCTCCACAATATAAGAGTGCAAGGTGAAGCAGCAAGTGCTGATGAAGAAGCAGTAGCAAGTTATGCAGAAGACCTAGCTAAGATAATTAATGAAGGTGACTACACTAAACAACTGATTTTCATCATAGACGGAACAACCTTCTCTCGGAAGATGATGTCATCTGAGACTTTCATACCTAGAGAGAAGTCAGTGCCTGGCTTTCTGGCTTCAAAGCTTCAAAGAACAGGCTGACTCTCTTTTAGGGGCTAATGCAGCTGGTGACTTTAAATTGAAATCAATTCTCACTTACCATTACAAAAACCCTAGGGACTTTAAGAATTACGCTAAATCTACTCTGCATATGCTCTAAAAATGGAACAACAAAGCCTGAATGACAGACAGCACATCTCTTTACAATGTGGTTTACTGAATATCTTAAACCTACTGTTGAGACCTATTGCTCAGAAAAAAAGATTCCTTTCAAAATATTACTGCTTTTTGATACTGCACTCAGTTATCCAAGACCTCTGATGGAGATGTAAAGAGATTAATATTGTTTTGATGCCTGAACACAAAATTCATTCTGCAGCTCATGGGTCAAGGAGTAATTTTGACTTTAAAATCTTATTATTTAAGTTATATATTTGAGGGGCCACCTGGTGGCAGAGCGGTTAAGTTCATGTGCTCTGCTTCAGCAGCCTGGGGTTGGCAGGTTCAGATCCCAGACTTGGAGCTATACATCACTCATCAAGCCATGCTGTGGCAGTGTCCCACATACGAAATAGAGGAAGATTGCCACAGATGTTAGCTCAGAGCCAATCTTCCTCACCAAAAAAAAAATGAAGATACATATTTGTTAAGGCTATAGCCACCATAGACAGTGATTCCTCTGATGAATCTGGACAGAGTAAATTAAACACCTTCTGGAAAGTATTCACCATTCTAGGTGCCATGAAGAACATTTTTGGTTAATGGGAAGAGGTCAAAATAACAACATTAACAGCTTGGAAGAAGTTGATTGCTGTATTCATGAATGATTGTGAGAGGTTCAAGGTTTTAGTGGAGGAAGTAACAAGAGACGTGGTGGAAATAGCAAGAGAACTAGAATTAGTAGTGGAGCCTGAAGATGTGACTGAGTTGCTAAAATCTTATGGTAAAACTAAGGGATGAGGAGTTGCGTATTATGGATGACCGCAGAAAGTGGTTTATGGAGATGGAATCTATTCCTAGTGAGATGCTACAATGTTTGTTGAAATGACAACAAAGAATTTAAAATATTACATAAACCATTGATAAAGCAGAGGTCAGATTTGAGAGGATTGACTCCAATTTTGAAGGAAGTTCTACTGTGGGTAAAATGCTCTCAAATAGCATTGCACGCTCCAGAGACAATGTTCATGAAAGGAACAGTCAATTCATGTAGCAAACTTCATTGTTGTCTTATTCTAAGAAACTGCTACAGCCACCCCAGCCTTCAGCAACCACCATCCTGAACAGTCAGCAGCCAGCAACATAAAGTCAAGACGCTCTGCCAGCAAAAGTATTGCAACTCGGGGAAGGCTCAGATGATGATTAACATTTTTTAGCAATAACATTTTTTAATTAAGATATGTACATTGTTTTTTCAGACATAATGCTATTACACACTTCATAGACTACATTGCAGTGTAAACATAACTTTTATAAGCACTGGGAAACCAAAAATTCATGTGACTCACTTTATTGTGATATCTGCTTTATTGCACTGGTTGAGAACCAAATCCACACTATACCTGAGGTATACCTGTACAAGAAATGTTTGAACTTTAAAAATTACCATTTGGTGAACCACAATAGCAATAATTTTCTCTGGGAAGAGTTATTCAGGGATACTTGATAATAAAACTAGTGAGTGACAGCTCCAGGCTCTCAGACGGCCCTTGCAAACCCAGGCTTCTGGCCCACCTGTGTGCTAGCCAAGTCCAACAGCCCCAGACAGCTCAGTGGACCCAGGAGGCTCACACAGCTCCAGGCAGCTTCCTCAGCTCTGGGCTCCAAAAGGACTCCTGTGAACCCAGGCCTCCTGTTCACTCCAGTCCTGTGGGCTTCTGCAATTCCTGGCAGCTCCAGTGGCTCAGGTTCCCAACGAGCTCCCCAATCCCAGGCACCCAGCCCAACTCAGCACTGACTTACTTTCATGGCATCAGGCTCACAGGTAGCTCCCATGAACCCAGGCTCCTGGCTCACCCCAGCACTGGCAAGAACTCATGGCCCTAGGCAGCTCCTGAGTCTCCAAGCTCCCAGTAGTCTCAAGTAAGCCCATGCTATTGGCACTGGCCAGCTCTGTGGCCCTGAGCATATCCTGTATCTCAGGCTTCCAATCAAAGCCCACACACCCAGGCAACAGGTGGCACCTGTTAACCCAGGGTCCTGGAGGAGCCTAGTGCCAAAAGGACTGTTCTCCCCGACTTTTGTGATTTTTGAGGAAAATAAACCCTGAGCTAACATCTGCTGCCAATCCTCCTCTTATTGCTGAGGAAGACTGGCCCTGAGGTAATACCCGTGCCCATCTTCCTCCACATTATATGTGGGATGCCTGCCACAGCATGGCTTGACAAGCAGTGCATAAGTCCACACCTGGGATCCGAACCTCAAACCCTGGGCCGCTGAAGTGAAACGTGTGAACTTAACTGTTGCATCACTGTTCTGGCCCCTTTGCCAGGCTTTTGATCCACCCCAGGACCAGGGACCCAAATACTCCCACAGCAAGCCAGCCAACAGACACAACCAGATTCCCCAACCTATGAAGATTGGAAGAGCTGCCTACATCCTTAAATGAGCAGACATCATCTCAAGACCACAAATATCATGAATAATCAAGGGAATATGACACCACCAAAGGGAACTGATAAAATTCCAATGCATACACTGAAGAAATGTAGCACTATGAACTGTTTGACAAGAATTCAAATATTCTTCTAAAGAAATTCAGTGAACTACAAGCAAACACATACACAACTGAATAAAATTAATAAAACATTGAATGAAAACAATAAAGTTCAACAAAGAAATAGAAACCATAGAAAAATAAGCAGAAATCCTATAGTAGGAGAACAAAGACTGCCGTAAAGAATTCAGTAGAGAGCTCCAACAGCAGGCTAAACCAAGCAAGTTAAAAAATTAATGACTTAGAAGACATGTCATTTAAAGCTATACAGTCAGAAGAGCAAAAAGAAACAGAATGAAAAAGAGAGAAGAAAGCTTGCATGTGTTATGGAACACCATTTAAAGAAACTATCTACACATTAATGAAGTCGAAGAAAGAGATAAGAGGCAGAAAGGAGCAGAAAGCTGATTTAACAACTCTAAATATATGTATGCACTCAATATTGGAACATTTAAATATGTTAAACAAATACTAACAGATCAAATTGATAAAGAGACAACAATACAATAAGAGTTTGTTATTAGTGCCATCGAGTCAATTCGGACTCCTAGTGACCCTGTATACAGCACAGCAAAACTATACTTTGGTCTTTTTGCGCATGCTCTCACCTTCTGGCACTATATTAGACAAAGCTCTGCTACTATTCATAGGGTTTTCATAGCTAATTTTTTTTGGAAGTAGATGGTCTCGTCCTCCTTCCTAGGGTGTCTTAGTCTAGAAGCTCTACTGAAACCTGTCCACTATGGGTAATCCTGCTGGTATTTGACATAGAAGTGGCATAGCTTTCAGTATCACAGCAACACACAGCCACCACAGTATGACAAGTGATAGATGGGTGGTGTGGTTCCCTGACAGGGAAATGACCCTAGACCACTGCAGTGAGAGGACCAAATCTTAAGTTCTAGACCCCCAGTGTTGGCTGATAGTAAGAGTAGGGGACTTTAATACCCAGCTTTCAATAATGGATCAATCATCCAAAAAGAAAATCAAAAAGGAAACAATGAACTATACCTTAGACCAAATGGATCTTACAAACATACAGCACATCCTTCCAATAGCAGCAGAATACACATTCTTCTAAAGTGCACATGGAATATTCTCCAGGATTGATCATACAATAATTTACAATGCAAGCCTTAGTAGATGTAAGAAGATTGAATTCATACCAAGCATTTTTGTGACCACAATGGTATAAAACTAGATATAAATAACAAAAAAAACTGGAAAACTTACAAGCATGTGGAAACTAAACAACACACTCTTGGACAACCATGGATCCAAAAAAACCACTTTAGAACTCAAATATTTGATTCTTGCAATCAGGCAAGAAAAAGGAAATAAGAGGCATCCAAATCAGAAAGGAAAAAATTAAACTCTCTCTGTTGGCAGATATTATGACCTTATCTGTAGAAAACTATAAATACTCCACCAAAAAACTATTAAAACTAATAAACAAATTCAGTAAAATTTCAAGAAAAAATCAACATGTATAAATCAGGCACGTTTCTATGTACCAATGATGAACTATTTGAAAAAGACATAAAGAAAATTATTTCACTTACAATAGCACCTAAAAAATAAAATAGGAATACATTTAACCAAGAGGGTGAAAAATCTGTGCACTGTAAATAAAATAAATTGAAGAAGACAAAAATAAATGGGAAAATATCCCATGTTCATGGATTTAAAGAATTAATACTGTTAAAATGTCCATCCACTCAAATCCATCTATAGACTCAATAAAATCTTATCATAATTCCAATGGAATTTTTCACAGAAATAGAAAAGCAATCCTAAAATTTGTATGGAGCCATAAGAAACCACGAATACTCAAAGCAATCCTGAGAAAGAACACAGCTGGAGGTATCACAATTTCTAATTTTAAGCTTTATTACAAATCTATAGTAATCCAAACAATATGATATTGACATTAAAATAGACACATAGGTCAACGGAAGAGAATCGAGAACCCAGAAATAAGCCCATGCATACACAGTCAACTGAAATTTGACTAGGAGTCAAGGATACTCAATGAGGAAAGGATAGTCTCCTCAGTGAATGGTGCTAGGAAACCTGGATAACCACGTGAAGAAGAATGGAATTGGACCCCTATTTTATACCACTTTAAAAAATTAACTCAAAATGAATTAAAGACCTAGATATAAGACTCGAAACTATACAACCACTAGAAGAAAACATGGGGAAAAACCTCCTTAACATTGTTCTTGGCAAAGTTTTTTGCATATGATACCACAAGGACAAGCAACAAAAGCACAAATCAACAAGAGGGATTACATCAAAACAAAACCCTTCTGAACAGAAAAAATAATGAGCAAAATGAAAGAAAGCCTAAATAATATAAAAAAGTTGTAAACCATCTATCTAATAACAGGTTAATATACGAAATATATGAGGAATTCATGTAACTCAGTAGCAGAAAAACAATCCATTAAAAATTGGGCAAAAGACTTCAATAGACAGTTTTCCAAAAAAGACATACAAATGGCCAATGAGTACATGGAAATATGCTCAACATCACGAATCATCTGGGAAATGCAAATCAAAACCACAATGAGATATCAACTTAAACAGTAAAATGGCTATTATCGAAAAGACAAGAGATAAGTGTTGGTGAGGATGTAGAGAAAGGGAGCCCTTTGCACTGTCAGAAGAAATGTGAATTGATACAGCTACTATGGAAAACAGAATGAAGGCTCCTCAAAAAATTAAAATAGAACTACCATGTGATACAGCAACTCCCTCAATATATCTTGTTGTTCCTTCCATGATGGCATTGTAGCTTTACTTATTACTACGTATTATTTCAATGTATGGACATACCATTTTTATTTAGTAATACTACTATTGATGAAAATTATGCTCTTTGTAGTCTTATATCTTATGAATTTAAGTCTTTAATGAATATGAATAAATTTTATGAATATATCTCTTTTTATAATACATTTACTTATACATAATAGATATAAGTGCCTTTCAGAAACTGGGACAGAAATAAATAGCCATGGGAGGGATCTGTGTTCAGGGTGGGAGATGCAGGATAAGGCATGTGGAATTTTTTCTGTGTAACACTGGAGGGTGGCAGGGTCCACGTCCAATGTTAAAAAATATCAATTTGCCTCATGATAAAATTATGATGAGGTGAAGAACAAGGAAACACGGGTTAGAGAGAGAAAATCCTGATTTGGGGCTGAGGAGATGGGGGAGGAGAATCTGGGATTGCAGGAGCTCAGCCCCTTTGAGTTTGCCAGTCCAAAAATATTGGGAGCTGGGAGTCAAAGCTTTAGCCTTTAAATTTTCTCTGGAAAAAAATGTCAAGCCCCCTGGAAACCTCCCCTTACTCCCTTTCTAGAGAAGATATGAGGGTGCCAAGGAGAGGGAGACATATACACTGAAGTAGTTAGGAGTAAAGGCATATGTCTTCAACTTACTCTCAAATTGTCCAGAAAAGAGATGATAGGTAGACGATAGATAGACAGACAGATAGGTAGGTAGATAGATAGATGATAGATGATAGAGTAGAATAAATCTTTTTAGGAACAACTGTTGCTGAACCTAGTTAAAGGGTTAATGGTAGTTCTTTGTATCACTTTTGCAACTTTTCTGTAAATTTTAAATTTTATCAGAACAAAAAGTTACTAAAGATAAATATGATACAAAATTTTTTTCACTTGTATATTTCATCCAGATATTTGCCCTGTTATAGAAAAATAACTTCTTAACTGTCAAGTTCTTCTCATTCATCCCAGAATGACATCTGGGTAAAAAGTAACTTGAAAGGTTCCTAATGTAACTATTGAAGAAAATTTCCATGGAACAAATCACCTTTTTTTTAAACAAACAGCCTTAGATTTCTTTTCAAGGTATTTCCTTGTATGTGACAATGGAACACAGAATAATTGCAATCTCAATAATCTCACATATAGATGCAAAAACATGATAAACAATATCAAATTTATTAGTCATTTCAAAATGTTTATATAGGGTGAAAAATACTGAGCTTCAATTCAATATTCTTATAGAAAGAATCTAATCTTCTGATTTGTTTACGTGCACTCACAGATTATTCCTAAACTGAAACCTAAGATACAAATAGAGATACAAAAAATAGGCACACAAACACCTACACATCAATTTACGTATATTTATGCTATCAACAAAGCTGAAAAGCTTAGTTCAGAAGAATAGATCTGTGAACTAGACTGGAGAGAAGAGGGACAGAATGCTTCTCAAAAGACATAAATATAACGGAATTTGAAAAGAGAGATTTTTAGGAAATGGAAGGTATAAATTCATTGAGAGAGCAAAGAAGGAAGGAAGAAAATGAGCATGAAGGAAAATGGAGAGTAACCTAGCTATGGTGCTTAAAGTTGAAAGTGTGTATACGCATATGACAGTGCTGAGAATCCTGAACCACAGGGCCTGAAGAAGATTTCTACATTATTTCTTTTTCTCTAGGACAATAACTGAGGCAGTATTTAAATTATGGGCAGAATTTATAATTTCTACATATATTTTTATTCTATTACTTAGAGAAGAATTCTGAATATTTATTGAACCCATTAAATAACTGTTTATCATTTAATATATTGTGCCCAGTGAATCTTATGTTTCTTTTTTGTTAAAAAAATATTAAGTACATTTCATAAATAGTTATAACTCTTAGGTGATTCTTTTTCTCTTGTAGGTTTCAATCTTTCATGGGAAAGGTTAATACTACCTTTTGTGATTTGGCTATTGTGACAAGGCACAGTAACCCACCATTTAAATATCCCTCGTTCTTTCTGTGAATGCTGTGCCTCAGTTCAACTTTGCCCATCTCTTCTGCTTCCCTCCTTCACAGACAATTCTCTCTCTCACACTTGCTGATAAGTTATGGCAAAAAAATAAAGAAATCACAGCACAGCCTTCTGTGGTTACCCCTTTTGGGGTCTCAATTGCTCAAGTTCTGTAAGTGTAACTCTTTAAAATGATGTTAGAAGTAGCTAATTGGTTGAGTTTTACCCGGAAAGTTAAAAACACTTAGTTTGGCCCCAAGGCTGTAGGACTTATTCAGGCCTTTTGACTCTTAATCATTAACTAGTTGTTACACTAATGAAGACTACTTTCTACAGCTCAGAAACCATCCAGTATAATCAGGCAGTACATTGCTTAAAAAGAAAACTTTTTGTAATTAAACAAAAGTTTCATATAAAGAATTATTAAACTAGGGAAGGAGAGTACCTAAAAAGAGGTAAAAACTTTACAGAATATCTTGGAAGAAGGGACAGTATTTAAGAAAGGATAAACTTGAAAGGATGTTTTCTCCTCAAGGCTGAGGTTCAGACCTCATCAAAGAAGATGTGGTTACAGCCCCCGGGACTGTTTATAAGTTCACTCTGGCTACATCAAAAAATAACCACCAAATAGTAAATCATAAAGACAATTTCACTTAGAGGTCACAGTCATTTGAGGGTTGATGAAAAACTCCCAAGATTCTTTTTAATTTCCCAAGAAAGGGAGATAATACCTCGTGAAATATGAATCCAAATGTTTTCGTTGCTTCTTCTGATGCAGATATGATTTTCTTCTTCCTTATACAATTGCCTGAATAACTTAGTACATTAATGAAAACAGTATGTGAGATATTGTGAGATATCTTCATCTGTTGCATGACTCATCTTCAGCATTCTTATTGAACTTAGAAAGGGATATGACATAAGGGATGAAAAAACTACCATCTATAAGTAGAGAAAAGGTAGGAATTCATGTTTTAATTTTCTTTTTATTGGAAAAGAGAGAAATAAAGTCCTTACCAATGGTTGCTTTTAAGAGCTGTGAAATGAAATATTTCCTATCTTTTTTTGAAATATGACATTGTGGAGGAAAAAATGTAGTGGACATGAGTCTCCTTTCCTTGTCCTCTTATCACTGGCCAACTTAAATTTTTCTTACATTAGTCCTTTTATACTCTTACCTAGTGCTCACTAGAAATCTGATAACTCCTTTCATTTCTGTCCTTCCTGTGTCTGTCCACATTCCCTGTAGTATTTATCTTCCCAATCTATTATCTCACTACGTGTAGACCAACCTGATTTCTGATTTTCATCTCCTTGAAATCATCAACATAAATGATTGCCTACACCATATATTCTAATTTACTACATCAAATTAAGAAAGCAGAATCTGAATATTACTATGACTTTCATTGCTACAGAAGAGAAAGTCCTTCATCTACCAAAAAGAGTTGGTTTTAGCTGGAAAGAGGAACTCATTAGAGCATTCAGTGTATCAGGGGATGGACTCTAGAGCAAATGGAGACTTTATGGAAACAAAAGAATAATGTGACTAGCGTCACTGACTGGGGCCATTGGGAGAGTAAATTCCAAAGTGGCAATTATTGTCCTTTGAGGAGTTGCCCTAGTCAGAACAGTTTCTGAAATATACTTTCAACATGACACCACACTGTTGTACTAGGATAAAATGAATCTATAGACCAACCATCACTGATAAAAATGCATTAACCTGTGTTTATAGGGAAGGGAATGGGTTGTCTTGAATTACCTGAAACTTCTTCCCCAATTTCTCATGATGTTAAGGGCCAAATCTGAGGCATAATTTCTCAGAGGTTGTCCAGTTTGGGGTGGAAGGGAAGCATGAAACATTTCTAAAAATGGAATACATAAAGACTAAACTGTGTATCTTTGCCTTATTAATTTGAGTTAGTTGTGTCTGCCTGACATCTCTAAATCTCAAGGCCAAGTTTAGCCATGCAAAAGGATTGAAAGTAATCTTTGAAGGCCATTCAAATAATTACTTAGAAGGTACTATCAAAACTCAGAAAACTTAACAAAACTATAATATTTTCAAAACATTTTCATCAACAATTTCCACTGGTATCTTGTCAAGAGCTTTGCCATAATATGTAAACAAATAAAATTAGCTGCGATTGCTAGTCTATGTCCAATAATTGACTTGTTGATGTAAAAAGAAAAGCATATCATGAGTTTGTAAATTAATAAACACTTAAATTGCTCCATTATTTCTAGCTAACATATATCATCCGAAGCAAAGAAAATCTTGGTATGGAAATCGTATCTTATTATAATAAGACTACATTTTAAAAATTGTAATTATTTTATTGAGGTAATATTAGTTTATAGCATTACACAAATTTCAAGTGTATATATTTATATTTTGATTTCTGTGTAGACTACATGATGTTCATCACCATCAGTCACTGTACACATGTGCCCTATGACTCCTTTTGCGCTCATCCCTACTTCTTCCCTGCTGATAACAACCAATCTAATCTATCTATGCATTTCTTTATTATTGTTGTTGTGTTGTTTTTATCTTCCTCTGATGAGTGAAATCATATGGTATTTGACTTTCTCCATCTGACTTACTTCGCTTAGCCTAGTACACTCAAGATCCACCCATATTGTCACAAATGGCAAGATTTCCTCTTTTTATGGCTCAGTAGTATTCCATTGTGTATATATACCACATCTTCTTTATCCATTCATCCATTGATGGGCACTTAGATTGTTTCCAAGTCTTGGTTACATGAATAATGCTGTAATAAATATAGGGGTAACATATCTTTTCAACCTAGTGTTTTCATGTTCTTTTGATAAATATCTGCCTTTCTGATATATGCTCTGAGCTTAATAAGTCTCTTTTACCAATGTATTATGCACTTTTCTTTCTGGTGTTTTTGTGTTGTTATCCAGAATGGGTAAATCTCTGCATGGTCCTTTTAAGAGCAAGTCTTTCTTTCTCTGAAGTTCCATAGTTTTTCTGGACATATTCCCCGTTGGTTGTCAAAGCCTGCAGCACCAGGCATTATGGAATCTCATCTTGGTTGTGCTTAATCTAAGGCTGAGATGCCTATTGTGGCATAGATCTCCTGGACAGATCTCCCTGCTCCTCTAGGAAATCTTCCAACCTTTGAAATTTCTCCCAGCTGTGAAGTGCCTTGGCAAGGATGTGGTTTTTCCCTCAGCGGAGGTGTATTTGTGCCTCTTCCACACCTTTCAGTGCTGTTTCTTGTTGTGGGGGTCCTTTTATCCAGTTGCCAGATCTCCCTCAGAGGAAATTGTTCCACAGGTAGTTGTAGATTTGTTGTGCCCGTGCGAGTGAGTTCAGAGTCCTTCTACACAGCTCTCTTCCCAGAATCCTCCAGAAATTTGTAATTTTAAGAGAGCAATCGGGTATCTTCCTTTCTATTTAAGAGAAGTACCAGAAAATAGTCTTTATGTTTCAGTGGTCTTGATTGCTATGAGAACTCAATAAGAAAAGTCTGTAAACATTTTCCACAGTGGTAAGTACATAATTTTTCAATATGTGTTAGTTATTACGAGTGCATTTTAATTTGAACTCATATTTTAACAAACAATTCGACTTTAGTTCTTTGTTATTCTTTATTTTAGATATTAAAATTGCTAAAAATAAAACACCAATGTTCCCACAACTCAGAATCACGAACTAGTACTTTTGTCATACTTATTTCCACCATTTTTAGCACAGAAATTATCACAAAGTTCACTTCTCCTTTAACTCCCACTCTCTGACCTGACACCAAACCTAGAGACAGCCACCATCACGAGCGTGTCATGTACCATTCCAGTGCACTTTCATGTATGTTAAATGTTATTTAAATTTAAAGATTAATATTGTTAAATAGTTATATATTCACAGTTTAAATATTTTTACTTTACTGGTGAAAAATTTAACCAGTGAAATGGTTCTAACAGAATTCACTGTTATCAAAATCTAGGAAACGTCTGACCTCAGCTATAGAAGATTGTACCAAGCTCCAATAGTCTTCATGCTGTGCTCACCAGATTTGTAAGAGAATTTTTAGCCTCTGCCAATCTACTGAGTGCTAACAAATGTTAAAGTTCTTATGTGTAATATTATGAACTTGTTGGAAAAACATGGATGGTATAAAATGTTTTAATTACAGCAAAGTATTCTAAAGCGGCAGCTCTCAGCCTTTTCTTTTCTAGCAACACACGAGATGAAACACACTGAAAGTATGTTTCAAAGCGCTTTATGGAAGAAATATGAACTCTGACTTTTGATAATTTTCAGAGTCCATACTGACCCTGAAAAATACAAAACCAATGCAAACCATTTTAACTGTAAGGTTATAATAGACTATAAGGCAAAAAAAAACATATGCGTGGACAAATGACCTTAATTCAATTCTAGATTTCTGGTAAATTGAGTGCTTTATTTGAGAAGAACGTGAATTAGAGTACATTGTAAATTATTAAAATATCATGGATGGAACTTCAGTTGGAGTTGAGTTCTGAGCATTGGTATTTATTTACTGATGGATATGATTTTCTTCTTTTCCCAACCCTTTCATCTTCATAAGCTATCAGAAAAACTACACAGTCCAAGGGTGATAACACACACCAGTGATGTAAAATATAATGATATCACTAAGGTTGGTTATGAGATGCCAGAAGAAGCTATTCATTCTCATCTTAACAGTACAAATGTTACATGTAACGTTAAAAAGAATGGATGGAATTGCAGGTGTATATAAAAAATAATCCTGTCATCTGCCTTCTAAGGTATTGCCTGGCCACTTATAAGCTAATTGGTTTCACATATGAACTAGACCATTTAAGGTCAAGTTTATGAGAATTAATTATTTATTTAAATTGATCATTAACATGGTCTTGGTTTTCCCCGACACAGAGATAAAAGTCAGAATGTCAAAGCCCTAAGGGAAACATCTTTTGGGTCACATATGAGTGGAAAATGAAAAATTTGAATCTCTCTTAATTATAAAAAAAAAGGAGAAAAGATAGAGAATATCTAGTTTTCTATCCCTTGTACACATTCAGATTTTGAAAATGCATTTTGTACGCCTGACAAAAGACACAAAACATTAGTATTCATAGTCAACACTTCAAACAATCATCCCCCAAAAAATAGTGTGCATCTCAGATCTCACAATTGTTTAATGTCTCTTTGATGAAACTTCTAGTCAAATGTTCACTTCCTGCCTCAGGTCTTTCCCTACAGTCATTTTGGAGTGGTCAATTGTGCCTTTTCAAAGACATTCATCTTCCTCCCAAGAGGTACAGCATGGCTGCACGAAATGAAAAACTAATATCAGATCAGAAAGCTATATCCTAGTAGATTTCACTTACCATCCCTGGGCTAGAGCTAATTCTCTTTATGATTTTCCTCAGATTTTGCCTGTTCACTTTCCTGGGAAACACTATTTTCTTCCTTTCACCTCTAATTTTCAGTTCCTCCTACCAACGCTGTTTCAGGGAGTCACACTTTCATTACTACATGTGTGTTTCACCGTAGGCTCCACCCCTCTAATGTTGTATAATCTTATCTGGGGCACAGATAAAACTACAACCTATCTAGGTTTGCCATCCAGTGCTACTTTTTCTTGAAACTGAGAACGGTGAAATGTACCCTTCTGGTTGTCAACACATATGACAAATATTCTACAGTCTGCAAAACCCTGCACTAACTGGAATTCTATATGCACATATTTGGCAACGCTCTCATATTGGTACCCTAGACCCACATGCTGTCCTACTGTGTGTATACTATGGCCTTTAAGTCTTTTTTCTTCGTAACCCTAGTTATTATTGTGCCCCTCATTGTAACCTTCAGCTCCTAACAGGTACGTTGCATGTGATGACTTGATTTTGAATCAAGTCGTGTCAGAGGAAAGAAAACATAGAACATTTATATTTCCCTATCATGTGTTTTTTCTCTGCTACCACAAGTTTGATAGATTACATAGTTACATAGATAGCAATACACAGATTATACATATAGATAAATCTTCAGAAAAAAAGACTTTTATTGCCTAGACCAGGGCAAATTCCTTACTTTCTTCTATATGATTATATAGAAGAATCAATACCTTGAGAAACAAAAATATGAATGTGTCTGTGAAGGTAAAGCTTGAGAAGGGGTAGGTGTCTATTTTGAGAGCTGTTTTCTAACCCATGCACTACATATATTTAGTATGATAAAGATAGTTCTGGGACTGACAGATCAAAAATGCCTTTAATGGAGCATGTAATGAGATCCTTATTCATTACAAGAAGCATGGTATTTCTGAGTTGGTTGGCCCTCAGGCCTACTTCCAGGGACTCTAAATCACCCATTAATCAATGAAGGACTCTAGTCCTGGAGATTACATGACTTTCACCTGTAAAAAACTTGTCTTTACTATAAACATTAGATTTTTCTGCTATCAAGGCAAATTCTTTAAACTGGTGTGAATGATATAGATGATACAGAGAAGATAGAAATCATGTACAATAATCAGTTATTTCTAGATTTATACGAAGTTATCACCTCAACTGGAACCCCTATATGCCCATATCTGTTTTTTTATCAGTCTTTTACAATAGCACCCACTGTGTCACTCCCTTCTCAAAGAAGAAATCACAAAAGAAACCAGAAAATATTTGAAACAAAATGAAAATGCAAAATGTCAAAATGTGACATGAAGCTAAATCAGTGCTTAGAGAGAAATTTAAAAAAAGAGAACTGTCTGATATTCATGATCTAAGCTTCCACCTTAAAAGGCTAAAAAGGAAGATCAGATTAAACTAAAAGTCATTAGAAGGAAATAATAAATATAAAATCAAATCTATGAAATGCAAGCCAAAACTATTAAAAATAATATATGAAACAAAAAGTGGGTATTTTGAAAAGATCAAAACACTAACAAATCTCTAGCTAGACTGATTAAGAAAAGAGTGGGTGAAATACAAACTACTAGGTGAGAAATAAAAGGGGAGTCAGCATAGATCTTACAGGTGTTAAAATCATAATAAGGGAACATTATGATCAATAAATTTGACAGCTAAGGTGAAATAGATAGATTCTCTGAAAGATACAAATAACCAAAACAGATTCAAAAAGAAATTAAAAATCTTAATACTTGCATACCAATGGAAGTAATTGAATTTTTAGTTTAAGATGTTCTCACAAAGAGAACTACAGGCCCATAGGTCTACGCGGATGATTTCTGTTGAACATTTAAGAAGAAATAATACCAATACTATACAAAGTCTTTCAGAAAATGGAAGACAAGGGAATATTCCCAAGTCATATAATGAAGCCAGCATTAAATTGGTACAGAAACTAGACAAAGACATGACAAGAAAAGAAATATATTGCTTAATATCACTCATGATTACAGACACAAAAATTCTTTCCAAAAGATTAGCAAATGAAATCCAGCATGATTTTAAAAACACAATACATGATGGTCAAGTTGGGCTTTTTCTCCAGAAGGCAAAGTTAGTTTGATTTATGAAAGTCAGTCAGTGAAATTCACCATATTGATAGAATAAAAAAGAAAAGCCATCAGATCATCTCAAGAAATGCAGAAAAAGTGTTGGACAAAACTCCACATCCTTTCATAGTAAACTCTCTCAGTAAACCAAGAAGAGAAGGAAACAATAAATCAAGGAGACAACTGCACTCCCATGGACATTGCAGTTTTGCACACATTGGCCAAGATATGGAAACATCCTGAGTGTCCATCAACAGATGAATGAATCAAAAAATGTGGTATGTGTATACAATGGAATGTTATTCAGACATGATAAAGAAGAGAACCCTGCTGTTTGTGACAACAAAGAAGGATCTTAGGGCATTAAGATAAATGAAATAAGTGAGACAACAAAAGAAAAATACGGTACGGTTTCCCTTATACGTGAAATCTAAAAAAAAAAAAAACATCAAACTTATAGAAAAAGTGAGTAGCAAAGTGGTTGCCAGTGTCTGGAAAGCGGGAAAAATGAGAAGACGTACACAATGGGTACAATTTTCAGCTATGAGGTGAATAAGATCTGAAGTTCTAATATATAACATGGGGTCTATTGTTGATAACATTGTATCATATAATTAAAATTTGCTGAGTGTGGAACTTAAAAGTTCTCACCAAAAAAGTTGAAAATGTGAAGTGATGAACGTGTTAACTAGATGATACGGAATGCTTTCACATTAAAAAAAAAAAACGAAAGAGTTCAAATATAGATGTACTTACTATTATCCCTTAGGTTAAGCCTTATTAATCTGACATTAGTCTCATGTATGTTGGCAATGCTGACATGGGCTCACTCAGCTTCTCCAGGACTTGTATAAAGCTGAACTTCGTAGCAGTAAACGGATACTCCATAGCACCACATCAGCCTCAGATTGCCAGGACCCTGGAAGTCCACAACAAACGGCAAAGAACACTAGGAGTGTTCTGCTTGGAACCTAAATCAGCCCCTGGCAACCAGGAAAGGTCATCAGTCACGTGGCAGGGGAGGGGAATAGACAATGCTTCCCAAATGTCTTCATGTTGTAGCACATGTAAGGTCAAAATGTACAAGTCTGCTCTTGGCCAGAGGACACTGACAACAGGGACTCTGTCCCTCAAAGGCCCTACTCAGCAACCCCAAAGTCTCAGAGGATGAATGCCTTTTCATATGTATTCAATTCAAAGATCACTGTTTAAGAATCTTGGCAGTTCAGATCTCACAAGCCCACACTAATAGTCAGTGTTCTTTTAATGTAATATTTCAGGGACCCACTAGGCCTCATCTTCAAAAAAGTCAGATTCCTTCCCTCAGCAACACATCCCTGTTTCATTTTAGGTTAGATCATGAGTATAGACATGGAGAGTTGAATTCTCATTGTCACTAACTAGTCAGCCTGAATTTCAAGTGTAAAAACTCATGAAGAGTCCAAGTAATTTGAAGTCTTCAAATTTCAAGAATTTGATATTTCAGTCCTGTGGTAAATGGATCCCCAAACCCATGCTCAGTCACTGTTCTTCAATGTTGTTCCATTCCCAAGTACAACACAAAAGCTCTGTTTTCTAAAAGAGTAAAGGAATATAATGCCCTAACTAATCACATATTTGTCAACAATATCGCTCGGTCCTGGTTTTGTCTGGTGAGGTGCTCATTATGGAAACCTCAATTCTCTGTTTACAGGGGTAGTTGTGCGACCTAATATATGAAAATTAGTCCTCCTATACCAAAATAAAGTCTGAGATTAGTCAAGAACATCTTATTAAAATAATAAAAGATAGATTATATATATTTTATATATAATACACATTACACATTATAATGTATGTAATATATATTACATATATATTTAAAATGGAAGCATTCCTTCCAATAGAATGCCAACTGTGTTAGTTTCCCCTTACTGCTATAAGATATTACTTAGGGGCTTAAAACAACACAAATTTACTATCTTAGAATTCTGGACATAAGAAGACTAAAATGAATCTACAGGAATGTATTCTTCTGAAGGCATTAGGAGAGAATCTATTTTCATTCCTTTTCCAGCCTCTAGAGGACACCTACATTCCTTTCCTCTATCTTTAAAGTCAGCAGCAGAGTATCTTGTCTCCTCTCTGACCTCCTCCCTCTCCCTTAGAAGAATTCTTGTGATTACATTGGCCTGCTTGGATAATCGAGGTTAATCTCCCTAATTCAATATCTTTAATTTATTTACATCTGTAAAGCTTCTTATGCCCATATAAGACAACGTATAATCACAGGCAACAGGGATTAGAATGTAGGCATCTTGAGAGAAAAGAATGAAGAAGCATTATGCACCTATAAAATTAACAAATGTACAAGCATACCTTTTTTATTGTGCTTCACTTTATTGTGCTTTGCAGACAATGAGTTTTTTACAAATTGAAGGTTTATGGCAACCCTGTGTCGATCAATTCTCTTGGTGCCATTTTCAAACAGCATTTGCTCACTTCCTGTCTGTGACACGTTTTGGTAAATCTCACAATATTTCAAACTTTTCCATTATTATTATATTTGCTATTGTGGTCTGTGATCAGTGATCTTTGCTGTCACTATTATAATTCTTTTGGGGAGCCATGAACCATACTTATATAAGATGGTGAACTTAATCGATGAATGTTGTTTATGTTGGGACTGCCCCACCAACCAGACATTCCCCCATCTCTCTCCCTCTCCTCAGGCCTCCTATTCCTTGAGACACAAGAATATTGAAATTAGGCCAATTAATAATCCTACAATCACTTCTAAGTCTCCAAGTAAGTGGAAGAGTTGCATGTTTCTCACTTTAAATTGAAAGCTAAAAATGATTATGCTTAGTGAGGAAGACATGTTGAAATCAGAGGCTGAAAGCTAGGCCTTTTATGCCAAAAAATTAACAAAGTTTTCAATACAAAGAAAATGCTCTTCAAGGATATAAAAAGTGCTACTCCAGTGAACACACAAATGATAAGAAAGCAAAAGGGCTTAACAGTGATAATAAAAAAGTTTTAGCAGTCTGGATGTAGAAGATCAAACTAGCCACAAAATTCCATTAAACCAAAGCCCGTTCCAGAGTAAGGCCCTAACTCTCTTCAGTTCTGTGAAGGCTGAGAGAGGAAAGGCAGCTGCAGAAGAAACATTTGAAGCCAGCAGAGGTTGGTTCATGAGGTTTAAGAAAGAAGCCATCTCTATAATATAAAAGTACAAGGTGGAGAAGCAAGTGCTGATGAAGCAGCTGCAAGAAGTTATCCAGGAGATCTAGCTAATTAATGAAGGTGGCTACACTATACAACAGATTTTCAGTGGAGATGAAACAGCCTTCTAGCGGAAGAAGATGTCATCTAGGACTTTCATAGCTAGAGAGGAGAAGTTAAGCCTGGCTTTAAAACTTCATAGGACAGGCTGACTCTCTTGTTAGGGGCTAATGCAGGTGGTGACTTTAAACTGAAACCAATGCTTATTTACCATTCCAAAAACACTAGGGCCCGTATGAATTATGTTAAATCTGCTCTGCCTGTGCTCTAGAAATGGAACAACTAAGCCTGGATGACAGCACATCTGTTTACAACAGAGTTTACTGAATATTTTAAGCCCACTATTGAGACCTACTGCTCAGAAAAGAAAAGATTCCTTTCAAAATATTACTGCTTATTTACAATGCACCTGGCCACTCAAGAGCTCTGATGGAGAGGAACAACGAAATTAAAGTTATTTTCATGCCTACTAACACAATAGTCATTCTGAAGCCCTTTGATCATGGAGTAACTTCAATCTTTATGTTTATACATTTTGCAAGCAGAAAAGGAAAAAGAAGAGAATGGGAAAAAACCTAGATAGTGAGAGACTAGGACACTAGGACACTATAAAAGACGTCCCCAACAATAAGACTTCCATAATGCAAGATGGTTCAAAGAATTAAACTAGGTTTTTTAAAGTTTGTATAAGTTTTTTTGCTCTGCGATGGTTCACTATCTGTGGTGCCAATTATCTACTAAAAGTTCTTTTATATACATGACTTTTGGTTCTTCATTTCTTGGACAGTAGGTTAAGGACAAGTGAATACGCCCATAGCATTGTTTATGCCCAGTTGCAGATGAAGGAAGAATCACAGACACACAGGGGGAAGACAAAGTCAGCAGAATCGATGTAATTACAAGCCACACTGGAAATGGAGAGGGAGTTTGGGGATGTTTTTCATTTTAGTAATTTAGGAAAAGGGTTTGAATCAATGATACCTAAACTTTAAAAGCCTCAAAAACTACAACTTACATTTGCATTACCATACAAAACTCAGATGTTGCCAAGATTTTCCTTTATATTGAATTGTCCTTACCCATTATTCCAGTCTAGCTGCCAGTTTAGTGTCATATACATAGTACAGTTATCTCAGTGGAGATGGTTAGCAATAACATATGTAACAAAATTATTACTTTTTTAAAAAATACGTTTCTTTATTTAGAAAATATGTAAGTTGATATTCATAATTTACTTACCTAAAATATTCAAATTAAATCGAGCTTAAAAAGAAAAAACCTAACATTTCCCATACAGCTTTTATCACAAAATTTTTCCAAATATATTTTCACATAATTCTTTCAAACATCCATTGGAATCATCAAATCATTTTCAGAACCCAGTACTCTGCCTGCCTAAGATATTCCTTATTTTCCTCAGTTATACCAATGCTCCAAACACTTACTTTACCTAACTACACCCAGCCTATAATATCCATTACTTTACAAGCTATATATCACAGTTTCATAAGTTATTTCTACCTCCTATACACTTCTCACAGCCTTGAAAAAAAGAGATATACGAGATGCTGACTTCTGCTGCATTACTTTAAAGCCTTTCTTGCTAAGATTCATAACACTTATTTTCTTACTATTGATAATGAGATATTAAAGAATACAGACCAAAAATTCTCTCACTATTAACTACTATTCAAAACAGAATAACATGTTGGAGAAAAGATTTAAGGTATTTTACTATATCTTTAACTAAACCAAAGATAGAAGACAAATTTTATGATAAATTATGCTTTAAAAGCAAGAAATTACAAAACATATTCTAGGTTTTTTTTAAATTAAGAAAATCTTTCCATAGGAATTACATCGGCTCTTTAATCAGTATTTACAACAAATTCCATGCTTCATTTTCAGTTAAGAAGAGGACACCTTTGTTTTATTAGGTTTGTGCCACTGAAAAAAATTTAAGATTGATGTTTGATCTTGATTTCACATGGCCGTTTTCTCCATTAGAGAGTGACTAGTATTTAGGCAGACTTCTTTACTTCATATCTGTTACAAATAACTCTGTGACACTGTGAGAGTATGTGATCAATAAGCACTGATAGACTGAGTGAATGAAAGATAGGTTGACGAACGGATAGTTGAATGAACCATTGGTGAAGAGATGCTCTATTACACTGTTAACGTCACAGCATCTGGGCTCACTCCCACCCCAGTAGTCTCTTTACTGCCCCTCTTACATCTTTGTTTCTTAGGGTGTAGATTACAGGGTTGAGGCTAGGGGTGACAACAGTATAAAAGAGGGCAATGAACTTGCCTTGATCTTGAGAATTTCCTGATGATGGCTGGAGATATATGCACATGACTGGAATGAAAAAGAGGGATACAACCAGAAGATGGGCTCCACAGGTCCCAAAGACTTTCTGAAGGCCAGTTGTTGACTGCATCCTCAGCACAGCCCTGGCAATGGCACTATAGGAGCTAAGGATGAGAATAAGTGGTATGATCACAAAAATGGAGCTCATGACCATGAGGGTCAGCTCATTAGCATGAGTATCAACGCATGATAATCGCAGTAGTGCTGGAACTTCACAGAAGAAGTGATCCACTTGGTGATGTCCACAGAGTGGTACCCAGAAAGTAAAGGAAGAATGAATGGCTGAGGTGGTAAAGCCACTCACCCATGAAGCCACAGCTAACAGACGGCAGAAACGAGGGTGCATGAGGACAGTGTAATGCAAGGGTCTACATACAGCTACATAACGGTCGTAGGACATCACTACCAGTAGCACACATTCAGCTGTTCCCAGTGCAAGGACAAAGTAAAGTTGAATCATGCAACCAGCATGAGAGATGGTTTTCTCTGGGCCCCAGAGGTTGACCAGCAACTGAGGGATGGAGCTGGTGGTGTAGCAGAGATCCAGAAAAGAGAGGTTTGAGAGGAAGAAGTACATGGGAGTGTGGAGATGGGAGTCCAGGTGTGACAAGATAATGATGAACAGGTTGCCTATCAACGTCATCAAGTAGAACATCAAGATAACCACAAAGAGAACTACTTCCAAATGAGGCCAATTAGAAAAACCCAGCAGAACAAAGTAGCCTCCAGAACTTGCATTTTTTGCCTTCATTATTCATTTTTTTCCTGTACCTGAAGAAAGAATTACATAAACGCAAAGGCTGCCATTTTCCAACCTTGCAAATAGATAGAGAAATAACTACCATTATGACAGTAGAATTTTGATAGATTTGGTTTTTTATTTCATTCAGACATTTGTCCTGTTGTAGATACAACCAATAATTTCTCAAATGAATGAGTTCCTTCTATGCATCCCTAAGTTAGCATTTGGATAGATGAAGATTAAAGATGTTCCATAGCCAGAAGATGATTTTCATAAAGAATAATCTTTTTTACAGGAAAACTTCAAATGTATTCCCTTTTTCACACTTTCAGGCTATTTCCAATTTTTGTGGTTACAGGAAAGAAATATCTATAATTAATAATCTTACATATAGATGAAGGTTTACCATGACATGAAAAATAATTCAGTAGTAACTTTAAAATATTAATATTGGGTAAAAAATAAACTTCAATTGAATATGATTATAGAAATAAAAAATATTCTTATTTGTTTATTTATGCTACCAGCTTATTTCCAGACAAAAAAGAACATATAAATGGAAGTATAAACAAAGACACATGTGTGAGGACACAGACACCAACTTATGAATATTCATAATAGTCCTCATTAGCTGAGAAGTGAAATAGATTGAGAAACTCAATGATGGAATGCTTCCAAACCTAAATGAGAGTATAAATAATTTTGAAAGGCAAAAAAAATTACAGAATTGAAGAAAACTGTAGAGAGGGAGCAACAGAGAAAGGGAGGGTGTTTGGAGCAGGAAAGTGGAGAGGGATTCTAATAGTGGTACTTGGAATTGAAAGTGTGAGACCTGGACAATAAGGGTTAAAGGTAGTTTTCACAGGGGGACCGCCCTGTGGCCCAGTGGTTAAGTTGGGTGCATGCCACTTCAGTGGCCCAGGTTCAGTTCCTGGGCGCACACCTACACTACTTGTTGGCAAACATGCGGTGGCAGCAACTCACATACGAAATAGAGGAAGATTGGCACAGATGTTAGCTCAGGGAGAATCTTTCTCAGCAAAAGAAAAACAAAAAAAAGATAGTTCCCACTAAATTTCATGTAATTTACAATAATTAAAACATAATTTAAATTGTCATAATTTATAATTACTTCATATGTCTTAGATTTTCTACATTTTGGAACAGAACTTCTGAATAGAAAATACACTAATTTTTAATACACAAAGATATGTGAATATTGCATAAAATCCCAAACAAGTTCCTCTTGTGGTTGTTTATTGTAAAAAATAAAGTTAAGAAATTCAACTGTGTGCCAACAGTTTGGGTTTTTAGTTGCTTATTTCTATTGTGCATCATCAGTCTTTCATAGAAAAGATAAATATGTTTACTATATAGTTACTGCTATAAGACATAGTAACTCACCATTTAAATATTTCTAAATAGGCTTGCCACTTCTGCTCCTCCCACACTCTCTGATAGAATATGGCAAAAGACAAATTCAACCAAAACAGATCTACCAGCAGACTTTAGAGGGACTTTTACTGGCTCAAATACTGTAATCTTGACTATTAAAAAAGATACAAGGGGGGCCAGCCCAGTAGCACAGTGGTTAAGTTCGCACATTCTGCTTTGGAGACCCAGGGGTCGCTGGTTCAGATCCCCGGTGCGGACCTGCATTGCTTGGACCTGCATCACTTGTCAGTCCGGTTCAGATCCCTGGTGTGGACTTATGCACCACTTGTCAAGGCGTGCTGTGGCAGGAGTTTCACATATAAAGCAGAGAAAGATAGGCACCTCGGGGCCAGAAAAAAGAGGAGAATTGACGGCAGATGTTAGCTCAGGGCTAATATTCCTCAAAAAAAAAAAAAAGATACAAGAGTTATCTGATTGGTTGAGTTATGCTGGAGAGCTAGGAACATTGAATGTGGCTCAGGGTGATTCAGACAGGCACAAAGATATCTACACACCATTGAGTATTTTGGGAATGAAAGGATCATTAACCTTTTGAGGCATGATGGAAAATTCCACAGGATATTTTCAAATTTCCCTGAATAAGAGGTAATACACCATAAGATATTTGAACTCAAAAGCAGTGGGTACGTGTTCTGACGCAGACATAATTTTCTTCCCTTACAAAGCTGCCTGAATTCCTTACTGGATTAATTAAAAGAAAGTGGCAGTTGTGTGATATTTCTTTAACTGTTGTATAACCTGTCTTTCAGCATTCTTCTAAAAGTAAAAAGAGATAGAGGAAAAGGAACCCCAAAAATACAGAATTAATGAAAACAAAAGTTTGGAGCTTTATGGTTTGACTTTCTTCTTAGTGGAAAAGAGGGAAATGAACTCTCTAGCAAAGGTAGCTTTTATGGACTGTGGAATAAAAAGTCTTCTCTCTTCCTTTATGTCAAACATTATCAGGGAAACGGATGGCTTAGCACTCTCTTCTCAACCCCATGGTTACCAATGGACATTTTTCTAATTCTTGTCATATTCGCTCTTTTATAGTAAACCTGGTTCTTAAGTGGTGCTCCATCAACTTCTTTCAGTACCGACCTTCCTGTGTTTATCCACGTTCCTTGTCATTCTCTTCCTGGTCTATGTCCTCATCATGTCTAAACTGATACAGGGCTCTCTGGTTGCCATGTGACCTGAGAACATTAACTTAATAGTCCTCCTATACCATCTTTGCTAATGTATGAAATCTAACTACGGAAAGCAGAGTCTGAAAATAGCTATGATTATCATTGTTATGGGAGAGAGAGAGCCTGGGTTTGTCCAACAGATTTGCTTTTGGCAGAACCTGGGAACTCTTTAGGGCATTTAAGTTATCAGGGGATGGTCCCCGTATCCCAAAGCAAATGGGACCTTTAGGGAAACAAAAAGAATAATATGACTTTCTTTCCTTGACTGGGGGCATTGGGAGGATAAATCCCAAAGTTGCAATTAATGCTCTTCCAGGAGCTGTCCTGGTTACAATGTTGTAATGTTCACGAGACAAAACTCTTCACAGAAATGCCTTCAGCGTTGGGTAGTACTAGCACTGAAATGACAATGAATTTATCAGGAACCAACATGGAAAAAAGTTGCTTTGGGTTGTACTAACAATGAAAAGTATCCATTGTACTGTCATCTGATTTTTTTCCACAGCTTCCCCTGGGGCTAAGTCCCAAATTTACAAGACAACTGATTAGAAGTAGGGGAGGTTTGGGAGCCAGGAAATAGAAAACTGGAACACATTACAATTAAATTCCTATTTAACATGGTATTCTTTGAGAGCCTACCTATATCGTTTATGCATTCCTGATTGTCTTTTAGATTTAATTCCAAGTTTATCCCTTCAAAAGTTTAGAAAATTATCCCAATATCACTCAAACCTTTTATACTGAACCTTTAGATGATCTTTACTAATTTTGTTTACTATTTCAAAGATCTTCCGTTAACAACTTCCCGTGACTTCTCCTAAAAATCTTTGTCAGGGTGGGATTTTTGTTTCCTAATATCTAATCACACAGCTGATGCTACAGCCTGTTTTTTTGTATTACATGTCTACTCATCTAAGTCTTGCGGGGTCCACAGGCATTAACTAGAAAGTCTTAAGCTTGTGTGTCTCTTATTTCCACTCGAAACATCAACAGTGCTTTGGTTCTAAAATGAGCCACATTCACACGTCACTTGCCTTTCACATCTGAACTCTTTGTCTGTGTTCATTTGGTGTTGCATATTGGCTTCTGATTTTACACTGGGTCTGACATGCCCTCTCTAATAAAATAGCAAACACTTTTAATGCATTTAATATGAGTTGGGCACTATTTTAAACATTGTACGTATATTGATCTTTTTATCCCCACCACAACCATACAACATAGATTAGTTTTATTATCCAGCCTCTACAGATGAGGAAATTGCGGCACAGAGAACTTAAGCCACTCACTTATCCATTGCCACAATGTTACTTAGTGGTGGAGGCAGGATTTGAACCCAGGTATTCTGGCTCCAGAGTTGGAACTTTTTGTCGCTGATATGCTGTTGAGCTCAATCACACACATTTACAAAAACATGTGAGAGATAAACCACTGCCATGCAAAACCATGTTCCATTAACATGAACCATTAAAGTCTCCTCTGATTTTTAAGAGAAAATGATGTAATAGTCTGTTTCTTTAAGGATAGAAAAGTCTAAAACATTTTCTTAGGTATATTACATTAAGATCACCCAATATTAATCTTAAAACAATTTTCTTTTTTCAGTTGATTTCTCAGACTGATTGGGGAAAAAATATTCTAAAATATTATAGGAAAAGTTAAACCAGAATTGGCAGATGTTTTGCCCCTTTGTACTTGTTTTTACTTTAATTTAAAATTTAATAAATGTTTTATGTAGTTTTATATAATATATAACATTACATATAACATTTTATATATTACATAAACACTAGAAAACAATATATAAACATTATATAATTTTTATATGTATACATAATGATGTGTAAACATATATAATTATATATATAAATGCAAACTTTAGATAATATATAAAAATTATATATATATAAAATAAACACTATACAATAACTTCACTGGATCACCTGTGAAACAGTCAGCTCTTCCATTCTTCTCCATCCCAGATACCTTTCATGAATAATCAACCACTTTGAAATATTTTGTTCCATTAGATGTTTAACTATACACTTACAATAATAAACTTAAATTGCTCATTCTTCTTTTTTTAGATAATATCTACAAATCCAACCAGAGAAAACTTATTTTTCCTTATGCACCCTGTAATTAACAAGCACACTTACTGTCTCCTGCAATGATTCCACCACACTGCACTTGATCAGTTAAGGCTCCTGTAACAATCTATGCAACAGATAAGGAGGTCCTTGACTAGGATAAGAGCAGTAAAATTAAAAAGAAGAGAAAAGCCTAAAACAGTGATGCAGCAGGTGACTTGGAAATTTATTGAATGTAATTCTTCTGGAAAGAGACGAGCCCAAATTAATGGTAATGTTTTAAGTCTTGAGGACTGAGCAAGAGGTGTTGTTTTTGTCAAGGAGATTAACATCGTGAAACACTTTTAGCACAGAAGTTTAAAAGGACTCTAGAAAAACTAGAGGTGAATTCCAAGAAAGATGTAAGTAAAGGTTTTATTAGTTACCTGTGAAAAGAAATGGAATTCAATTGCAAAAAGACAGTAAATAGGTATTCTGAAGAGGTTTAAAAAGATAAAATTTTTGTTAATTTTGTAATATTTATTTTTTTTAGACACTAAAGAAATCCAAGCACTTAAAATTATATTATGATATCATGGGATAAAAGGTTTAAGTGTACAATAAATTAATATATTATATGATAAATATTTTAACAAGAATTAATACTGGGAAATTGGAGGTTGGACAATAGTAGTTTCTGCAGACACTTCTAACTCTGAAAGTTTGTAACACTATTCCCCCAGAAGAGGTCTCTGGAGTGAAATAAAAGTACTTATGAAAAACACCGATAAGTCTCAGATTTAAGTTTCTTTCTGTGTATGTACTATGATGTCTGTATTGGGATAGTGAGGAGGAGTGAAGGACCAAGTGGGCACTGGGGAGAGGAGTGTTGAAATGCTTTGCAGAGAAACTTCTTTAAAATTTGCTTCTGAAATTTCCTGCTATTATCTCAATTATTTCCCCACTAAGCAAATAGTAGAGTTAACCACACCATGGAGAGTTCAACTCCTTCTACTCTCAGGGGATTTATTATCTCAGATTGCAAATTCTTAAGCACAGCAAATCTTCTAGGCATTTTTCTCTACATTCCACAGGAAACTATCATGAAACAGATAATGCAAACTAATGACTGAAGCTAACTGAGTTTTCTAAGTGAGTCATAGGTAAAGGGCATTTCTGAAAGGTCACATTAATAGGGCTTTTAATAATTAATCTTGACTGCTCAACTATGTACATCAACCTCTTTGTTAATATATAGTTTCTATGTAACATCATACTCAACGGTGAAAAAATGAAAGCTGTTCCTCTAAGAAAAGGAACAAGACAAGGATGACCACTTTCACCACTCTTAGCATAGTATTGGAAGTCCCAGCCAGAGCAATTAGACGAGAAAAAGAAATAAAAGTTTAGGAAATTGGAAAGGAAGAGGCAAACTGTTCCTATTTGCAGATGACATGATTTTATAGAGAGAAACTCCTAAGGAATCGACCAAAAAACTACTAGTAATAACAAATACAATAAAGTTTCAGGGTACAAAATCAGCATACAAATACCAGTCGTAATTATATGTGCTGACAACAAACTAGTGGAAAGAGAAATCAAGAATACAACCCCATTTACAATCACAACAAAAAGAATAAAATACCTAGGAATAAATTTAACCAAGGAAAGACCTATACACTGAAAACTGTAAGACATTTTTCAAAGAAATCAAAGAAGACATAAAAAAATGTAAAGAGATTCCATGCTCATGGATTGAAAGAATTAATACAGTTAAAATGTCCATATTACTCAAGCAATCTACAGATTCAATGCAATTGAATTCCTATCAATTCCAACAATATTTTTCATGGAAATAGAACAAATAATCCTAAAACTTATATGGAACAACAAAAGACCCAAACAGTCAAAGAAATCCTGAGGAAAAAAAGAACAAAGCTGGAGGTCTCACTCCCTGATTTCAAAGTATGCTAATAAAATATAACAATCAAAACAGCATGGTAGAGGCAGAAAAACAGATAGTCAAATCAATGGAACAGAATTGAGAGCCCAGGAGTAAACCTACACATTTAAGAAAAGCTAATTTTCTACAAAACAGTCAAGAACATGCTGAACATCCATTTCAATGGAGAAAGGAAATTCTCTTCAATAAATGGTGTCGGGAAAACCAGACAGCCACGTGCAAAAGAACGAAATTAGACCACCATGTTATGTCACACACAAAAATTACTTCAAGATGGGTTAAAGATACTACTGTTAGATCTGAAACCCATAAAAATCTTAGAAGAAAACATAGGCAGTACACTCTTTACTTTTTAGACATGTCTCCTCAGGTAAGAGAAACAAAAGAAAAAAACAAATGGGACAACATAAAACTAAAAAGCTTCTAACATCAAACAAAACCATTAACAAAATGAAAAGGCAATATATCATTTGGGAGAAGATATTCACAAATCATAGATCTGATAAGCATTAATATGCAAAATATACAAAGAATTCATACAACTCAATAGCATAAAAGCAACCTGATTAAAAAATGGGCAAAGGACTTGAGCAGACATTTTTCTAAAGAAGACATACAAATGGCCAACAGGTACATGAAAACATGATGATAATAATCATCATGGAACTGAAAATCAAAATCAAAATGATATATCACCTCACATCTGCTAGAATGTCTATTATCAAAAAGACAAGAGATAACAAGTGTCAGCGAGGATCTGGAGAAAAGGCAACCCTTGTATACTGTTGGTGGAAACACAAATTGGCACTGCCACTATGGAAAACAGTATGGAAGTCCCTCCAAAACTAAAAATAAAACTACCATATCATCCAGATAGTCCCTCAATATGTCTGTTGCACCTTCCATGACGGTATATAGTTTTACTTATTACTGCATGTTATTTCACTGTATGGATATATCAATTTTTCTTTAGCAGTACTCCTATTAATAAAAATTATATTCTTTGTAGTTATAATCTTATGAATTTAAATTTTTAATGAATATAAATAAATATTATGAATAAATCTTTTATATTTATTTATACATAATAGAGATCAGTGCCTTTTGGAAGCCAGGAAAGGGATAAATAGCTATAGCAGGGATCTGAGTTCAGGGCAGGAGATGTGAGATAGGGCAAATAGAATGTTTTCTGTGCAGCTTGGGAGGGCAGCAGGACCCACTCCCAATATCAAAAAAATATCAAATTGCCTCATGAAAAAATATTCATGAGGTGAAGCACAGGAAAAGTGAGATGCGGGAGCCAAAATCAAGATTTGGGCCTGGGGGAGATGAGGGAGGGGAAGCTGGGATTGGAGGGCCCCAGCCCTTTTGAGTTTACCAGTCCACAAGTATTGTGGGTTGGAAATCAAAGCTTCAGCTTTTAAATTTTTTCCAGAAAAATGTCAAGCCCCCTGGCAACCTCCCTTTACTCCTTTTCTAGAAAGGATATGGGGTGTCAAGGTGAGAGAGAAGTTGGTGTACTAGTATATATAATGGCATGTGGTATATATCAGAAGGAAATGAAAATAGGATGTCAAAGATATATACATCCCATGTTCATTACAGCATTATTCACAATAGTCAAGACATGGAAACAACTTGGCTGTCCACCTACAGATGAATGGACAAAGAATATAGGTATATATATATATAATGGAATATTATTCAGCCATGAGAAGAGGGAAATGAGTTTTGCAACAACATGGACAGGCCTTGAAGGCATTATGCTTAGTGAAATAAGTCAGATAGAAAAAGACAAATACTGGATGCTCTCACTTTTATGTGGAATCAAAAAGGCCAAACTCATAGAAATAACAAGTAGAATGGAGGTTGCCAGGGGCTAGGATTGGGAGAAATGAGGAGATGTTGGTCAAAGGGTGTAAACTCCCAGCTATAAGTGGAATAAATTCTGGAGATCTGATTTGCACATGGTGATTATATACACTTTCAAGTATAATACACTTGAAAGTTGTTAAGGGAGAAAATCTTAAATGTATTCATCACCAAAAAAAATTGCAATTATGTGAGGAGATGGATGTGTTAACCTTATAGTGGTAATCATTTTGCAACACATATGTGCATAAATCATCAGATTGTATACCCTAAACTTATATATGTTATATAACAATATTATCTCAACAAAGTTGAAGAAAAAATAAAAATATAAATAAATAAAACTAGTGGGTGAAAGTAAAGGGAAAAATAGAATTCTACGTAATTTCAACAAAGGTGCTTATGAACTACCAAGGGAAACATAGTAACATTATAGTCAAGAAGCACGGCAGACATCAGGTTAACCAAGTGATCAAAGTTAATATCACCAGTAACGGAATAAATAAATACTATGTATCTTCTAATAAGATGCACTCAAGAGGACACAATATTACTTCTGTGGCATTACTGTAAAAAATGAACAATGTAATTAAGCATAAATATAAGGCAAACCTAAATTGAAAGATGATTATACGTAATGAATGGCCTGTATTCTTCAACAATGTTAAGCTCATTAAAGACAAAGACTGAGAAATGGTTCCAGATTAAGGGACACTAAGAGACATAAAACCTAAATCCAATTTGGGATCATAGATCAGATCTTTTCTTTAGGATATATCCACAGGAGCACTTGGGGGTAGGTGTGTATTATATTCTGTAATATTTTAGAAAAATATTTCAATGCATGTAAACATATTATTATAGACAGACAATGAAAGGAACCATGGTAAATGTTAATAAGTGTGAAATATGCTGAAGGTCTATGGTGAGTCTTTGTACTATTTGTCTCTTCTGTAAGTTTTTTTGTTGTTGCCCAATTATAACTGGAACATGGTGGGTTTGAATTTGAAAATTTATTATGTTTGAAATCACTTGATATTGTCATAACGTGTGATAATTAGTGACGTTCCAGTCCCACATTTGTAAAACAGAGATACAAGAAGTGAACCTGAAGCCAAAAAAAGAGCAGAGAATGAGTGTGTCTGGGCTGGAAGCCAGAGCTAGTTTCTGTGATTACCTGGATGACATATTTGTGCTGATAATCCTGTCCTGCTGAGACACAACAGGAAGAGATAACCAAGCATGTGTGTAGGGATGCTGCACAGGACTAAGCATAAGATGAAGCAGATAAAGATTGAGAGACATCTGTCTGAATGAGAAGGAGAATTTTACTGAAGTAAAGAAGCAGCTGGTGCTTCAATGCATTTAGCCTCCATTCTCAGCTGCAAAAAGGCTGTCTTCATTGTTAGCCTTTCAGAAAAATTGCCTGTCGCTCAAATTCACGTGTGTTGGGTAAATGCCAATTCACCAAATGTTGGTCTGAGGTGTAGGCTGGCAATGGGAGGACCTCAGAGTTTCTAGCTTACCTTGGGTGTTGTTGACTATAAGAAAGGTTATAGGGGGCCGCCCGGTGGCACAGCAGTTAAGTTTGCGAGCTCCAGTTTGGCGGACTGAGATTCACTGATTCAGATCCCGGGCGTGAACCTAGCACCACTCATCAAGTCATGCTGTGGCAGGCATCCCACATACGAAGTAGAGGAAGATGGGCACAGATGTTAGCTCAGGGCCAATCTTCCTCAAAAAAAAAAGGACGTCAGAGCTAAAAATCAATTGTCATTACCCTGATTTTGTCACATACAAGTTGGGTTTTTTTGTTTTCTTTGTATCGTTTTTTTGCTTTTTGTTGAGGTAACACTGATTATAACATTATATAAATTTCAAGTGTACACGATTATTTTTCAACTTGTGTATAGAGTACATATGTTCAACACCAAAGGTCTAGTTCCCATCTATCAAGATACATATGTGCCCCATTATCCCTCTCACCTTCCCCCTACCTCTTTCCCCTATGGTAACCACCACTCTGCTCTCTGTATCTATATGTTTGTTTGTTTATCTGCCACATATGAGAGAAATCATATGGTATTTGTCTTTCTCCCTCTGACTTTTTTCACTTAGCGTAATACCCTCAAGGTCCAACCATGTTGTCGCAAATGGCAAGACTTTATCTTTTTATGGCTGAGTAGTATTCCATTGTATATATATATACCACATCTTCTGTATCCATTGATCTGTCAATGGGCACTTAGGTTGCTTCCAAGTTTTGGCTATAATGAATAATGTTGCAATGATCATAGGGGTGTACATATCTTCTTAAATTATTGATTTCATATGCTTTGGATAAATATCAAGAAATGGAATAAATGTATCATACAATAGTATTTTTAATTTTTTGAGGAATCTGCATACTGTTTTTCATAGTGGCTTCACCAATTTACATTCACACCAGCAGTGTACGAAGCTTTGCTTTATTCCACATGGTTTTTATTTGCATTTCCCTAATAATTAGTGATGCTAAACAACTTTTCATGTGCCTGCTGGCCATCTGTATACCTTCTATGGAAAAACGTCTATTCAGATCCTCTGACCATTTTGTCTTGCGTTGCTCAGTTTTTTGTTGTTGAGTTGCATCAGTTCTTTACAGCTTTTGGATATTAATCCCTTAGCAAATATATGATTTGTGAATATCTTCCCCCAATTGATAGGTTGTCTTTTGGTTTTGTTGATGGTTTCCTTTGCCATGCACAAGTTTTTTTGTTTGATGCAGTCCTATTTGTTTATTTTTTATTTTGTTTCCCTTGCCTGAGGAAACATATTTAAGAAGACATTGCTAATATCAATGTCAAAGACTGCTGTGCCTCTGTTTTCTCACAAAAGTTTTAGGGTTTCAGGTCATATTCAAGTCTTTAATCCATTTTGAGGTAATTTTTGTGTATGGGGTAAGATAGTCGTCTAGTATCATTATTTTACAGGTGGCTGTCTGGTTTTCCCAGTACCATTTAGTTTTCGGTGCACAGATCTTTCACCTCTTTGGTTAAGTTTATTCCTAGGTATCTTATTCTTTTTGTTGCAATTGTAAATGAGATTGTATTCTTAATTTCTCTTTCTGCTTCTTTGTTGTTAGTGTATAGAAATGCAACCAATTTTTGAATGTTGATTTTGTATCCTGCAACATGACTGTATTCATTTATTATTTCTAAAAGTTTTTTAATGGATTCTTTAGGGTTTTCTATATATAAAATCATGTCGTCTGCCAAGAGTGACAGTTTCACCTCTTCTTTTCCAATATGCATCCCTTTTATTTCCTTTTCTTGCCTGATTGCTCTGGCTAGGACTTCCAATACTATGTTAAATAAGAGTGGTGACAGTGGGCATCCTTGTCTCATTCCTGTTCTTAGAGGGATAGCTTTCTGTTTCTCTCCATTGAGCATGATATTTGCTGTGGATTTGTCACGTATGGCCTTTATTATGTTGAGGTGTTTTCCTTCTATACCCATTTTATTTAGTTTTTATCATAAATGGATGCAGTATCTTGTCAAATGCTTTCTCTGCATCCATTGAGATGATCATGTGATTTTTATTCTTCATTTTGTTAATGTAGTGTATCACATTGATAGATTTGCAGATGCTGAACGATCACTGCACCCCTGGAATGATGTATGATATTTTTAATGTATTATTGTATTTGATTTGATAGTATTTTGATTGTTGTATAATATATTCCATTTACTAGTATTTTTTTGAAGATTTTTGCATCAATGCTCATCAGTGATATTGGCCTGTAATTTTCTTTTTTGGTGTTGTCCTTGTCTGGTTTTGGTATCAGGATAATGTTGGCTTCATAGAATGAATTAGGAACCCTCCCCTCCTCTTCAATTTTTTGGAAGAGTTTGAGAAGGATAGGTATTAAGTCTTCTTTGAATGTTTGGTAGAATTCACCAGGGAAGCCATCTGGTCCTGGACTTATTTTTGGGGAGGTTTTTGATTGCTGTTTTGATCTCCTTACCGGTGATCAGTCTATTCAAATGCTCTACTTCTTCTTGGTCCAGTTTTGGAAGGTTGTATGTTTCTACGAATTTATCCATTTCTTCCATATTATCCAATTTGTTGGGATATAGCTTTTCATAGTATTCTCTTATCTTTTGTATTTCTGAGGTGTCCATTGTAATTTCTCCTGTATCATTTCTGATTTTATTTATTTGAGCCCTCTCTCTTTTTTTCTTTGTGAGTCTAACTAAGGGTTTGCCAATTTTGTTTATCTTTTCAAAGAACCAGCTCTTGGTTTCATTAATTTTTTCTTTTCTTTTTTTTTTTTTTTTGGTCTCTATTTCATTTATTTCTGCTCTGATTGTCATTATTTCCTTAATTCTACTGACTTCAGGCTCCATTTTCTTTTTTCCTCCTAGTTATTTTAGGTATATTGTTAGACTATATATTTGAGACTTTTTTTGTTTCTTAAAGTAGGCCTGCATTGCTATATACTTCCCTCTTAGAACTGCTTTTGCCGCATCCCATAGGTTTTGGTATGTTCACTTTCAATTTTCGGCAGATATTTCTTCATTTCTCCTTTGATTTTTCATTGATCCAATAGTTGTTCAGTAGTATGTTGTTTAGTCCCCACGTATTCATGACTTTTCCGGCTTTCTTCTTGTAGTTGATTTCTAGTTTCATCCCATTGTGGTCAGAAAAGATGCTTGATATGATTTCACTCTTAAATTTATTGAGACTTGTTTTGTTTCTCAACATATGGTCTATATTTGAGAATGTTCCATGTGCACTTGACAAGAATGTATATTCCACTGCTTTTAAATGGAGTGGTCTTTATATATTAGGTTCAACTAGTGTAATGTGTCATTGAAGGCCAATATTTCCCTGTTGACTTTCTGTCTGGGTGATCTATCCATTGATGTAAGTAGAGTATTAATGTCCCCTACCATCATTGTGTTACCATCAGTTTCTCTTTTTCAGGTCTGTTAACAGTTGCTTTGTATACTTCGGTGTTACTATGTTAGGTGCATATATATTAATAAATGTTAAGACTACCTGATGGATTGGCACCTTTATCATTATATAATGCCCATCTTGTCTTTTGTTATCATTTTGGCTTGAAGTCTATTTTGTCTAATATAAATATGGCTACGCTTGCTTTTTTTGGTCACCATTTGCTTGGGGTATAATCTTCCATCCCTTCACTTGGAGTCTATGTTTGTCTCTAGAACAGAGATAGGTCTGCTTTAGGCAGCATTTTGTTGGGTCTTGTCTTTTTGTCCATCTAGCCACTCTGTGTCTTTTCAGTGGTGAATTTGATCCATTTGCATTTTGGGTGATTATTGATATATGAGGACTTAATACCCCTATTTTGTCTTTTGTTGTCTGGTTACTCTATATTTTTCTTATTTCTTTTTCCTTGTGATTCGGTCTAATATTTCAGTTTGGCGGTTTTCTATGATGTGTTTCTCAGTTTCCTCTTTTTTTTGGTTCATGACTCAACTCTGAATTTTTGTTTTGTGGTTACCAAGAGGTTTGTATAAAATATCCCATAAATGAGATAGCCCTGTTTCTGCTGATGGCATCTTATCTTTACTTGCCTATGTGGTTTCCATCCTTTTCCTCTTCCCCTTCTGTTTTTGTTGTTACAAATTATCCCTTTTTGTATTGTGAATTTGTTACCAAATTGAAGCTGTTATAGTCATTTTTAATGTTTTCTTTCCCTTTAACGTTATGTTATAATTAAGTGTTTACTAATCTATTCTGATACAGAGTTACAATTTTCAGATTCTGTCTGCCTATCACTTGCTTAAAGCTTTGTATACCTTTGACTTTTTGTTTCAGGTAGGAAAGCTCTTTGCAAGATTTCTTGTAAGGTATGTCTAGAGTGATGAATGCTCTCAGCTTTTGCTTGTCCAGAAAACCCTTTATTTCTCCTTCATATTTAAAAGATAACTTTGCTGGATAGAGTATTCTTGGCTGACTTGTTATCTTTCAATATTTTGCATATGTCATTCCACTCT
The DNA here is from genome assembly GCF_041296235.1 of Equus asinus. Classification (NCBI taxonomy): domain Eukaryota; kingdom Metazoa; phylum Chordata; class Mammalia; order Perissodactyla; family Equidae; genus Equus; species Equus asinus. The sequence continues at coordinate 37,143,852 of NC_091797.1, forward strand.
CTCCTGGCCTGTAGAGTTTCCTGTAAGAAATCTGCTTATAGCTTAATGAGGGTTCCTTTGTAGGTTACTGCTTTTTTCCTCTGGCTCCTAATATCTTCCTTTGCCATTGACTTTGATAATTTTAATATAATATGCCTTGGAGAAGGTCTTTTTGTGTTGAGATAATTATGTGTTCTGTTATCTTCATGTACTTGTGTATCCAGTTCTTTCCCCAGGTTTGGGAAGTTCTCAGATATTATTTCTCTAAATAAGTTCTTTGTTCCTTTCTCCTTCTCTTCTCCTTCTGGGATACACATTATCCTTAAGTTGCTTTTCCTAAATGAGTCAGATATTTCTCATAGCATTTCTTAATTTGTTTAAAATCTTAGTTCTCTCCCTCTTCCACCTGAATCATTTCTAGATTTCTTTCTTTGAGCTTGTTAATCTCTCTTCCATAAGGTCTTCTCTATTTCCAATACTTTCTACTTTCTTTTTTATCTCATTTATTGAATTATTTGGCTCCAGAATTTCTGTTTGGTTCTTTTTTAGATGTTCTATCACTTTGGTGAAGCACCCCTTCTCTTCATTAATTTTATTCTGAGCTCATTGAACTGTCTTTTTGAGTTTTCCTGTACTTTGTTGAGTTTCTTCATGACAACTATGTTGAATTCTCTATCAGTTATATCATAAACTTCTATGACTTCAAGTTTAGTTTCTGTAGAATTGTCACTTTGTTTTTGTGATAACATGTTACCATAGTTTTTCATGGTGTTCAATGACTTGTTCTTCTGCCAGTGCATTTAGAATAGCAAATTCCTTTCTTAATTAGATAAGGCTTTGTTTACTTTGATTCAGAGCTGTTTCTGGTTTCATTTTAAAGCCTGTACTTTCCACCCTCCACTGCCTCTGCCAGAGGTGTTGTCCATGCCTTCGATGTGTTGTTCATGCCTCCAGTGCTGCTGGTGACTTGCTGCTTACGATGTCACTTCAGTCATGAGCATCACCACAGGGGTCACTGGGCTGATGAGCACCACTACTGCTTCTCGGGTCACCTGGATCCCAGGTTCCCACAGTGAAATGGGAGGAGGGGAAGGAGGGAAGAGTGAGGGTCACAAGTACCTCTGCCACATCCAGGTTTGTTGGGTCTGAGGTGCCACTGCCATGAGTGGGATGGCAAGACCACAGGCATCACAGAAGCTGGGGGAGACCAGGTTCATAGGCTCTGCTGTCACTGTTTCCACACTCTTCATGGCCCGAGGCACTGCTGCCACACGCATCACCTGTGCTGCTTCTCCTAGGTTTTCCAGTGATGCTGGCATCACTGCTGCTTGGGCACTTGGTTTTCAGGTGTCACCACTGCAGCCAGGTGGGTTGGGTTCACAGGTGCCATCACTACTGCCAAGAGAGGATGGGGACTGGGTCACAGGCCCCACCACAATTCCTGGAGCTTCTGGTCTTGGGCAGAGAAGCGTTTCCTAGAACCTCAGGTTATGGTTACTGCCAATGCCACTGGGGGCACTAGGGTTGGATGCAGCCCCCTCTGCTGAAGGGGCCATCATCAGAGGCACCACAGCTAGGGCAGAGAGTAAGGGACTGGGCCACAGGCACCACTGTAGTCACTGGAGCCTCTAGTCTCAGGTGCCACAGAAGTTCTTGAAGGCTGTGTCATGGGAGCCACCCACCACTGCTGGGAGAAGTGGAGGGGCTGAGTAACGAATGCCATTGTGGTTTCTAGATCCTCTGGTCTCAGGTACTGTCACAGTTCCTGGAACTTCTGGTCATGGGCACTGCTGCCACTGCCAAAGGTACTAGGGTTTTGAATGAAGCCTCCACTACTGGGAAGGCCAAGGTCAGAGGAGCCACCACCAAGGGAGTAGGTGGCAACTGGGTCACAGGTACTACAGTGGTTCCTACAGCCTCCAGGAGCATAGGTTGCCTAGTTCTGTTCATGGGTTTTACTGCAGTTCCGGGAGCCTCCAGTCTTAGGAGCTGCCACCACTTCTCCCCTGATTCTACCACTCCACCAGGTCCAATCGACCCACCTTCATATATATAGATGTATGGATGTCTCAGGTGTTCTGGTATGCTGTGCAGAGGACCCTTTGTTGGTCTATGGATGTCCTACTGGTTGTAACTTCAGGGGAGAGACAAAGGGAGTAACTCTCTATGCCATGAGGTTGACATCACCCCTTACAAGTTGTTTAAGCTTAGGTAAGTCACATATTTTCTTCATTGCAGTTTCCCCACTTACAAAGTGAGAAAAAACATAATTATCATCCTGCCTGTGATCAAATTTCATAAACTTCATGTAAGTGGTTTGAAAAGTATAACACAATAAAAACAATAATACCTGTGTTTATCCTTGGAGGAATTCTTGGTAACTGATCTTTGTTTTAGATTACAAATTAAATAGAATATTAAGCTAATGTGGCTAGGAATTAACACCATGTATGCTATAATTATAGTATTCCAAAACATAGTCTACACATATACAAGAATATGTATATGATTTTCAAGAAGAAAAGAGAATGGGAAATTTAAAAAAAAATTTTTTAAAGTTAGATAGTGAGAGACTAGGGTACTATGTGAGTTGTCCCAAATAAGACTTCCATAGTACAAGATGATTCAAAGAACTAAGCTATGTGTTCTAAGTTTTTATTAATTTTTTCGCTCTGTGATGGCACACTATATGTGGTGCCAATTGTTTACTAAAAATTCTTTTATACATGTGATTCTTGGTTCTTCATTTCTTGGACAGTAGATTAAGGGCAAGGGAGTGCACCGCACATTGTTGTTTATGCCTTTATGCAAATAAAGGAAGAATCACGGCCACATAAAGGATAAAACAAAATCAGCAGAATCAAAGTAATTGCAAGCCACACAGGAAATTGAGGGAAAGTTTTGAGATGTGTTTTCCATTTTAATAATTTAGGAAATAGGGTTAGAATCAATCATATCTAAATATTAAAGGCCTCAAAAACTACAACTGACATTTGGGTTACCATACAAAACTCAGATATTGCCAAGATTTCATTTTCTATTGAATTTTCCGTTATCCATCATCCACACTAGCTGAATATTCCTCCAGTTTACAGTGTTATATACATAGTACACTTATCTTGATGGAAATGGTTGGCAATAATATATATAACAAAACTATTACCTTTGTAAAAAATATACTTCTGTATTTGGAAAATAAGTAAGTTGATTTTCATAATGTACTTTATAATCTTAAATATTCAAATTACTGAAGCTTAAAGAAAAAAACTAACATTTTCCAGACAGCTTTTATCATAAAATTTTTCCCAAATATTTTCAAGTAATTCTTTCAAACACCTATTGGATTCATCAAGTCCTTTTAGAGCCCAGCACTCCGTCTGCCTCAGATATTCTTTATTGTTCTTTAGGTGATACAGGTGCTCCAAGCATTTAATTTACCTAGCTACACCAAGCCTATAATGTCCACTACTTTACAAGCTACATATCACAGTTTCACAAGCTATTTCCACCTCTCCCACACTCCTTTCCTACATTTCCATACTCTAACGAACAGTGAGAAGTATGGACACTTCTCACTGCCTTGAAAATAAAGAGAAATATAAGATGCTTACTTGTGTTACATTACTTCAGAGACTTTCTTGCTAAGATTTGTGAAACTTATTTTCTTACTATTGATAATAGGATATCAAAGAATACAGACTAAAATTTCTCTCAATATTTCGACTATTCAAAAAAAGAATAACTGTTGGAGAAAAGACTTAAGATATTTCACTATGTGTTAACTAAACCAAAGATGGAAGGCAAAATTTATGATGAATTCTGCCTTAAAAGCAAGAAATTAAAGGACAAATTCTAGGTTTTTTTAAATTAATACTATCTATCAATGGGAATTATACCTCCTCTTTTATCAATATTTACAACAGATTCTATGTGTTTTAAATTAAGAAAAAGATGCCCTTTTTTTCATTAGGTTTATGCCACTTAAAAAATTTAAGATTGATGTCTGAACTTGATTTTATATGGCTGTTTCCTCCATTAGAGAGTGATTAGTATTTAGGCAATCTTGTTTATTTCATATGTTACCAAAAATTCTGTGCCCTAGTGAGAGTACATGCTCAATAAGTGCTGAAAAAGTGAGGGAATGGAAGAGTGGTTGAGGAATGGATGGGTGGATGAACCATTGGTGAAGAGATGCTCCATTATACTATTACTGCCAACAGGTAAATGGGGTCAGTCCCAACCAATTAGTCTTTTTACTGCCTCTCTTACATCTTTGTTTCTGAGGGTGTAGATTAGAGGGTTGAGGCTAGGGGTGACAACAGTATAAAAGAGGGCAATGAACTTGCCTTGATCTTGAGAATTTCCTGATGGTGGCTGGAGATATATGCACATGGCTGGAATGAAAAAGAGGGATACAACCAGAAGATGGGCTCCACAGGTCCCAAAGACTTTCTGAAGGCCAGTTGTTGACTGCATCCTCAGCACAGCCCGGGCAATGGCACCATAGGAGCTGAGAATGAGGATGAGAGGTATGAGAACAAAAATAGAGCTGGTGACCATGAGGGTCAGCTCATTAGCATGGGTATCAACACATGACAGTCGTAGCAGTGCTGGAACTTCACAGAAGAAGTGGTCCACTTGACGATTTCCACACAGGGGTACCCAGAATGTAAAGGAGGAGTGAACAGCTGAGTTGGTAAACCCACTTACCCAAGAAGCCACAGCCAGCAGATGGCAGAAACGAGGGTGCATGAGGACAGTATAATGCAAAGGTCTACATACAGCTACATAACGGTCATAAGACATCACCACCAGTAGCACACATTCTGTGGTTCCCAGTGCAAGGGAAAAGTAAAGTTGTATCATGCAACCAGCATAAGAGATGGTTTTCTCTAGGCCCCAAAGGTTAACCAGAAACTGGGGGATGGCACTGGTGGTGTAGCAGAGATCCAGAAAAGAGAGGTTTGAGAGGAAGAAGTACATGGGAGTGTGGAGATGGGAGTCCAGGTATGACAAGATAATAATAAATAGGTTGCCTATCAATGTCATTGAGTAGAACATCAAGATAACCACAAAGAGAACTGCTTCCAAATGAGGCCAATTAGAAAAACCCAGTAGAACAAAGTAGCTTTCTGAACTTGCATTGATTTTTTCCATCACCATTCATTTCTTGTTACCTGAGGAAAGAATATTATACACTCAAAAGAAGTGAGGACATGCTAAAAGAATCACAGGGACACATGAAAAAGAAACAGAAACCAGTCTGAAGGGTCTACCACTATTCAATCCTAGGGTAATTTGGGCATTAAGAGCAACTATAATACTAACGACTTGAAAGAAATAAGAATCTACAAGATCATATTGACATTAAAAAAAAGAAAGAATATATAAATAGTAGAGAATAAAAGTTAGTTTTCTTGGTAGGATGCTAATTACTAAATATAGATGGAATGGTGGAGTTAGAAAAACATAAATGGATGCTAAAAACTAGTGAGTGAAAATATGATTAGTAAAAGGATATTTACAGTTTAAAAAACCTACCCACAAATTACTTGTTAATTACAAAATGAAAAATAGTACACTTTACAACAGAAAAACCTGGTGCACATCACCATGGCCAAGTAATCAATGTTAACATCACCAATGTTGAGACAAACCAACATTATGTGCCTATTAATATGACGTTCTGACCAGGACATAATGTTACATCAGTGATATTCCTGCCAAAAATGCACAGCCCGATTCTAGGAAAAGAAACATGAGACAAACTCAAATTGAGACAAGTTTGACCAAATATCTGGCCTGTATTCTTCAAAAATATCAAGTTCAATGAAGACAAATAAAGGCTAAGGAAGTGATTCATATTAAAGGAAATCAAAGAGACGTGATAACTAAATGAGTGATCTTTGACTGGGAAAACAATAGTTATTAACAACATTATTGAGACACTTGGAGAAATGTGAATATAGACAATGGATTAAATAATAATATTGTATCCGTATTAAACTTTCTGATTTTGTTAACTCTACAGTGATTATGTAATTTAAAGCCCTTGTTCTTAGGAAATAAACACTTAAAGAGACACAACATCTCCACCTTACTCTCAAATAGTCCAGAAAACAAGATGATAGAAGATTAGATAGATAGATAAATGACAGAATAAAACTGTTAAGGCACAAAGTAAACAATTGCTGAATCTGGTTAAAGTGTCAATGGTTGTTCTTTGTACCACTTTTGCAACTTTTTTCTAAATTTTGAATTTTATCAGAATAAAAAGTTGCAAGAGGGAGCTGGCCCAGTGGAGCAGTGGTTAAGCGTGCATGCTCTACTTTGGCAGCCCGGGGTTCACAGGATCAGATCCAGCACGGACGTAAACACTGCTCATCAAGCCATGCTGTGGCAGCATCCCACATACAAAATGGAGGAAGATTGGCAGAGATGGTAGCTCAGAGACAATCTTCCTCAAGCAAAAAGAGGAAGATTGGCAATGGATATTAGCTCAGAGCCAGTCTTATTCACCAAAATAAATAAGTAAATAAAGTTACAAGAAGTAAATATAAAATAATTTTTTTTCACTTTTATATTTCATCAAGATATTTGCCCCTATAGAAAAATAACTTTTTGACTGTCGAGATCTTCTCGTTCATCGCAGAGTGACATCAGGGTAAGTAGCAACTTGAAAAATTCCTAACATAGCTACAGAAGAAAATTTCCATGGAATAAATGATGTTTTTGTTAACAAATAGTATTAGTTCTCTTTTAAGCATTTTAAGGGAATTTCCATGTTTGTGATTTCCATCCTTCATGTATATGATTATAGAAAACCTAATAATTGCAATTCCATTAATCTTACCTACAGATGAAAAGATATGATGAACAATGACAAATTTGTCATTTCAAAATGTTTATATAAGGTGAAAAATACTGAACTTCAATTAAATATTCTTATAGAAAGAACCCAATCTTCTGATTTGTTTACTTGAGCTCACAGCTTATTTCTAAACTGAAACTATGGTGCAAATAGAGATACCAAAAAAGAGACACACTGACGATTACACATCAACTAATGGATATTCATGCTATGAACAAAGCTGAAAACCTTAATTAAGTTGAATAGATCTCTGAAATAGACTGGGGAGAACAATGATAGAATACTTCCTAAAGTACGTGTGAATATAACTGAATTTGAAAAGATATAAATTCATTGAGAGAACAAAGAAGAAAGGAAGAAAGTGAGGATGGAGGAAAATGGAGAGTAACCTAACTATGGTGCTTAAAGTTGAGAGTGTGCATATGTGTATCGCAGGGCTGAGAAGCTTGAAACACAGGCCCTGAAGAAGGTTTCCATATTATTTCTTTTTCTCTAGGACAATATCTGAGATAGTATTTAAATTATCAGCATAATTTATAATTTCTACTATATTTTCATTCTCCAACTTAGAGAAGAATTCTTAATATTTATTGAAGCCATTAAATGGCTGTATATCATTTAATATATTGTGCCAAGTGAGCTCATGTTTCTATTTTTTTAAAAAAAATAAGTACATTGTGTACATAGTTATAACTCTTGGGTGATCCTTTTCTCTTGTAGGTTTTCGAACATTCATAGGAAAGATTAATACCATCTTTTGTGTTACAGCTACTGTGACAATGCATAGTAACCCACCATTTCATTATCCTCCTTCTCTCTGTGAATGTTTTGCCTGTTCCGCTTTGCCACATCGCTTCTGCTTCCCTCCTTCCACAACCAGTTCTTTCTCTCACACTTCCTAATAAGTTATAGCAAGAAGGAAAAAGAAAGAAATCACAGCACAGCCACCTGTGGTTACCTCTTTTGGGGTCTCTTAATTATTCACATTCTATGAGTGCAACTACTGAAAAAGATGTTAGTAGTAGCTAATAGGTTGACTTTCAGCAGGAAAGTTAGAAAGAGTTAGTCTGGCCCCAAGTCTGGGGACCAAACTAACTGAGGACTGATTCAGTCTTAACTCTTAATCATTAACTCTTAATCATTAACTAGTTGTGACACTAATCTCGACTAGTTTCTACAGTTCAGAAACCATTCAGGATCATCAGATAATGCATTGCTTAAAAAGAAAATTTGTTGTAATAAACAGAAGTTTAATATAAAGAATTATTAAACTATGGAAGGAGAGTAACTATAAAGATGTAAAGAGAACTCTACAGTATATCTTGGACCAAGGGGCAGAATCGAGGAAACAATAAACTTGAAATAGGGCTTCCTCCTCAAGGCTGGGGTTCAGATCTCAACAAAGAAGGTGTGTTTACAGCCCACTGATTGGTGAAGAAGTTCACCGTGGGCAGAATCAAAAATTACGAACAATCAAATAGTAAATCATAAAGATTATTTCACCAACAGGTCACAGTCATTTGAAAGATGATGAAGAAATCCCGAGATCTTTTTTATTTCCCTAGAATAGGACATAATACCTCTTGAGAGATATGAATCCAGATGTTGTCATTGCTTCCTCTGATGCAGATACAATTTTCTTCTTCCTTATACAGTTGCCTGAATAACTTAATAAGTTAACTTAAAAGTGGCAGCTGTGGGATATGTTCCATAACTCTGTTCCATAACTCACCCTTCAACATTCTTATGAAAGTTAGAAAGGAATACAAGACACAGGGCCAAAAATAAAAAATACCAGATTTAAGTGGAGAAAAGGTACGGACTTCATACTTTCATTCTCTTTTGTTGGAAGAGAGGGAAGTAAAAGCCTTATCAATGGTTGCGTTTATGGGCTTTCTTCTTGAAATAAAGCATTACGGAGGAAAAAGCGGTGGACACGATTCTCTTTTCCTTATCCTCATATCACTGGCCAACTTAAATTTTTCTTATATTAGTCCCTTTATGCTCTTACCTACTGCTTAATTAGAAATCAAATAACTCCTTTTACTTCTGTCCTTCCTGTGTCTATTCACATTTCCTGTAGTATTTGTCTTTCTGATCTATGTTCTTATTACGTGTAGACCAATCTGATCTCTGGTTGTCATCTCCTTGAAATCACCAACATAAACGGCTGCCTACACCATATATGCTAATCTACTACATCAAATTAGAAAAGTAGAGTCTGAAAATTACTATGATCATCATTGCTACAGAAGAGAGAATCCTGTGAGTACCAAAAAGATTTGCTTTAGCTGGAAGGAGGAACTCATTAGAGCATTCAGTGTATCAGGAGATGGACTCCTTTCCTAGAGCAAATAGAAACTTTATGGAAACAAAAGAATAATGTGACTTGCTTCCCTTGAGAGGGGCGATTGGGAGAGTAAATCCCAAAGTGGCAATTATTGTCCTGCAAGGAGTTAACCTAGTCACAACAGTTTCGGAAGAATACCTTCAACATGGTACCACACTGCTCTACCAGAATAACAATGAATCTATAGACCAACCATCACTGACAAAAATATGATAAGCTGTGTCTATAGGGAAGTGAAGGTGTTGTCCTGAATTACCTGAAATTTCTTCCCCAATTCCTCATCATGCTAAGGGCCAAATTTGAAGAATAACTTGTCAGAGGTAGTCTAACTTGGGGGGGGGGGGGGCGGGAAGCGTGAAACATATTTAAAAATGGAATACATAAAGAGTAAATTGTATATCTTTGCCTTATTAATTGATTTAATTGTGTTTGCCTGACACATCTAAAATTTAAGGCTAAGTTTAGCTCTGCAAAAAGATTAAAACTAATTTTCGAAGATGATTCAAGCTATCCCTTAGAAGTTAACTACCAAAAGTCACAAAACTTAACAAAACCATTTAAAATTTCCAAAAAATTTGCATCAATAATTTACCTTAGCATCTTGCCAAGAGCTTTCCCATACTATATCATATAAACTAAGGAAACTAGCTGAGATTGCTAGTCTACATCCAATAATTGAGTTATTTAAATGAAAAACATATCATGAGTTAATGTTAGCATTTTTAAATTGTTTCTAACTAATACATTCCATTCATAGTAAAGAAAATCTTGGTATAGAAATAATTTTATACTAAGATTACACTTTAAAGATTGTATCTTTTTTTTTTTTTTTGCTGAGAAACATTTGCCCTGAGCTAACATTTGTCACCAATCCTTCTCTTTTTGCTCAAGGAAGATTTTCCCTGGACTAACGTGTGAGGCAGATCTTCCTCTAGCTTGTACGTGGGCTGCCACCACAGCATGGCCACCAACAAGTGGCATAGTTCCACACCAGGAACCGAACTTGGGCCTCCAAAATGGAGTGTGCTGAACTTAACTGCTAGGCCACTCTGGCTGACTCTAAAAATTGTAATTTTAACAGAGTAATCAGGTATTTTCCATTCTATTTATGAGAAATACCACAAAATAGTCTTTATGTTTCAGTGGTCTTGATTATTGTGAGAACTCAATAAGAAAAATATATATAAATATTTTCCACGCTGAGCATTCACGGCTCCGGCAGAGGCCCGGAGAGAAGCCCTGAGGGCGGGGCGACCCCCAGCTGCCGTTGCCCACCCCGTGAGGCTAGGGATTGCCGGAGATCTCGGAGAGGACCGGGGCCGGGGGAATTTTCAAAGGCCGGTTCTGCGACCCGGAGGGGAAGCGCTGGAGCTCCGCTGGGCAGCAGACAAAACTCCCTGTCTGTCATTGGCAGAGGGGCCACGCCCAGCATTCACGGCTCCGGGAGAGGCCAGGAGAGAAGCCCTGAGGGCGGGGCGACCCCCAGCTGCCATTGCCCGCCCCGTGGGTCTAGGGATTGCCGGAGATCTCGGAGAGGACTGGGGCTGGAGAGAGTTCCAGAGACCCAGCTTAGTAGCCTAGGGGGAAACCCTACAGGCTCACAGCAGCCTTAGGGAAAGCCTCTGCACAGCACCAGTAGAAGGCACCCAGCCGCCAGCCACAAGGCTGGAAGACCCCAGGGCAAAAGCAGCATAACTAGGTGTACTAACCACAGACTGTAGAAGATGCCAATAGCTCTCCTGCGACCTATAGAGGACAAGTGAGATTTGGTGGGTGCAGACAGCAACGGAGCGACAAATATAAGTGATCCCACCCCTGGCTGCTGGAAAAGCCCATAACACCGTTGCAGACCCCAAGGAGAGAGCACATCTAGGTGGGCTGCAACAGTAGGCACCTGCAGCCTGAAGCCCCCCTGTGACGGCCCCCACAGCAGAGGAGGGAATCCAAAGGGCCACTGTGGCTACGAAGAGGGGCCCAGGCCCAGTTAGCAACTACGGACAGGGTTCCTGGTTGGTGAAATATAAACAGCTGCTCCTCCCACCGCAGCAGCTGAAACAAGTGAAAGGAGCAACTAAACTCTATCTCCATGCGGAGGCACAAATCAACAACATCAAGCAATATGAAAAAATACATCAAATCTCCAGAACAGAAAGAAAGCAACAAATACACAGAAAACAATCCCAAAGAAAATGAGATGTATAACCTAAATGACGATGACTTCAAAACAGCCATCATTAAGATTCTCAATGAGTTAAGAGAGAATTCTGACCGACAACTCAACGAGTTCAGGAGCTATGTCACAAAAGAGTTTGATACGATAAAGAAGAACCAAACAGAAATATTGGAAATGAAGAACACAATAGAGGAGATTAAGAAAAATCTAGATGCTCTGAACAGTAGGGCCGATAATATGGAGGAAAGAATTAGCAATTTGGAAGATGGCAATATAGAATTGTTGCAGGCAGAGGAGGAGAGAGAAGCAAGACTTAAAAGAAATGAAGAAACTCTCCGAGAATTATCAGACACAATTAGGAGATGCAACGTAAGGATTATAGGTATACCAGAGGGAGAAGAGAAGGAGAAAGGGGCAGAAAACCTATTCAAAGAAATAATGGCTGAGAACTTCCCAAATCTGGTGAGGGAGATGGATCTTCAGGTGACAGAAGCCAATAGATCTCCAAACTTTATCAATGCAAGAAGACCAACTCCACGGCATATAGTAGTGAAGCTAGCAAGAGTCAACGACAAGGAGAAAATATTAAGGACAGCCAGGCAAAAGAAACTAACCTACAAAGGAACCCCCATCAGGCTATCAGCAGATTTCTCAGCAGAAACTTTACAGGCTAGAAGAGAGTGGAATGATATATTCAAAAATCTGAAGGACAAAAATCTACAGCCGAGAATTCTCTACCCAGCGAAAATATCCTTCAAATACGATGGAGAAATAAAAACTTTCCCAGACAAACAAAAATTAAGGGAGTTCATTGCCACAAAACCTCCTCTTCAGGAAATCCTCAGGAAAACCCTCTTTCCTGAAAAATCCAAAAAAGGAAAGGGGCTACAAAACCAAGAGCAGAGGAGATAAGTAGAAGGACAACAACAGAGAGTAGTAGCTCTACATCAGAACAGATTAAACCATGGGACGAGAAACAAAGGAAACTGAAAAAAACCGGAAAACAAGACACAAAATGGGAGTGGTAGGCCCCCACGTCTCAATAATCACTCTAAATGTAAATGGATTGAACTCCCCAATCAAAAGACACAGAGTGGCAGGATGGATCAAAGAACAAGATCCAACAATATGCTGCCTCCAGGAAACACACCTCAGCCCCAAAGACAAACACAGACTCAGAGTGAAGGGATGGAGAACAATACTCCAAGCTAATAATGAACAAAAGAAAGCAGGTGTCGCTATACTAATATCAGACAAGGTAGATTTCAAAGCAAAACAGATAAAGAAAGATAAAGAGGGACAGTATATAATGATAAAAGGGACTCTCCACCAAGAAGACATAACACTTATAAATATATATGCACCCAACACAGGAGCACCAAAATTTGTAAAGCAACTCTTAATAGAACTAAAAGAAGACATCAACAACAATACAATAATAGTAGGGGACCTCAACACACCATTAACACCAATGGACAGAACATCCAGACAGAAAATCAACAAGGAAATAATAGAATTAAATGAAAAATTAGACCAGATGGACTTAATAGATATATATAGAACACTTCATCCAAAAACAGCAGGTTACACATTCTTCTCAAGTGCACATGGAACATTCTCAAGGATTGACCATATTTTGGGAACCAAAGCAAACATCAATAAATACAAGAGAGTTGAAATAATATCAAGCATCTTTTCTGATCATAACGCTATTAAACTAGAAATCAACTACAAGAAAAAAGCAGAGAAAGGTGCAAAAATGTGGAGACTAAACAACACGCTTCTCAACAAACAATGGATCATTGAAGAAATTAAAGAAGAAATCAAATATTATCTGGAGACAAATGAAAATGAGAACACGACATACCAAATCATTTGGGATGCAGCAAAAGCAGTCCTAAGAGGGAAATTCATCGCAATACAGGCTCACCTCACTAAACAAGAAAAAGCTCACGTAAGCAACCTCAAACGACACCTAACAGAACTAGAAAAAGAAGAACAAACAAAGCCCAGAGTCAGTAGAAGGAGGGAAATAATAAAAATAAGAGCAGAAATAAACGATATTGAAACAAAAAAGACAATAGAAAGGATCAATGAAACAAAGAGTTGGTTCTTCGAAAGAATTAACAAAATTGACAAACCCCTAGCCAGACTCACCAAGAAAAGAAGAGAGAAAGCGCAAATTAATAAAATCAGGAATGAGAGAGGAGAAATCACAACAGATACCAATGAAATACAAGAGATCATAAGAGAATACTATGAAAAACTATATGCCAACAAATTGAACAACCTGGAAGAAATGGACAAATTCCTAGACTCCTACAATCTCCCCAAACTGAATCAGGAAGAAATGGAGAATCTGAATAGACCAATCACAAGAAAGGAAATAGAAACGGTAATCAAAAACCTTCCCAAAAACAAGAGTCCAGGACCAGACGGCTTCTCTGGAGAATTCTACCAAACATTCAAAGAAGACTTAATACCTATTCTCCTCAAACTGTTCCAGAAAATTGAGAAAGATGGAGAACTCCCTAACACATTCTATGAAGCCAACATCACTCTGATCCCCAAACCTGACAAGGACAACACAAAGAAGGAGAACTACAGGCCGATATCACTGATGAACATAGATGCAAAAATCCTCAACAAAATTTTGGCAAACCGATTACAGCAATACATCAAAAAGATTATACACCATGATCAAGTGGGATTTATACCAGGGACACAGGGATGGTTCAACATCCGCAAGTCAATCAACGTGATACACTACATCAACAAAATGAAAAACAAAAACCACATGATCATCTCAATAGACGCAGAGAAAGCATTCGACAAGATCCAACACCCATTTATGATAAAAACCCTCAGTAAAATGGGTATAGAAGGAAAGTACCTCAACATAATAAAGGCCATATATGATAGACCCACAGCCAACATCATACTCAATGGACAAAAGCTGAAAGCCATCCCTCTGAGGACAGGAACAAGACAAGGGTGCCCACTTTCACCACTCCTATTCAACATAGTACTGGAGGTGCTGGCCAGAGCAATTCGGCAGGAAAAAAAAATAAAAGGAATCCAAATAGGTAACGAAGAAGTAAAACTCGCGTTGTTTGCAGACGACATGATCTTATACATAGAAAACCCCAAAGAATCCACAGAAAAACTATTAGAAATAATCAACAACTACAGCAAAGTAGCAGGGTATAAAATTAACGTGCATAAATCAGTAGCATTTCTATACACTAACAATAAACTAACAGAAAAAGAACTCAAGAACTCTATCCCATTCACAATCGCAACGAAAAGAATAAAATACCTTGGGATAAACTTAACCAAGGAAGTGAAGGATCTATACAATGAAAACTACAAGACTTTCTTGAAAGAAATTGACGATGACATAAAGAGATGGAAAGACATTCCTTGCACATGGATTGGAAGAATAAACATAGTTAAAATGTCCATACTACCCAAAGCAATATACAGATTCAATGCTATCCCAATCAGAATCCCAAGAACATTCTTCACAGAAATTCAACAAACAATCCTAAAATTCATATGGGGGAACAAAAGACCACGAATTGCTAAAGCAATCTTGAGCAAGAAAAACAAAGCCGGCGGAATCACAATCCCTGATTTCAAAACATACTACAAAGCTACAGTGATCAAAACAGCATGGTACTGGTACAAAAACAGGTGCACAGATCAATGGAACAGAATTGAAAGCCCAGAGATAAAACCACACATCTATGGACAGCTAATCTTCGACAAAGGAGCAGAGGGCCTACAATGGAGAAAAGAAAGTCTCTTCAACAAATGGTGCTGGGAAAACTGGACAGCCACATGCAAAAGATTGAAAATCGACCATTCTTTTTCACCACACACCAAAATAAACTCAAAATGGATCAAAGACCTAAAGATTAGGCCTGAGACAATAAGTCTTTTGGAAGAGAATATAGGTAGTACACTCTTTGACATCAGTTTCAAAAGAATCTTTTCGGACACTGTAACTCCTCAGTTGAGGGAAACAATAGAAAGAATAAACAAATGGGACTTCATCAGACTAAAGAGCTTCTTCAAGGCAAGGGAAAACAGAATTGAAACAAAAAAACAGCTCACTAATTGGGAAAAAATATTTACAAGCCACTTATCCGACAAAGGGTTAATCTCCATAATATACAAAGAACTCACACTGCTTAACAACAAAAAAACAAACAACCCGATCAAAAAATGGGCAGAGGACATGAACAGACATTTCTCAAAAGAAGATATGAATATGGCCAATAGACACATGAAAAGATGTTCATCATCGCTAATCATCAGGGAAATGCAAATCAAAACTACACTAAGATATCACCTTACCCCCGTTAGATTGGCAAAAACATCCAAAACCAAGAACGACAAATGTTGGAGAGGTTGTGGAGAAAGAGGAACACTCATACACTGTTGGTGGGAATGCAAACTGGTACAGCCACTATGGAAAACAGTATGGAGATTTCTCAAAAAGTTAAAAATAGAAATACCCTATGACCCAGCCATCCCATTACTGGGTATCTATCCTAAGAACCTGATATCAGATATCTCAAGAGTCCGTTGCACCCCTATGTTCATCGCAGCATTATTTACAATAGCCAAGACGTGGAACCAGCCTACATGCCCAGAAACTGATGATTGGATAAAGAAGATGTGGTATATATACACAATGGAATACTACTCAGCCATAAAAAAAGACGAAATTGGCCCATTCACAACAATGTGGATGGACCTCGAGGGCATTATGTTAAGCGAAATAAGTCAGTCAGAGAAAGACGAACTCTATATGACTCCACTCATAGGTGGAAATTAGTATATTGAGAAGGAGATCTGATCGGTGGTTACCAGGGAAAAGGGGGGGTGGGGGGAGGGCACGGAGGGGGTAGTGGTGTACCCACAACATGACTAACAAAAATGTACAACTGAAATTTCACAAGCCTGTAATCCATCATAACATTAATAAAAAAAAAAAAAAAAAATAATAAAAAAATAAAAAAAAAAAAAAAAAAAAAAATATTTTCCACAGTGTTTGGTACATAATTATTCAATACATGTTATCATATATCTGACTGAATTTTAATTTGAACTCATATTTTAATAAACAATTCTACTTCATTTCTTTGTTATTCTTTATTTTAGATATTAAAAATAAAACACCTATGTTCCCACAACTCAGAATCATCAACTACTACTTTTTGGGGGGGAGGAGGGAAGATTAGCCCTGAGCTAACATCTGCCACTAATTCTCCTCTTTTTCCTTCTTTCTTTTTTTTTCTTTTGCTGAGGAAGATTGGCCCTGAGCTAACATCTGTGCCAATCTTCCTTCCTTTTATATGTGGGACACCTGCCACAGCATGGCTTGACAAATGGTGTGTAGGTCCGCAGTCAGGATCCCAACCGGCCAACCCCAGACCACCGAAGCAGAACATGCAAACTTAACCACCATGCCACCAGGCCAGCCACATCAACTATTACTTTTGCATGTTTATTTCCAGGATTTTTTAGCACATAAAATATCACAGATAAAAAGCCCATGTCCCCTATAACTACCATTCTCTGACCCAACACCCACACCAGAGACAACCAATATTATGAGCTTGGTATATATCATCCCAGTTCACTTTAATATATACTAAATGTTATTTTTTAAATAAATATTTAAATTTAAATATTAATATTATTAAATAGTATTTATAGTTACAATTTTTTTGTTTTATTGAGGAAGTATTTAACCAGTGATAAGCTTTTAGCAGAATTCATTCAGTTATCAAAATCTTGGAAATGTCTGACAACCTGGGCTGTAGCAGATTGTACCAAGTTCCAATATTCTTTATGCTGGAGTCACTAGATTCGTAAGAGAAAGTTTAGCCTCTGCCAAGCTACTGGGTGCTAACAAATGTTAAAAGTTTTTATGTGCCATATTATGAATCTGTTGTTGGGAAAACATGGATGGCATAAAAAGGTTTAATTACAGCAAAGTATTTCTAAAGCAACACCTCTCAGTTTTTTCTTTTCCTACAAAACATTTTAGAGATAAAACACATTGAAAGTATGTGGCTTTCAAAGTGCTTTATGGAAGAAACATGGACCCTGAGTTTGGGTAGTTTTCAGATTCCATACTCAACCTTAAAGACATGAAACCAATGCAAACCATTTTAATTGTAAGATTATCACAGACCATAAGGCACAAGTCACGTATGGGGGCTCACATGGGACAAATAACATTAATTCACCTTTGTAGACTTCTGGTAAACTGAGAGTTTTCTTTGAAAAGAATGTGAATTAGAGTAGATTATAAACTATTAAAACATCATGGATGGAACTTAAGCTAGAGATGAGTTCCAGCTTTGGTATTTAGTTATTGCTGGGTATGATTTCCTATTTTTCCCCAATCCTTTCATCTTCATCAGCTGTCAGAAAACCTACATAGTCCAAGGGTGAGACCACTCACCAATGAAGTAAAATATGATGAAACCTCCGTGGCTGGGGTAGAATAGAGCTTAGGATTACTGAGATGCCAGAAGAAGATGTTCACTCTCATCCTATCAGGATAAACGTTACACATAATACTAAAAAGAATAGATAGAATTAGAAGGGTATATCAAAAATAATCCCATCATCTGCCTTCTAAGGTATTGTCTGATCACTTAGAAGCTTATTGCCTTCACATATGAACTAGATCCTTTAATGTCAAGTTTACAATAATTAATTATTTATTTAAATTAATCGTTAAAGTCATCATGGTTTCCCTGATCCAAAGATAAAAGTCAGAATGACAAAGGCCTATAAGGAGACATTTTTTTGGATTCCATGTGAGTGGAAAAATGAAAAATCTGAATCAACCCCAATTATTAAAAAAAGATGGAGAATATTGAGTTTTCTTCCCCTTGTACATGTTCAGATTTTGAAAATGCATTTTATACACCTGACAAAAGAAGACAGGACATATTAGTAATTATTCATAGTCAACACTTAATCAGCCCCCCCCCCCAAATTTTGTGTGTCTCACATCTCACAATGGTTTAATGTCTCTTTGCTGAAACTTCTAGCCAAATTTTTACCTCTCCCCTAGGATCACTGCATTTTGGAGTTGTTGACTGTGTCCATTTCACAGACACCCATCTTCCTCCCAAGACATAAAGCAAAGCTCCAGGGAATGAAAAAGAACATTATTAGATCTTTAGAAAGCTGTATCCTGGTGGATTTCTCTTACTATCCCTGGGCTAGAGCTAATTCTCTTTGCCATTTTCCTCACATACTACCTGTAAACTCTCCTGGAAAACATCAATATTTTCTTGTTTTCACCTCTAGATTTTCAGATCCTCATACCAATGTCATTTCAGGGAGTCAACTTTTCACTATTACATGTATGTTTCACCATAGGCTCCATGTCTCCAAAGTTGTATACTCTTATCTGGGGTGCAGGTAAGACTATAACCTAACTAGGCTGGCCATCCAGCACTGTTTTGTCCTGACACTGGGAACGGTGAAATGTATCCTTCCTGACTGTCAAGACATATGACAAATACATTGCAGTCTGCAAAACCCTGCACTAACTGGCATTCTATACCCATATAATTGGCAGCGTTCTCATATTGGTACCCTAGACCCACATGCTGCTCGACTGTGTATATACTTTGGCCCTTAAGGCTTTTGTCTTTACAACCTTATTGTCCTTGTGTCCTTCATTGTAACCATCATCTCCTATAGGGACATTGCATGTGGTGACTCGATCTTTCATTAAGTCACCCGCCAGAGGAAAGAAAACCTTCAACATTTACATTTCCCTATCATGTGTCTCTCTTATGCAATCACAAGATAGAGAAATAGTTTAGATAGACAGATAGATAGATAGATGGCAATATAGCAGATTATAGGCATAGGTATCTCTCCAGCAAACAAACTTTTATTGCCAAGACTCATCCAAGTTCCTTACTATCTTCTATGTAATTGTCACTCTCAGTGTCAATACCTTCATCAATACCTTGAGAAACAAGGATGTGGAGGTGTCTATGAAGACAATGCTTGAGAAGGGGTAGGTTCTCTATTTTGAGAACCATTTTTTAACCCATGAACTATACATATTACCAGATTTATCATGATAAAGATAGTTCTAGGATTGGCAGATCAAAAGGGTCCTTAATGAGACATGTAATGAGATCCTTATCCTTTACAAGAAGTATAGTATTTCTGAGTTGGTTGTCCCTCATGCCTACTTAGAAGGACTCTAATCACCCATTGATCAATAAAGGATTCTAGTTCTAAATATTGCAATGACACGCCTAGTAAAAGATTTGCCTTTACAGTAAACACTAGATTTTTCTGCTTCAACTCTGCTCTCAAGGCAAATTCTTTAAACTTGTGTGAATGATATAAATGCCACAGAGAAGATAGAAATGATGTACAATAATAAAATATTTCCAGATTTATCTGAAGTTCTCACTTCAACTGGTGCCCCTATACTCCCATATCTGTTTTCTTATCAATCTTTTATGATAGCACCCACTGTGTCACTCCCTTCAGTCAATGAAGGAATCACAAAAGAAATTAGAAAATATATGAAACAAAATGAAAATGCAAAATGTCAAAATGTGTGGCATGCAGCAAAATCAGTGCTTAGAGAGAAATTTACAGCTTTAAATGCATATGTTTTTTAAAAGGGAAAAAGTCTAATATCTATGATCAAAGCTTCCACCAGAAAGGATAAAGAAGGAAAATCAAATTAAACTAAAAGTTAGTAGAAAAAAGTAAAGAATAATTATAAAAGTAGATTATGAAATACAAAATTATTAAGAATAAAATCTGAAAACAAATGTTGGTATTTTGGAAAGATCAACACACTGACTAATCTCTAGCTTACTGAAAATTAAAAAATGAGAGACATACAAACTACTAGATCAGAAATGAAAGTAAGTCAGTATAGACATTATAGATATAAAAGGAAGATAACAGAAGATTATGAACAATAAATTTGACAGCTAATGTGAAATTGATAGATGCTTTGAAAGATACAAATAACCAAACGGATTCAAAAAGAAATAGAAAATCTTAATAGTGTGTACAAATGAAAGTGAATTTTAATTTAAAATGTTCCCACAAAGAGAACTATAGGCCCTCAGGTCTACACTGGTGAATTCCATTGAAAATTTAAGAAGAAATAATACCAACGCTAAACAAAGTCTTTCAGAAAATAGAATAGAATGGAATAGTTCCCAAGTTATGTAATGAAGCCAGCATTAAATCGGTACAGAAATCAGACGAAGATATCACAAGACAAGAAAAATACTGTTTAATATCACTCATGATTATAGACACAAAACATCTTACCAAAAGATTAGCAAATGAAATCCAGCATGATTTTAAAAGGACAATACATCATGATCAAGTTGAGTTTTTTTCCCCAGGAGGCAAAGTTAGTTTAACTTGTGAAAGTCAATCAGTGAAATTCACCATATTAATAGAATAAAGAAGAGACGCCATCAGATCATCTCAAGAAATGCAGAAAAAGTGTTGGACAAAATTCCACATCCTTCCATAATAAACACTCTCAGCAAACCAAGACTTGAAGGAAACTCCTTAAACCTGGTAGAGGATACCAACAAAAAATTGCTAATGCATTACTTACCGGAAAAAGAGAGAACTTTTCCCTTAAGATTGGGAAGGCAAGGATTTCTGCTCCCAATTCTTCCATTCAATGTTAACCTGGAAATCATAGCCAGTGCAAAAGGCAAGGAAGGGAAATAAAAGCATAACAACTAGAGAGGTAGAAATAAAACTTTTTATTTGTGGATGACATGATTATGTACTTAGAAAATCCTAAGGAATCTATTTAAAAGCTACCATAAATAAAATATGCATTTAGCACAGTCTCAGGATACATGGTCAATATTGCAAAAATCAGTTGTATATCTATGCCATTTACAATGGCATCCAAAAATGGAATACTTGGGGATGAATTGAGAAAAATATGTTCAAGATCTGTACAATAAAACTCTTCAAATGCTTCTGAAAGAAATTCAGAAGATGTAAATAAATGGAGATATATACGATGTTCCTGGATCAGAAGACTCAATATTGCCAAGATGTCAGTTCTTCCCGAATTGGTCTATAAATTCAGGGTTGGGGTTTTTTTTTTTTTACTTTTTATTAAGATTATGATAGTTTACAACCTTGTGAAATTTCAGTTGTACATTATTGTTTGTCAGTCATGTTGTAGGTGCACCCCTTCATCCTTTGTGCCTACCCCCCATCCCCCCTTTCCCCTAGTAGCCACTAATCTGTTCTCTTTGTCTGCGTGTTTAACTTCCACATAGGAGTGAAGTCATACAGAGATTGTCTTTCTCTATCTGGCTTACTTCACTTAACATAATACCCTCAAGGTCCATCCATGTTGTTGTGAACGGGACTTATCTTTTTTATGGCTGTATTCCATTATATATATATACCATATCTTCTTTATCCAATCATCAGTTGATGGGCACTTAGGTTGCTTCCACGTCTTGGCTATTGTAAATACTGCTGCAATGAACACAGGGGTGCATGGGCCATTTGGAATTGCTGATTTCAAGTTCTTTGGATAGATACCCAGTAGTGGGATGGCTGGGTCATATGGTATTTCTATTTTTAATTTTTTGAGAAATCTCCATACTGTTTTCCATAGTGGCTGCACCAGTTTCAGCAGGGTTTTTTTACAGAAATAATACATTTCATTTCACTAGAGTTAAAAACTTGCTCTTTGAAAGACAATACTAAAAAATAAAAAGCATACCACAGACTGGGAGAAAATATTTACAAAACATTTATCTGACAAAAGACTTGAGTCAAGAATATATAAATAACAGTTAAAACTCAATGTTAAG
The DNA here is from genome assembly GCF_041296235.1 of Equus asinus. Classification (NCBI taxonomy): domain Eukaryota; kingdom Metazoa; phylum Chordata; class Mammalia; order Perissodactyla; family Equidae; genus Equus; species Equus asinus. The sequence goes on from NC_091797.1 coordinate 37,166,117, forward strand.
ATGAATGACCTAATAAAAATGGGTAAAATATTGGAACAGACACTCCACAATATAAGATATATTAAGTACATGAAAAGAAAGTCAACATCACCAATCCTCAAGGAAATGAAAATTGAGATATAATTATAAATTCACTTGAAAGGCTAAAAATATAAAGATTGACAGTATCAAGTATTATGGAGAACGTGGGGCAGTTGGAACTCTCATACACTGCTGTTTGGAGTGAAAATGGTACAGCCACTTTGGAAACATTTTGATAGTTTCTAATAAAGGTAAACATATACTTAGCATATGATCCATCAATCCCACTGCTAAAGATGTACCAAGTTAAATGAAAACACTTGCCCACACAACATTTACCCACTAATTTCCATAACAGCATTGTTCATAACAGGCAAAAAGTAAATATTCCCAAAAACCCCTTATTAGATAAATGGAAAAAAAAAATAAATGGATATTTTGTGCCATATTCATACAATGGAATTCTAATCAGTCAGTTAAAAGGAAGGAGCTACTGGTACATGCGTACATTTCAAAAACATGATGCTAAGTGAAAGAAGCCAAACTCAAAGATTGCACACTGTTTAATTGTATTTATGTGAAATTCTACAAAACAAAAATGCAAAACCGTAGTGACAGAAAATCAATGTTTGCTTGAGACTGTGGATGGAGGAAGAGCATTGACCACAAAAGTACAGAGTTCTTTTGGGAATGATAGAAATGTTCTATGTCTTGATTGTGGTGATAATTTGTCAAAATTCATCAACTGTACATTTTAATTGAGTGAATTTATTATATGTAAATTATACTTCAAGAGACTTGAAAAAGAGACTCATTTATATGTTGAAAGGCTGAAGTGCTACATGAGGTATTCCAAATGGTAAGATTTCCACGAAGGCAGGAGGAGTCTATGTTTTCACATTGTGTGAAGGTTGTATGATATGTGAAGTGACCTCATCATGTAGCCCCAATTACTTAGTAAAAATCCTGTTACATACAGAAGCTTTGGTTGGGAGATGGGTTCAAGGACATGGGATTGTATCCTGTATTAATATTCATGTCTTGGGAGAGATTAAGAAAATGAAGAGAGAAGAAAACAAATTCGCCAGAGAGGAGGAATCCAAGCACAGCAGACCATGTAATGGTAATACACTCAGGAACTTAGGGGAAATCCCAGAGAGTTGTTTTCTTAGTTTTATAATCCATTCAATAGGAGATCTTTAAAGGGGTGGAAAACTAAACTAACATCTGGATTACAGCTACAAAAGGAATGAGTTGGCCAATGATACTTTCAAATAAACTGTCCTTAGACCATTATTCCTGCTTATAAGCCAACAGCTTCAATTGAACATATCTTCCACTTGCAAAGTAGATTTATTTCAAATGGTGATGGTGGGAGTGATATGTATAATAAATCACTTATTCAAGTGATTATCAGAAGATGTAGTCCCTTAGCTGGAAAAAATATCATAGATATTTATTTTTATAATATCCTTACTAATGGCAAATATTCATACTAAATTAAGTTTTAAAAGCAAAATAAATTAACATGTACAAGTCAATTACTTTTATGGATAATTTATTCAGGATATTCATTAAGACAGCTGTTGGATGAATCAAGTTATTTTCAGAGCCTAGTTCCATCTGCTTCAGATATTAGATGATCTACTACTACTGCTCCTAATTGTTCCCAGTTTATGAATTCTCATTAGTTGACAGTCTTTAAATCACAACCTTAGAAGTTATTCCCTATCTATATACACATTTAACTTCCTTAAAAAAAGTGGCGGGAGAAGAGAAGCCTACTTCTGCTGTTACTTGAGTCTCTCGCAGCTGTGATTCATTAATCTTATTATCTATCACTAAGAGTGGCAAACTAAAGGATATAGACCAATTTTCCTTTCAACATTAAAAACTAATACTACACAGCAAAGAGAAAAGATGTTTATAAAAGAAAGGTTTTAAGATATCTTCAATATGTCATTAACTAAGCCAACTAAAGCAAATTAAACACATACTATGGGGGCAGGCCTGGTGGCCTAGTGGTTAAAGTTTTGCATGCTCTGCTTTCGCTGCCTGGTTTCATAGCTTCAGATCCCAGGCACAGACTTACACCACTTGTCAGCCGTGCTGAGGCAGGCAACCCACACACAGAACAGAGGAAGATTGGTAGGAGATGTTAGCTCAGGGCTAATCTTCCTAAGAAAAAAAACCACATACTCTTATACTTTTATTTGGTTTTATTTCATTTAATAGCATCATCTTCCAATAGGAATTACCACTTGGTATATATTTTCAAGTTTTTGGCCAAACTTTTTGTTTTGTTTTAGATTTTAACAACCTACCTTAATGTATTAGCCTCGTGTCAGTGACAAATTAAGTCATATAGAGATACTTCATGTTCTATCTTACATTGTCATCTCCTCCACTAGAGAATGAATTCTATTGAGGCAAAAAGGGTGTTTTATTCATCTATGCTACCAAGACCTCTCAGTCTACGAGTGATTTAGCTAATGAAGAAAAGAAATGAACAAGTAGATGAATAAATGGATGGATGAATGAATGAACCATTTGGAACAGGTATTTCTTTATACTGTTGAATGTGACAAGTATATAGACAAGAATGTGACAAGTATATACGGGACAAAACACTCATATAATTTAGTATCTTGAAAAAAGTGTGTCTCAGTCAAAGAATTGTCATAAATCTTTTTACCATTTAGCTAAATTTAATTTGGTCAATGACCAAAAAGTCCTTTAGTCTAAATTATTTCTAGGTTCCCCTTTCTTTCTATAGATATTAATGCTCAGTCAAAACTTAGCATATTAATTTTAAAACCAAGTCCCTAATTTCTATGGACACTAAATGTGGAATAATTAAAGGCTAAAGTGGTACAAATCAAAAAGGTTATCTCTAGATAATATTTCTGAATTAACCAATAAAAATAACCTTTCTTCTATGCTTGGTGGTTTGTAGAACAAATAAATATCAAAAGAGCGATGAAACCAAACTTCAAGATGGATAAGACTCTCTGAACAAAAGTTACAGGACAGATAATCTCTTTGTCACATCTCCCACTCCCACCCCATTAGTCTCTTTACTGCCCCTCTTACATCTTTGTTTCTTAGGGTGTAGATTACAGGGTTGAGGCTAGGGGTGACAACAGTATAAAAGAGGGCAATGAACTTGCCTTGATCTTGAGAATTTCCTGATGGTGGCTGGAGATATATGCACATGGCTGGAATGAAAAAGAGGGATACAACCAGAAGATGGGCTCCACAGGTCCCAAAGACTTTCTGAAGGCCAGTTGTTGACTGCATCCTCAGCACAGCCCGGGCAATGGCACCATAGGAGCTGAGAATGAGGATGAGAGGTATGAGAACAAAAATAGAGCTGGTGACCATGAGGGTCAGCTCATTAGCATGAGTATCAACACATGACAGTCGCAGTAGTGCTGGAACTTCACAGAAGAAGTGATCCACTTGGTGATGTCCACAGAGGGGTATCCAGAAGGTAAAGGAGGAATGAAGTGCTGAGTTAGTAAACCCACTTACCCAAGAAGCCAGAGCCAACAGACGGCAGAAACGAGGGTGCATGAGAATGGTGTAATGCAAAGGTCTACATACAGCTGCATAACGGTCATAGGACATCACCACCAGTAGCACACACTCTGTGGTTCCCAGTGCAAGGACAAAGTAAAGTTGAATCATGCAACCAGCATGAGAGATGGTTTTCTCTGGGCCCCAGAGGTTGACCAGCAACTGAGGGATGGAGCTGGTGGTGTAGCAGAGATCCAGAAAAGAGAGGTTTGAGAGGAAGAAGTACATGGGAGTGTGGAGATGGGAGTCCAGGTGTGACAAGATAATGATGAACAGGTTGCCTATCAATGTCATCAAGTAGAACATCAAGATAACCACAAAGAGAACTACTTCCAAATGAGGCCAATTAGAAAAACCCAGCAGAACAAAGTAGCCTTCAGAACTTGCATTTTTTTCCTTCATCATACATTTTTTTTCTGCCCCTAAAGAAAGAATCACATAAACTCAAAGGCTGCCCACTCACTGTCAACTGATTGCAAATAATTGGGGAAAACTCTATGCCATTTCCAAATACTGCCATTAGGACAGCAGAATTTTTGATAGCTTTATTTTTATGTTTCATTCAGACATTTGTCCTGTTGTAGATAAAATCAATAACTTCTCAAGTGAATAAAATCAATAACTTCTTTCTATGCATCCTGAAGTTCGCATTTGAATAAATGAAGGTTAAAGATATTCCATAGCCAAAAAGACAATTTTCATGAAAAATCATCTTTTTTTACAAAAACATTTTAAATTTATTCACTTTTTCTGCATTTTTTGGCTATTTCTAATTTTTCAGTTACAGAGAACGGAACATCTGCAGTCTTAATAATCTTACACATACATGAGTTTATTGTGAGATGAAAAGCAATTCAACAGTAACTTTAAAACGTTAATATTGGGTGAAAAAACAAAATTCAGTCGAATATGATTATAGAAAGATCAGAATATTCTTGTTGATTTATGCTACCAGCTTATTTCCAGACAAGAGAACACACAAATAGAGGTATAAACAAAGACACATGCATGTGCACACACCAACTTATGAATATTCACAATATGAACTGAGCTGAAGGTCTCAGTCCTGATTAATTGGGAATTAAAATAGGTTGGGGTATTCAGTGATGGAATGCTTCGAAACATAAATGAGAATACAAATAATTTTGAAAGACAAAAGCAATTACAGAGTCTACGAAAACTGTAGAGAGGGAGCCAGACAAAAAGGGAGGGTGTTTGGATCAGGAAAGAGATGAGGAACTCTGTGGTACTTGGAATTGAAAGGGTATATATCACAGGGCTGTGAGACCTGGACAATGGGGCTTAAAGATAGTTTCCACAAAATTTAATTTACTTCAAAACAATTGCTAAGACATAATTTAAATTGAATCATAATTTATAATTACATCTTATGTTTTAGATTTCCTACAATTTGGAATGGAACTTCTGAATAGAAAATTCGCTAATTTTTAATACACAAAGATATGTGGATATTGCATAGAATCCAATGACAAGTTCATCTTGTGGTTGTTCTTTTGTAAAACATAAAGTTAAGAAATTCAAGTATGTACTACTAGTTTGATTTCCAGTTGCTTATATTCTCTTGTGCCTTATCAATCTTTCCTTTTCAGGAGAAAAGATAAACACTCTTTTATTATATAGTTATGGCCATAAACATAGTAACCAACCATTTAAATATTCCTAAATAACCTTGCCACTTCTGTTCCTCTCATACTCTCTGATAGAACAAGGCAAAAGAGAAATTCAACCAGAACAGATCCACCCACAGACATTTGAGGGAATTTTACTGGCTCAAATACTGTAATCTTTTTTTATTCTTTTTTCCCCAAAGCCCCCTATTACATAGTTGTACATTCTAGTTGTAGGTCCTTCTAGTTCTGCTATGTGGGACGCCTCCTCAGCATGGCTTGATGAGCAGTGCTAGGTCCATGCCTAGGATCCAACCAGTGAAACCCTGGGCTGCTGAGCAGAATGTGGGAACTTAACTACTGGCAATGGGGCTGGCCCCTCAAATAGTGTAATCTTGACTCTTAAAAAATATAAGGGATGCCCAATTGGTTGTATTACAGCTAAAGAGCTAAGAACATTGAACGTGGCTCAGAATGGTTCAGACAGGCACAAAGATATCCATACAAATTTAGTATTACTAGTAATGTAAATGATCATTAACCTTTTGAGTCATGATGGAAAATTCCACAGGATATTTTTAAATTTCCCTAGAATAAAAAGTAATACACCACAAGATATTTGAAGTCAAATACTGTGGGTACGTTTTCTGATGCAGACATAATTTCTTCCCTTATAAAGCTGCCTGAATTCCTTACTACATTAATTAAAAGAAAGTGGCAGTTGTGTGATATTTCTTTAACTGTTGTATAACCTGTCTTTCAACATTCTTCTAAAAGTAAAAAGAGATAGGAGAAAAGGGACTAAAAAAAAATGCAGAATTAATGAAAACAAAAGTTTGGAGCTTTATGGTTTGACTTCCTTCTTAGTGGAAAAGAGGGAAATGACTCTACCAAAGGTAGCTTTTATTGACTGTGGAATAAATATCTTCTCTCTTCCTTTATGTCAAACATTATCAGGGAAGTGGGTGGCTTAGCACACTCTTCTCAACCCCATGTTTACTAACAGACGTTTTTCTAATTCTTGTCATATTCGCTCTTTTATACCAAACCTGGTTCTTAAGTGGTGCTCCATCAACTTCTTTCAGTACCAACCTTCCTATGTTTATCCACGTTCCTTGTCATTCTCTTCCTGGTCTATGTCCTCATCATGTCTAAACTGATATGGGACTCACTGGTTGCCATGTGACCTGAGAACATTAACGTAATAGTCCTCCTATACCATCTTTGCTAATGTATGAAATCTAACTATGGAAAGCAGAGTCTGAAAATAGCTATGATTATCATTGTTATGGGAGAGAGAGCCTAGGTTTGTCCAATAATAGATTTGCTTTTAGCAGAACTTGGGAACTCCTTAGGGCATTTAAGGTATCAGGGGATGGACCCCTGAGCAAATAGGGCCTTTATGAAAACAAAAAGAATAAAGTGACTTCCTTGACTAGAGCCATAGGAGGATAAATCCCAAAGTTGTAATTAATGCCCTTCAAGGAGCTGTCCTGGTTACAATGGCATAATGTTCACAAGATAAAACTTTTCACAGGAATGCCTTCAGCATGATGTTGTACTAGTACTGAAATGACAATGAATTTATCACCAACCAATATGGAAAAAGTTGCTTGAGTTGTACTGACAATGAAAAGTATAGGTTGTACTGAGTCAGCTGATTTTTTTTCCACAGCTCCTCATGGGGCTAAGGCTCAAATTTACAAGACAAGTGGTTAGACATAGAGGAATCTGGGGAGCTAGGAAACAGAAAAAGTGGAACACATTAAAACTAAACTTTTCCTTATTAACATGGAGCTCTTTCTGAGCCTACTTGCACCATTTATCTCTTCCTAATTATCTTTTAGAGTAAATTCCAAATTTATGCCTGCAAAAGTTTAGAAAATTATCCAAGTATGACTCAAATCTTTTATACTGAACATTTAGATGATCTCTACCAATTTTGTTTATTATATCAAAAATCTTCCATTAACAACTTCCCTTGCCTTTCCATTAAAATCTCCTTGTCAGGGTGGGATTTTTGTTTCCAAATCCTAATCACACAGCTGATGCTGCAGCCTGTTTTTTGTATTGCATATGTGTTCATCTGAGTCTAGCAGGAGCCACAGACATTAATTAGAAAGTCTTGGGGCTGGCCCGGTGGTGTAGTGGTTAAGTTCCTGAGCTCCACTTTGGCAGCCCAGACTTCGCTGGTTCGGATCCTGGGCATGGACCTGCACACTGCTCATCAAACCATGCTGTGGTGGCATCCCACACAGAAGAATCAGAAGACTTACAACTAGGATATACAACTATGTACTGGCGCTTTGGAGAGAAAAAAAAAAGAGGAAGACTGGCAACAAATGCTAGCTTAGAGCCAACCTTCCTCACCAAAAAAAAAAAGGATATTTTAAAAAAAAGTCTTAAGCTTGCATGTCCCTTATTTCCATTCCAAACCTCAGCAGTGCTTTGGTTCTAAAAATGAGCCAAATTCATCTCACTTGCCTTTCCCATCTGAAATCTTTGTCTGGGTCCATTTGGTTTTACATACTGGCTTCTGATTTTACACTGGGTCTGACATTCCCTCCCTAATAATAATAGCAAACAATTTTAATGCACTTAGTATGAGTTGGGCCCCATTTTAAACATTACCTATATTGATCTTTTTATTCCTACCATAACCCTATAAGGTAGACTAGTCTTATTATCCAGCCTCTACAGATGAGGAAATTGGGGCACAGAGAAGTTAAGCCACTCACTCATCCATTGCCACAATGTTACTCAGTGGTGGAGGCAGGATTTGAACCCAGATATTCTGGGTCCAAGGTTGGAGGTTTTTGTCACTCTGACGTCCTCTTGAACCTCAACCACACACATTTTGCAAATATATGTTAGAGGTAAATCACTGCCAAGCAAATCCATGTTCTATTCATGTAAACTATTAAAGTCTCTGATTTTCAGGAGAAAAGGCTGCAATATTCTGTTTCTATAAGGATAGAAAAGTGCAAAACGTTTTCTCCTGTGTACTACTAAGATTACCCACTATTAATCTTAAAACATTTTTCTTCTTTCAGTTGGTTTCTGAGGCTGATTGGGTAAAACGTATTCTAAAATATTCTAGACAAAATTAAACCAGATTTGGGACATGTTTTGCCCCTTTGTACTTGTTTTTACGTTAATTTAAAATTTAATAAATGTTTTATATAGTTTTATACACATATATAACATTATATATATTACATAAACACTATAAAGTAATATATAAACATTATAAAATGTATATATAATGATGTATAAACATTATATATAATGTATATATGTAAATATTATATAGTATAATGTAAACATTACACATATATAAAATTAACATTATATAATAACTTCACTGGATCACCTGTGAAACAGTCACCTCTTCTGTTCTCCACCCTTGATACCTTTTATGAATAATCACCCACTTTGAAATGTTTTGGCTTTTCCTTTAAGAATTAACTATATATTTCTTAATAATATACTTAAACTGCTCATTCTTCTTTTGTTGGATTCTACAAATCCAACATGAGAAAGTTTATCATTTTTTTTCTCTTTTATGTACCCTGTAATTAGCAAGCACACTTACTCTCTCCTCTAATGACTCCATCATACTGGACATAGGTCCCATCCTGGGAGCTCCCTTCATCATCATCCTGTGAAATCTTTTCCTATTTATCCTCTGTAGCATTCTGCGTTACTTGATTTTGTGCTTTATTCTATCTTGTGAAGAACATTCTCTTTTGGTTGTTTCCTTAGGTGTGCCAAATAAAGCTTGCATTCCATGAGCTTCCACTTTGCAGAAACGTTCTACATTGGTGTGCTAATCTTGGCTTCCTGATTAACAGATTGCAACCAGAGCAATATGTTCTTGAATCAGTAAACCTGATGTTAACCTTACTATTCCTGTGAGGAGTAACTCTCCTGACAGATCAGCTCTACAGAGGAAGCCTAGCCTAGAGCTTTTTCTTCTATTCCTTCCTTTGCTTTTGTAATGAGTTAATTTTCAACATTATGTCTCTTTTTCTTTAAGATGTCTTTTCATATATGCACTAAACCCTGAATAAATTTATATTTTGTAACAGAAATGGTTATAAGGAATAGATCTTCAAGAATAGAAATTTAGGGAAGTGATGTCAGCTTCATAGTAGTAAAAGACATCCCTCATTTTTGTACCCCCTTCCACAATGAAATATGGCATCCATCCATGAACAAAACTGCCTCTATGAGAGTTGTGGTAGCCACCTTCAGGAAAACAAAAGAGAGGCTATCAGCAGCTGGGCTAGTGCATAGCAGGATCAAGAGAAGACGTGAAATCTGAAGAAATCTGCCACAAGAGGGAACAGATGTGTGGAGCAGGTGTATCTATATAAGGTCTGAGAAAGCCTCAGAATCTCTAATAGGGCTAACAGAAGATATCTCACCTAAAGGATGATAGTAAAGATTAGAAGAGGTGACTACTACTTCAACCGCAAAGAAAGCAATGCAAAACTTCAAGGAGCATGAAAAATCAAGGAGACATGACAGGACCAAAAGGTCACACTAATCTTCCAGTAACCAAACCCATAGAAATGGAGATCTATGATTTACCAGATAAAGAATTCAAAATAGATGTTTTAAGAAAATTCAATGAGCTACAAGAAAACACAGAGAGATAAATCAACAAAATCAGGAGAACAACATATGAACAAAGTGAGATTATCAAACAGATAGCTATCTATAAAAGAACAAAACAAATCTTGGAAATGAAGAATACAACAAATGAAATGAAAAAATGCAACAGAGAGTTTCAACATCAGAATAGATCAAACAGAAGAAAAAATCTGTGAACTAGAAGAAACAAAGTTTGAAATTATTCAGTTAGAGTACAACAAAGAAAATAGAATGAAAATGAAAGAAGAAAGCTGACATGATCTATGGGATACCATCTAAAGAAACAATGGGTGAATTAATGGAGTTATAGAAGAACAAGAGAGGGAGAAGGGAGTAGAAAGCTTATTTAAAGAAGGAATGGCTGAGAAATTCCCAACCTTGGGAAGATTTGGACACACAAATTCATGAGGCTAATAAGTCACCCGATAATTTCAATCCAAAACTATCTTCTCCAAGACATATCATAATAATACTGTCAAAACTCAAAGACAAAGTGGGGCCATCCCTGTGGCACAGTGGTGAAGTTCACGCACTCCACTTCAGCAGCCTGTGATTCATGGGTTTGGATCGTGGACATGGACCTACACACCACTCATCAAGCCATGCTGTGGCAGCATCCCACATACAAAATAGAGGAAGATTGGCACAGATGTTAGCTCAGTGACAATCTTCCTCAAGCAAAAAGAGGAAAATTATCAACAGATGTTAGTTCAGGGCCAATCTTCCTCTCCAAAAAAGATAAAATCAAAGACAAAGAGAAATCATAGAATCAGAAAGAGAAAAAAAAGATTGTAACCTACAATGAGGCTATCAGTGGATTTCTCAGTAGCAAGCCTACAGGCAAGGAGAGAGTGGGGCAATATATTCAAAGTGCTGAAAATAAAACCCTGCCAACCAGGAATACTCTATCTGGCAAAGATATCCTTCAGAAACGAAGGAGAAATAGAGACTCCCAGACAGATGAAAGCTGAAAGAACTCATCACTGCTAGACCTGCCTTACAAGAAATGCTGAAAGGAGTTCTTCAAGCTGAAATGAAAGAACACTAATTAGTAACATGAAAAAATATGGAAATATGCAACACACTGATAAATGCAAGTATGTACAAAAATCCAGAATACTCTAATACTGTAATATAGTGGAGTGTTAACCATTTAACTATAATATAAAGTTTAAAAAACAGAGTATTAAAAATAACTACAATTACTGTAACTTGTTAATAAATATACACTATAGAATGAGGCAATTTGTGACATTAAAAACACAAAAAGGTGAGTAAAAGCATAGAGTTTTTACATGCAATCAAAGTTAAGTTGCTATCAATGTAAAATGTAATGCTATATATATAAGATAATTTATGCAAGAAACATGGTAACCACAAAGCAAAAATCTTTAGTAGATTCCCAATAGATAAAAAGAAGTGAATCAGAGCATATCACTACAGAAAATCACCTATTCACAAAGGAAGGCAGCAAGAGAGGAAGAAAGGAACAAGGAAACTACAAAACAGCCAGAAAACAATTAAGAAGATAGAATTAGTATGCTATTACCTATCAATAAATACTTTAAATGTAAATGGATTAAACCCTCCAATCAAAAGTCATAGAGTGGTTGGATGGATAAGAATGAAGGACCCAACAATATGCTGCCTACAAGAGACTCACTTCAGCTCTAAGGACACACATATGCTCAAAGTACACATATCTAAAAAACTATCACATGCAACTGGAAAGCAAAAGAGTGCAGAGTATCTATACTTATATCAGCCAAAATAGACTTTAAGCCAAAAACAGTAACAAGAGACAAAGAAGGTCATTATATAATGATAAAGGGGTCAATCCATCAAGAAAACAACAATCATAAATATATATGCACCACCATTGGAGCACCTTAATATATTAAGTAATGATTAACAGACAATACAATACAATAATATTAGGAGACTTCAATACCCCACATTCAATAATAAATAGATCATCCAGACGGAAGCAATAAGGAAACACTGGACACAAATCATACTTTAGACTGAATGGATCTAACAGGCAAATACAGAATATTTCTTCCAAAAGCAGCAGAACACATATTCTTGTCAAGCATGCATGGAACATTCTTCAGGGTATATTATACGATAGGTCACACACATGTCTTAATAAATTTAAGAAGATTGAAATCATAGCAAGTAACTTTTTCTGATCACAATGATATGAAACTAGAAATCAGTAACAGGAGGAAAGCTGGAAAAATTTTAAATATGTGGAAGTTAACAGCACACTCCTGAACAACCAATGGTCAAGAATAAATCAACAGGGAAATTAAAAATCTCTTGAAACAAGTCCAAATTGAAACATAGCATACCAAAAACTATATGATGCTGTAAAAGAAGTTTTAAAGGGACATTTATAGTGATAAACGCTTATATTAAGAAAAATGAAAGATCTTAAATAAACAACCTAATTCTACACCTCAAGGAAATAGGAAAAAAACAAAGTTATCAGAAGAAAGTAAATAACAAAGATCAAAGCATGAATAAATGGAATAGAGACCAGAAAAACAATAGAAAAGATCAACAAAGCTAAGAATTGGTTTTTGAAAAAATAAACTAAATTGATAAACATTTAGCTAGACTAAGAAAAAAAGACAGACTACTCAAATAAATAAAATCAGAAATGAAAGAGATTACAACTGATAACATGGAGATACATAGCATCATAAGAGACTTCTATGATCAAATATATGCGAATAAATTGGATAACCTAGAAGAAAAGGAAAAATTCCCAGAGACATACAACCTACTAAAGCTGATGATGAAGAAATAGAAAATCTGAACAGATCAATAATGAGTGAGGAGATTGAAGAAGTAATCACAAACCTCTCAACAGAGAAGAGCTTAGGACCAGATAGGATTACTGGTGAAAACTATCAAACATTTAAAGAAAAATTAACACAAATCCTTCTCAAGAGTTTCCAAAAATTTGAAGAAAAGGGAACACTCACAAACTCATTTTATAAGGCCAGCTTTGCCCTGATACCAAGGATAGGAAAGAATACTACAAGAAAAGAAAACTACAGTCCAGCCAGTGGCATCATCCTTTCAGAGAGCACAGGGTAAGGCACCACCCAATCTGGAGTGATCGCAGAGCCCAGCCCATAGCCCTGCTAATCACAGAGTCAAACCAGTGACACCAACCTATCATGGAACACAGCCTGAACCTTGCCTCACCAGAGGTGACTGCAGAGCCCAGCTAGTGGTCCTATTGATTACAGAACAAAGCCAGAAGCCCTGGCCAATCAGGAATCCCACCCAGGGGTCCCACTTGAGTGTGGACTCCAGCCAGCAGACTCATAATAGCCTCAGAGCACAATCAGAGGCTTTGCCCAATTGAAGAACCCAATAGTAAGCCCCACCTGCCCACTACAGTACCAGCTGACTTATCCTCTACCCCAAGCTGACCTAACTGGTCAAGATCTTTCCCTGCTGATACAAACCTATAATGTCTTGGAAAGGAGACCACTTACCCAAAAGCACAGATGCCAAGAAAAGGAATGAAAGATCATGCAGAATCAGGTAAATATGGTACCATGAAAAGAAACTAATAGAACTTCAATAACTAACACAAAAGAAATGGAGATCCAAGAACTGTCTGATAAAGAATCTTATTAATACTCAAAGAAATTCATGAACTATAAGGACACAGAAAAACAACTAAGCTAGATTAGGAAAACAATACATGAACATAATGAGAAGTTCAACAAAGAAATGGAAACCATCAAAAAACAAACAAATGAACAGAAGTCCTAGACCATCAGAGTACAATGACTTAACTGAAGAATTCATTAAAGACTGTCAACAGCAGACTGGACCAAGCAGAAAAAAGTATCAGTAAACTAGAAGATAGGTATTTTGGTATCACCAGTTAGAGGAGCAAAAATAAAAAAAGAATGAAAGAGTGAAGAAAATTTATTGGGCTAATGGGATGCCATCATGTGAAACAATATATGCATAATCCCAGAAGGAGAGGAGAAAGAAAAAAGGACAGAAAGTCTGTTTAAAGCAATACTAGTTGTAAACATCCCAAACTTGAGGAGAAAGCCCAAAGATCCCAAAAGGGTTAAGTCTGAAAAGGGCTCCACCAAGAAACATTGTAATTAAATTGCCAAAAAAGACAAAAGTAAAATTTTGAAAGAAACAAGAGAAAGCAACTCATCACATATAAGCAAGCCTCCATATGGCTTTCAGAGGATATCGCAAGAGAAACTTTACAGGCAAGGAATAAATAGAATGATATATTCAAAATACTGAAAGAGAAAAACTGTCAACCCAGATACCATACCTAAAAAAGCTCTCCTTCAGAAATGAAAGAGAGATAAAGACTTTCCTGAGCAAACAAAATTGGAAGGAGTTCATCACCACAAGGGCTGCTTTGCAAGGAATGCTAAAAGGTATTCTTAAAGTGGAAAGAAAAGGATGCTAATTAACACTGGAAAAAATATATGAATGCTTAAAACTCACTGTAATGGTAAATATATAGTCAAAGTCAGATAGCCCAATATGGCAATGGTGGTGCATAATTCACTTACAACTCCAGTTTAAAAGTTAGAAAACAAATGTATTAAAAATAATAGTAACTACAATAATTTGTTACTGGATACATGACACAAAAATGATGTAAGCTGTAATATTAATAACCAAAAATGAGAGGGAGGAGAAGTGAAAGTATAAAGTATTCTACTGAAATTGTTAGATTAAAACAGGATGTTGCATATATGAAATATTTTATGTAAGCCTCATGGTAACCACAAAGTAAAAACCTGTAGTAGATACACAAAAGATCATGATAAAGGCATTAAAACATACATCCACAAAAAGCCATCAGAGTGCAAAGGAAGACAGTAACAGAGGATACGATGAACAAAGGATCTACAAAACAGTCAGAAAACAATTCACAAAATGGCAATAATAAGTCTTTACCTATCAATAATTACTTTAAATGTAAATGTATTAAATTCTCCAATCAAAAGATATAGAATGGTTGAATGAATAAAAAACAGGATACAATGAAATGCTGTCTACAACAGACTCTCTTCAGCTTTAAGAATACACATAGACTGAGAATGAAGGAATGGAAAAGGATATTTTAAGCAAAAGGTAACCAAAAGAAAGCAAGCGTAGCTATATGTATATCAGAAAAAATAGACTTTAAACTAAAAATGGTCAAAAAAAGACAAAGAAGTTTATTATATAATGATAAAGGGGTCAATCCATCAAGAAGATATAACAACTGTAAATATTTATGCACACAACATTGGAGCACCTATATATATAAAGCAAATACTAACAGAACTAAAAGAAGAAATAAACAGCAATGCAATAATAGTTCGGGACCTTAATTCCCCATTCTCAGCAATGGTTAGATTATCCAGACAGAGAATCAATAAGGAAACAGATTTGAACAACACTATAGATCAAATGGACCTAACAGACGTACACGGAACATTCATTCCAACAGTGGCAGAATATATATTCTTCCAAGTGTACATGGAACTTTTTCTAGGATAGATCATATGGTAGGCCACAAGACTTTACAAATTTAAGGAGATAGTAATTATATCAAGTATATTTACTGGCCACTATGGTGTAAACATAGAAATCAATAACAATAGGAAAGCTGAAAAATTCACAAATGCATGGAAATTAAACAACACACTGTTGAATAACAAATGAATCAAAGAAGAAATCAAAAGGAAATTAAAAAAATACTTTGATGTAAATGAAAATGGAAATGTGCATACCAAACCTTATGGGATGCAGCTAAAGCAGTTGTAATGTAACCACAAGTTTGTTCGGTCTCTGAACCTGATGCCAATCCAAATAATGAGAACAGAGTTTTGAGTGGAAAAGGAAAGTTTTTTACTATGTCAGGCACAGGGAGCAAAGCAAGGGCTCATGCCTCAAAAATTGCTAGCTCCCCGATGAGGAATGGGTAGGGATTGTTATTTGGGGTTTGGGGTAGGGGAGGGGGAACATGTAGCTTGTGCAGTTCAGCACTTTTCCACCAGCCTGGTTTGGCCTTGAGAGGCTGCTTGCAGCAAGGCGGGGGGAGGGGGGTGAGATAGGAGAATGAATGGCAGGTGGGCGTCCTTCACCGTTGTCTCTTCTTTCTGTGTGAGGTGGGTTGGAGCGCCGGGAGTGAGGAGTTGAGGTCTGGGAAGCCTCCGCTCCTTGATATTCTTGAGACAGCAGCTTTCCTGGCAAACTTCAAGGACACATGATTAGCTAAACTTTAGTGTGCCTCCAACTCCAGGCCACCTGGACTTTTAACAATTTGTGACTCCCATTTAGTTGTAAAGCTCAAGGAGTCAAAGTTTAAAGAAAGAGGTATTTACATGTGAGTGGAGCTAGAGAAGCAGGAAAGGGGGTGGTGGGTTTTAGTTTTAACCCTGTATACACTGGGTTCAATGTGGGGGAACTGATATCAAGGCTGATGTTAAGAGCCTGTAACAGTAAGAGAGAAGATTATAGCAATAAATGCATACATCAAGAAAAAAGAAAAATCTCAGATAACCTAACTTTACACTTCAAGGAACTAGAAAAAGAAGAACAAACTAAGCCTAGAGTTAGCAAAAAGAAGAAAACAATAAATATCAGAGCAGAAATAAATCAAATAGAAAGCAGAAAAATAACAGAAAAGAGAAACTAAACTAACAGTATTCTTTGAAAAGATAAACAAAATTGACAAACATTTAACTCGACTGACCAATAAAAAAAGAGAAAGGATCCAAATAAATAAAATTATAAGTCAAAGAGGAGACATTACAACTGATGCCGCAAAAATGTAAAGGATCGTAAAAGACTAGTATGAAAAATTATATGCCAACAAACTGGACAACCTAGAAGAAATAGATAAACTGCTAGAAATATAGAACCTACCAGGACTGAATCATGAAGAAATAGAATATCTGAATGGACCAATAACATGACTGGAAGTTCTAGCCAGAAGAATCAGGCAAGAAAAAGAAATAAAAGGCATCCAAATCAGAAAGGAAGAAGTACAATTGCCTATTTGCAGATGACATGATCATGTATATAGACAATCCTACAGGTTCCACCAAAATAAATTTAGAATAAACAAATTGTCAAGTTGTGAAATACAAAGTCAACATACAAATATCAGTTGAAATTCTGTACACTAACAACAAATTGTCTGAAAAACAAATAAAGAAAATACCATATACCAATAGCATCAAAAACAATAAAATGCTTAGAAATAAATTTAACCAAGGAAGTAAATGATCTTTCAGTATGCTGAAAACTATGACATTGGTGAAAGAAATTGGAGATACAAATAAAAGGAAAATATCCCACGTTCATGGATTGGAAAAATTAATATTGTTAAAATGTCCATGCTACCCAAAGCCGTGTATAGTTTTAATGAAATCACTGTCAAAATTCCAATGGCATTTTTAACAGACATAAAAAAAAATGCTAAAATTTGTATGGAACCACAGAAGACCATGAGTAGCCAAAGCAGTCCTGAGAAAGAACAAAGGTGGAGGTCTCACACTTCCTGATTTCAACGATACTATAAAGTTATATAGTTTTGATTACTGTTCCAAGCAAATCAGAATGTGTGTTCACTTACCTTTGTACAAATCACACTAAAAAATAATTGGCACGTTTGGTAGGCATCTTATGAATTCCTAATTTGAGTGTGATGCACCAACTCATTTTTAGGTAACCCATAAGACTGTCAGTATTGAATGGTAGGAGCAGGGGGAAATGGAGCAAGAGAAGACTCTACAGTAGGTCCAGGCTGTAGTACAAGGTGGCCCACCATGTGAGTGGTATGACTAGGGTGACCATATTTGTCCCAGTTTATAGATAATTGTCAATAATATTGCCTTGTACTCTCAAAAGAGTCCTATTTAGCTGATAAATTATATGGTCACCTAAAAGATCCAACGCACACGAAATGTCTGTGGAAAGTAAGAATGCTATATGGAGCCTCTGGCAAGCTCCAGTGGAGAACTGGAGTTCATGCTAACAACCATTTTCTACTTGAAAAGGAGTTTCTAGCTTGCTGTACATCTCTGGTCAGACTAAAAATGTGATTGGCCACCAAGTAACTAGACGACTTGAGTTGCCTCTGACGAAATGAGTATTATCTGATCTACCAAAATCATAAATTGGACATACAATGCCACATTTAATTTTTAAATATAAACATCATACACAGACCAGGACTGAGCAGGACAGAGGCAATATATAATTCATTTGGGTGTGACGTTCCAACCCATTTCTTAGATACAAGTAAATTACACGTGCCAGTAACTCACTCTCCTGTGGTATCTGCTCCTACAGATTTACCCCTTCTCCCTCCATCAACACATATAGGCTCATGGGAAGAGCCCCATGGCGTGGGGATTTCTCTATGACAAGTTAACAAAGAAGTAAAAAGCTGAAATTGAGTCTGCACAGAAGTGAACTGTTAACTGAATCTGAGGTTTGACTCCACCACCATTTTATTCTTTTTGAACATTCACCTACCCACTACTCAACTTAAGAAACATAGCACAGTATTATCAACACATTTGAAGGCCCATGTTTACTCCTACTCAATCATATTCCTCCTTCTCAGAGGTGATCACTATGATGAATTTTTTGTCTTTATTATTTATTTATATTCCATTACACATTAATGTATCCTTACATAATTTAAATAAAATTTTATAGATATTTAAACTTAAAGTGAATGGCATTATGTTATATGTATTCATCTGCATCTTGTCTTTTCAAGCCCCTGTTAAGCAGAATAACTATGCATTAAAGATCATTGTGATCTTTATTTCTGGAATGTACGAAAACAAAATGCCCCTTTTAAGGTCTACTTCTCACAGACGTTCCTAACAATCCTTCACGTGTTTGCCATTCTGAGGGCGTGAAATGATGATGCTGATTGTGCTAAAAATGTTTGAGGATTGAAGGTGAAAACAATATTGAGGTGACGGCCCAGTGCTGCATCATAGCTCTGAGTGGTGTCTACAAATGGAAGAGTTCATGGCATAAGATTTCTGACTCACTTTAGCCTTCTACAATGAACAGTTCCTTAATTGTCTCTTTCTCCTCTAAAAAAGACAACCCAGAGATTATGTCACTATGTTAACTAAGAGGAAACATTGGAAGCTTTTAAATCGCTGCACGGAGCATGGGGATAAAACACATCTCATCAGTTCCACTCTTCCAAGTGTGACAGAATCCATAGGGACTTGGAGAAAATGAGCTCATCACTATCAGTCGCTGTACCCAGCAGCTCATTAATGAGATCCCAAGGGTGCCCCCTCCTATTTAGAAAGAAATTAATACTTTGAAAGCCTCCCTAACTACTTTTCTCCTTTTAAACAACAAGCATTGCTCTTTATCCCAGTCTGTAAAGATGTCCACACTCATTCTGGGACATTGAATGAGCAAATGCAGTAGGGCTCTAATTTCACAGAAAATAGTGAGGACCACAATCAATAAGTCAAACCACAGTGCCACAGTCACTCCTCCATACCCATCCAGAACATAACTGCTATAAGGGTAAATAAGGTAATTATTCAGGGCATTAAGAAATAAACTCTGTTTCCTTTTCACTTAGAGGATAAGGAAAAGGCAAGAAACATACAAATGACCAAAACCCTGGAATCCCGTTTTTATTGATTACATTCATTCATCCATCAATCACATAAGGAATTATCTGAACACTTAAATATCCATGTATTTTTTATCTACTCTGTCTTCTAAATCTAAAACTATGCACTTTTAAGGTGGCAAGCATAAAAAAAATTGATTGACTTTTCAACAGACCAGTATCTTGTGTGTGTGAGGAAACACTAGGTAGTGCCAAGTTACTATCTCAAAGACAGTATATGGAGCCAAGTAACCTAATGGAAACTATCCTGGATTTTATCAGTGCCATTATTATTTGGATCCAGCTCCACCAAAAGTTTTGGCATTTGATCTTTAAAAGCCATTTCAGTTATTTTTGTTTAAATGTTGTTATAAAGGGGCATTATTTTTTGTGACCTACTAAATTCTTTAAATGTTGTGACAAATTAGTGAAGCGATGTGTTCAGTTCTGTGGCCGTGTTGATTTGAAATAAGAAACCTGAGTTGCTAGGAAGTTAAAACATTAGGGAATCAGTGGGGCCAGTGACAAAGACAAAATCTTGGGCTCCAGAAACCAGGTTAGTAACTGATTACAATAAGTTTAATGTTTTGGGGAATAAGAATAAAGAATATCATGTTTAATCTTCACAGCAATGTAGAATCACTGGGTTCTTTCTAACAAAATTGAAATTTTCTGTTAATCTGAAAGAATCATCTGGTTCTGAGAATCACTAACATAATGGAAAGGATAGAGAATGGTCATTTACAAACTGTACGGGCAAAAATTAATTCTGTATGATAGCAAATATTCCAGTTAAAAGTAAAAATAATAAAGAAATTGGAGAGCATAGGTGATAATAATGCTAGGTACATTTTTTTCCGTGAAATTTAATTATAATTTTATCTTAAGCACACAGCTTCATATGGTATTTCTCTAGTCAGTGATTTAAATTGGCTGATTTTTATGTTTCTATTCTTATTATGTGCTTCTGCATAATTTGGTTATGTATCTGGCAGTATGATAAATGGCTTCTCCTCCTATTTATATTCTCAGAATTTCTGGCAGATGATTAGCAAGACACATTCAATATGTACATTTGCTTTGCCTTTTTATGGATATATTGTATATATTTTTATACAACATTCTTCAGGAATTATCCTTCATGAAATCTTTAAGATGAAGAATTGCATTTAATATTTTAACTTGCCCAATTATGCCCAAATTTAGAATTTATACAACTACTGTAAGCCTAGAATCCAGATAAAATAACTTTGAAGGTAGAAAAAATTATAAATGTAGGGTGATGGTCATCCCTAAGCAACATTATAAAATATGTTAATAGTTTCTGTATTAGTTTCCTAGGGCTGCCATTATAAATTACCACAAACTTGGTGGCTTAAACCAGCAGAAATTTATTCTCTCATAGTTCTGGAGGCCAGAAGCCTGAAATGCAGACATTGGCAGGTTCATTCTCTCTCTGAAGTCTCTAAGGAAGAATCCTTCCTTATCTCTTCCTAACTACTGTTGGTTCCTGGCAATCTTTGGTGTTTCTTGGTTTGTAGATGCATCACTCCAATCTCTGCCTCTATTGTCACATGGAGTTCTCCCTATAGATCTCTATGTGCCTTCACATGGCTACCTTCTTTCTCTATGTTTCTGATGTCTCTTACGTGTTTCTGTGTCTCTTCTTATAATGACATCAGTGATTGAATTTAGGGACCACCTTAACCTACTATTATCTCATCCTAACTTACAACTTAATTATATATGCAAATACCTTATTTCCAAATATGATTACACTGAGGTTCTAGATAGACATGAATTTTGGGGTAACACCTTCAACCCACACCATTCTTTACCTGTCTTTCATCTCTTGCTTAATCTGCAGCAAGGGCTTGTGATTTTTCATTTTGACTCTACAAACTCACCAACCAGTTGTATCTAAGAAATCTTCTGCATTTTAGTTATTCTAGGGACAATAATTTGATAAATAACTTAGTTACTATATGTATACTTATATTATTATACATACTATGATATATCAATGTAAACAACTAATACATAGTTTACTTTTTACAAGTGTAAAATGGAGGAGGCATTAAAAAATAGTCACTCACATAAAGGCTCAGAGTGAAGGGATGGAAGATGGTACTCCAAGGAAATGACAAGCAAAAGAAAGCAGGTGTAGCCACATTTAGACAAATCAGACTTCAAGATAAAAAAGATAATGAGAGACAAATATGGGCATTATATAATGATAAAAGGGACATTCCACCAAGAAGACACGAACACTTATGAATATATATTATATATGCATCTAAGACAGGAGCACCAAAGTATATAAAGCAACTGTTAATAGACCTAAAGGGAGAAATTGACAGCAATGCTATAATAGTAGGGGATGTCAACACCCAACTTACATCACTGGACAGAGCATCCAGACAGAAAGTCGAGAAGGAACCAGTAGCCTTAAATGAAACACTAGACCAAATGGACTTAATAAATGTACATAGAACATGTCACCCAAAAACAGCAGAATACACATTCTTCTCAAGTGCACATGGAGCATTCTCAAAGATAGACTATGTGCTGGAGAACAAGGTAAGCCTCAATAAATTTAAGAAGATTGGAATTTTATCAAGCATCTTTTCTGAAAACAATGCTATGAAACTAGAAATCAACCACAAGAAAAAGACTGGGAAAGTCACAAAGATGTGGATACTAAACAACATGCTACTGAACAACCATTGGATCATTGAAGAAATCAACGCAGAAATAACAAATTACTAGGGGACAAACAATAGATGTAGAATATGCATTGATACAGTACAATACCAATTTATGATTTTTAAAAAAGAACAGATATTATCAGATTAGGAACTGGAAGGAACTTCCTTAATCTAACAAAAAAAAGTATTTTAAAAATACATTCTGGTGTACATTATTATGTATTAGTTTCTGTATAGACTGCATCATGTTCACCACCAATAGTAAACATTGACATTTTAATGTAAAAGTGTAGGTTCTAAGTTTTCAAGTCTTCTGGAATGAATTATCATTTAAGCATTGTTCCAAAAACAATTATAAAATTTTAAAGCTAATTTAAAATAGCATCACAATATAAACTATCTTGGAATTCACCTAACAAACAACACACAAAACCTCTATAAAGAATTTTATAAAGTATTAGTGAGAATAAATAAAGAAGACCAAAATAAATACAGAAATCTACCATTTTCATGGAAGGAAAGGCTCAGTATTATTCTTTCCACAGTGACCTGTAGAGTCAAAGCAATCCTAATCACAATCCCCTTAGATATCTTCTGTTGAAGTTGCAAGTCTGATTCTGAAATTTGCATTAAAATTCCAAAGACCTAGAACAGACAAGACTCTCTTAAAGAAAAACGAGGCAAAAATACTTCACCAGATAACAAGGCTTAACATAAATTTACAGAAACTAAGATGGTGTGGTATCAGCTAAACAAAAGAAAGACAGGTATAACAGAATACAGAGTCCAAAAAAAGTCATATGCATATGTGGACATATGATCTATTTTAAAAGTGGCACACTCCTAAGCAGTGATAAATCAAAGTCTTTTTAAAATGATGCTGAGGCCATTGAATATCAATATAGGAAGAAAACAAGACTTGACACCTGATATACACCATACACAAAATAAATTCAATTACAGATATAAATTAAAAGATAAAGCTTCTAGAAGAGTAACATGGAAGTATATCTTCATAATAGGATTGCTTTCTTAAATAGACATTAAAAAGTGCTGGCCTTAAAAAGTATACATAAAGTTGGATTATATTAACATGAAGAAGTTCTTTTTATCAAACCATGGAGTATGATAAGATTTTGCTACATATATGATTTGAAAAGGGCTCTTATCAAGAATATACATAGAGTTCTTACAAAGGAATAAAATACAACCCAATTAAAAAATGGGTAAGGAACTCAAACAGGATCTTCACTAAAAAGACTATACAAAAAGTCAATAAAGTTGGAAAAAAAATGTTCAGCCTCATTAGTTATTAGGGAAACAAACTCTAAACTACTCTGATATCCATTATACAGCCACCAGAATATATAAAGTAAAAAAGACTGAGAGGAAATATTGTCAAGGACGTAGTACAAGCCATGTAGAACAATGGTCACTCTCATACACTGTACATGTGAATATAAATTGATATAACTATTTTGGAAAATTCTGTGGCAAACCGTTAAACCTGAAAATACACACTGTGTCCACCAGCGTTTATGCTTTTGTAGTCAGATGATACCCAGTACATGCAGGGCTGCTCAGATACATAGTAATTTGGTAAACCAGGGCCAAGCAATGATTCTCTACTAGGTTCCATTAGCAAACCAGAACCTGATTTTCAAAACAAAAAATAGTTATTTTCAAAAGAAAACATGGTTTTACTCCAAATTCCTAAGTGTACATGCTGTGATTCTTCTATTTGAGCAGCCAGAGTCTCTGTACAGGATGCATACAAGTGTACAGCAGATGCTTCGAGCACCATTGCATCAGCTGGTCATATGGCCCAAGGGACAGAGCATCTTGCTTGGCAGCCAGAACTTATTGCAAAGCCTTCTCTGGCTCTAAGACTTTTATAAGTGGAAGCCTTTCGGGTACTTAGTAACTAGATCAGAGGAGCATGCCCAAGTGTGGAATGGTGTCCTCAAATCCAAAAAGGCCCACTGGATGTTGTGCTTCTTTCTCAGTGGTAGCTAGTGCCAATGCAGTAGCTTACGCCTCACCTTGTAAAGGATTAATGTACCCATGGAAACATCACCAAAATGGCAGGTCCATGAACTTCTGTATTAACTACTTGCTGCTTAAGAAGTCTAATTAAAAGATCTTTTCAATATAGCGGACCAGCATTGTAGAATGATGAAATGTTGAGATCCCTGCAAGCTATATCATGACTGAAAGCAGCGCGCTGAATTTAGGCAGTGCCAGTATACCACTGTTCCTGCCAAATGAAAGTAAACTACTTTGGTGGTCTGTTGTTTTCTAAAAGGTACAGAGGAAAAAACATTCACTCAATCAAAAACTGCTTACTAAGTACAAGGGTGTGTGTTGAATACTCCACCAAAGATACCATATCTGAAACATTAGCAGCAATTGGAGTTGTTATCTGAATAAATTACAATAATAGTCATTCTTCAAGATCTCTCCTATAAAAAGGCCAAATAGGTTAGTTGAATGAGAACATGATAGAAATCATTATCCTGCATTTTTCCAGTCTCGATGGTGGTACTAATTTCTGGGATCCCTTCAAGAACTTGGTATCACTTTGACTCACTATTTCACATGGAAAGGCCATTCCAAGGTTTTTAATTAACCTTCTTGCCATAATAGCTCCCACACAATGGGTGAGGTACGGAGATTTTGCAAATTGCTGAGTTTGAATATGCATTCAGGAATATGGGAAACAATCAGGAGCCAAAACTAAATTTATCAAAACAAGACAAGGATGTCCACTACTACAACTTCTATTCAATGTTACAGGCATACCTTGAAGATACTGCAGGTTTGGTTAAAGACCACCACAATAAAGAGAATATAGCATTAAAACGAATCACATAGATTTTTTTGTTTCTCAATGCATATAAAAGTTATATTTACACTATATTGTAGTCTATTAAGTGTGCAATAGCATTATGACTAAAAAAACAATATATATATCTTAATTAAAAAAATACTTTATTGCTAAAAATGCTAACCATCATCTGAGCCTTCAGCGAATCATAATCTTTTTGCTGGTGGAGAGTCTTGCCTCAATGTTCGTGGCTGCTCACTGATCAGGGTGGTGGTTGTTGAGTATTGGGGTGGCTGTGGCAATTTCTTAAAATAAGACAACAATGAAGTTTGCTGCATCAATTGACTCTTCCTTTCATGAATGATTTCTCCAGCATGTGATGCCATTTGATAGCATTTTACCCACAGTAGAACTTCTTTCAAAATTGGAGTCAATCCTGTCAAACCCTGCTGCTGCTTTATCAACTAAGTTTATGTGATATTCTAAAGCCTTTGCTGTCATTTCGACAAACTTCACAGCATCTTCACCAGGAGTAGTTTCCATCTCGAGAAACTGCTTTCTTTGCTCATCCATAAGAAGTACCTCCCATCCATCAAAGTTTTATCCTGAGATTGCAGCAATTCAGTCACATCTTCAGGCTCCACTTCTAATTCTAGTTCTCTTCCTGTTTCCACCACGTCATCAGGTACTTCCTCCATTGAAATCTTGAACCCCTCAGAGTCATCCATGAGGGTTGGAATCAACTTCTTCCAAACTCCTATTAATGTTGATATATTGACCTCTTTCCATGAATCACAAATATCCATAATGGCATCTAAAGTGAATCCCTTCCAGAAGACTTTTCAATTTACTTTGCCCAGATCCATCAGAGGAATCACTTTCTATGGCAGCCATAGCCTTACGAACTGTGTTTCTTAAATAATAAGACTTAAAAGTTAAAATTACTCTTTAACTCATAGCCTGCAGAATGAATGTTGTGTTAGCAGCCTTGAAAACAACATTAATCTCATGGTACATCTCCATCAGAGCTCTTGGGTGACCAGATGCATTGTCAATGAGAAGTAATCATTTTGAAAGGAATCTTTTTTCATGAGCAGCAGTTCTCAATAGCGTACTTAAAATATTCAGTAAACCAAGTTGTAAACAGATGTGCTGTCATCGAGGCTTTGTTTCCCCATTTATAGAGCACAGGCATAGTAGATTTAGCATAATTCTTAAGGGATCTAGAATTTTCAGAATGATAAATGAGCATTGGTTTCAACTTAAAGTCAACAGATGCACTAGCCCCTAACAAAAGAAGCAGGCTGTCCTTTGATGCTTTGAAGCCAGGCATTGACATCTCCTCTCTAGAAGAGAGACATCTATGGAAGTCCTATGGAAGATGGCATCTTCCAATAGAAGGCTGTTTTATCTACACTGAAACTCTGTTGTTTAGTGTAGCCACTGTCATTAATTATCTTAGCTAAATCTTCTGGATAACTTGCTGCAGCTTCTTCATCAGTACTTGCTGCTTCACCTTGCACTTTTATATTATGGAGATGGCTTCTTTCCTTAAATCTCATGAACCAACCTCTGCTAGCTTCAAATTTTCCTCTGCAGCTTCCTCCACTCTCTCAGCCTTCACAGAATTGGAGAGAGTTAGGCCCTTGCTCTAGTTTAGGATTTGGCTTAAGGGAATATTGTGACTGGTTTGATCTTCTATCCAGACCACTGAAACTTTCTCCACATCAGCAATAAGGCTGTTTTGCTTTCTTATCCTTCATGTGTTCACTGGAGTAGCATTTTTAATTTCCTTCAAGAACTTTTCCTTTGCATTCACAACTTGGCTAACTGTTTGGCACAAGGGCCTAGCTTTGGGTCTATTTTGGCTTTTGACATGCCTTCCTGACTAAGTTTAATCAATTCTAGCTTTTGATTTAAAGTGAGATACACGCAAGTTACTTTCACTTGAACACTTAGACCCTATTGTAGGGGTATTAATTGGCCTAATTGCAACATTGTTGTGTCTCGGGGAATAAGGAGGCCTGAGGAGAGGGAGACAATGTGGCCAGTCAGTGGAGCAGTTGGAACACACACAACATTTATCAATTAAGTTTGCTATCTTGTATGGGCATAGTTAGTAGTGCCTCAAAACAATTAGAGTAGCAACATCAGAGATCACTGATCACATATCATCATAACAAATATAATAATAATGAAAAGTTTTGAAATATTGTGAGAATTATCAAAATGTGACAGAGACATAAAGTGTGCAAATGCTGTTGGAAAAATAGCATCAATAAATTTCCTCTATGGAGGTTGTCACAAATCTTCAGTTTGTAAAAAATGCAATATCTGTAAAGAGCAATAAAATAAGGTATACCTGTATATTGAATTACTAGCCAAGGCAATAAGGAAGGAAAATGAAATAATGTATATTAAGACTGGAAAAGAAGAAATAAAACTGTGATAATTTGCAGATGGGAAATCATTTGGCACATACATAGAAAATCCAAAAAGAAAAACCTAAAACGATTTTAAATAAATAGTAAATTTAGCAAATTTACTAAAAATTCTGGAAACAATGTCCATAATCAAAAAGCAACTATATTTCTATATGCTAGCAAATAGAATGGAAGTGAATTTTTTTAAATAACATTTACAGTAGCATCAAAAAAATTGAATATCTAGGAATAAATTTACCAAGAAAGGTGTAAGATGTCTATGGTTGAAACTAAAATAATTCTTAGAAAAATATGAGAGACCCAGATAAATGAAGGACAATTGTATGTTTACGGATTGGAAGATTCAATATTGGTAAGTATTAATTCTCCCAAGGTCTACCAATTGATTCAATGCAATCTCAATCAACATTCAAGAAGAGTTTCTATGGGAACTGACAAGCTAATTCTAATATTTATATGAAAAATGTAAAGGACCAAGGATAGCCAAGACAACATTAAAAAAGGAGGAGGATGTCTTAGTCTGTTTGGGCTGCTATAACAAAATACCAGAGACTGGGGAGCTTATAACAACATAAATTTATTACTCATCGTTCTGGAGTTTGGAAGTCCAAGATCATCATGCTAACAGCGTCAGATGAGGGCCCTCTTCTTCTAAGTGGTGGATTCTTGTATCCTCATCTGGTGGATGGGGATAGGGAGCTCTGTGAGATCTCTTTTATTACAAGAGCACTAATCTCATTCATGAGGGCTCACGACCTAATCACCTCCCAAAACCGCCCCACCCCCATTACCATCACCTTTGGAAGTTAGGATTTCAACATACGAATTTTGGAGTAAGACAGATATTTGGACCACAGCATTCTGCCCCTGGCTCCCCAAAATTCATGTCTTTCTCACATGCAAATACATTCATTCCATCCTAACAGTCTGAAAAGTCTTAACTCCCCAGCATCAGCGTTAAAGTCCAAAGTCTCATCTAAATGTCATCTAAACCAGATATGGGTAAGACTCAAGATACCTTTCATCTTAAAGCAAATCGCTACCCAGCCATGAGTATGTGAAATCAAACAAGTTATGTGCTTCCAAAACACACTTGTGGGACATGTATAAGATAAATACTCCCATTCCAAAAGGAAGAAATAGAAAAGAAGAAAACGGTAACAGGTCCAAGGTAAGTCCAAAATCTAACAGGGCAAACAACACTAAACTCCAAGTTTCAATAACAATCCTCTTGACTTGAAACCCCACCTTCTGAACCCATTGGAGCTGCTGTACCCACCCCCACACACGGCTCTGCTGGGCACAGCCCACACTTCTACTCTCACAGGCTGGAGCCCTTTGCTTCTGGCTCTCCAGAGTTGGGGCTGGAATGGCAAACTGGCCATTCTACTTGTCTGGGGTCATGAGGGTAGCCCTGCCCCAACAGCTCCACTAGGCATTACCCTGGATGGGGCTCCCTGCCTGGGCCCCAAGGCTCTCTGGGATGCCTTATGAAATCTAAGTGAAGGTAGTCACACCCCCACATCTTGTGCACTCTGCCCACCACCAAGATTTACCCAAGAGCCTATGCCTCACCAGGACAGTTGAGGAATGGAGTGCTAGAATTCTGGGAGGCCAGTCCCAGATATGAGGTGGCTTTGGGTAGCAGTAACCTCCTCTTTTGAAATTGTTAGGCCCAACAGGCCCTTGCACTCTAGACCTGTGATGGGAGAACAAGCACTACTGATCTTCAAAATGCCTTTGGGCGCCATTCTTTCATTGTCTATGACAATAGGTCCTGGCTTCTATTTATATGGCTAACTAATCTCAATTAGTCCTTGGGCCACACCCTTGTTCTCTCCCAAACACATTTCCTTATTTCTTTCACTATAGATAGGCTGAGAATTTTCCAAATTTTTAATTTCTGTTTTCCTTTTGATTAACAATTCTGTCTTTAAGTCATCTCTCTCTTCTCACATTTTGTTATCAACAGTCAAGGGAAACCAAGCTGCACTTTCAACACTGATTAGAAATAGCTTCAGCCAAATATCGGATTTCATCACTCACAAATTCTACTTTTCATAAAACACTGGGACACAAAAACAGTTCAGCCAAGCTCTTTGCCACTTTATAACAAAAATTACCTTTCCTCCAGTTTCCAATAACGTGTCAACAAAAATAATCCATAACCAATCTATAAATGAAAATTTGGGTGAGTTTATTCTGAGCTGAAATCTGAGGACCATGGCCCGGGGCCTTTCTTGCCAAAGGAAGAAAGGGCACCGAAGAAGTGGGGTGCACAGAGTGGTTATATACCCCCAAACAGGGTGTTTCACATATGATTGAAATGTCCCTCCCACAATAGTCACAAGATTGCCCTGTCAGCACAGCGTTTGATGGACACAGCAGGTAGTGGGTCTGCTATCTTGGTGGGCGTAGCAGGAGGCAAGTCCATTGTCTCAAGCTGGGCCGTCACAGGTGAGCACAGCAATCAGTTTCTAGCCTAAGGAAAGATGCTTAATCCTTAAGGAGATGCCAACGTTGGGAGGGGGAGGGAAGTTGCACCTTTATCTCAAGGGCCTTTGTTCTTGCCATAGAGAATATCTAAAGCAGATATACAATGCATGCTCAACAGCCATGGTCAGGCCCTTTTGGAAAGACAAGGTCAGGCCGAATTAGGTTTATACCAAATGGCTTCCTCATATTCTCCAATATATTCTATTGCTTGCCATTTTTATTTGTCAGCTGCAATAACAAAATACCACAGACTGAGTACCTTGTAAACAACAGAAATTTATTTCTCACAGTTCTGGAGGATGGAAATCCAAGATCAAGCTGCCAGCATGGCCCCATTCTCATGAGAGCCTTCTTTCTGGTTCAAAGCCACCACATTCCTGTGGTGTCCTCACAAGGTAGAAGGGACTAAGAATCTCCTTGGAGCCTCCTTTATAAGGCATTAATCCCATGAAGGCAAGGCCCTCATGACCTAAGTACTTCCCCAAGGCCCCGCTTTCTAATGCCATCATCTTTGAGGTTTAGAATTTCAATATATAAATTTTGGGGGGACACAAACATTCAGACTATATAGAGGATGAGAAAGAAGAATAGGGGAAAGAGAGGAGGAAAACGACAAACCTGGAGGAAATACATTACCAGATGTCAACACTTACTATGAAGCTATACTAACTGAGCTATTGCAAATGTTACCAAAACCAAAGTGTATTCACCTCTTGGCGAGTTAAATAAGACTCTCTACCAGGAGTAGTTGTCTCACAAAGTAAAGTGTATTTGCAGCAAATACCAGACCATGCAAAATCATTTCCAAAGTCATGGTTTCCCAGAACAAAGGGAATCAAGGACACTTATTTCAGATGGGGAACGAGTATTCAAAAGGGAGAAGAGGGTATTTGTTTGTACAGGCTCAGCTGGTAAACATGCTTCCACATATACTGCAGCTTACAGTAATAAAGCGTAAGCTCCTGCTGGAGAGATCTGAGCGTTAAAAATAAGGCAAAGGTCATAGGCGTAGCTCTTGTGGTGAGGCTTGGTCTGGTTCAGGGTGATTGGTGATTGCATCTCCTTAACATAACAAAAGGAAAAAAACAATTTGGAAAAACAATTAAATGTTTCCAAATCCATCCTTGAGTTCCTCAGGGCAGTTAGTCGGTGACACAAAGAGAGACAAATAAAGTAAAATAGATTAATCTAGCAATAGATTCACCTAATTTAAGACAAAAGTCTTCAATGCAAGTCAGCAGAGAAAAAATGGTATTTTCAAAATAAGGTGCTAGATCAACTGGGTATCCACATGAAAAAAATGAAACCTGAACCTCTTCCTCACACAATACATAAAAATTACTTCTAGATGGATCATAGAGCCAAATATGAAACAATCCAGTATCCCAAAAAAACACAAACACTAGTATCCTCATGACCTCAAGATAGGCAAGTATTTCTTAGGTAGAACTCAAAAAGTACCAATCATAAAAGAAAAGATTGATAAATATACATTAAAGTTAAGAAATTCTGTTTATCAAAAGATATATTAAGAACAAAAAGCAAGCCAGAGAGCAGAAAATATTTGCAATACATATTAAGAATTTTTACAAATCAGTAAGAAAAAAAAGATAACCTAATTTAAAATATGCAAAAGACTTGAATAGACACTTCACGACAGAAAATATTAAATTGTTGGTAAACATATAAGAAGGTGCTCAACATCGTTAGTCATCAGAGAAATGCATATGAAACCAGAGTGAGATACCATCTCACTCATCATAAGGGCTAAAATCTAAAAAGACTGAAAATACTAAGTGCCATCAAGGATCTACAGTGACTGGAACATTTCTACATTGCTGGTGGAAGTGTAAAATAATTCAATGACTTTGGGAAAAATTTGGCAATACCTTCTGAAGTTAAACATATACCATTCCTGGTATGCATTCAACAGAATTAAGTGCTTAAGTTCACCACAAGACACACATAAGTATGTTCTTACCACCTTTATTCATAATAGCAAAAACTTGGAAACAACTCAAGTAGCATTCTAAGGTAGAATACATAAATTGTGGTATATTTATTTAATGGAATTCTATGCAGCAATGAAAAATAACAACCCACTGACTTACACAACAACTTGGATGAACGTCATAGACAATGTTGAGAGATAGAAGTTAGACATGAAGGACTGTATGCAGTGTGATCTCATTTATATGAAGCTCAAAGACAGGGAAAACAATCTATGGTGAGAGAAGTCAGAATGGTGCTTATACTTGGAGATGCACATCAGAATAATTAATATTTTAGGGAGTAGGTACAGGCTGAAGGAGGCAAGAGGGAGCCTTCCAGGATGTTGGAAAAGTTCACATTTTGACCTCAGGAGTGGTCATATGTACATATACTTAAGTGGAAATTCATCACATTGTAATTTAGAGATTTTTGATCTTTATAGTATGTAACTTATGCCTCAATAAAAATTTTAAACTAAAATTATCACATATCCTCCATTAGTTCCTGTTCTGACTAATGGACACAGTGATATTTTAGATTCTCAGAAATTGGTGCCAGATCACATACCCAATATTTGGAGTATTTCCTTTATGCAATGCAGATCACTCTGATAAATGGCCTCAGGTTCCTTTGAAGAAGCTAAGGAGATGAATTAGAGTATAAATTTTTGACAGCATATCAGGGTCCCCTCAATAGGACCAGGTGTTTCCTTCTTTAAAGGGTTCTGAGAGGTTCCAGTTTAAGATAGTAACATAGGAGTCTCCTGAACTCCCCTTATCCCCTGGACACACCAAATCTACAGCTACATATAGAACAATTCTCTCTGAAAGAAATCCAGAAACTAGCTGACTCCTACACATGGGACAAATGAGAAAAAAAAAAAAAAACCATATCAAAATGGGTAGAAGAGGCAGAGACATACTCTCCCCATAAACCCCACCGCTAGTGTGGTGACATGATCAGGAGGGAACTCACAGCTCCCAGCTTCTCCTTGAGGAGTGAAGGATTTGGACTCAACATCCAGCACCCTAATTTTTAAGACTTCCATCTGAGGGACAGACCTCCAAAGCATCTAGCTCTGAAAACCAATGGGGCTTGTACCCACACAAGGCTCACAAGACCATGGCAAAAACGTAACAATTCTTTTTTTTTTTTTTTAAGATTTTATTTTTTTCCTTTTTCTCCCCAAAGCCCCCCGTACATAGTTGTATATTCTTCGTTGTGGGTCCTTCTAGTTGTGGCATGTGGGACACTGCCTCAGCGTGGTTTGATGAGCAGTGCCATGTCCACGCCCAGGATTCGAACCAACGAAACACTGGGCCGCCTGTAGCGGAACGCATGAACTTAACCACTCGGCCACGGGGCCAGCCCCCAAAAACGTAACAGTTCTTAATGGGCTTGCAAGGACTTGCCATGGCTGTTTCACCAAGGCTCAGAGCAGAAGCAGCAGACCGAAAAGTCCATCTCTGAGTCTTTCCTGACAAGAGGCCTCTTTGCATATCTTAAAAGCTACAGCCTGAGTGCCTTCTAATTTAACACACATCTAGGGACCAACTGCAATACTCTCTGGACACGAGGGAGGCCTAAGGGCACCATGTTTTCACGCTCCCTCTGCCCCACTCCAGGTCACTAGTATCTCCCTAGAAGGAGCTTCTGCACACATCTGGCATCCAAGCTTTTGTGGTTGCTGCCCAGAGAACATATCCACTGATAGCCTGGCTCTGGTGGCCAGTGAGGCTTGTGTTTAGGGTTCAATGGGACCATAGCAAACAAAAAAAAACAGCTTTTAACTGGCTATCCCCCCAGAGCTCAATGGAGAGGCAGCAGATAGAAATGTCTATCTCCGGGACCTGGCCCGGTCATGCAGCGGTTAAGCGCACACGTTCCACTTTGGCCGCCCCAAGTTCGCCAGTTCAGATCCCGGGTGCAGACACAGCACTGTTTGGCAAACCACGCTGTGGTAGGCATCCCACATATAAAGTAGAGGAAGATGGTCACGGATGTTAGCTCAGGGCCAGTCTTCCTCAGCAAAAAGAGAAGGACTGACAGCAGTTAGTTACTCTTCCTCAAAAAAAAGAAAGAAAGAAAGAAATGTCTATCTCCCAGTCTTTCTGTGACAGAAGATGATTTGTATATCTTAAAAGCTTCAGCTCGAGGGTCAAGCTCCTAATTTAATGCACATTTAGAGATAAACTCCAATCCTCTCTGGAGACTGGAGAGGCTGGTGGGCAAAGTCTCTGTGTTCTCCCTCTGGCCCGCTCCAGGTCACTAATATCTCTCCGGAAGCAGCTTGTGCACACACCTGGCACCCCAGCTTTTGTATCTGAGCACACTCTTTGACCACCTGGCTAGGGTGGCCAGTAGTGATAGTATTTGAAGGACTCATAGGACTATAGCAAAGAAACAGTTCTTAACTGGCCAGACCCCAGGGCTCAGCACAGAGAAAGCAGACAGAAATACCCGTCACAAAGTCTTTCCCTAAAAGAGATCTTTTTGCATACTTTAAAAGCTGCTGCCTGGTGATCTGGCTTCCTATCGGTCTGCATGTAGCACCTCACTAAGATGCTCCCCTTTGGGACATCGACAGGTATTGGCACACCCTCAACTACTGGGAGCCACTAAGAACAAAGAGGACAGCTTGGACAATCACAAAGATTTGTGAGACAACCAAGAGGCCAGGCTGGGCTAAGTGATAGATAAGGTCCGTCTTCTATACAGACCACTCCTTTAGGCCTGGGAGAGGTGACTGTTTTATCTATTGCATAGACTGCAACACAGAGCGTCAAGGAAAATGAAGAAATAAAGGAATATTTTCAAACAAAAGAACAAGATAAAACTCCAGAAACAGAACTTAATGAAATGGAGATAAATGACTCACCTGTAAAGAGTTCAAAACAAAGGTAATGATGATCACCAAGGTCAGGAGAACAACGAATGGACAAAGCGAGAATTTCAACAAAGAGATAGAAAATATAAGAAAGTACCAAACACAAGTCACAGAGCTGAAAAATAAAATAATTGAAATGAAAATTTCACGTCCCCTAATCCTCCAGGGAAAGCTACACACCTCAGGATTGCTCCCAGCTGGCCGTGAAGCTCCGTGACTTGTGAAGGTGGCTTTTTTCTCTCCAGAAAGGAATTTCTGCCTCTCCCATCTCAGTCAGGGCTGTCCCTTGTTGCAGGGGTTCTTTTTATCCAGTTTTCAGTTCTCTCTCAGGGGTATTTGTTTCAAGAATGGTTGTGACTTGGTTGTGTTCGTGGAAGGAGGTGAGTTCAGAGTCTGCCTATGCCACCATCTTGACACCAACTGTCTTGAACTGAAAATTTCAATAAAGGGGTTCACGGCAGACTAGATGAAGTGGAAGAAAAGATCAGTGAACTCGAAGGCAAGGCAGTGGGATTCATCCAAACAGAGGAGCAAAAAGTAAAATAAATGAGAGGAAGAAAAAATGGCAATGTAGGAGAACCCAGCTTCCCCATACCTCCACAAAAGTCATCAATTAGGCAGCCATCCGTAAAAAAAAAATAGCTCTTGGAGACTTCTAGAGTCCACTAGGTAAGTTTTAGCAATGTTGTGGAACAAAAAAAAATGAGAAAATCACACAAGAAGAGAAGGAAGACAGCTTCATTGTGCCTGCATCATTCCGTCTCTAGTGGGCATTGCTCAGGACCAAGAAGGAACTTCTCAGCGAGGAAGTTCCTCTAACCAAGAGAGGAAGAGCCTGGTGAGCAACAAGCTTCTCCAGCCCCTGCAGACACTGCTCAAAGGCCCCACTTGGATTTCACCTGACTCAGACCCACAAAGCTGAGATGCATAGAGCCAGCTAGGAACAAGGAAGAAAAGCAGAGGCTATTAGCAAACACAGTAGGAGTCTTCATCATTCACAAAGATCTGCCCCGCAGACCAACTCAGCAGCTTCCCTCAACAACAAACTCATCAGTGAGCTCAGCTGCTGCAGGTCTTGCCAGCTGCCCCCGCCCCCCCCCCCACAGGTGTTTGCATTACTGATGCCAGTCTCCTTAGTCCCTCCTGGCTCCCTCCTTTCACTCCCACTGGAGCCTTGACCCACACTGATACATCCAAGGTCTCTACAACTGTGCAAGTGTAAGACACCAGCTACCTGAGTCCTTCCTCACCCAGGAGCTACACTCACAGCCAGCCTAGGCTTCTGCAGCATCATGAGTGCAACACACCAGCCTAGCTGCCCCTGGCTGACTCCAACCACTGTGCCTGCACCTGAGGATAGCCCCTCCAGTTGTGCACCTGCATACCATTGGCCTGGCACCTGTCACTGGCCTCCACTATAGCATGCACAGACACAGGGGAGAACACGCAGCCACAGGAGAGCTCATCTACATCCAGGGTCCCCATAGCTGCTTGTGGGCACAGATCAGGCCCTGTCTTCCATCACTGGTTGGCACCATCACACCCACCCATTGATAGCCCCTCCAGCTGTGTACCTGCATGCCCATAGCCCAGCTCCCATCACTGGCTTCCACTGCAGTGTTGAACATCCAGGAGAGACAGTGCAGCCACAGGATAGCACACTGACACCCGAGGTCCCCACAGCTGCTTCCAGGCCCAGATAAAGCCCTGTCTTCTGTCTCTGACTGGCACCACCATGCCCACCTGTATCTAGTCCCTCCAGCTGTACACCTACATGCCCCGAACCTAACCCTTGTCACTGACCTTCACTGCAGTATGCATGCCCAGGGGGAGAGAGTGCAGCCACAAGAGAACACACTGACAACAAGGACCCCCAAAGCTGCTTACAGGAGCAGATCACGTTCTGTCTTCTGACACTGGCTGGCATCACCATGCCCACCTGTAATTAGTCCCTCCAGCTGTGTACCTGCACACACCTCTCAGCCTGATCCCTGTCACTGGCCTCCAAGGCAGTGTGCATGCCTAAGTGTGTGGCCACAGGAGAACTCACTAACTCACTAACATCCAGGGCCCCCACAGTGCTTGAGGGTCCAGATCAGCCCCTGCCTTCTGTCACTGGCCAGCACCACCATGCCCACATATAGCTAGTCCCTCCAGTTGTGCACATACTTGCCCTCCAGCCCAACTCCCATAATTGGCCTCCACAGCAGTATGCACACCCAGAGTAGAGTATGCAGTCATAGGAGAGCACACTGACATCCAGGGCCTCTGCAGCTACCAAAGAACTCATAGTTGGCACCCACCCTTGCTACCTACCAAAATATAGTGAACATATTTCTGGATATCTCTTTCTACCTGTAGCATACTCTTTACATCATCTACTTAATTATTAAAGTCATCAAATATTGATCTCCATCATGACATTTAATGAGTTAGTATTATTATATTTTATGTATATATATATATATTAACCTAGATAACATTTACCCAACATAATATTTAAAATACACATCAGGTGTTGTTATAGCTGCTTTATAGTCAACAAACATTGATTGGTCCCTTTTATATGC
The DNA here is from genome assembly GCF_041296235.1 of Equus asinus. NCBI lineage: Eukaryota > Metazoa > Chordata > Mammalia > Perissodactyla > Equidae > Equus > Equus asinus. The sequence continues at coordinate 37,203,595 of NC_091797.1, forward strand.
TGGACCCTCTTCCAGGCACCAACTGAAGAGCTGCTGGAGGCAATTATGCCATCATCAGGGAATCAAGTACAGCCTTACTACAGGGCTGACAGGTCCTGGTCAATTATTATTTGGAAATATTGAGAGAGTCCCAAAAAGCACATGAAAAGAAACCAACATTTACATGGAACACTATTTCTAAAGACTTGTTTGGTGGAATATTGCAGTTAAAAAAAGAATAAGTTAGAAAATATACTGTAAATATTATTATCAAAAAATTACAATATACCATCTCAGTGGGTATGCAATTGTATCATAATTCCTCTGGACTGGCAAGCAGTACTTTACAACATGTCTACAGATTAACTTTGATTTTGACCAATATGATTGATTGACTAATTGTAAAATAATTCCCAAAACTGCTTTCTTTGTCACTATGAAGAAGGAAATATTCAAGTATATTAATCGCATCCAAATTTATCTGGTTACCTTAGTGGGAGCCTTGATAACTGATACAAGCAGACTCCTGAAAATCCCTAAGATTCCATAGGGAATGATTGTACTCTTTAGAATATTTTTATTGATGATTTTTAAAGCTCTCTTTGAACCTTTTGCTCAAAGGTTTAACTTCTCAAGAAAGGCCTTTCCTGAACGGGGACAACACAACCACCACACTCTCCCATCCTCCAATATGCACCATCTGTTTCCCTGCCTTATTTTCCTTGGCACTCATCACAATCAAGCTTGTTGTATTTTGTGTTTATTTGTTCATTTCCTGCCTTTCTCAAATAAAAGAAAGCTCCACAAAGGCAGGGATTTTTCTGTTTTGTCTATTTTGCTCTTTGCTATATCTCTATTGTTTGTCAAATGTAGTGCTCAGTATTTGTTGAGTTGATTCATTCAGTTACGGTGGTAAGCAAGGGAGATAAGATCTATGTTCTTTTGGAGCTTATGTTTTAACTGTGGGAAGATACATGTTATGGACTGAATGTTTGTGTCCCCCTAAAATTCACGTGTTGAAATCCTAACCTCCAATGTGATGGTACTAGGAGGTAAGACTTTTGGGAGTTGATTTTGTCATGAGGATGGAGCCCTCATAAATGGGATTAGTGCCCTTATAGAAGAGACCCCAGAGAGCTCTCTGACTCCTTCTCCCCTATGAGGACACAGCAAGAAGATGGTCACCTATGAACCGGAAATGTACCCTCACAAGACATCAAATCTGCCAGCACCTTGATCTTGGCCTTCCCACCCTCTAGAGCTATGATGAAAAAAATGTTTATTGTCTAATCCACCCAATCATGGCATTTCTACTATAGCAGTCCAAACGGACTAAGACAATGTATTTAAAAAATATATAGAATTTGGAGTGTTGTGAAAAAAAATGTGGAAAGATGGTAGACAATGACTAGGGTGAGGAGGGCCTAAGTTAAAATTAGATGATCAGCAAGGTCCTACTGAATAAATGAGGAGCTGAAGAACAAAGTGACAAAAAGGAGGGCAACTTGGGGACAGAATCTTACAGGTCAATGAAAGTAGTGCAAAGACCTCTTAAATGCTTGCATTCCTGGAGAGACACAGGGAGGAAATGGGAGAAGGCGGATGGGATAACAGGAGCCAGGTCATGGTGCAATTGGTAAGTCAAGGTAAGGAGTCTGAATTTTACTCTAATTGCCTTAAAGATTTCAAACCGTTAAATGAATTATTTTTAAGAATGCTTTTGGCTACCACATGGAGAATGGATTGAAAGGGGAGAAAGTTAGAGCAAGGAAGCAAGATAGGAAGCCATTGGGTAATCCAGGAAAGAAAAAGACAGTGGCTCAGTGTATGGCAGTGGCAGTAGAAATGGACAGAAGAGGTAAAAGTCGAAATAGCTGAAATTTTCAGGGTGAGGCAGGGGTGTAATTAAGGATGACTCTTAGGTTTCTGGCCAGTAAGAGATAGACGTTTGTTCCATTTACCATGATGAAGAAGACTGGGTTGATAGCAGATTTGGTGCAGTAGAAATCAAGAGTTCTATTTTAGCCATGATTAGATTCATATTTTTGTTAGACGTCCAAATGTGAGTGAAATTAAGCAGTTGGAATTACCAATTTGATGTTTAATAGAGAAGACTGGAAATATAAATTTGAAAACCATCAATATGTAGGTGACATTTAAAGCCTTGGAACTATATGATATTAACCAGAGAGGCAGTATAAACAGGGAAGGATAGAACCCCTGGTGAGGGCAAAGAAATCTCAGACTCTGTATTTCTAAAATTTCCACACGCACCAGTCAATCCTGATATAGCCAAATGGGGAAGCACTGCTAATAATTTCATTTTAAATGGTTCCCATAAGTAAAGGAAGCAAGGGGAAAAAATGGGTAAATAAAAAGGGGACAGAAAAACACATCTGGATTCAGTCAGAGGGGTTCAAAAAGACATTATATTGTACATCTAAGGTGAAGGCATCTGCTTCACAATCTGGGTTTACCCATTCCTGGAAAAACAATGAGAAACTTTTCAAAAAGTTAAAGAATCCAGATGATTTCTCTAACTTCTCCAGAGTAGCAAACCCATGGAATATAATCACAGGATAAGGAGCAAGGGACTAGGAAATCACTGTGCAGGAACTCAATTAAAGTAGATGTATATACATGGCAGCTTATATACATTTCTGCTTCTCAAAAAACCTTGAATATTTTTATTCTTGAACTTAAATTATAAAATTCAATTACAACGTTAAAGAAGTTGTTTTTTAAAAAGAAAAGTAGAGCCGTAGAAAATTTAAATAAAGGGGAAGAGAAGAAAATACATGAGTGAAATTGAGATGTCTAGTAAAAGTGAATATTTTCAAGTATCCATATGTTTAGAATTTTGATAGACAAAAATGTGCCATTGATTGTATGCTTCTTATAGTCACCATTATTAATAATATTTATAAAGAATATATACACAAATATCCATGTACACTAGATATATAATCCTAAAAAAAGTGGTTGAAGGGGGGAAGTATTTACCAGATGTTTTGTGTATTACCAGTATGAGCTCTTACAAAATTGATAAAAATGAATATTTTTATGGCATACAGATCCCCTGAATTGACTGAAATAGTAATAGCTAACACTTATTTGAATCTTTACTATTTGCCAACCGGTATTGTAATATTTTACATACGTTAAATTTATTTAATCCTCATACTAACTCTTTAAATGTATTATTACTATCCCCCTAATATAGATAAGAAATCTGAGGCACCAAAATGTTAAGTAACTTTCCCAAGTTCGCACAGTTGATAAGTGGAACCACCAGGATTTCAGCCCAGAAAGTCTGACTCGGTCTACATCATACTATACTATATCTCAATTGTAGAATACAATGATTACTATCATACAGAAACAGTTAAAATTATTTTATTATTCACAGATGACATCATCAATTTAAACACGTATCATGAGTCAATTTGTGCTATATATTTTATTAAAGTAATAGTTAGTGGTATGTAATTTTAACTCAAGGGAGCTCTTATAACTTTTAATCATTAAACCCACTCATAAAATCTTCAGAAAAAACACTTGTTCCAGGATCTAGTGTTTAAATGGTGACCTCTGAGACATGAACGAACCTGTCATAGACACAAGTATTTGAATTATCTATCATGATCATCAAAACAAAGGAACATTAGAACTGACTGAATAAAAATATAAATTTTATAATCTTCACCTTACTGTTCAGGGCATTGGAGACTGAACATCTTCTCTTTGACAGATAACTGTTTTGACCTTGGACATCAGAAATAACTATTAGAGGTTATTTAAATGACATCTGTTCTGAGAAAATTTATTTCCAAATCAATGTATATACTATTAGTGGCAAGGGTATTTTATTCAGTTAACATACACTATAATTCTATTGTTGGAAAGGCACATTATTTAAAAGAAAATTTTATGTGTAATATGTTCACTAACTACAGAAAAAAAATTCTGAAAATACGTTTTTCTCATTTACTCTAGTGAAATTAATTGGATGCAGTCTCAGTCTAAAAAAATCTCTCTTGATGAACTGGATTTTCAGGTAACATTGGGAAATTTTGTTCAATTCCTATTCTGAATTAATGGTTGCTTTTCATAACGTATTTCTTGGATCAAAGCCTATTTGCAAGCTGATTTAAAGTCAAAACAAGTAGTAAGAATTTGTGACAGCTTTCATCCCCTTATCTGAAGTCACATAGTCAAGAAGGAGGAGTCTTGGAAGAACCGGTATCTAAACACACTTGGGAAAAGCAGAATTCACAGCGGCCCTGCAGGGAAAACAGGAGAGAGCTGCAGCCCTGGAGAGGAAATGCTTAACCAGGATCTATTTTCCACAGTGTCGGCTCCACACTAGTCAAGAAGGAGAACATCAAGGGAACTCTCTGGATCACAGTAATGTTAATCTTTAATATCTCTTGGAAAATAGCATGCCTGGGTTGGTAAAACAACTTATGGGAAGTAAAAAAGAAAAAAGGAACTTTTAGACCTATACGGGTTTCTGGTTTTCTTTCAGAATTCTTAGAATAAATAAATATTGTAAATCCCTGTGAAAAATTCTCCTTTTTATGTCTACTATGAAGGAAACATTAAATTTATTCTCTATTGTAAGAGGTAGACATGAAGCTATGTCTCAATTTGTGATTTCATGAATTTTGATCCAGTAGAAATAAAAGAGGAAGGTATAGATCAAATTGAAAATAATTAAAATATAATATTTTATTCATGAAGACTATGGAGCTAAGATGGACTCAGATATTTTTGATCCATTTCTAAACTTCATAATGTGCATGAAAAATTTCTTGAAGATTTCCTATGTCAGGTTTTTAAAAAGCAGAGAAGAATTTTTTTCCCTTCCTGAATTAATCTTTGGAGACTATAGTGATAAAGGAAATAGTGAAGGAATTAACATCATGGGATTGGCTTTAATTTTTTAAACATTTTCAGTTTTGTTTTCATTTAATTTTAACTGAAGTTCTGTCTTATTTAGAAGTTAGGCACAACTACATATACCACGTTTGTCAAAATAAATAAATATTATTTATTCATCCCCCCGCTCAGATGGTATAGAACTCCAATGAGGTGTGACAGCTTGCAATTCATTTCAAAGTTATTTTTTCTTTCTATCCAACTTAGTCAATGGCAGAACCCAGACTCAAATCATGATTCTTGGGAAGTTAATTCTGAAGAAATCACCAAATGACTCTCTCAAAGCAACTATCTCAACCGGTAGACTCAGTTAACCTTCTAAATGTGACCACTTTTGAATCACAAGCACAGTTTGAATTAATTTCTTCATAATATTCAGGAAACATATTTTAAATAGTATAACAAACAAAAAGCACAACTTTTGTACTAAGTCTACAGAGAGAGAGAAAAAGGCACCAGTTTGATATTTAACTGTTACTTTTCAATCATATATTTTCTCTAAGTTTCGTGTCTTTTTATTTAAGACTTTTTTTTAGAGCAGTTTTAGGTTTACAACAAAATTAAGAGAATGATGCAGATATTTCCCATATACCCCTTCCACATACATGTACAGCATCCCCTGTTATAAATATCACTCAACGGAATGTTCCCTTTTTTTGGATTAGGGTAGTAGTGGAGGAAATTTTTAAAAGTGAGCGCATAGTCAACAAATATTTTTGCACTCAAAGTTACAGTGATAAATTATGTATTAGGGATGGGAAAAACAAAGGTGCCAAAGATAAAAGCCCGATCTACTACATAAGAAACTGGCAAATCAAAGATGCTATTCACTAAGATATGGAAAAAGAGGAACACGCTTTCATTCCAACATTAGCCAAATAATTAGATTTCATAAGTGAATTCACTGACAAAGTAAAAGAATATATTCACTACATCAAGTAACAAGCTTTATAGAGAATATAGAGTAACATCATTTTAAAAACAGATTTAGTCCAAACTGCCAAATTTACATATGAGAGAATTCGGACACTGAGTTTAAGAGTGAACACCTCAAGGTCACCTAGATAAAAATATAACATGAAACTTATGACCATAAAAGAATCTACAATAATATCCGATTACTTGGCTATAATTTTTACTTTTACCATTAATTTTTTTAATTATTAATATAAGTTCTCTCCATTTACTTCTGTATTTCACCTATTTAGATAGTCTATGTTGACAAATTTATTATTGTTATTATTATTATTATTATTATTATTATCATTCTCCTCCTCCTTCCCCTCCTCTTCCTCCTAATCTTATCACTCTAGGATTTGAGCATTGAAGGACTATGGACCAAAGCAATTATACTTCTCTACATGGTTTTATTCTGCTTGGCTTCTCTGACCATCCCAAACTGGAGGTGGTCCTGTCAGGAGTTGTCACCATCTTCTGTCTAATTACATTGGTGGGTAACACAGCCATCATTCTTGCATCTCTCCTGGATTCCCATCTCCACACACCAATGTACTTTTTCCTCAGGAATTTATCTCTCCTGGATCTATGTTTCACAACCAGCATCATCCCTCAGATGATGGTTAACTTGTGGGGACCTGATAAGACCATCAGCTATGTGGGCTGTGTCATTCAACTCTATGTTTATATGTGGTTGGGCTCCATTGAGTGTCTTCTCCTGGCTGTGATGTCCTATGATCGTTTTACAGCTATTTGTAAGCCTTTGCATTATTTGATAATCATGAACCCACATCTGTGTCTCAAGATGATTCTCATGGTCTGGAGTATTAGTTTGGCCAACTCTGTAGCATTATGTACAGTCACCCTGAATCTGCCTAGATGTGGAAACAAACTTCTGGATCACTTCTTGTGTGAGTTGCCAGCTATGGTCAAGATAGCTTGCATAGGGGCTGGCCCCGTGGCCGAGTGGTTAAGTTCGCGCGCTCCGCTGCAGGCGGCCCAGTGTTTCGTCGGTTCGAATCCTGGGCGCGGACATGGCACTGCTCGTCAGACCACGCTGAGGCAGCGTCCCACATGCCACAACTAGAGGAACCCACAACGAAGAATACACAACTATGTACCGGGGGGCTTTGGGGAGAAAAAGGAAAAAATAAAATCTTTAAAAAAAAAAAAAAAAAGATAGCTTGCATAGACACCACAACAGTGGAAATGTCTGTCTTTGCTTTAGGCATTGTCATCGTCCTTACACCCCTCATCCTTATTCTCATATCCTATGGCTACATTGCCAAAGCTCTGCTGAGAATGAAGTCAAAAGCAGGACAACGAAAAGCAATTAATACCTGTGGTTCTCATCTCACTGTGGTGTCCATCTTCTATGGAACTATTATTTACATGTACCTGCAACCAGGTAACAGTGCCTCCAAAGACCAGGGCAAGTTCCTCACCCTCTTTTACACCATCGTCACGCCAAGTCTCAACCCTCTCATTTACACCTTAAGGAATAAGGACATGAAGGATGCACTGAAGAAACTGGTGAGAGTTGAACACAAATCTACAAAGAGGAACTGGAAGTCATAGAAAAATATTAGAGTGGATAAGGCAACGAAATACGTTTTCTAGTTGTCTTTAATTTTCACAGAGGCCAGTAATCCCTAGATCATAGAGACCAATTTATGTAGTAATTCTTGTAAACAAACATTTTGTGGATGCAAACAATATTATAACCATCTGTCATGCGTCTAATCATTGGCACCAATATCAATATCTTGAGTAAAGCGTTTTTGTTATTTAAGTCTATTACTTCTTTATCATGATACAGAGGAATGAGAGGGCACAAATTAAAGGATTTTAAAGGTGACACCACAGTTTTATTCATTAATTATTCATTCATGAAACATTTATTCCATGAATGTCTCAATCTCAATGGAAAGAGATTAGTTAGGCTTTTGACATAGATCTATAGACTTATGTGACATAAATTTTGAAATATTAAGTGTTATTTTTTCTCAAGGTAAATTTGAGATTCAGTTTCCAGTCTTCTGAGTCCTAGCCTAATGTTTGTTTCATACGTTTTTTCTCCTTTAACCTTTATGTTTTTAAGAATATTGACACTGTGCTAGCAGATCACCCACGTTAGACAAACTAGAGCACCTGTGGTAAACTCGCACGAATGTTGGTGTGAGATCTCAGTCAGGAAAGGAACCTCTATTCAAAGAAAAGATTAGCTTTAATTATTATTATTTCTTACTATTATCAATTACCTTTTCAAATCATATATTATTCCACAAGTGTAAGGTCAGACTGACTAGATTACAGAAGTACTCATTAGCTTTTAGAAACTCAATATATTTAAAGGATTGATTGTAATTTAATATAATGGCCAAAGTATATACATTTATTTTGGAGAAATAAAAGGGAGATTAAGTATTTGAAATATTGGTTTACTTTTTTTTTTAAGATTTAATTTTTTTCCTTTTTCTCCCCAAAGCCCCCCGGTACATAATTGTATATTCTTCGTTGTGGGTCCTTCTAGTTGTGGCATGTAGGATGCTGCCTCAGCGTGGTTTGATAAGCAGTGCCATGTCCGCGCCCAGGATTCGAACCAACGAAACTTAACCACTCGGCCACAGGGCCAGCCCCTGAAATATTGGTTTACTTTGCAACTGAAATGCAGAAAATTCCCTATTTTATTGTCACCTCTTTCACTGATTTACTAAATTTGGCTTCACTATCTTGCATGTGGAGGGGGTGATGAGACCAGCCCTGATATCAGTTTCCCCGCATTAAACCCAGCATATATAAGATTAAAACCAAAGCTTACTTACTCCCTGGCTTCCTGGCTCCAGAATCCACTATCTTCCATGGAGACAGACACAGCCAAGGACAAGCACCTGGATTTGCTATTTCCTCCCTGTCAAGGAGATACAGGCTGAGGGGAAAGCTGCTGACCAGCAAGGTCACGGGCTCTCTCCTCTCTGCAAGTAGTCTCAAGGCCAAAGATAGGCTGGTGGGAAAGCTCCCACCAGCAAGGCCATATGTTCCCCCTCCCCTACCTAAAACCCCAAATAAAAACCTTTCCGTTTAGCTTTTAGGGGAGTTTGGGATTTCAGCATTAGCTGCCCTTTCTCTTTGCTCAGCACTGTGCAGTAATAAAATGCTTACTTTCTTCCACCACACCTGGTGTCAAAGATTGGCTTGCTGCACAATGGGTGAGTGAACTCAGTTCAGGTTCCATATCAGTGGGGAAACTTTCCAAAATGCAACAGTGCTGGGTGCCAGGATTTCACTTGAAGCCAGAGGAATTCCTAAGGTTGTCAAATGATGAATCTGACTGACAGAATTAATTTGTCCTTCCTCTCCCTGTATGATAAATAAAAATAGAGGACTATACCTTTAAGCAAAAGTGGCATGATTTTACCTGTTTGAAAAACAATATTGCATAATATAATTAGAGGATATCTACCGCCAAACTACCTTCCCTAAGTGCTAAATTATTTAGCACAAATAATAAGCACAAAAGCTCTCAGAAAAGTAGTGGATAAGTCTGATTAGGAGAAAATGGAAACATGTTTATTAAGTAGATGGCACTTGAGTTGAACTTTAAAGATTCTCTAACCTGAATTTGGCAGAAAACATCCAGGTAAAAATAGAGGGGCAAAGCCAGGGAGGTTAAAAACCAGCTTGCACGGTTTTTAAAACAAAGAATATAAATAAATAACCTCAGAGAATAAGGGTGGGTTGGTAAATGGAGACCAGATTGAAAAATCAATAAGAAAATATGTATGAAATGTTTACTGTGTGGAAGGCACTATGAGAAATCACCTCATGTGTTTAAATCTTATATGGTTAACATTTGGGAACAACTGTTTTGTTTTAGCAATGGAATATCATGAAAGATAAAGAAAATGTGGTGTATATATATATATATATATATAATGAAATATTTAGTCATAAAAAACAAGGATATTTTGCCATGTGCAACAATATGGATAGAGCTTGAGGGCATTATGCTAGGTGAAATAAGTCAGACAGAGAAAGACAAATACTGTATGATCTTGCTTATATATGGAATCTGGAATAAACTGAACACATAGAAACAGAAAACAGATTTGTGATTGCCAGAAGTGGGGGTGAGGTGGCGAAATAGGTAAAGGTGGTCAAAAGGCACACACGTCCAGCTACAAGATACATAGTGTACAGCATATAAGTACATCTGGAGATTTAATGTACAGCATGGTGACTATAGTTAACGGTGAATATAGTTAATAACAAGCTGTATTGTATATTTGAAAGTTGCTAAGACAGTAAATCTTAAAAGTTCTCCTGACAAGAAAAAAAAAATTTGTAACTATGTGTGCTCACGAAATTTTAAACTTATTGTGGTAATCATTTCACCATACACATATATATATATATATATATATATATGTTGTACATCTAAAACTATTACAATGTTATATGTCGATTATATTTCAAGAAAAATAAAAATAAATTTAAAAAAATAAATATCATAAAAATATATATTGCTTAATACTCCTTATACTAGCATCATTTACTAATAGAGTAGCTGTAGTTGAAAATGAATCCAAAAAACAAAACAATTAAATCAATGGCCTTTTAATATCACTGAATCCAAACACCCATGTGAAACATTTTATGTAATTTGATGATTTATAAATAAACCAGTGGACTGACATAAATTTTCAAGGGTATCTACTGTTTTGATTTTTCAAAGAAAGCCAAATATGTCTGGCCAGTAGATATATTTCATAGAAACCACATATCACAATGATCAATCAAGCATCAGAATTCTTGGACATATTAAATTACTTTATGTACCAAACATTGTACATGTCAGACATTATGACAATTGGAAATATAAAGATAAATTTTAAGAAAAATTCCTTCTACACTGTTCATAATTAATGCAAGACTTCTATGAAAAAACTCTGCACAATTATTTGTTCAGTTTTATCTCAGATATATGTTATAGGTTAGATGGAGCTTAAGTCTTCTTAATGAATGATGATGATAAAAAATCTAAAAATTTTGAAATGGCAATAATACAATTGGTGTTCCTGGGGCCGGCCCAGTGGTGCAGCAGTTAAGTGCGCACGTTCCGCTTTGGCGGCATGGGGTTTGCCAGTTCGGATCCTGGGTGTGGAGATGGCACCGCTTGACAAGCCATGCTGTGGCAGGCGTCCCATGTATAAAGTAGAGGAAGATTGACACGGATGTTAGCTCAGGGCCAGTCTTCCTCAGCAAAAAGAGGAGGATTGGCGGCAGATGTTAGCTCAGGGCTAATCTTCCTCAAAAAAAAAAAGAACATTCTTAGAATTAACAATATTTAAATACTGATGCAAAGTCAATACATCTTATGTTATATGATAAGGGAATAAAGGAGGAAAGTAAACACTGATATTTACTTATGTGTGTATATATATATATACACAAACATATTCATAAAAAAATAAAAATACTCATGACAATTACAGTCCTTGTTTCTGTAACTGGTCAAGTGGTCACAGCTGGTATTTATAACTACCTTCTTCTACTACCCATTCTGTATTCCTTTTGCCCTCAACAAGCACCCCAGCTGGTTGTGGTTCTTTACCTGATGATTGTTGTTCTTTATTCCTGAAGGGTCTGAGCCATTAGTAGTCCTGTCTGGACTGGGTTGTTGCCGTAGTTTTCCATTGACCTTAGTCACAGGGGTGGGAAATATTAAGAGATGACCTAAGGGATCTCCTATATTCCAGACATACTCTTCCTTACTTCCACTGTGTAGTAACAGTCCAATTTCCCCTTGATAGGATCAATCACGCCAGCCAACACCATAACTGCCTTCATTGCCTGTTGATTCAGAGGCATGAGGAACCTAAAGTGGATTGGTGGCAGTCTCAACTTCTGCTTCAATGGAATCATTGTGCCTCATTGTAGGAGCAGTCTTCCATCTGAAACTAAGGCCCCTAAGCCAGCAGAGCATAAAGTTGTGGGAACAGGAAGCAAAAATTTTGATAGTGGGTCACTAAGGGTAATGAGTGGTGCCAGTCCCATTTCCACCCCTTGGATATTGGACCCATGAGTCCTTGTTGTCAATAAACAGCACCATATACTAGACACTGATTCAGAGCATATACAGACTTCAGGAGAACCTTGCCCTAGCCCTATAAATTATGGCCACCTAGGTGGTGCTGTACCTGAGTTTTCAAAAGGTTATTTCACTATTATACCAATCCAGCTGCTTCAGGATGATGGGAAATATGGTAAGACCAGAGAATTCCATGAGCATGGGGCCCATTGTCAAAATTCTTTGCTGTGAAATGAGTTGTTGATCAGAAGTAATGTAGAATACCATGATGATGGATATAGCATTCTTTAAGTCCTCAGATGGTAGTTTTGGCAGAAGCATTGAATGCAGGGAAGGCAAATCTGTATCTAAGTATCTATTCCAGTAAGGATAAAAAGCTGCCCCCTCCAAGGTCCAATGTAATCAACCTGCCACCAGATACCTAGCTGATCACCCCAGTGAATGGCGCCATTTCAGGGACTCAATGTTGATTGCTGCTGCTGGCAGGTGGTGCACTCAATAGTGGCTGTACCCTGGTCAGCCTTGGTCAGTGGAAGTACAACTTGCTGAGCCCATGCATACCCTCCATCCCTTCCACCATGGCCTCTTTGTTCATGAGCCCACTGGGCAATTTCAGGGGTGGCTGAGGAAAGAGGCAAGCTGGTACCCACAAAATGGGTCATCCTATCCACTTGATTATTTTTAAAAAGACTCCTCTGCTGAACTCAGTCTTTGGTGAGCATTCACATGAGAAAAAAATATCTTCACGTTTTTAGACATTCAGAGATGTCTATCTATATATCTCTCCCCCAAATTTGTCACCAATTTTCCAATCATATTCCTTCCTAGTACCAGACCATCAAACGAAACCATTGGCTAAAACCCAGAAATCTGTATATAGGTGCACATCTGGTAATTTCTCTTTCCAAGCAAAGTGAACAACCAGGTGCATTGCCCATAGTTCTGCACCATGGGAGGATTTTCCTTAACCACTGTCTTTCAGGGATGTCCCAGAAAGGGGCTGTAGTGGTGCAGCTGTCTACTCTCAGGTGGTGTCTGAATATTGTGCAGAACAATTTGTTAGCCAGGCCTAAGTTTTCCGTTTCTCTGTCAACCAGTAAAAGGGAACTCCCCATGAGGCCATAGGTACAGGCTTGGAGAGAGAAGGCAGTGTGGCAGGAATGGGGATCGTGAGCAATTGAGATACCTCCTCATGTAACTCACTTGTGTCTTCAGGACCAGCTCGAGCCTGATCACATATACACACTTTCGTTTGATGATGGAGTGCTACTGAGCATGTGCAACTTCATAGCTTGGTGAGTCATAATATACAGCTCACATTTTTCTTTGTGAATTTTCTTTTAATAATGTAATAAAACATTTAATGTAATAAAAAACAAATAAATGTTTTCCCCATATTTATTGCTATATAATTGACGTATAACATTGTGTAAGTTTAAGATGTAGAAATGTAATGATTTGATATGTATATATATATTGCAAAATTATTACCACAGTAAGGTTAGTTAATACATCTATCAACTAATTTAGTCACAATTTTTTTTTGTGGTGAAAACTTTTAAGATCTACTGTCTTAGCAACTTTCAAAATGCATTATATTGTTGGTAACTATATTTACCATGCTATACAGTACACCACCAGAACTTATTCATCTGATAAGTGGAAGTTTGTACCCTTTGACCACCTTAACCCATCCAAGTTCCCATCCCCACCCTGTCCCTGGCTACCAATGATCTGATCTCTGTTTTTGTGAGTTCTGTTTTTTTTAGATTCCACATATAAACGAGATCATACAGTATTTGTCTTTCTCTGTCTGACTTATTTCAGTTACCATAACGCCTTCAACATTCATCTATGTTGTCACAGATGGCAAAACTTACTTCTTTTTTATGGCTGAATAATATTCCATTGCATATATACATACCACATTTTCTTTATCCATACATCCATTGATGGACACGTAGGTTTTTTCCATCTCTTGGTTATTGTAAATAATGTTGCAATGAACATGGAGGTGCAGATAACTCTTTGGGATAGCGACTTGCTGGAATTGCTGGATCACATGGTAGGTCTATTTTAAGTTTTTTCAGGAAACCTCCATACTGTTTTTCTATAGTGCCTGTATCAGATTACATTCCCGCCAAGAGTGTACAAGTTGTCCTCTTTTCTCCACATCCTCACTAGAATTTTTTATCTCTTGTCTTTTTGATGATGTCCATTCTTTTTTTTATAACTAACAATTTGTTTAATTTAATTTTTCCTCACCAGTTTTAATCACATTTGTAAATAAATGTTTAGGGTAGAGAATAAAATATTAGGGGAACATGTATAAGATTACTGCCCAGGAAAAAATTTTATTACTTCCTATTCTCTTCCTTCAACAAATTTTCTGTCTTTGATCTCTATTGTTCTCTGGTCAAAAGGCAGCTGTCCATGATATTCTCTATTCCTACCTTTGATTTCTTTTGAAGTACAAACTTTCTATTAGTACCAAGAAGAAGATTCAGTTGAGTGCCCTCATTGTCACTTTTCATGTCACCAGAAACCTGATTGTCACAGACGCCTAAATGCCAAGGGCCACTTGCTGCAGTTGCCACTACCAGCAGAGACTGGAGAACAGGGGACTTGGTTATGGTATGTCCTGCTGCCCACGTCAAGTGATGAAGCCACAATCACCCCAAGTCTAGGAAAACTGTTCTAGGCATGGTAAGCAGACATTCAAACAGTACTGTGCTTGTGGCTGTTTGGAGCAGAGACGTACAAAACAATTTTACTGTACAACTATCTTATTACACTGCCCATTTGTCTTCTATAGAAAAAAAAAAGCAAACACATTTTTTTCAGCCTTAAGGCTTTACCCTTCCTTTGCAGGAAATCGGCCTACCCCATTTTGACCTAGAACATAAGACTCAAATCTAATACAGTCCAAGTGTCTTCCAGCTCAAAGTAAACAGAGCATTTCCAGAATTAAGTTTATAAATCTAACCTGTTGCACCGTTTCTGTATCTACTTTAAGCAGGCATGAAAGGATTCCTGGCCAAAACTATTACACTCATAAAACAGACTCAATTCTCTTACTTTAAAACTGGTCTTTTTATTTCTCCTCTTGAAGTAGAAGAGGTACCAGCAGGTTCCTAATTGTTGTGTGGATAGCAGAGAAATTTTCACTTTAAATTATGCCTTTAGGAGCCAGAGGTTGTACGAAACTCACTTTTAACACAGGGAAGGCACATAAGACTAGGTCTGACTCTAAACTGACAACTGCTGAAAGGATTAGGCCTTGGGTACAAATGCAGCCATTATTTTGCAGTAATTATGCTGCATTTATGATATCATTCTTCACAACAAAAATAAAGCAGCTTGCTCGTTAGCTGTGTTACAAGTCGTTCTTTCCTTAGCCAGTTATAAAGACACTGACTTATTCAACTTACATTCATATGAAAGCCTTCTCTGTCTCTGATATCACAGAATAAGCTTTCTTTGGAGGCGATTCTTTATAAAAGTGTCAAATTCGTGTACTATCAAAAGCGATAAGTCAGTAATTTCTATCATTCACATAGGACTCGCTCCCCAAGGACACCAGCGAAGTCTGAAGCTAATGCACAAGTGGGGCCTCAAGGAAGCCATCCAGAGCCTCTCCGCCTATGCTGTATGTGATGTTTCAAGATAACCACAAAGTTAAAAAAAAAAAAAAAATCCCTTCCCAGTTATCCTATTGTACTACATGTTTTAAAAGGTGGTTTCCTTAATGGAAAAAATGAAATGGATAGCCAAAAGCTATTAACTTTTTTCCTCCAATGAAAGCCTCTCACCTTGAAAAAAATGTTTTTCTTCAGCAACAGACTTGATAGAGGAAAGATTCCTCTACTTTCTCCACACATTTCATAACATTACACTGGCCTCCATAAACACCTATTGAGAAAGCCAGAGGGTAAGATGTTGCATTTCTTTTAAAATAATTTAAAATATATTAAATTTTCCAAATGCAGATTTTGTTTGAATGAGGTGTCTGTATCAGACAACTATATGCCACTGAAGGAGAACAGTACCTTTTGTGTGTGTGAGGGAGATTGGCCCTGAGCTAACATCTGTTGCCAATCTTCCTCCTTTTGCTTGAGGAAGATAGTTGCTGAGCTAACATCTGTGCCCATCTTCCTCTACTTTATGTGGGATGCCACACAATGTGTCTTGGTGATCAGCGCTAGGTCTGTGCCAGGATTCAAACCTGCAAACTCTGGGGGCCGGCCCGGTGGTGCAGCGGTTAAGTTCGCACGTTCCGCTTCTCGGCGGCCCGGGGTTCGCTGGTTTGGATCCCGGGTGCGGACATGGCACTGCTTGGCAGCCATGCTGTGGTAGGCGTCCCACGTATAAACTAGAGGAAGATGGGCACGGATGTTAGCTCAGAGCCAGGCTTCCTCAGCAAAAAGATGAGGACTAGCAGTAGTTAGCTGAGGGCTAATCTTCCTCAAAAAAAAAAAAAAAAACCTGCAAACTCAAGCCACCAAGTGCAGCATGCTAACTTAACCACTGTGCCACCTGACTGGCCCCAGGAGAATAGTACTTTAAGTTTAGTTTAAATTTTTGTTGAGGAGTAGAGTTGAAACTGGCTGATTGGTCCAATATGGTTAAGCAGCAAAGACAGATCTCATACATAAGATTATCCGCTGAAGTGATGACAACAACCAATTCTTTACACAATTAAGAAGAGACATCTTGGGGCTGGCCCAGTGGCATAGCAGTTACGTTTGCACACTCCTCTTTGGTGGCCTGGGCTTCGCTGGTTCGGATCCCAGGTGTGGACCTATGTATCGCTTATCAAGCCACGCTGTGGCAGGTGTCCCACATATAAAATAGAGGAAGATGGGCACAGATGTTAGCTCAGAGTCAATCTCCCTCAGCAAAAAGAGCATACTTGTCCCTGTGGCAATAACTCCACTATGTGGAAAAAAATGTGTAGCAAAGACTATTGGTCACAGGAGCTAATGCAATTGGAGTTTTTTAAAGATTGGTACCTGAGCAACAACTGTTGCCAATCGTCCTTTTTCTTCTTCTTCTCCCTAAAGCCGCACCAGTACACAGTTGTATATTGTAGTTGTGAGTGCCTCTTGTTGTGCTATGCGTGACGGCGCATCAGCATGACCTAATGAGCAGTGCGCTGTTGGCACCCAGGATCCAAACAGGCGAAACCCTGGGCCCCCCATAGCGGAGCCCGCGAACTTAACCACTCAGCCACAGGGCTGGCCCCGCAGTTGGAGTTTTCAGTTCCAAGGCCCAGATCCCGAGAAGTCAGTCATCTGCCACTGTGATGAGGTACAAACTTTTGGAACAGAAGCACACCAATCTCAGGGGGCTAATGTGGACATCACTGTCATCTGTGGGGGGTCGAGCTGAGTGTGGTAGAGTGACCTCAGCCTCTCCCTACACAGCCCCACCAGTGTAGGGGTCCTACATGATCACATTGATATTATAAGAAGCTGTGACAAGCAAGGCAGAGTGAGGGGAGTAGTCCCAAGAGGCAACATTGCTTTGGTGGCCCTCTAGCTTCCAGATTAATGTGTAGGACAGCATGCTCCATAGAAAGACCAACTCCCTTCCAGCTGCAGAGCACAGCATGCTGCAGTCCTGGGAAATGCAACAATAAATCCACTGCAGGTAGCCCAATAACACCTGAAACTGTTTGTCATGTTCAGTCAGGTCCCAGATAGGAAGAGTATGATCCCAAGATAGAGACCAAAATCAAACTGCCACTAGGAATGAAGTTCAGATCTCTCACGACATCTTTGTGGCTGGAAAGATTGAAAACAAAAGCCGTATCTGCATCTCCCAAATCTTGATCTGTCCCCCACTGAATTTGTAGCGAGGATCAAGCAAGAAACTTCTGGCACTTGGGAATGGTGACATACCTAGAGCGGAAAGTTGGGTGGAGAAGGCCGTGGGTTGAAGGCCAAATCTCAGACAATCTGACCACCATCCAGGGTCTTCTATTTTGGGCTGCCTCACCCTTTTGCATCATTTTTGCTGCTTAGGCTTTTGGCTGCAAACCCTTTAGGGATGGCTTCAAACCCTTTAGGGCTCCTCTAGTAGCCAAGAGATCAGCTTGACCATTCAGTGTCCTTGAGACCAAGCAAACCAGGAGCCATCTGGGGAGAAGGTGACACTCCCAGTTTCACAGTAGACTCCCAATCAAACTGGTGGAGGACCTGGGCTTGAGTTCAGCCAGCAGCAATGGTTTCTCTCTAGCCTTCGTGGAGGACGTGCATGGCTCCACAGCAGGCTGCCAGTGCCTAGATCCCTGGGCCGGGGTGGAGGGTGTGTGGCAGCAGAATGAGGCTGTCCACTTCTAATGTTCTGCATCAGATTTTAAGAAAAATTTCAGTGTAAAACAAACAATAAAAAGCCCTCATGCCACTGCTGTGTCCCCATCCTGCCCCCACCCTACTCCAGAGAGGACATCAGCTGCTTCCTATCACATGGCAGCTAATGGTCATTCTAGCAGGTGTGAGGTGATATTTCATTGTGGGTTTTTTTTTTTTTTTTTGAGGAAGACTAGCCCTGAGCTAACATCTGCTGCCAATCCTCCACTTTTTGCCAAGGAAAACTGACC
Source organism: Equus asinus (assembly GCF_041296235.1). Classification (NCBI taxonomy): domain Eukaryota; kingdom Metazoa; phylum Chordata; class Mammalia; order Perissodactyla; family Equidae; genus Equus; species Equus asinus. Next base: position 37,222,167 of record NC_091797.1, read on the forward strand.
TTGAGCTAACATCTGTGCCCATCCTCCTCTACTTTATATGTGGGACGCCTACCACAGCATGGCTTGCCACACAGTGCCATGTCTGCACCCAGGATCTGAACCGGCGAACCCCATGCCACCGAAGCAGAATTTGTGCACTTAACTGCTGCGCCACTGGGTCGGCCCCTCTCATTGTGGTTTTAACTCGCATTTCTCTGATAATTAGCAATGTTGAGCACCTTTTCATGTACCTGCTGCCCATTTGTATGTATTCTTTGGGAAAATGTCTATTCAGATCATTTGCCCATTTTTAAGTTGGATTATTTGTTTTTCTGCTATTGAGTTGTATGAGTTCCTTGAGTATTTTGGATTTTAACCTCTCCTCAGATAAGTGATTTGAAACATCTTCTCCCATTCCATAGATTGCCTTTTCATTTGTTCGTGGGCTTAGCTTGCTGTTCTGTTTTTCTAGTTGCCTGAGGTATAAAGAGAAGTTGTTTATTTGAGCTGTTTATTTTTTCTTAATGTAGGTGTTTATCGCTATGAACTTCCCTCTTAGAACTGATTTGGCTGCGTCCCGTAAATTTTGGTATGTTTTATTTCTATTTTCATTTGTCTCACAATATTTTTTTATTTCTCTTTTGATTTCTTCTCTGGCTCATTGGTTGTTCAGGAGCATGTTGTTTAATCTCTACATATTTGTAAATTTTCCAGTTTTCTTCTTGTGATTGATTTCTAGTTTCATACCATTGTGCTTGGAAAAGATACTTGATCTGATTTCAGTCTTCTTAAATTTATTAAGACTTGTTTTGTGGCCTAAGGTATGATCTTTCCTGGAGAATATTTCATGTGTGCCTGAGAAGAATATGTATTCTGCTGCTATTGGTTGGAATGTTCTGTAAATTTCCATTAAGTCCATTTGGTCTAACATGTAGTTTAATTCCAATAGTTCCTTATCGATTTTCTGTCTGGATGAGCTATCCGTTGATGAAAGTGAGTTATTGAAGTCCCTTACTATTATTGTTTTGCTGTTTATTTCTCCCTTCAGATCTATTAGTATTTGCTTAATATACTTAGGTGCTCCTTTCTTGGGTGCAAAAATGTTTACTAATGTTATGTCCTCTTGATGAATTGACTCCTTTATCATTATAGGGTGACCTTATTTTTCTTATTTAACTTTGGCTTAATGTCTGTTTTGTCTAGCATAAGTATGGCTATCTCTGTTTTCTTTCGGTTTCCGTTTGCACAGAATATCTTTGTCCATTCCTGCATGTTCAGTCTATTTATGTCTCTAAAGCTGAAGTGAGTCTCTTGTAGGCAGCATATACTTGGGTCTTGCTTTATTTTCTATTCAGCCACACTCTGTGTCTTTTGATTGGAGAATTTAGTCCATATACATTTAAAGTAATTATTGATAGGAATGGACTTACTATTGCCATTTTGTTTACTGGTTTCTGGTTGTTTTGTAATTCATTTGTTCCTCTCTTCCTTTGTGATTTGATGATTTTCTGGAGTGATATGCTTTGATTCCTTTTTCTTTATATTTTGTATATCTACTATAGGTTTTTACTTTGGCTCCCATGAGGTTTACATAGAACATGTTACATTTATAACATTCTACTTTAGGCTGATAACAATTTCAACCACATACAAAAGCTCTATATTTTTACACTCTCCCCTCAAATTTTATGTTTTTGATAGTACAATTTATATCTTTTTACATTGTGTATAATTTAATGAGTTGTAGTAATATTTATTTTTAATAGTTTTATCTTTTCATCTTTATACTAGAGGTGAGACTTACTCACCACCATTGCATTATAGTACCCTGAATTTATCAGTCACTTTTATACTTTCACATGTTTTCCTGTTACTAACTAGCATCCCTTCATTTCAACTTGAAGAATGCCCTTTAAGATTTCTTAGTAAGTTCTCATAAGGCCTTTAACATTTCTTAATCATTTCCTGTAAGGCTGATCTAATGGTGGTGAACTCCTTCAGCTTTTGTTTACCTGGAAAACTCTTTTAATCTCCCCTTCAATGCTGAAGCACAAGTTGACTGTGTAGAGTTTTCTTTGCTGGCAGATTTTAAACTTTCAGTACTTTGCATATATCATCCTGTTCCCTTATGGCCTGCAAAGTGTCTTCTGAAAAACCTGCTGATAGTCATGTGGAGGCTAACTTATAGATGATAAGTTGTCTTTCTCTTGCTGCTTTTAAGCTTCTCTCCTTATCATTAACTTCTGACAGTTTAATTGTAATGTGTCTCAGTACGAGTCTGTTTGAATTCACTTTATTTGGAACTTTCTGGGCTTCCTGGATCTGAATGTCTGTTTCCTTCCTCAGGTTAGGGAATTTTTCACCCATTATTTCCTTGAATAAATTTTCTGCCCCTTTTTCTCTCTCTTCTCTTTCTGGGAACCTTATAATGTGTATATTGCTCTACTTGGTATCCCATAAGTCCTTGCAGCTTTCTTCACTCTTTTTTCATTCTTTTTTTCTTTCACTCCTCAGATTGGATAAATTACACTACCCTGACTCAAGTTTGATGATTCTTTCTTCACTTGGTCTAGTCTGCTGTTGAACCCCTCTAGTGAATTTTTCAGTTTAGTTATTGTATTCTTCAACTCGGATTTTTGTCTGGGATTTTTAAAATATTTTCTATCTCTGTTGAAGTTCTCACTTTATTCATGCTATTGCCCTGCTTATCTCAGTAAGCATCTTTATGATTGTTATTTGGAACTCTCTATCAGGTAAATCACTTATCTCCATTTCATTAAAATCTGTTTCTAAAGACTTCTTTTTCTTTTCTATAGAACACATTCCTATATTTCTTTATTTTCCTTAACTCTCTGTGTTGGTTTCTATGCAGTAGATAAAACAGCCACCTCTCCCAGTCTTGAGAGAGGAGTTTTGTGTAGGAAATCAACCTCATCAATCAATCTGGACCCAGCTCCTGCTTGTCTCCCAAATCTTTCTGTGATATAGCCTAGATGCAGAAGCAACCCAAGTGCCCATCAACTGATGAATGGATAAAGAAGATGTGGTGTATATATATACAATGGAATATTAGTCATAAAAAAGAAGACAAAATCATCCCATTTACAATAACATGGATGAACCTTGAGGGTATTATTTTAAGTGAAACAAGCCAGACAAAGATAAACACCATATGATTTCATTCATATGTGGAAGATAAACAAACACACTAATAAAGAGAAAAGATTAGTGATTACCAGAGGTGAAGTGAGTGGGGTAGACAAAAAGGGTAAAGGAGTATATATGTATGGTGATAGATAAAAACAAGACTATTGGTGGTGAGCATGATGCAGTTTATACAGAAATTGATACATAATAATGTACACCTGAAATTATACAATGCTATAAACAAATATGACCTCAATAAAATAATTTTTTAAAAAACCTTTGTGATTGTCCAAACCATCTTCTTTGTTCTTAGTGTCTCCCAGTAGTCAAGGGTGTGCTAATACCTAAAAGTGTCCCAAAGGGGAGGATTTCATTCAGCACCTAGATGCAGGCTAATCAGAAGTCAGAAACTCAGGAAGCAGATGGAAAGCCCCTTCCAGGGAGAAACTGGGAGATAGACATTTATGCCTGCTCACTCTGCACTAGGCCTGAGTACATAACCATGACGTGGGTTGGGGTGGAAGGTAGAAGTGGTGTTCCTGTGCTCATTAAGGCCTCCTTCTTTTAACAATGAAATATCTGATGAAGAAAGAAAAAACCTATCCTATTCACAATAGCATCAAAATGAGTAAAATACTTAGGAATAAATTTAACCAAGGAAGTGAAAGATCTGTACAATAAAAACTACAAGACTCTGATGAAAGAAATTGAAGAAGACACAAACAAATGGAAAGATATTGTTAAAATGTCCATACCACCCAAAGCATCTATATAGTCAACGCAATCCCTATCAAAATCCCAATGGCATTTTTCACAGATATAGAAACACAGTCTGAAAATTAGTATGGAACCATGAAAGACCCCAAGAGCCAAAGCAATCCTGACAAAGAAGAATAAAGCCAGAGGCATCACACTTTCTGATTCAAACTACACTACAAAGCTATACTTATTAAAACAGTATGGTACTGACACAAAAATAGACATAGACCAATGGAAAATAATGGAGAGACCAGAAATAAAGCCTTGCATATGCAGTCAGCTAATATTTGACAAGAGAGTCAAAAAGACTCACAGGGAAAGGACAGTCTCTTTAATAAATGTGTTGAGAGAACTGGATAACCATATTTATAAAAATGAAATTTGACCCCTATCTTACACTATTTACCAAAATTAACTCAAAATGTGGTAAAGACTTAAACGTAAGACTTGATAGCTTAAAACTCTTAGAAAAAAACCTAACGAAGAAGCTCCTTGACATTGGTCTTGGCAAAAAATGTTTGGATATGACATCAAAGGCACAAGCAACAAAAGCAAAAATCAGCAAGCGAGACTACATCAAACTAAAAAGCAAAAGAAACCATCTACAAAATGAAAAGGCAACCTACAAAATGGGAGAAAATATTTGCAAATCATGTATCTGATAAGGGGCTAATATCCAAAATATATAAAGAACTCATACAACTCAATGGTGGAAAAACAATCTAATTTAAAAATGGGCAGAGGAACTGAATAGACATTTTCCCAAAGAAGACATACAAATGGCCAACATGTATATGAAAAGGTGTTCAACATCACTAATCATCATGGAAATGCAAATCAAAACCATAGTGCGGTATCACCTTATAACTGTTAAAATGGCTATCATCAAGAAGGCAAGAGATAACAAGTTTTGGCAAGAATGTGGAGAAAAGGGAACCCTTGTGAATGTTGGTGGGAATGTAAATTGGTTCAGCTACTTTGGAGAATAGTATGGACGTACCTCAAAAAATTAAAACTAGAACTACTCTATGATCACCAATCCCCCTTCCAGGTATATATCCGAAAGAAATGAAACCGAGATCTCAAAGAGATATCTGCATTCCCATGTGCATTGCAGTGTTATTCACAATAGCCAAGATATAGAAACAACCTAAGCATCCATCAACAGATGAATGGATTAAGAAGATGTGGTATACATGTATAGGAAGGAATATTATTCAGCTATGAGAAAGAAGGAAATCCTTCCATTTGTGATAACACGGATGGGCCTTGAGGACATTATGCTAAGTGAGATAACTCAGATAGAAAAAGACAAATACTGTATGATCTCACTTATATGTGGATTCTAAAGGAGCCAAACTCTTAAAAACAGAGAGTAGAATGGTGGTTACCAGGGACTAGAGAGTAAGGAAATTGAGGAGATGTTGTTTAGGAGTACAAACTTGCAACTAGAAGATGAAACAGTTCTGGAGATCTAATGCACAGTATAGGAAATATAGTAATTACAGTCAACAATATTGTATTATAAACTTCAAAGTTGCTAAGAGACTAGATCTTAAATGTTGTCACCACAAAAAAGAAATGGTAATTATGTGATATGATAGAGGTATTGGTTAACACTATGTAGTAATCATATTATAATATATTAAATCAACACATTGTACATCTTAAACCTACACAATGTTATATGTCAATTATATCTCAATTAAGAAAAAAGAAGCCCTGGGGCCAGCCCAGTGGCATATTGGTTAAGTTTGCACACTCCACTTTGGCAGCCTGGGTTCACAGGTTGAGATCTTGGGGACAGAGATAGCACTGCTTATCAAACCATGCTGTGGTGGCATCCTACGTAAAATAGAGGAAGACTGGCACAGATGTTAGCTCAGGGCCCAACTTGAAAGAAAGGAACGAAGGAAGGAAGGAAGGGGGAAGGAAGGAAGCAAGGAAGGAAGAAAGTCCTTCTTTGTTTGCTACAGTCCTGTGGAACACATAAATGCAAGGCCTAATAGTTATCAGAGCTAGACTACCCGGAGACCTGTCCCTTTGGCTGCAGTGCTACAGCTGAGGCACCAGACTTATATACAAGCTCCTTCAAGCAAGATACTGGTGACTTGAAGTGGGCTACAGAGAAAGGTGTCTGCCAGTTTCCCTGGGATCTGAGGAGGATCACAGCCAGCCACTAGACGTGTGCTAAATTAGAGGCCAGACCCTCAGGCAGTTGCTGTTAAGTATGCCAATGGACCCTTTCAAGGAAAGACTGGGAGATGGGCATTTTTGCCTGCTGCATCTACAATGAAGTCAGGAGGATAACCACAGCAAGTGCCCACACATCCGTAACACCTCCTTCTTTGTTTGCTATAGTCTTGTGGGCCTCACGGACACAAGTCTCATTGGCTTTCAGCGTTAGGTGTTTTGAGGGTCCATCCCTCGGGTACAAGTCTTAACAGTTGGGGTGCTAAATATGGGGTCCAATCCCTTTGCTCCATATCAGGAGCCTCTTGTGTCACCATCTTGGTTGACCTCCACATCCAGGAGTCTGAATGTTATTCTAAGTCTATGGGGAGCCTTGAAAGATTTCAAATAGTAAATTAAAACATTTTATGTAATTTTTTTAAAGAACACTTTTGGCTGCCAAGTAGAGAATGGATGGAACAGGGAGAAAGTTAGAGCAGGGAAACAAGATTGGAGGCCATTGGAACTCTAGAAAAAAAGACAGTGGCTCAGTGTAAGTTAGTAATACTATAAATGGAGAGAAGAGGTAAAGGTTGAAATAGTTCAAATATTCAGGGTGAAGGCAGGGGAGTAATTAAGGATGACTCTAAGGTTTCTGGCCAATAAGAGGTAGATGTTTGTACCATTTACCATGATGAGGAAGACTAGAGTGATAGCAGATTTGGTGCAGTAGGAATCAAGAGTTCTATTTTAGCCATGATTAGATTCATATTTTCGTTAGACATCCAAACATGGGTGAAATTAAGCAGTTAGAATTACCAATTTGATGTTTAATAGAGGAGACTGGAAATATAAATTTGAAAGCCATCAATATGTACATGGCATTTAAAGCCTTGGAACTATATGATATTAACCAGAGAGGCAGTATAAACAGGGAAGAATAGAACCCTTAGTAAGGGCATAGGAATCTTAGACTCAGTATTTCTAAAAGTTCCACACACACTGGTTAATCTGATATGCAGCCAGATAGGGAAGAACTGCTAATAATTTCATTTAAATTTCATTTAAATGGCTCCCATTGCTAAAGGAAGGAAGGAAACAAACGTGTAAATAAAAAGGAAACAGAAAAACACATCACGATTTAGTCAAAAGGGTTCAAAGAAACATTATATGGTACATCCAAGGCATATAAGCATCTGGTTCACAATCTGTGTTTACCCATTCCTGGAAAAACAATCAGAAAATTTTCAAAAATTTAAAGAATCTAGATGATTTGTCTAATTTTTCCAGAGTAGCAAATCCATGAGACATAATCACAAAATAAAAAGCAGAGAACTAGGAAATCACTATGCAAGAATGTAATTAAAGTAGATCTATATATGAGAATTTATATACATTTTTCTTTTTCAAACAAAAATTGAATATTTTTTATAGTTGGATTTAAATTCTCAAATTCAATTACAACGCCAAAGAAGGGTTGTGTTTTTTTTAAAGGAGAGATATAGAAAACAACTTAAGGGGGAGAGAAGAAAATATATGAGTGAAATTTAGATGTTTATGAACATAAATACAAAAATTCTCAACAAAATTTTGGCAACCCGAATACAGCAATTCATCAAAAGAATCATACATCATGATCAAGTGGGATTCACACCAGGGACACAGGGATGGTTCAACATTCGCAAATCAATCAACATGATACACCACATCAACAAACTGAGGAATAAAAACCACATGATCATCTCAATAGATGCAGAGAAGGCATTTGACAAGATCCAACAGCCATTTATGATAAAAACTCTGAACAAAATGGGCATAGAAGGAAACTATCTCAACATAATAAAGGCCATATACGACAAACCCATAGTCAACATCATACTCAATGGGCAAAAACTGAACCCCATCCCCCTGAAAACAGGAACGAGACAAGGATGCCCTCTATTACCACTCTTATTCAACATCGTACTGGAGGTCCTGGCCAGAGCAATCAGGCAAGAAAAAGGAATAAAAGGAATCCAAAGAGGGAGGGAAGAAGTGAAACTCTCGCTGTTTGCAGACAACATGATCTTATACATAGAAAACCCCAAAGAATCCACTGAAAAACTTTTAGAAGTAATCAACAACTACAGCAAAGTTGCAGGGTATAAAATCAATTTACATAGATCAGCATTTCTATACTCTAATAACGAACTAACAGAAAAAGAACTCAAGAACACAATACCATTCACAATCGCAACAAAAAGAATAAAATACCCTCGGGTGAATTTAGCTAAGGAAGTGAAAGACCTATACAATGAAAATTACAAGGCTTTTCTGAAAGAAATGGATGACAACATAAATAAGTGGAAAGACATTCCATGCACATGGATTGGAAGAATAAACATAGTTAAAATGTCCATTCTACCTAAAGCAATCTACAGATTCAACACCATCCCAATCAGAATCCCAATGACATTCTTTACAGAAATACAACAAAGAACCCTAAAATTCATATGGGGCAACAGAAGACCCCGAATTTCTAAGGCAATCCTGAGAAAAAAGAACAAAACGGGAGGCATCACAATCCCTGACTTCAAAACATACTACAAAGCTACAGTAATCAAAACAGCATGGTACTGGTACAAAAACAGGTGCACAGATCAATGGAACAGAATTGAAAGCCCAGAAATAAAACCACAGATCTATGGACAGCTTATCTTTGACAAAGGAGCTAAGGGCATACAATGGAGAAAAGAAAGTCTTTTCAACAAATGGTGCTGGGAAAACTGGAAAGCCACATGTAAAAGAATGAAAATTGACCATTCTTTTTCACCATTCACCAAAATAAACTCAAAATGGATTAAAGACCTAAAGCTGAGACCTGAAACCATAAGGCTTCTGGAAGAAAACATAGGCAGTACACTCTTTGACATCAGTATTGAAAGGATCTTTTCAGACACCATGCCTTCTCAGAGAAGGGAAACAATAGAAAGAATAAACAAATGGGACTTCATCAGACTAAAGAGCTTCTTCAAGGCAAATGAAAACAGGATTGAAACAAAAAAACAACCCACTAACTGGGAAAAAATATTTGCAAGTCATATATCTGACAAAGGCTTAATATCCATAATATATAAAGAACTCTCACAACTCAACCACAAAACATCAAACAACCCAATGATAAATGGGCAGGAGACATGAACAGACATTTCTCCAAAGAAGATATACGGATGGCCAATAGGCACATGAAAAGATGCTCATCATCGCTGATCATCAGGGAAATGCAAATCAAAACTACACTAAGATATCACACCCATTAGAATGACAAAAATAACTAAAACAAATAGTAACAAATGTTGGAGAGGTTATGGAGAAAAAGGAACCCTCATACACTGCTGGTGGGAATGCCAACTGGTGCAGCCACTATGGAAAACAGTATGGAGATTCCTCAAAAAATTAAAAATAGAACCACCATACGATCCAGCTATCGCACTACTGGGTATCTATCCAAAGAGCTTGAAGTCAGCAATTCCAAAAGTCCCATGCACCCCAATGTTCATTGCAGCATTATTTACAATAGCCAAGACGTGGAAGCAACCTAAGTGCCCATCAACAGATGATTGGATAAAAAAGATGTGGTATATATATACAATGGAATACTACTCAGCCGTAAAAAAGAACAAAATCGTCCCATTCGCAACAACATGGATGGACCTTGAGGGAATTATGTTAAGTGAAATAAGCCAGATAGACAAGGACAATCTCTGTATGTCTCCACTCATATGAGGAATTTAAACATGTGGACAAAGAGAACAGATTAGTAGCTACCAGGGAAAAGGGGGAGTAGTGAGTGGGCACAAAGGGTGAAGGGTTGTACCTACAACACGACTGACAGACAATAATGTACAACTGAAATTTCACAAGATTGTAACCAATCATTAACTCAATAAAAATTTTTAAAAAAAGAAATTGAGGTCTTTGATCAAAGTGAATATTTTCGAGTATTCATATGTTTAGAATGTTGATCAACAAAAAAAGTCATTAATTGATTTTATATTTCTTATCATCATCAATAAAAACGATATATAGAGAGAATACATGCCCAAATATACATTTACAACATATATATAATCCTAAAAGAAGTGGTTGAAGAGGGAAAGTGTTTACCAGATGTTTTATCAAATACCAGTACAAACTCAAAAAATTGACAAAAATGAATATTTTTATAGCATACAGACCCCCTGAATTGATTGAAACAGTAATAGCTAATGCTTCCTGTGTGCCAACCAGTATTGTAATATTTTACATATGTTAAATCTATTTAATTCTCATACTAACCCTTTAATATATATTATTACTATCTCCCCATTGTAGATAAGAAATCTGAGACCCCAAAAAGTTAAGTAATTTTCCCATGTTCACACAGCCGATAACTGGAACCACTGGGATTTCAGCCTAGAACATCTGGCCCTATAAACTGTCCATGTAATGTTCACACTACATTATATCTCCAATGTAGAATACAATGATTATTATCATACAGAAGCAGATAGCTAAAATGGTTTTATTGCTCAATGATGGAAGTCATCAAATCAAACGTGTATCATAAGGCAATTTGTGCTTATGTATTTTATTAAAGCAATTATTAGTGGTATGTACTTTTAATTCAAGGGAACTCATAACTTATGATAATAAAACAACTCATAAAAATCTTCAGATAAGTACTCCCTCCAGGACATAGGGTTTAAATAGTGACCTCTGAGATAACAGACGAAATTAACTGTCATTGACAGAGGTATTTGAATTACCTATTGTGGTATCAAACAAAGGCACTTTAGGACTGAAAACAATATAAATCTTAGGATGCTCAACTTACTGTTTAGGGCATTGGAGACTGAACATCTTCTCTTTCACAGAGAACTGTTTTGACCTTGAATATCAAAGATAACTATTAGAGATAACATTTAAATGACATCTTCTCAGAGCAAATTTATTTCAAAAACAATATGTGTACTATTAACAGCAGGATTATTTTATAGAGTTAACTCATGCTATAATTCTAATGTTGAAATCCATATTACATAATAGCAAATTTTATTTGTAATATATTCCCTAACTAGACAAAAAAATTCTGAAAATATGTTTTCTCATTTCCCCGTCCTATAGCTTTCCTTCATATTGGATAATTTTTGCATCTATTAAGTTGCTCCTGGTGAAATGTCAGTATATGGTCTAATTCTCCAACTGTTTTATTTACAGGCTTTTTCCATGGCACTTTACTGAAGTCAATTGGATATAGTATAGATGGTTTAGAAAACCTTTCTTGGTGATCTGGGTTTTCAGGTAACATTGGGAGATTTTGTTCAATTCTTATTCTGAATTAATGGTTCTTTTCATAATGTATCTCTTGGATCAAGACCTATTTGCAGGTTGATTTAAAGTCAGAACAAGTAGTAAGAATTTCTGACAAGTTCCATCTCCTTACCTAAAGTCACATGGTCAAGAAGGAGGAGTCGTGTCAAGAATCAGTATCTTAGCACACTTTGGGAAAAGCAGAATTCACAGTGACATTGCAGGGAAAACATGAGAGAGCTGCAGCCCTGGAGAGCAAATGCCTAACAGGATCTATTTTCCACAGCGTCGGCTCCACACTGGCTAAGAAGCAGAACATCAAGGGAACTCTCTGGATCACAGTAATGTTAATCTTTAATATCACTTGGAAAATAGCATGCCTGGGTTGGTAAAACAACTTGTGGGAAGTGAAAAAAAAAAGGGAACTTAGATTTATACAGACTGATTTTTCTGCTTTTCTTTCAGAATTCTTAGAATAAATAAATATTGTAAATCTCTGCAGAGAAATTCCCGTATCTATGTTATGAGGGACAGATTAATTTATTTTCTATTATAAGAGGAGGACATGAAGCTATGTCTCAATTTGTGATTTCGGACATTTTGATCCAGCAGAAATAAAAGAAGGAAATGTAGACTAAATTGAAAATGAAGAACTGAAATATAATATTTTATTCATGAAGACCGTGAAGCTAGAAAGAAGTCACATTTTTTTGATCCATTTCTAAATCTCATAAAATACATTAAAAATCACTTGAAGATTTCCTATGTCAGGATTTTGTAGACACAAGGATTTTTTTCCCTTCCTGAATTAATCTTTGGAGGCTACAGTGATAATGGAAATAGGTAAGGAATTAACAGCGTGATATTGACTTTAATATTAAAAGAAGTTTCTTTTTTTCATATAATTTTAACTGAAGCTCTGTCTTTTTTAGAAGTTAGACACAATTACACACACCAACATGTCCATCAAAATAGTATTACTTATTCATCTTTCTGGTGAGACATTATGGAACTCTAATGGTGCGTGACAAATTGCAATACATTTCAGAGAGTTATTTTTTTTTCTTCCTATTCAGTTTGGCCAATGGCAGAACCCAGGCTCAAATCATGATTCTTGAAAAGCTAATTCTGAGGAAATCACCAAATGACTCTGTCAAAACAACTATCTCAAACAGTATATTCAGTTACTCTTCTAAAAGAGTCCACTTTTGAATCATGGCTGCAGTTTGAAGTTATTTCCTCCCAATATTCAGGAAACACAATTTAAAGTAGAATAACAAGCAAAAATCACAACTTTTTGAACTCTACAGAAGAGAGAGGCACCAGGGAGATATTTAACTGTTATTTTTTTATCATGTATTTTCCCTTAATTATTTTTTAATGGAAGCTTTCTGGTTGTTATTTTGGCTTCAGGTGGTAAGAAATTATGTTTTCATACTCAGTGATAGGAAACTCTGGAGGTGGACTATTGATAATCTGTTCAATTGTTAAAACATTTGGCAGCTCTGATATGCTCATGCATCTCTAGAGGAACTCTTCCGTACCACACTACTGAATAATGCTAAGTTTATTATCCCTTTCAACAGAAAGTAATGTTTTAAATTATTTTTCACCAAACTGAATAAATCTGTTATTGTTACTATACAGATTAAACCACAATCTTTTCTTGCATCTGCCATCATCTATCATCCCATTCAGGTAACTTCACAAAATACCAGCCTAAGTTTTTAATGGAAAAAAATGCTAACAAACAACTTTAAGTGATTTTTCACCATTATTCATAGTGTGACAACTCTTCTTTTATTCAAACATTATGTATACATATGGGAGATTATATATATATTGTGGGAATGCTTTAGGTATTATGGATAGAGTGAAGAGCAATAAACATCTCATCTGCTTTCTTAAAGTCTGTAGACTACTTTGGGGAGGGGCATGTTAAACATTTACTTACATAGTACATGATTATAATTTCTTCTTATATTAATGTGGTAACTAATAATTTTTGAGATGTGCTATGTTCCAAGCATTGTTCTAAGCACCTTACATTTATTACTCATTTAATCTTCACACCAACCCTAAGCAATGTTATTGTCCCCATTTTTACAGATGGGAAACAGCCCAAAAGTGTTCTGTAACTTGTCTAGGATCACACAGCTAAATAACTTGCAGAGACATGAACAAAAGCTCTCTGCTTGTGCTCTTAGACTCCACACTATACTGGCCCTCTATAGCTCTCTGTATGCATCACATAAGACATCAAACAAAAACAGATTATGAGTTCAGGGAATCCCTCTTTAAGCAAGAAACATTTAAGAGGTGATTAAAAGAATGAGCAGGTGTTGCAGAATGAGTAGGAGTTGCTGAATGAGTAGGAGTCCCAAAAAGGAGAGCAAGCTTTCCAAAGGGGTTTAGATGAGAATGAGTTTGACATGTCAAACTAGGAGAAAGCCTAGTAGTCAATACGTGTAAAGTGATTTGTGAGATGAGAATGAGGCCTCGTGCAGGTCCATTCGGGACATCTTAAAGCATTAGAATACTTCTTAAATGTAATGGAAACAAATGACAAGTTTCAAGCACATGAATAATGTGATTGTATTAATTTTATAACAATGTAAAGGCATAAGACTAGATGTAAAGAGAGAAGACTACTGCTAGAATCTAGAAAAGAGATGATAGTGGTTTGGATTAGGCTAGTGATGATGGAAATTATTTAAAAGCGAGAGAATGGTTAAAATGTATCTTTGCACTCAAATTTACCAGTTTTAGTTATAAGTTAGGTGTTGGGGATAAAAGAGATAAAGGTGCCAAGGATAAATGCCAGATATCCTACACATAACAAACTGGGAGACCAAAGGTGCTATTCACTAAGATATGGAAAAAGAGGAACACTCTTTTTCTCATTCTGATATTAGACAAATAATTATATTTTTTAGGTGAATTCACTGACCAAGTACAAGAATAGTTCACTACATCAAGCCAGCGAGCTTTACAGAGAATCATAGAGTCACATCATTTTAGAATCTGACCTATTCCTAACGGCCAAATTTACAGGTGATAAAATTCAGACCTTAAGTTAAAGAGTGAACTCCCCAAGGTCACTTAGATAAAAATATAATAATAAACTCATACCATAAAGGAATCTACAACAAATATCAGATTACTTGGCTGTATTTTTTACTTTTATTCATTGTTTTTTTAATTATTAACACAAATTCTCTTCTTTTGTTTAGTTCTGCATTTCATCAAATTAATTAGAAAGTCTGTGTTGACAAATTTCTCCTCCTCCTCCTCCTTCTGCTCCTCCTCCATATCTTCATCCTCATCCTCCTTCCCCTCCTTTCCTCCTACTCTTATCATTCTAGGATTTGGGCATTGAAGGACTATGGACCAAAGCAATTATACTTCTCTACATGGTTTTATTCTGCTTGGCTTCTCTGACCATCCCAAACTGGAGGTGGTCCTGTCAGGAGTTGTCACCATCTTCTACCTAATTACATTGGTGGGTAACACAGCCATCATTCTTGCATCTCTCCTGGATTCCCGTCTCCACACACCAATGTACTTTTTCCTCAGGAATTTATCTCTCCTGGATCTATGTTTCACAACCAGCATCATCCCTCAGATGATGGTTAACTTGTGGGGACCTGATAAGACCATCAGCTATGTGGGCTGTGTCATTCAACTCTATGTTTATATGTGGTTGGGCTCCATTGAGTGTCTTCTCCTGGCTGTGATGTCCTATGATCGTTTTACAGCTATTTGTAAGCCTTTGCATTATTTGATAATCATGAACCCACATCTGTGTCTCAAGATGATTCTCATGGTCTGGAGTATTAGTTTGGCCAACTCTGTAGTATTATGTACACTCACCCTGAATCTGCCTAGATGTGGAAACAAACTTCTGGATCACTTCTTGTGTGAGTTGCCAGCTATGGTCAAGATAGCTTGCATAGACACCACAACAGTGGAAATGTCTGTCTTTGCTTTAGGCATTGTCATCGTCCTTACACCCCTCAGCCTTATTCTTATATCCTATGGCTACATTGCCAAAGCTGTGCTGAGAATGAAGTCAAAAGCAGGACAACGAAAAGCAATTAATACCTGTGGTTCTCATCTCACTGTGGTGTCCATCTTCTACGGAACTATTATTTACATGTACCTGCAACCAGGTAACAGTGCCTCCAAAGACCAGGGCAAGTTCCTCACCCTCTTTTACACCATCGTCACGCCAAGTCTCAACCCTCTCATTTACACCTTAAGGAATAAGGACATGAAGGATGCACTGAAGAAGATGGTAAGGTTGACCATGAAACTACAAAATCAAAGGGGAACTTGAAGTCATATAAAAATATTCAAGTGGATAAGGCAATGAAATATGTTTTATAGTTTGATAAGACAGTGACATAGGTTATCCAGTTGTCTTTCATTTTTATTAAGGCAAGTAATTCTTAGATCATAGAAATCAATTGATATAATAATTCTTGTAAACAAACATTTTGTGGATGCAAACAACATTATAACCATAATACTTAGCTCTGCTATGCTTCTAATCATTGCATATCTTCAGGGAAAACAGATTACAGGACTTCTTATTTTTACATGTAATATAACACAAATGGGATGTAAACATAAACTTGAATGCATTTCACTTATTCTAAGCCCCATAAAAACTGTTTTGGTTATCTAGCGTTGTATTTTCAATGCTAATGCTTGGATCGTCAGAAATGTAGACCCAAATGAATGGTTTCAAATATATTATAGCTTATATATTAAATAATAATATACAAACAATGATTTTATACACTAAATCTCTTGTGATGCCGTTCCAACATTTCTGCATGTTTGGTGCAGACAATGCAATCTATAAGACAGTAATTGTCATAAGTACCACCTGAAACAATTCACTCTTTGTTCAATAAAATTTGGTATCAATGTAAAAGGTATTCGTTATTTAAGTCTATTACTTCTTTATCATGGTGCAGGGGAGTGAGAAGGCACAAGTTAAAGGGTTTTAAAGGTGACAACGCAGTCTTCTTTACTTATTCATTCATGAAACATTTATTCTATGATTGTCTCATCTCAGTGGAGGGAGAATATGACTAGTTTGAGATTAGTTAGGCTTTTGATATAGATCTATGGAATCATGGAATTTACAAGAATTTTTAGAAATGCAGATTTGTGAATTTTTATGTAGTGGAATTTCATAAAATGAATAAATTTTTTTATTTCCATTTATCATGATATAGTATTTATATATTATGGGAAAATAGGATGACTTTTGTATTAAACTTTGATATTTTCTATAATCCCATACCTTTCTCTAAAAGACTTCATTATTTCAAATTGTAATCAATCTAGATGTATAATAATTTCTCCTCTATCATTTCATAATTCTTGAAACGTGAAGAGGAATGGCCACTGGATAATTTTTACTTTCCCAGTCAGAACAACACAGTAATGACTCACATAAAATATATTTTATATGATACAGGATATCGTCAATATCCTTATTGTCCACATAATACCTCTTTTACAGTTGCCTTCAGGAACAGCTCACCAGCCTACAAACAATGTCCACAGAGAGAACATAAATTCTGTGGTTCTGATGTACATAGTCTAGCCACTCCACCCTTATATTTGAAAAGTTTGTTCTTACACTTGGCAAGAATCTATAACTAATAACATTAGAAGATACATAAAGTTATTTGCTAACTTCAATAATAAGTACACCAAAAATACAATAGCAATAGACTTTTGGGAGAACATTACATTTTATACCTGTAATTGTTGTTTTCCTGTATAACCCTAGTTTTATTTTTTCTCTGGTTTAAATCTCCTTTACATTAGGGTCGCAAATTAAACAAACATTTTAAATACTTAATCTCCCTTTTGTTTCTCCAAAATAAATGTATATACTCAGACCATTATATTAAATTATAGTAAGTCTTTAAAATACCTTGAATTTCTATAAGCTAATCAGTACTTCTATAAGCTTGTCAGCCTAACCTCAGAATTGTGGAATAATATGTGACTTGAAGAGGTAAGTGATAAGTAATAATAATAAAAATTAAATCTAATTTTCTCATTAAAGAGAGGTTGCTTTTCTGAACAAAGTCTCACACTAACATTCATGAGAATTTACTGCTCATGCTCTAGCTCATCTAAGACAGGGTCAATATTCATGAAGATATATACAATGGTTAAAGGAGAAAAAAAGTAAGAAAGAAACATTAGACTGGGACTCAGAGGACCAGAATTTGAATCTCAAATTTACCTATAGGAAACAATCACTTAATATTTCTAAACCTGTGTTATCTCAAATTTAAAATGGATTATTAAAATGAAGTCCCTATTAGATTTCTCAAAAAATTAAAAATAGAAATACCATATGGCCTAGCCATCCCACTACTGAGTATTTATCCAAGGAACTTGAAATCAGCAATTCACAGAGACTCATGCACCCCATGTTCACTGCAGCATTATTCACAACAGCCAAGACATGGAAGCAGCCTAAGTGCCCATCAACTGATGACTGGATAAAGAGGATATGGTATATACATATACAATGGAATACTACTCAGCCATAAAAAAGGATAAAATCACCCCACTCACAACAACATGGATGGACTTGAGGGTATTATGTTAAGCAAAATAAGCCAGATAGAGAAAGACAAACTCTGTATGACTCCACTCATATATGGAAGATAAACAAACACATGGACAAAGAGAAGAGATTAGTGGAAAGAGGGGTGGCAAATGGGAAAAATGAACTCCCTATTTTACTGTTACCTCTTTCACTGATTCACTAAATTCAGCTTCACTATCTTAATATTTTCTTTCACGTGGGCTAAAACCTACCAGAAAAAAACAATAAAAGATATCTCTTGCTGTGAGGGGTGGGGGAGACATTCTTCAATGGGATAGTGGTGGGATACCAGGCTCTCACTTGAAGTCAAAAGACATCTTAAGGTAAGCAAATGATGACTCTGATTGATAAAATTAAATTAATTTTGTGCTTTCTGATCTGTGTATGATAAAGAAAATGGAGGACTATAAATACAAGCAAATGTGATAGCTTTTTATCTTTTTGGAAAAACAATACCGCATAATATAATTAGAGAGCATCTACTCCAAAACTACCTAACATTGATTGCTAAATTACTTAGCACTAGTAATAAGTGCAAAAGCTCTTCAGAAAAGTAATGGATAAGCCTGATTTAGAGGAATTGAAAAAATATTCATGAAGTATATGGCATTTGAGTTGAACTTTAAAGATTCTCTAAGATCTGAATTTTCCAGAGAATATCCAGGTAAAAAGAGTATGGCAAAGCCACAGAGGTTAAAACCCAGCATGAATGGGTTTTAGAAGAAAGAGTAAAAGTAAATAGCCTCAGGAAATAAAAGTAGGTTGCTAAACGGAGACCAGCTTGAACAATCAATAAGTAAATATGTATGAAATGCCTACTGTGTGGAAGCCCTACGACAAATCACCTCATGTTTTTGAATCTTATATGGCTAACATTTGGGAACCAGTGTTTTGCTTTAGCAAGGGAATATCATAAAGAAAGAAATATATTACTCAATACTCCTTCTACTAGCATCATTCCCTAACCAAGTAGCTATGGCTGAAAATGAGTCCAAAAAAGAAAACAATTAAATCAATGGCCTTTCAATAACATTGAATCCAAAAATCAATGTGAAATCCATTTTATGTAATTGACATTATGTAAATAAACAAACTGCTGGACTGACATAAATTTCCAGGCATAACTGCCATTTTGTCTTTGCAAAGAAAGTCAAACATATCTGGCTAGTAGATGTATTTCTTAGAAAGCGTATAGTACAATGATGAAGCACCAAAATATTCAGACATGTTAAATTTCCAATAAATTAAGTGCCAAATATTGAACATTTCAGACATCATGACAGACTGAAAATATAAATTTCAAGAAAAATTTCTTCTAAATCATTCCCAATTAGTAGAAGACTTAAAAATATGAAGAAATCTGTACAATTTCTTCAGTTTTATCTCAGATATATGTCCTCGGGTAAATGGGGCTTAAGTCTTCTTAATAAATGATGATGATAAAAATCTAAAAATTTTTGAAATGACAATAATATATTATGTGCTCAATGTAGAGAAACTGTAGATGCCCTAAGAAGAATTCTTTCTCACAGAGTGGCTTGCAAGAACTTCCCAGTTCCCTACTGTAAATCCCTCAGTGAACTTTTTGCCATTAAAACAGTTGAGAAAGGAAAACATATACATGTTATCACATGTATTGAGCTGTCGAAATCTGAAAAATAAAAGGCAACTCATACCCTAACTCTTCTGGCACATACCAAGAAATACAGACCTCGGGAAAAGTTGGCTAAACCGAAAGGAAAATGCTGTCTTCTTATGGTGATAGTCAGCATTTTAACATGAGAAAAATAATCTAAAATTCATGGACCCACTATGAATAGATATAAAATACCACAGAAGTAACTAAAGTTTACCCATTAGTCAGGGTTTCCCAGAGGAACAGAACCAAAGGCTATACGTAGACATATAGAAAGAGATTTATTATGAGGAATTGCCTCACATGATTATGAAGGATGAGAAGTCCCAAGATCTGCCCTCTGCATGCTGGAGACCCAGGAAAGCCACCAGTGTGCTTCCAGTCCCAGATGAAAAGCCTGAGAACCAAGGGAACCAATGGCATAAGTCCTAGTTTACGTCTGAATGCCCAAGAACCAGAAGTGCCAGTGTCCTGGGGCAGGAGGAGATAGACATACCAGTTCAAGCAGAGAAAGAAAATTAAACCCTAAACTCCACCTTTTTTGTTCTATTCAGGCCCTCAGCAGATGAGAAGACTCTCACCTGCATTGGTGAGGGTAATCTTCTTTACTCAGTCTACTGATTCAAATGCTAATCTCTTCTGGAAACACTCTTATAGATATAAATAGTATTTAGCCAGCTATCTGGGTATCCCTTAGCCCAACGGTTGACACACAAAATTAATCGTCACAAGTCCATCCCTTGTCAACTTGGCACCTGCCTTCATCTCCTTAAACCATACTTAATCTCCAAATAAAGAGAATAACAAGGTCATAATTCTACCTAACATGATACAACTATCCTTGTACAACCAAGAAGGCACTAATCCATTCCCCAGAAAAGGAGATAAAATCCTTGACTGATGTTTGCTCTTCTCCTGATATCACATGAGCTAAATGTTATAATGTAAATTTAACAATACTTAATTACTGATACAAAGTCAATACATCTTCTGTTATATAAGGGATTAAAAGAGGGGAAAAGTGATATTTATTTAATATATGTATACATACACACAAACCTGTTCATAACAAAATAAGAAGAAATACTCATGACAATTATAATTTATTTCTGTAACTAGTCATGTGGTCATAGCTGGTATTTACAACTACTTTCTTCTACTAGCCATTCTGTTTTCCCTTTGCCTTCAACAGACACCTCAGCTAATCATGTTTTTACCTAGGGATTATGGCTCTTTCTTCCTGAAGGGTCTGGGCCACAGAAGTCCAGTCTAGTTGAGTTGTCATCGTTTTCTACTGACCTTAGTCACAGGGTATGATAATACTAAGAGATGACCTAAGGGATCTCTTGTATTCCAGACAAACTCTTCCTTACTTCCATTGTGTAGTAGCAGTCCAATTTCCCCTTTGTAATTAGGATCAATCACCCCAACTAACACCATAACTACCTTCTTTGCCTGTTGATTCAGAGGTATGAGGAGCCCAGAGTGGACAGGGGCAGTCTCAACTTTCAGTTCAATGGAATCACTGTGTCTCTTTGTGGAAGCATTCCTCCCTCTGGAAATAAAACCCCTAAGCCAACAGAGCATAAAGTTATGGGAACAGGAAGCAAAAATTTTGCTAGTGGGTCACTAGGGGTAATTGTGAGCAGTGCCACTCACATTTCCACCCATTGGTTCCTGGACCTGTGAATCCTGGCTATCAGAGAAACAGCACCATATATTGGATGCTGCTTCAGAGCATAAAACACCACGTTAATCAAGTGATCGTGGTTTATATGAGTAATATAACAAATCAAAATTGTGTACAACCTGGTAGAGTGAAGAGAAAGGAACCCAGCATCATTGCTGTGATGCTCCTGACAAACATGTATAACCTGAATCTAATAATGAGAAAACATTAGCCAAACCCAAATGAAGAGCATTCTACCAAATAATTGGCCTATAATCTTCAAAAGTGTCAAGGATGTGAAAGTCACGGAAAGACTGAGAAACTGTTCCAGATTGAAGATTAAAGAGACATGAAAAATAAATGCAGTGCATGATTTTGGATTAAATCCTATTACTATGAGACGTTAAGATAATAGGCAAAAAGTTGAATAAGGTCCATGGATTAGTCAATAGTAATGTACCAATGTTAATTTCTTGATTTTGGTGATTATGTAGGAGAATTCACTTATTGTAGGAAATACATGCCAAGTGTTTGGGAGTGATGAGGAGGCATCATGTCAGCAACTTACCCTCACATGGTTCAGGAAAACATTAAGCTCATCACATTATTTTCTTTGAAAAAGAAAAACCATACAGAAGCCATTCTGAATGGGTTTCTACTGCCCAAAGAGGAGGCAATTGGAGCATTAGTAAGACTAATGATTGAAACACAATATGTTCAAATCTATGATTTTGAAAAGAAACTAATGCATAGAAAGCAATACAGAGAGTCAAGGAAAATGAAAATACAAAGGACTATGGTCCAAATGAAATAACGAGATAAAACCCCGAAAGAGGCTTTAGTTAAATGGAGATAAGTAACCTACCT